>NC_052667.1:25985345-27185345 GCF_016802725.1 Solenopsis invicta
AGAAGAAGAAGGGCAGGATTGGAGTGTGAGGGGGTGAGGGGACGGAGGAATAGCAGGTGGAGTTGGGAGAATAAGGGATAGGGCAGGGGTAAGGGAATAGGGAGACAGGAGTGATAGTAGGGTTGGGACGGGATTTGGAGGTTAGACGGGATAGTAGGTATAGAGAAAAGAGAGGAAGCAGAAAAGAGGGAGGGTAGCGACATCGGGCGGTAGAAGTGAGAAGCATAGCAGGAGAGAGTTAGTGCAGTCGCGGGAAATTTTGAATTGGAGTAATCTACTGAGTATCCAATATATCTTAACATATAATTTGATATTTTTACATTTTCTAAACTTAATTGATTTGTTTTCTTAGATTAAAAGTGATAATCTTAAATATAAAAAGAGTCATTCTAGTAAATATTTTAAATAGAAAAATTGGCAGATTAGAAGAAAGACGAGATGGAGGAAGGAAAGAAGGGAGGGAAAGAGAGGGAAAAGGAAGTAGAGGGGAACGGAGAGGAAAAGAGAAGAGTAGGAAGGCCGAGCAAGGCAGAAAGTTTTATGAGGGAAAGATCAAACAGTGCGCCACTGCTAGAATTGTTGAAGAGAGGAGAGAAAAGGAACGGTGAACAGGGGGAGGAGACTAGAGTAGAGGAGGGAGAAATCTTTAAGAGGAGCAATATGGTAAAGAGATCGCCGGTAAGACAAGAAGAAGGAGGGCTAAGGGAGATATTACGGGAGGTATGGGAAGGTTTTAAAGAAATGAAAAGTGAATTGAGATAATTGAGAGACGGTAGAGAAGAGATGAGGGAATGGATAGAGGAAATGAGGAAAAGAGTAGACAATTTGGAGAGAAGAGTGGAGGATATAGAGAAAGGTAGGGAAAGGGCGGAGAAGGTGACGGGAGGAAGGGAGAAGGATAAAGGAGAAGAGATAGAGCAGATGCAGATAAGAGGAAAGAGTGAAACGAAGGAACTAGAAGAAAGGATGAGGAGACTAGAATTAGAAAGGGAAAAGGGGGAAAGGGAGAAGAGGAAAAGGAATATAATTATAAAGGGGGTAAGAGTAAAGAAGGAGGGAAAAGAGGAATTAAAAAGAGAGATTGAAAAGATAGTAGAGGCAACGGGGGTGGTAGCGAGAGTGGAAGGGGTGAGGAGGATAGGGAATAAAGATAAAGATAAAAATAAGGGGGGAGGGGTCATGGTATGGGTGAGATTAGCGAGTGTGAGGGAGAAAATTGATGTGATGAAGGGAAAGATGAAGCTGAGGGATAGGAAGGAGTGGATCGTGGACGACTTGACGGAAAAAGAGAGAAAGGTAGAGTGGTGGATAAAGAGGGAAGCAGAAAGGAATAGAAGAAAAGAAAAGAAGGTAAGAGTAGGATACCCTATGATCAGAAAGTACCGGGAATTTTTTATTTAAAAGTACCGCGCATGCGGGAACTGGTTTATTATTTTTTCTTATGTTGGTACGATCTTAAGACGCACATCTGTCAGGTTTTAGTGCCATCCGATCATTAGTGTCTGCCTGGCGTTTGTTTACATCAGTCAACTTTTTTCATTTTGCCGCATTTTACCATGAATAATTTTGTTGAACAAAGAGTTTGTTTGAAATTTTGTGTTGTGAACGAAATTTCGTGTGCCGATGCACTGAAAATGTTGCAAAAAGCATTTTGCGAATCTGCTCTATCAAAAACAAGAGCATACGAGTGGTATAAAGACTTTAAAAGTGGTCGTACAGTGGTGGAAGATTTCCCTCGTTCCGGACGTCCATCGACGTCGAACACCGATGAAAACGTGAAGAAAGTGAAAGAAATGGTGCTTGAAAATCGTCATACCAGCTTAAGAGAGATGTCTAGTGAACTTGGCATTGCATATGGAACGGCACAGCATATTGTGGTTGATGTTTTGGGTATGGATTCTTGGATTTTGCATGATGATAACGCACCATCGCACCGAGCCCGAATTGTACTGAATTATTTGACCTAACATCAAGTAAATACCATCAAGCAAGCACCGTATTCACCTGATATGGCCCCGTGCGACTTTTTTTTGTTCCCCAAGTTGAAGTTGCCACTTCGTGGAAAGAGATTTCAGTCGATCGAGGAGATCAAAGAGAATGCGACGAGGGAACTAAAGGCCATCCCTTCGTCGGCCTACCAGGGATGCATGGAGGACTGGGTCAAGCGTTGGCACATGTGTGTTGCTTCAGATGGATCATATTTTGAAGGAGATAAAATAAATTTGCCTGAAATTTAACTCTATTTTGTTTTATTTAAAAATTCCCGGTACTTTCTGATCATAGGGTATATGAAAATGTGGATCGAGGATAAATTGTGGATATGGGATGAGATCAAAGATCAATTAAGGGAATGGAGGGGAAGAGATGTAAGAGTGGAGGAGAGAGGGGGAAAGGAGGAGAAAGGGAAAGAGGTTTTTTAATAGGGGGGGGGGTAGGAGAGAGGGAGAAGGATGGGAATAAGGGAAATGGAAAATATGATAGAAGGAGGAATAGAAAAAGGAGAGACAGTAAAGAATATAAAATAGGTTTTTGGAATGTAGCAGGCATGGAAAATAAAGAGGAGGACTTTAGGGAGAAATTGAAGAAATGGGATGTGATGTTTTTGAGTGAGACATGGTTACAGAAGAAAGGATGGGAAAGGATGGGTGAAAAGATGGTTACCGAAGGGATATATTTGGGAGGTGCAAGAAGCGGGAAGAAAGAGCAAAAAAGGGAGGGCAATGGGGGGGATGATTGTAGGGATTAGGGATGGGATAGAAAGAGGAAAAGAGAATAGGAAAAGGAGAGAGATGGGTTTACAGGTGAGTAAAGTCAAATTAGGGGGAGAATGGTGGAAACTAGTGGTGTGTATACGTGAATGGGGATTTAGAGGAAAAAACGAGACAATTAAGAGAGTGGATGGAGGAGAGAGAGAAGGGGGTAAGTATATTAATAGGGGGGGATTTTAATGCGAGAACGGGCAGAGAGGGGGGAGGTATAGGAGAGGAGGAAGAGGGGGGGGTAGGGGAAAGAGAGAGAAATTCAAAAGATGGGAAGATGAATGGAGAGGGAAAGAAATTGTGTGGTTTTTTAAAGGAATTAGGATGGTCAATTCTGAACGGATGTATAAAGGGAGATGAGGAGGGAGAATGGACATATACTGGAGGGAAGGGGGGACTGTAATTGACTATGTAATCGGAAATGAGGATACGAGAGGTAAAGTGGTAAAGATGAAGGTGGAGGACTGGGTGGACTCGGATCATCAGCCATTAACGGTGTATGTGAAGGGGGGAGGAAGGAAGGAAGAAAGGATTGGGAAAAGAAAAGGAAGAGAAAGAAGAGGGGTGTGGACGAAAGAGGGAAGGAAGAAATTTGAGGAATACATGGGCAAGAGGGATAATGTTTCGGAGGTGGTTGAGGAGGATTGGAGGAAATTGAAAAAGAGAGTGGAAAGAGCATTGGAAAGAGTAGAGAGAGAAGAGAAAAAGGTGCGGAGAGGATGGTGGGATATAGAATGTAGGAATATGAAAAGAGAAGTAAGGGAAGAGTTTAAAAAGTGGAAGAAAAGAGGAGGGAATGGGGAGAAATATAAGGAGATGAGGAAGGGATACAGAGAATATTGTAAGGAAAGGAAAAGAAGGGAAAGAGAAAGATGGGAGAAAGAATTGGAAGGTGTAAGAACGGAAGGGGATGTTTGGAGGGTAGTAAATAGGGGGAGGAGAAAGAGAAAGAGAGTCACGGAAGGGATCGAAATGAGGGAATGGGAGGGACACTTTAGAAAGGTGTTGGGGGGAGTAGAGTGGAGGGTGAAAGGGGAGGTGAGGGGAAGAGAAGGAGTGGAAGATGATATCAGTAGGGAAGAAATAGCAAAGGCGGTAAGTAAACTGAAGGAGGGAAAAGCGGCGGGAGGGGATGGTATCGTAAATGAAGTATGGAAATATGGGGGAAAAGAAATAAAGGAATGGCTGTGGGAAATATGTGACAGAGTGTGGAGAGGAGAGGGGTGGCCGGAGGAGTGGAGGGAGGGGGTGGTAGTGCCGATAGTGAAAAAGGGGGAAGGGGAGAGGGTTGAAGACTATAGAGGGATCACGCTAACGCAGACGGCATACAAGGTGTACGCAGCGGTACTTGTGGAGAGATTGAGGGAGGAGGTGGAGAGGAAGGGGATACTCCCACCGAGTCAAACGGGGTTTAGGAGAGGGGTAGGCACAATTGATCAGATTTACGTGCTGAATTATATGATAAACCAGAGGGTGGCAGTAAGAAAAGGTAAGATGGTAGTGCTATATATAGACCTGAAAGCTGCGTTTGACTCGGTGGATAGGGAAATCCTCATACAGATGATGAGGGAGAGGGGAGTTAGAAAAAGCTTGGTTGTGAGGTGCGAGGAGGTACTGGAGGAGACCCTAAGTAGAGTGAGGGTGGGGGAAAAGGTAGGGGAAAACTTTTGGACGGGGAAAGGGGTAAGACAGGGATGCCCTCTGAGCCCATGCTTATTCACGCTATTGCTGGCGGATTTGGATGAGGAGTTAGAGAGGAAGGGATGGGGAGGAGTAGGGGTAAAGGGAAGGAAAATATACTCGCTAGCGTATGCAGATGATGTGGCAGTGGTTGTAGAGGAGGAGACAGGGATGAAAGGGATGATTAAGGCATTAGAAAGCTACATAGAACGGAAGCAACTAGAGGTCAATGTAGAAAAGACGAAAATAATGAGGTGTAGAAGGGGAGGCGGAAGACAGAAAAAGATGGTGTGGAAATGGAAAGGAAGAGAGATAGAAGAGGTGAGAAAATACAAATACCTAGGGTATGTAATGATGGCAAATGGGGGTCAGAAAGAACATATAGAGGAGAGAGTTAACAAGGGAGCAGTGGTGATGAGAGAAGTATGGGGAATAGGAAAGAGGAGATTTGGAAAGAACTGGGCTAGAAGTATGTGGTTATTTGATAGGTTGGTATGGACGGTGGTTAGCTATGGGGCAGAAATTTGGAGGTGGAAAGAAAGGGAAAAGGTAGAGAGGATACAGGACAGGTTCTTGAAGTGGATTGTGGGGTTTGGGAGGTACACGCCGGGGTACATGGTGAGGGAGGAAATGCAGAGGGAAAAGTTAAGGGGGAGGGCAGGGTTGAGGGCATGGAGCTATGAAAAGAAACTGGGAGAAGGAGGGGGAGGAGAGCTGGCGAGGTTGTGTTTGGAAGAAATGAGAGACAGGGCGAAGGTAGGAAAAGTAGTGAGTAAATGGGAAGAGGAAAGGAGAGACTTTTACAAGGAGAAGAGCTGAAACCTAACTGAGATAGAAAAGATGAGAGAGGGGGGAGAGCTGAGGGGGGAAGAGGTAGTGGCAAGAGAGAGAAGGTGGCAGGAGGAGGAAAGATGGGAGAAAATTAGGGGCTCTAGATATAACTTATGGTATGGTAGGGTGAAAGGTAAGGGGGTGCCAGAGTACCTAAAGAAGGGATGGAAGGAACAAAGATGGCAGAGAGTGGCGAAGTTTAGGTTAGGAGACGGGATGATGGGGAATAGATATTGGGAAGGGGATGAAGAAAGGAAGTGTAGGATATGTGGAGGGGGAATGGAAACTTGGGAGCACGTATGGGAGGAATGCACGAATTGGGGGTTGAAAATGGATGGCAGGAGATGGTGGATGAGGTCTTGGGAGAAGATGGGGAGGGAGAGATTTGGATGAGGAGATTAGAGGAGTTGAGGGAGGGAGGAGGGTGGTTGGGTGTGAATGAGAGTGTGGAAGGAAGAGAAGAAAATGCGGCGGAAACGGAGGTCCGGAGAATGAGTGTGAATGTATGGATGGATGAGTGATCTTTCTCTCTCTCTCAGGTGTTGGATAGGATGCGAGGAATAAAATTGCGAGGTTTAAATTTTGTAAGCGGAGCGGAGGTCCGCAGTGTACTCCGCAAGGAATAAAGTACTATATATATATAAAAGTTAGTAGGATTTTTAAAATTGTTATGTAACGTATATTTTTTAAACTATTTTTAATTATTTAACATTAAGTTCGTCATTAAAAAAAAATATTAGGAAATTAAAAAATGCTTTTTTATTATCAATCAAATAAAAATTTAAAGAGCACGAAAGATGTATTTGCCATGAAAATTTACAATGAGTGTTTGAACGTCAAAAAAAGTGTTATAATTTTTACATATGTTCTGTATCCAATTTCCATTTAATTAATAAAAAAAGCATTTTTTAATATTTTTATTTTTTTCAATACTAAATTGTAATATATTTCATACTGCAATATTCTTACAATGGTAATTTTGAAAGAATTAAGCATTTTCGAAAACATGTATATGGATTATATTCATAAGTGTTTCATCCATAACGCAGCTATATTTTTTTTCAATTTTTTTCTAATTTTGTAAATATATCATGATATAAAATTGATATATATCGTCATAGGTTTGTCAAAATACTATTTTGAAATTACATCGGCAGTTATCAATACTTTACAAAAGGTCAATACTTTTACACCTATTTTTCTAAATGTACCTACATAATTGCTGATTAAAATTGTTATGCAAGATTTTATTGTCATATAATATAATAAATGTTGTCCTATCGAGATTTTCCTACTAATATATGTAATATATGTAATATATATATATATATATATATATATATATATATATATATATATATGTATATAAATAAAAGTAAAAAACGTATATAGAATAATACGTCGCGTGCGCGCGCGCGCGTTGCAACTCTAATCTGCGACACGAAAATCTGAAATCGTTTCGCTAAGCTGTGCAGTGTTGCCGGCTTGTGCAGTGTTGCCGGCTTGTAACGAGAGAAATCAAGAACTCTCGAGACAGAAGAGGATAGGTCGAGAAGAATAAACTGCTTGAGAAAGAAAAAGACAGTAGAGCTCCTCACGCATCTTTCTTACTTGACGCTGGGTCGAGAGAGAAAGCATGATGTGACGTAGACTTATGACAACTGCAGTGTCCTCGCCGTTACGGAAGTCGATCGAGTACACGTGTATTGGTCGACGATAGTTAGCGTGCACGGAGCGCCGTTCTAGGCGCTTTGTTACATCCTTTTTTTTTCTACTAAAAAATATTTTCGTTTTTGTTGGCGATGGGACAAAAATTTTGCAATATTGCGGGGACTCGGCGATCCCTAATCCAAAATTTCATGATTATGTAGTATTCATTCGTAAATTTACTATATACAGCAAAACCATAGAACCGGCTATTTAAGCATTCTCGAGAAAATAATAAAATATTTCTAGCACCTATAGTAACATTACGAAGAAGAATTACTAGTTAGCTGCATAGCATGCGTGGAAAAACATTGACTACTATGCTCGAGTTTCCAGAGTCGATCCTGAGAATAATTTTTTTTTCGTAAATTTTCTATTAAAAAAAATCAAGAAATTCAAAACTGCTCTTCTATTAATAATTAAATTAAAATTGAACACAAAAGATATATAACAATTTTAACACTTAATTTGACGTTTTTAAAACAATCATTGTAAAATTTTATGACAAAAATATTTTCTATGTTCATGAAAATAAACATTGAAATTTTAATTTAATAATAGAAGAGAATTGAATTTTTTAATTTTTTGAAAAATAATTTTGTATTAAATAATTAAAAACGATTTAAAAATTTTATACGTATAACAAACGAGACTGGAATAGACAGCATCTCAAGAAATCTTATTGGTTTACGTAATCCACTAAAAATTTCAAAAAAGCATTACAAAAATAATATTTAAAAATGCAGCAAGGTACCTTTTTTCTTTTAGGTTCCATATAATTTTGATGAAAGTGTTAAAATGTAGGTGCATATTTGCATCTATTGATACATAATCCACAAAAACAATTTTATATGCGATATATCTACACGAATTTCAACTTATTGTTTACTAATGAGGAATTAGTTGAGGAAGGCATATAAAATCACACAAATAAAAACAAGCACGAAGATCTAGCTGCGACCATAGAAAGCAAAATATGTAAAGTTTTATAGAACAAATTTCCTCTAGAGAGTTTCCTATAGATTAAATTACTTTTTTTCTCATTTTTTTTCATAATTTTAAGAAAATAGACTACGTTCACAGTCGCATTTACAATGTTACATCAAGTTTGTAATTCAACACATTTTTATTTATGTCATTACGTTACCATACAAGAGTTCTACATAGTAAAAAAAAAAGTGAAATATGTAAGTTCTTCTCAAAGGCAATGCAAAAATTCTAGTATAGTATGAGAAATGAATATTGTAATTGATATTAGTATTCTCAATTTATATATTTATAAAGTAATATGATTTATGCAGATTTAAAAGGTTACGTTATAGTAAGAAACTGAATAAGAAGTTCAAATATATTTGACAGTAAAAGTAAATCTAGATCATAGTAATATAAGTAAAAAACTGTTTAACATATATTTTTTATTTATAAAAATTTGAGCGTAATTTGATAAAAATGAGTTATAAGTACATGTCATTATAATATAGCTCAAGAACATATTATAGATCTATATATATTTATCATTCATATTTTATCACGTCACAAACTTTTCATAGAAAAATCCCATTCCTAATTAATATAAATAAAAGTATATGTGAAACAGTTTTTAACTTACTGATATAAATTTATTTGTACTGCTAAATATATTTGAATTCCTCATTTATTTTCTTATTATGTAATTATATTTAAAACTGCATAAATCACATATTACTTTAAAGTAAAAATATTTTAGACTAATATCAATTAGACATATATTACTTATATAGCAAGAGTCTTATTTATATGAAAAGTTTTATGTATTGTTTATTTTTGATTTTTATTTATGTTGAACTCTTGTGTGCTAACATAATAATATAAATAAAAATGTGTTAAATTGAAAACCTGATGTAACATTGTAATGCAACTATAAACGTAATTCAATTTATTTTCAATTATGAAAAAATTAGGAAGAAATATCAATCCAATAATTATTTTATAAAACGTTACGTCTTTATTAAGTATTCTTCGCCTGTATATAATAAAACTTTCATATTCTCTCTAAATTGAAATCAGTGTATTATTCATTGACAGACAGTGAATAGTCTAGCTGTTTTCAGTGATATACTTATAGCTATTTTATTTCACTGAATATATTACTATATACTTATAAAAGTATTTTATACATTGTCAGTAATGTATCACTGAAAAATAGTGAATATTCAATAATGACACAATTATAAGTATAGCACTGTAAATCGGTAAAATTTCACTGATTCAGTTTTAGAGAGTAGGTAATGCATAGGGCTGCGTTTCGAAATTCACTTACTGAAAATCTATAGTGTACATAACGTCTACAGTATATGGAATTATAGATTTGTAATACTAGCAGTGAATTTCGAAACGCAGAATGCCAAGAAGTTCAAGCCGAAGATAATCTGCTTGCAGAGTTAAATTTGACAGGAAACCTAACCTATTATCGCTTAGCCTAAATTTAATCCAATCGATCGATAAACAGATCGATAGCTTCGTCCGACTTGAACACTGCCATCTGTCACAATACAGGGCAACTAATTTTCTGCTTTCTTCTACTGCGGTCGAGTGCGATCAGCTGTGATATTTCGATATTAGACGTACGTATGCTCACAAATTTTCGGACAAAGAAATCTTTTATATTAGACTTCTAAGCCAAATTTTGGAAATTCTACGTTGTTTTTGCGAATAATCTGCAAGTCTTAGTACACTCGATTTGTAGGAAAAGACCGTCAAATATTTGTATGAAGTGAATATTGGCACTCGTTGACAGCTCTAGATGCCATGTTGGACTAAAATTATATGAAAAAGATATAAATTAACGTTTATGGCATAAAGGGCATTACTAGGACGTACATTAATGTCTATACTTTAATTGACGAGAAGGATTTTGAAATATGTAAATGCAATTAAAAGAACAGCTTATCCGAAAATTAATTGTTTTTTGTCGGTAAAAAAGAGCCATGTTTAGGATCCCCTTAAGAGGATGCTATAGTAACCGAAAAACTTCCTCGACGTCGGCATTGCAGATTATTTTTCGAGGGAGACCAGGCTATCGCTCTTTGTCTAACGCATAAATCTGTCTTTGTTTTTCGATTATTTCGCCATCTCTGAAAAGACCTATCAACTATAAGTCACTACTCTGCTTGCCATTGTTTACGTGCGCTAAGCGAAATTTGTACACGTACAGCTGTTTACATGTTAAACTTTTTTGTTAGGCTTTTGACTGGAATGACACACAGTCATTGTTGTTTGTTAGAGTTTTCTAAAGTGCGGCCTGGTCTCATTTCGTACATACGAGCTACAGAACGTTAGTAAATGACAAAAGTTAACCTCGGTTGACAGATCCACGAGCCGAAAATAAATAAATTTTTAACTTTTTGTTCGATTTTCTCGTAAAATTTACCAGCCCGCACTTTGTTTTGGTGCGTACTTTTGTTCTGTAAAAGGATTTTGTGATCTGTAGAGCCAATTCAAAAATTAATGAACACTGTAATGTGTCGGTAATTCCCGTCACTATAGCATCCTCTTAAGTTGAAAAAATTAAATAAGTATTTCTTAGCAAAGTAATGTTAATTCACCTAGAGAGTTTCCGCCTTACCATTGAGGAAACAAAACCCAAAAGTTATAACTTATGCAATACATGGATGTAAGAAGGACGCAAATCAGACGTCCGATATAAATCTTCCTGAAGACATCTATCGGATGTCGTGTGTACATTGGATGTATTAGGGATGTCCCATGTTCCATCCTAGGAACATTTTTAGGACGTACTTAAAATGTCCACATCGGACATAACACGGGCACAATTAAGACATATTATATTTTGTATAAAATATACCCACACAGCACATTTATCAAATAAAACGTTAACGTCCCAAGGACGTTATTTGAACGTCCCATGGATGTCTCCAGATTTGTCCTATGTGGAATACTGTTTAAAACAATATTTCATTGAAAACTATTGAAATTGAGACGCTGAATGCAATAAAACGGATGTTCAAAAGGCTGTAGAGATAAAAATGGTCGTTTACCTAATTGGGGCCTTCCAAAAATGTGCACATAATTATTGCATCCAAATACTTAATTATTATATCGCTATAAATTTTGAGCGTTATCAAATATTTCATATTATTTGGCGACATAATAAATGTAAAAGTTGAATGAATTTTATTGTACATGTTATGATAAAGAATAGGGATTATTTAGTATTAATTAAAGAATGTATTGGATCTAATTTTAAAACATTTAAAAAATTATAAAGAAATTACAAATTGTTTTATATTGAATTTAAAAGGAATAGAAAATATTTGACGGCAATGTTCTAGCTAGACAAGAAATTATTTCAATAAGAAGTAGACATGTGCTCTAATGAAAACATAATTAAAAAATAATGAAAGAAATCTGAAGCTTTTTATTTAAGTTTTTACTTTAAATATTAAGAGGATGCTATAGTGACGGGAATTACCGACACATTACAGTGTTAATTAATTTTCGAATTGGCTCTACAGATCACAAAATCACAGTATAACTAGTAGCGGCACTTCATGTCGGTCCTTTTGATGTTGGTGTCCAATATCACGTAACATGAAGCCATGTTCTTGGTAGTAGCAACGCGCAAATCTTTAAATTGTGGAAAAGAAACGCAATAATAAAACAAAATATTTTATTACGCAAATAATCGTATTGTAATAAATAAATTTTTAAATGCAACATTAAAATAGTTTAAATAATTGTATAAAAATAAATAGAAAACATTTAAGTAGCAATATTAAGTACGTTATTATATTTATAGTAATTTAACAAAATAAACAATACATATTTATTATTTTTATTTTATTTAATAATAAACAATTGAAATTAATGTACAATTAGATTTATTACAAATTATGCATAAGACGTCGATTTACAGCATAAATTCTTGATCAATGATTCATATTCTCTTATAAAATAAAAATACACAATTCTTTTATATTTTACACTCTATATGGATATAAATTAATCATTCTAAAAATATATAATTTATAAAAATGTACAATTTCTAAAAGATATACAATTTTAACTTTATGCTAAATACAATTTATAATGTAGTAATGTAAAAGGCTAAAAAAACGAACGTAATTACAGTTATTTGTGAATTATTTTGAGACTTAATTTAATTTTACTTCAACTTAATTGTTTAATATTGTTATGTATTTGAATATTTATTATTGACGGCTGAGGAAGATTAAATACGCCAAAACGTTACATCTTTATATTTAATACGGAATAAATTAATTATATTAATTATATTAAGATCTAATTATGCGCTCGTTTTTTAGCCTTTTACAATTACTATTTAAGAATATATGAGCTGATAGTTAATAGTTTTTATAATTTACAATTTATTATAAAATACAATAATTTATTTCTATGTTATTATTGTTATTTTATGTAAAATATTTAGTTCACATGGAAAATTAATATATTTCTGTTTTGTTAATATCAACAATTCAAAGAGTAGCACTCAATTGCTCACGTTGCTAATAGACTTATTTAATATAAACTTTGTTGATTGGCTGTTTCAAAAGAAAACTTCTATGCACCCATCGCTGTAAATTAATTACAACGTCATTGTCAATTGGAACGCTCTCAAATAAGAATAATTTTGTTGATAATTATGCGCTGAATATTTTGGCAGGATAGTTATCTAAAAAAACAAAACAATATTAATTGCAAGACAAAAGGTTTCTAATAATAAACGACATCAATTATAAGACAAAATATTTTTATTAATATTTTAAACAAATTATTTACATTCTATGTAATGAAACAATACATAAACTATGCTTTTCTTCATTTTAAACGTATAAAATAATATTGATCAATAAATGTAACTCAATATAATTCTTTAATATAATTTTTTAATATTAAAATAATATTGATCAATAAATGTAACCCAATACTTATAATTTTTACAATATAATCTTTTATAATAAATAATAAAACGAAAAAATCAAACTAAAAAGTCAAACTGAAAAATAAAAACTTAGAATAATATTCAAAACAAAAAATTAAGTGTGATTCAAAATTATAATCTTTTTGTTTTTCTGTTGTGTTTTAAAATTTCTGTTTGCAAATATTAAAGTAAAATAGAGACGAACTCTGGCATACAATTTAAAAAAATATTTTTTTGGAAAATCTTTACATGGGTGAGGACAAATTACTGTTTCTAATAAAGTAATCATAGTAACAAGAACGGATTCATTTAAAATAAGCGTATTTAAATGATTAAAAAAAATATTATCTAAATTTTTTATGTAAGTTACAAATATTTGGTTTGGAACACATAATCCGCCATACATATTTTTTTCAGTAGATTTTGTTGCTCTAAATAATGTATAATATCTGTTATTATTAAAATTATCAATGTCTTTAGCAAAATTTTCACATGTATCACAGGAATGTTGTTTTAAACTTTTTGACATAAGATAACCGCAAATATAATAAAATGCATTTTCCTCAACTATGTCCTTTTGTCGATAATCATGGTCATCAATTTCAACAGGTACTACTTTTTGCAATGATGTATTTTGCATAAACATTTCATCTCTAAACTCGTTTATTCTAGTCATCATATCTGTTTCCGAATCTTCAACAACTAAAGTACAATTTCCTGTTTGAATTAAACAATGATTAGAAGCAAATGATTTTTTAAAAGAATAATAAAATTGCATTGGAGTTGGATTAAATGCATTGCCTGATAAATTTCTAATATTTCCAAATGTATGTTCGACCATATCTTGATTAATACGCCTCATTAATAAAAATTGAAAGCCTGAATTAATTTTTTTTAAATATTCCCACATTTGATTTAAGCTATTTATGTTTTGATTCCAGCATTTAAATACATTAACTTTGTTTGTAATATCTTTGCCATTTTTTGTAAAAACTGTAAGACTGCTGAAAAATGTTTGTAATGATTTTAAAAATTCCAATTCTTCTGAAGCTGTAAATGCGATTCTGCTTGGTTTCTTTCCTTTAACGGATGATGAATTAAAAATATCAAATGCAGCATCTAATTTTTCAACAAATTCTGATGTATCTTTAGCAGATGTCGACAAACGTCCAAATGAGATCATAGTATTAATAGCAGAAGCTACAGAAAAACTTAAAATTTGAGCTGCATATTTTACTTTCATTCGTTGAAAATTATTGGGATGAATGTGTGTGTCCTGATTTAATTTAGGTAATAATTTATTAAAATTCTTTTTATTAACTTCATATAAATTTTCAATGTGTTGCCACGAAAAAATTTTATCTCCTGATTTAATTATATTATTCAATAAATTATTTCTAGCTGCTTTTATAAGATGTGGTGAATCAAAAAAGTAAAATATTTTTTGCCCATTAACAGTATAGTAAGGTCTCTCATGAGTTACACCTAATTTTTTAGCTGTTTTTTTATAATCCGTTTCCATATCTATTACTTCTGCAACAACTCTTAAATTTATATTTTGAAGCCGTTAAACACATTCAATAGTAATCATTTGCAACTCATCAGCATCCACAGCAGAATTAAGAAAAAAATTACCAAGTGATTGCTTAAATTTATTTGTTAAACCTCTGACCATGATTATCGCTGCATTACATGCAGTTGAAAATGTTTTACTATAACCTGTATCGTGAAATCCAATTACTATATCTCTATTAATCATATAAAATAAACTTGCTTTTAATGACATTGTATCAATGCAAATACAACAATACTTATCTAACAAATGCAAATTTTCAGTTTTAATCTTAAGTCTTTCAAATATAATATTATTTAAACCTGGAGGAATTATAAGTCCTTCTATAATGCGTTCAAGTGTTCTTTTTGATGGTAAAATAAAAGTATTACTTAATGCTCTATAAGCTTTGGGACCTTTAAAATATAAATTTAAACAGAACATTTTAAATTCTTTAGTATATCTATTACCATTTTTTTTGTTATTGAAATTATCTCCCTGAACTTTCATAAAATCAGCTATCGGTTTTGGATAAAATTTGTAAAGGAGTTTCTGAAAATCGCTATAAGTAATATCATCTAAATTTTTTTCCTTATTATATTTAAGTTTGGCACGTTTTAATCTTTTTTCTGCAGTATCACATTTTCTTCTGAGAGTTTCTTTCCTTGGTGTTCGATTGGATAATTTTGGTTCGGTTTCAGTAGCTTTATCTTCTTTACATTGTAGAACACTATTTGATGAATTAAAATCTATTGCATTTGAAATAGCATCTAAAATTACAAATATAATAAAAATTAAAAATCTTCCAAATAAAGTAAACAAAATCTAATGTAACTAAAAGTTTCTCTAATAAATAATATTCTACCTGTCAAATTGGCTCTTGAATAACTGATTTTAACTTCGGGCACATTTACTTGTACATCTTCTGTACAATTTTCTATTGAAGTTTCAACTAAAAGAAGATTTAGTATAAACAATTTAATATTTATATAACATATTTAATAATAATAATATATTAAAAATAATTAGTAAAAAATATGTAATGTAATAATTTATTTTATAATTAAGAAGAATTACCGTTGATTTCACTTTTAGTAGCAGTGACAGCTTCGTTGGAAATATTAGGAACCGCACTTATTGGAACTGCATATGGCTGAAGTCGATTTTTTAAATTATTTAAAAACATGTGGGGGGCAAAATGTTTTGAGCAAACTCTATAATTATTGTAGAGTTTTTTTTCTGGAATATTCTTTTTTATGCCACACGCTTGTAGCCACACTTTTGCTCTAAAATACATATTATTGTAATTTTAAAAATAATTTAACATATGTACATACATCGTATAGAAATTGTCAAAAAGTTTATACCTTTCTGAATTAGATGGAAAACGAAAGAAACTTAAATGACGATCCGCTCCCGAGTTGTTATTGCAATCACTCATTGCGCACATAAAACCGCCAACAATTACACGCTCCATAACACAAATCTTGTTTAATAATATAATAATGTAATAATATAACATAACATAAGCATACTTCACTCACAGAACATGTGCTTATTATACAGTTGACGCCATATTGTGGGTAGTAATGTAGCGCATGCGCTGTAGCAATTCTCCGACGCTATTTTTATGAAGTGACGCTACTGGTTCTACTTATACCGTCGGCACAGATATCTATCTAACAACTAGATCGCTACCTTCGGCTGAATAGCTGTGTCCGGCAGGATATCCGGATTCGGCCATCTTACCCAACAAGAAAATGGCGTCTACGCGTAGATTAGGTTAGTGCGTATGTGTTTGACAGGTTTGACAACTAAACCGGTTAACCGCTGAGCACCGTTGAGCATATTAATTGCGATTATCGAGTGTGTTTTTTCGATATCGTGCCATAATGACAAGCAAGAGCGGCATTAGAGCGGCATTGGAGCTGCCATTTTGTTGTAGGTAACATGGCTGAAACCGAATATCCTTCCTGCCTCAATACTGTCATATGCTAATGCCACAGGTTAGCGATCTAGTTTAGTATAGATATCTGTGACCGTCGGTCAAAACTGTGAACATATGATCGTGACGAGTGTACCAACACAAAAAAAAAATTTTGAAATTAGAGTGTACAGAGCGCGCGAAATTCAAAAAGTCACCTTACTTTTTGATCACACCTCGTACGGCCTCGAGAAGATATTCTAAAATGTAGAGGAATATCGAATAAGCATGAGAGGCTAAATTTAAGACAATCCTCTTAATGCTAAAAAAAAATTCCTTTTTCAGCAAATAACGTGCAATAAAAATAAATTTCGCAGCGGTCATGATGGGCCGGATGCCAGGACATCGGGAGCACTATGCGTAGGCTGGTAGGAACCTTTAGTTACGTGTGGTCTTTTATATCACGCATAAGCCCCACCGCCACGACAAGGCGGTTCCTCATAGTGGGGATCTCCTTCCCGGCCAATTAAGGCATGAAAGGTTGGAAGGAGCCGAGGCACCCTCTCTAGACATGCTACTGGCCGCGCTGTGAAGTTGGTTATTTTGTGAAACATTGATATTTCGTGAATTTGACAATTCATTATAATTAATTTTAATTGCTTGTAATATTTTCATATGATTATGAAATGTGTGTGTGTATACAATGTGTGTATACAATGCATACACTAATTTCTATTTAAGTATGATTCAATCAATAAAGCATTTCAATATCATCGTAATTATTAAGAAATACGTCATTAAAATTTTTAATTACGGATTGTGGGACACTCTGTATAATATTAATATTTAAACCTTGTTTCGACGTTGAATCAACTATAATGTTTTTGAGCTATAACACGTTAATCATTTCGATATTGACTCAATCTTGAACAAACATGCTTTTCTGATAAGGTTTTAAGGTGCGATATTGCAAAAATATCGACTTTTTTATCGACTCAACCGACGTCAAATCAACTGTAAATCAATCCGTTTGTTTTCTGTTTCTGAACTCTCTAAATAAGTGTACACTTAAAATGAAATAGGTAGATGTTTCAAAGTTAGCGAAAGCAAGAAGGAACGTTCCAGTGCAGTCTAGTGCAGGAATAGAAAACAAGCCTATAGTTACCGTTCTAACAGTGCAAGAAAAGAAAAATCTTGATACAAAAGAATCAAATACTGTAAAATTTCTTGGTGTTGCAAAAAAACGAAGATTTCATTACAGAGACATATTCCGGTCTCTCGACTAAATGCCATCAGGAACTACGATTGATGCATTTTTTATACTAGATATGAACGAATATACAGCCATAG
Organism: Solenopsis invicta; assembly: GCF_016802725.1. NCBI lineage: Eukaryota > Metazoa > Arthropoda > Insecta > Hymenoptera > Formicidae > Solenopsis > Solenopsis invicta. The sequence goes on from NC_052667.1 coordinate 26,003,090, forward strand.
TTAATCATTTAGTACTAAATATTGGAATTTCAGTAAAAACTGTATATTTTACAACAGATTCTATCGATACAGATCTTTAAATTGCTATTTTAACCAATATTACTAAAGATTATTCAATAAAAAAATAAAAATGTACATTATATTTTAATCCTCAAATACTGCGATCGGTACTCGTGGAAGCATGTAAAAAACAACAAAATGCTACATCTGTCTCATTTTTAAGTACTTTATGCAGCTATTTTCTTACCTCAGTATTTAAAGATATACATCAAAATTAATTTATAATACATTTATGAGACATTCTTACATTTGATTCCTATTATTTCGTTTAAAACTAGTTCCATTTTATTTGCTTTAAAATTAATAGAAAAATAGAGGCAAGGAGTATAACGAATAGTCATTTAACGGTATATAAAAAATTTCGGTAGAAAAATTTTAAGTCTCTATACTTAACAATATAATATGACAATGTAACAAAAACCCTATACGAATTTATAAGTCTTATTACTTATTTGAATTTATATATTATCTTTCCATATTTGCATGAAACGAGTTTGCGAGGAAAAAGAAAACAACAATAACAATGTTTTGCACACAGTATAAGAAAGAACAGTAGGTCGACTCCGTCACGAAGCATGGCGAAAGTTGTCTCTTGCGCATGACCGAATCGCACAACCAGCAATATGGCGGCTAGTCAGCACATATAGTAGTGATAGCAGTTGTAGTAAGCATCTATAACCTCTTTTTTAGCCGAAAATATTACGTGTTTATTTATTGTGCTATAATTTATTACAAAATTTAATTATTATGAATGAAAGTGGTGGCTATCGTTGTTCCTTTAAAGGTTGTCAAAGTGCGAGCAGCGAGAGCAGAGAAATAAAAGAAACTTTGTTTCGATTTCCAAAAAATATAGAGAGGTTAGTTTACAAATATTGAATCAATTTTTAAAATCATTTATTATTAAGCAGATTTTTAAACATTTTTAATTTTTGAAGATAATATGTTATCAGTTAATACCCACATAGAACTAAAACCTCCAATAGACGTCTAATGGACGTCTGCCGTGGAAGTTCGGATCTTCCAGTGGACGTCCCATGGATATCCAATGGACGGCCACTAGGCATCCACAGTTCCGCATTGCGCACGTCCATTGCACGTCCATTAGACGTTAACAACGGATGTCCGTTAGACGTTACGTGGATTATTAATAAAGGGTTCATAGAGCCTTAGTGGATGACAAACCGACGTCACGTGGATTATTAGTAGAGGCTTTATGGAGTCTCAGCAGACGTAATTTAGATTATTAATGGACGTGTACCGTGGAGATTCGGACCTTCAGTGGACGTCTTATGGACGGTAAAAAAAATTTTTTTTTAACAAATTTTATTATTTTTATAGCTTAATCTGTATTTGCTGTTTCACATATAACATTTTAATTCACTAATTACAATTACGTATTATTTTATAAATTTTTGAAACGCATCGGCGCCGGCGGGATTCGAACCTAAGATCTTCGGAACGATAACCTAGTATCTTAACACTGAGCTAAACGTACACTTGTGAGATTGTTAATAAAAAGTTATATTTGAAGTAAAGCTGATTTGAACAAGAAGAAACTGGCGTCTTATATCGCGCGAACACTCTTATTAACCTTTTGTTTATTTAGCTTTAGATATTTTTAATATAAATTATATAAATAATTAAAACCTGTTTCTGCCCATGGCCAAATCAGTCAAAAAACAACAATTAGAAATAGTATCGAAGCATGAAAAAACATTAATGACGTAAAAAGCCCGTTGCCAAAGTTAATTTTGCAATTAATTGTTATAAACAAATTGTCAAAACTGACTGTAGAGGAGAACTGATTGCGCAATCGATTCACCGAGAAAAATTACTAAAAAAACATATATGACGCTTTATTAATTGTCATAGTTGTTATAATTGTTATAAACAAATTAGTTGCATAATTGTTTTGATAAAGAGATAATGACCAAATTCCGTAAAGAGAGCGCATGATGTACGTAATATAACATTTTATCCTTGTTTAACTTCTGGTGATCAACAAGGATAACGTCATGCGCATTATACGCTTTACGGAATCTATCTGACTTCTATGATAAAAGTAAAATCTGATGATGCTATAAAAATTTTATGGACTTCTAATGGACGTCCATCTGACTTCCATGATGGAAATAAAATCCTATGAAGCTATAGAGGTTTAATGGACTTCTAATGGACGTCCATCTGACTTCTATGATGGAAATAAAATCCCATGGAGCTATGGAGGTTGGATAGATGTCTAATGGAGATCTATCTGACTTCCATGATGGAAGTAAAATCCCATGGAGCTATGGAAGTTGAATGGATGTCTAATGAAGATCTATCTGACTTCCATGATGGAAGTAAAATCCCATGGAGCTATGGAGGTTTCATGGACTTCTAATGGATGTCTATCTAACTTCCATGGTGGAAGTAAAATCCCATGGAGCTATGGAAGTTTCATGGACTTCTAATAGATGTCCATCTGACTGCTATGATGAAAATAAAATCCCATGGAGCTATGGAGGTTGGATGGATGTCTAATGGAGATCTATTTGATTTCCATGATGGAAGTAAAATTCCATGAAGCTATGGACGTTTCATGGATTTCTAATGGACGTCCATCTAACTTCCATGATGGAAGTAAAATCCCATGGAGCTATGGAGGTTTCATGGACTTCTAATGGACGTCCATCTGACTTCCACCATGAAGATAGACGTCCCATGGAGCTATGGAAGGGCGACGGACATCCATTGGAGGTCAATTTCTATGTGGGTAATCAATAAAAGCAATATTTTTTACGTTTCTATTTAATACAATATAAAGTATAATAAATTTAAGTATTGTCACTACATTAAAAAGTTAGAAAATGTAAAAACAATGAAACAAACTGTTGTAGATCAAAATTATGGGTGTCAGCCTGTGGTAGAAAAGACTTATTTTCGAAAACAGCCATACAGCTTTATAACAATTATAGAATATGCAAACTTCATTTTGAAAACCCCATGTTTTTAAATTTTGAGAAAACTAAATTGCAGCCGCATGCCGTCCCAACTTATATTGTGAGAAATAATGGTAAATTATCTTCTAATAATATAGCGTTAAAATAACATTATAGGGGAGACCGGGGCAAATCGTTAGACCGGCTAATTCGATAATTGAAAATATTTTTTTATGGATACATATTAAAAATTTACTTTAAATACTGTAAACACGTCTTAATGTAACGATGTTGTTAACAAAGTTTTGTTGGCAACGGCGTCATATTGAAGTCGTAGTAGTAAAAAATGTGTTTTGCGACAGTCGAAGTAATTTCTGATAGTCAATATTTCTCCGAAATTTAAGTAAGATGAATAAGATTTTTTTTAAAAACTTTGAATGTATCGTGTCCAGTTGAATGTATTTGAAATATTTCGTGTTTACTTTTTGCTGTGTGATGTCTATTTTTGTCTATTATACGAAATAATGCGCACAGTTGATGTTGGGGTTATTCGTAATACCCAGCACGGGGGCGATTCGTTAATGCTGAGTACAGCGCCTATGGGTAACTAACCTATGCGTTTCTAATCCTATGATGGCTGCGTGCTGTGTTACGATCGACTGTGCTACGAAGAATCAAGCATTGAGGTAAACTGAAGTTCTTCATTCATTATTTAGTTCAAACTTAATATTGTGTATTTTAGTACATAGAACATGCGAATATGAATATAAAATTGTTGCTCTTAAGCAAGTAAAAAGTTATAAAGCGTTAAAGATTGACACTTGTGAGGTTAGGAAATTTGCACACCAATGGTATAAAAGGGCATGCAAATGTGTAAGTGAGGATATACTGGATCTGTTTTTCTGCTTTTTCTTTATTATAATCTCATGTTCTCTTATCGCTCTATGCAATCAGTGTGACAGATTTCCTAACCTTACAAGTGTCAATCTTTAACGCTTTATAAATTTTTTATTTACTTGATAACAATAATATTTTCTTTCATATTCGCGTTCTATTACCAAAATACACAATTAATACTCAATTTCAAATGTAATTATGCGACATATGAGTGATTTGTAGCTTGAACATGATCAAAATTATGATTTATTATAATTTGATTATGGCAACACTTTTCATATTTTGTAGAACGAAAATGGTGCGATATTACAAAAGAGAAAAGGATAAGATTAACAAAGAAGCTTTGAAACAACCCAGATAACAATTCGTGAGTTCACGTTATCCTCACGACGTGATGATCACGTTGTGCGTGCAAAAGTGCATCACAGTGCCCTCACAATGTGATGGGCGCACGCATGTACGCGTAAAAGCTCGCATAATGCAATCACGCCGTGATGGGAACATTTCACGGCGTGAGGGTAACGTGATAATCCCGCCGTGCACACAAGAACGTATCACGCTGCCCTCACGATGTGATGGGAGCACGCGTAACTCTGATAAAAAAATTTTTTCATAATTTTTCAAAAAATATCTTATGTTTATTTAAAAACATCTTATAATTTCTTAAATAATATACCATATTTACTCATTGAATGATCATTTTCTTATAAAAATAAATGAAGAAAATATATATAAGTTTTTCTCCCTCATTTAAAAATTTTGTTCTTTCAAATATATTGTATTTTTTCATATTTCATCATACACAGCATTTAGTATTATACTTTCTTAGAATATCTCATAAAATTTATTTCACAATCTTCAAATTTTTTTATTCGTTTATAAAAAAAACTAATTTTTTTTATCCAATTGTAATTTTATTAAAAAGTTTGCAGATTTAAAATCTTATAAAATTACGATAAATTATAGACAAAAATTAAAAAATAGTTTGAAAAATAAGTATAAGAAAACAATTTTGTACCGTGTTTTCTGGTTTTCTCATTTTAATTTTCCAAATTATAATCTTTTTAAATCTTTATCTATAACTTACCGTAATTTTACGGAATTTTTAAGATTTGCAAATCTTAAGAACCGTGAAATCACAGAACTGGATGAAAAAATCTAATCTTTCTTTGTAAGCAAAAATAAAAATATGAGAAAATAAATTGTATAAGACATAAAAATGCTGTGTATGTAAAAACACAATTTACGTATAATATGTAAAAGGAGAAAATCTGAAAAATAGAGAAAAAATTGTAGAAAAATTAATTTTTTCTTAATTTTTTTTAAGTGACAATTTTTTTATAAGCAAATAAAAATCTGAAAAAATTTTAAATATATTGTATATGAGACTATGTGAGAATGTATTAAATGTACTGTGTATAATAAAATATACAAAAATATTATACAAAGAGAAAATTTGACTTATGAGAAGAAAAACTATTAGTAAAACTATATTTTTATTGCATTTTATGAGTAAGAAAACGATTATTGTTTGATTAAATATAACATGTTATCTTTGATTTTGATATTTTGATTTTTTCTGATATTTTCTGATTTTTATTTGCATTCATTAATTTAAAATTTTCAATAAAGTCACGCGACTTTAGCCAACAAATCACAGCAAAAAGCTTCTGCGTATGCATTTCGATGGTACATGGTTCTTCATGCCGTAACGGTCATCATGACTCGTCATCGACAGTGCAATTGAGCCAGTTGAGTGTAGTGGTCATGGTCAGTGGTAGTAGTGTAATACTTTGCAAGTGCCGTGTTTTTATATGTAATATTTTTACATTGAACTGGAGTATTTTACATAATATCGGATCTCCGTGGATAAAAAAACCTCAGGTAATTAATTAAAGTCTGGGTCTTAAATTTGCTTTTATGTGTAGTATATTTATTACTTGATATAAGTATAATATATTTTACATAACCTAACTTTTTTAATTTGCATTTCTATTTCAATAATTTTTAAACGCTTTCTTCTCAAAATATTTTATAAGTACTAATTTTTTATTATTACGAAATTTTTACTTATTATTATGATTATTATTGTTATTAATAAACTTTATTAAATTTTTGTAAAGGCAAATTAATTTTCTATAACGATTAAATGATAAAATGTAGAATACTTGTAGAATTATCAAACTTGATTTTCATACTTTGTGAATGTTTTAATTTTTATATATTATTCTTTTCTTTGTTTCTAGGAAATTGTGGAATAATATTGCCAAACAGTGATAAATTAGAACTTCTGGTTCAACAACTACTACCAAGGTCGTAGAGTATAAAAGTAAATAATTAAAAGTATTTATATTTTCTACAATATTACAAGAGCAATTGTAATAAAACCGATAAAACAATTTCAATTTGTTAATTCTTTTTTTATTTTATATTGACTTATTATTTATATGATTCAAGTATGAAGGTAAATTTTAATTTCGTAGTACAGTGTATTTGCAACGTTGACTATAACAAAATAATATTTGTAGAATATTTGTAAAATTATCAAACTCGGTTTTCATATCGTAAATGTTTTCATTTTTATATATTATTCTTTTCTTTGTTTCTAGGAAATTGTGGGATAATATTGCCAAACATTGGAAACAATACGAGAGCAAGCATTTCATATTTTATTGTTGACAGACCTCGCATATTTTATTTTATAAGTTCCCTCGAAGAGGTGTATGGACGGTTCGTTTTATGAACATATATAAAATATGTTAGATATTTGCAGATATTGCTAATTGAAAAAACTATCATTTACTTACATTTAAATTAAAATTTTAGAATATACAATCTCTAATTATTATAGGCTTAATTCTACAAAAATGTATGTATTTTTAACTTCAAATATCTTTGTAACTAAATTTTGAATTAGAATTTCATTAAAGTAAAATTCTCTTGAAAATAATATCAAAATATTAATTGTGTACATGTTAATTTTTCGTTTAACCACGTTGCGATTGACCACCATTCACTGCAGTGCTTAAACAGTAAAAAAATTCTAGATACCGTTTGCTGTGAATGGATGCAGTGGTCAATTGCAATGTGATAAAACAAGACCCTCCCATATATTAACAAATTTACAAAATATTATATGAACTTTCAATCACTGCGCATGTTTTTGAAGTACTTTTTATGCTTTTAATATTTTTAATGCTAATTTATTAAAGTTTGTATATAATAATGTTAATTTTTAATTGTAAATCAGAAAAAAATGAATAAAAATATTGATATATAATGCATTAAAAGTACGTGAAAAAAATGGGCAATGATTAGAATTTTTGAGTGCCGTATGCATGCATGCGAACAATATGAGTCTCATTTGGAGAACGCATTTGAGGCTCATATCGCTCGCACCCATGAGTACCGCAAACGTGCGACCAATATGAGTCTCATATGATGACGCATCTGTCGGATGCGGTGAGCTCACACCGTGCCGATAATCCGCACGGCATGCGCGCTCCGTGAACTCACTATGCGCGCATTTTATTATCTGGGAAGCTCTTATTTAAATAAAAAAAGGAGAAATATCTACCAAGGAGGCTATCAATATTTGTAAATTATCTATTCCATCTATGTATCGCCAATATAAAAGTGTGGCAGGTGAAAACATGGAAAATATTACCGTAGAAAAAATTTTCATTTTACGGCCAGGACATAAACCAGTAAGTATTATTAAACAAAATTATAACAATTATTTATTTTATTACTTTTTATTTTTCTTCGCGCGGTATTATTGTTGAGGTGAATTGTTTTATTTAGATTTTCACTGCGGCACAAGAAGATAATTTAAAGGACTACATTTTGAAAGCGTCAGATATTTATCACGGTTTATCACCAAAGGAGGTACGAAGATTGGTATTTGAATATTCACAACGACTACAATTACCAGTACCAAATAATTGGACAAACACAAAAATGGCTGGAGAAGATTGGTTCCAGCACTTCATGACACGTCATTCACGCTTGTCTATTAGAAAGCCACAGGCTGCGAGCCTCGCCCGTGCCACGAGTTTCAATCGTACAACAGTAAGGGTATTTTTCACCCAGCTGAAATCTGTGTACGATCGTTTGAAGCTGGTTCCTCGTTCAATCTGGAACATGGACGAAACAGGAGTTTCCACTGTCCAGACACCTCAAAGAATCGTCAGCCGACGCGGTTTTAAACAAGTTGGACGCATTATTTCTGCTGAGCGTGGTCCACTCGTTACACTGGCAGTGGCGATATCAGTTCAAGGGGATGCCTTGCCACCTTTCTTCGTCTTTCCGCGCGTCCATTTCAAACGACATTTCCTGATCAGTGCTCCAACTGGGAGCGATGGTACAGCTCACCCAAGTGGTTGGATGACTGCAGATATTTTTTTACAATTTCTTCAGCATTTTCAGAGCAACGTGAATGCTTCGGCAAACAATCCAATGCTTCTTTTGCTGGACAATCACGAATCCCATCTGTTCATCAAAGGCTTGGAGTTCTGTAAAGAGCACTTCATAACACTTCTTTCATTACCACCGCATACTACGCACAAGTTACAGCCCCTCGATCGTAGCATATTTGGTCCGCTAAAAAAGGTAATCAATACCCATTGCGACCTCTGGATAACAAACAATCCAGGAAAAACGATGTTCATATATGATATACCGACTTTTATTAATTCAGCACTACCATTAGCAACCACAAGCACAAACATCAAGGCAGGATTCAGATGCACTGGAATTAAATCCAGACGTGTTTCAGGATATTGACTTTTTACCCAGCTAAGTAATCGATCGTCCTAATCCAAATGACGCAGAAGACACGAATTCTCCAAAATGAAAAACCTCCACAACCAAGTAATTTAAGGAATCAATTTTTTTCACTTAACAATGACAAAGGAACTAATGCTGACAATCAAGATATGGACATATCACTTCAGTCAATTCGACCATTTCCGAAAGCTGCAGAAAGGCGTCACAAAGAGGACGTAAGAGAAGATCGTCAGAAATTTTGACGGACAAAAATATTATAAATCTGTTTTCTGCGGAACAAGCAGAAAAAGAAAAAAGAAAAAAATCAACAAAAAAATAGAGAAAAAAATGTTGAAACAATAACAGTTTAGTCTTTTTTTATTTTTTTTCTAAACTTAATTTTATAAACTGTAAGTTTTTTATAAACTAAAACATATTTTTTTTATTAAAAAAAGTTTTAAAAGTAATTTTTTTTAATACTTTGATCTCAAGACACAATTAGTCTAACTTCTTCTAAATATGTTAAAACAAAACCTATTGTATGTTTCTTTATTGTACTCGTATGCATTTTTTTATACCTATATCCTCTTTGAAATAAAGAAAGTCTTAATAACAGCTTTTTTACATTCTTTCAACTTAAAACAAATTTCAGGATATTCCCGGACTAGTAACGAATTACCCCGGGCTTGGGGCTATTCTTAATTTTTGGCGTGGGTCAACATTTTTATATGTACTTCAAAGCAAATACACTTCCATGTTTTTTCTATACCGGCATTGTGAAGGGGAAGGTTCAACCTTTCAAACCGTCCCATTTTTTTTTAAAATGAATATAGGACTTAGGAGACACAAAAGAAAAAAAGGTCTAACAAATAGCACCGGTCTCCCCTACATGATATAACACTCATAATAACACTATTCATAATATAATTACCCAATCAGCACACAATATTTTTTAAATGTATTTTTAATATTTATTTAATATTAATTTTTCATTGTACAATTCATTATAACAAAAATATTTATTAAATATTTATTAAATATTTATTTAACATTAATTAAATATTTAAAATAATGATTTAGAAAAAATATTTATTTAAAATTTATTTAACGTTTATTTAACATTTATTTAACATTAACTAAATATTTAAAATAATGATTTGGGAAAACATTTATTTAACGTTTATTTAACGTTTATTTAATATTTATTTCACATTAATTTTTCATTTAAAAAAACATTTTTTTTTAAATATTAATTTAAAATTTATTAAACATTAATTTAATATTTATTTAACATTAATTTATTATTTGAAAATACATTTTTTAAAAACATTAATTTAACATTTATTCAACATTAATTTATCAAATGAAAAATTAATTTCACATTAACTTTTCATTTGAATAAACATGTTTTAAAAACATTAATTTAACATTTACTTAACATTTATTTAATATTTAATTTACATTAATTTTTTATTTAAAACAACAATTTTAAAAACATTAATTTTACATTTATTAAATATTAATTTAATATTTATTATTATTTTTTTTTAATAAACATTTTTTAAATATTTATTTAATATTGTTTAAGTATTTATTTTTTATGAATTATTTAATTAAAAAAATGATTTTAATAAGCATTTTTTTAATGTTTATTTAATATTTATTTAATGTTTATTTAATATTAATTTTTTTACTTATTTTTCATCTCTATAAAATTATGTTTATTTATTATTTATTTAACATTTAAGTTCTTTATTTTTCAATTATTATTAAATTTAAAATTTGTTTAAAAAATGTTTTAATAACATCTATGAAAATCAGTAAAAAATTAACTTATATATATTTAAATAAATAATATACTTTAATTATATATATTTTGTCTTTTCGATAACATATTGAACTGATCTATCAGTGACGTACATGCATAAACACAAAGTGTTTACAGATCAACGAAGGATCAGTTCGCAGCGATCATAAAAGTCAAGCAACGTTCACTGGAGTCGCAACTTGGATTGGTGATCGCGTGGAAATTTCCGAGAAAAAAATTCTTAAGAAAAAAACCTCAATATTTAAAAAAATTGTTTAATGTTAAACAGGGTGTAAATCCACTAATTTTTACGTTTTTGAAAAATTTTTTTATTGCAAAAGTTTTTTTTTTAATATTGTTTCGCTTATTTATGCTTCGTTAAAAAAAAACGTTTCTTTAACGTTTAATAAACGTTTTCTTTAAATGTTTTAAAAACGTTTTTATAATATTTGAAAAACATTTTTTTTAATGTTAGAATAAACATTTTTTTAATGAAAAAAAGAGCACTTAACCCATTATTTTTAATGTTTTTATAAATGTTTTTAAAAATGTTTTTTAAGTGTTTTTAAAAACATTTTTTAAATATTGTGTGCTGATTGGGTATTACAGATAAACAAAGTTCAAATACCTTAAATGTAAAATCACACTGTCCAAATAATGAAAATCAACAAGAAGGAAATGTATTGGATACGACTACATTCAGTGAAAGAAGTTTGAATATAAGTGAGACAGATAAAACAATAAATATATCAGAAACGGAAGAAGAAGATGTATTAGAAACAGGAATACCAAATGTATCAGAAACAGGAACACAAACACCATTATTACTATCTGCCAAATCTCCACGAAAAATACAACTTTATGAGTTAAAAAGATATAAAAGAAAAATAGCCAATTTAGAATTGGAATTACAACAAGCAAAAGAAGCAAAAAAGAAAGATATTAATTTTTTAGACATATTGCTGGACAAATATTTTCCGCAACAGACATCCGAATTTATAAAAATTCAAGCTCGTCTTTTTAAAAAAGATGCAAAGGTAGAAGATATAATAATGCTTCATTTAAACAACATTGTTTATCTATATATTTTTTAAGTCCTAAAATATATGAAGATTTAGCAACTAAATTGTTTTGTTTACCAAGCATTACAACTTTAAAAGTATTTTCACAAAACTGTTACATAAATCCAGGTTTACATGAAAACATATTTTAAATATTAAAAATTAAAGCTAACAGAAATTAACAAATACTGTATACTTTGCATGAATGAAATGTCTTTAAAATCACACTTATATTATAACATAACAACAGATAAAGTCATAGGATTTGAAGACATAGGATATTCATAAAATTACTCACAATTGCCTGTACGTAATGTAGCAGTCATTATGGTGAAGGGTATTTGTAATCCATGGAAACAACCACTAAGTTATTTTTTTTTAAACTTTTCAATAAAAGCTTCTGATTCAATAAGAATTTTACAAGAAGCAGTAAGAAAACTAAAAAGCATTAATTTAAATGTTGTTGCTCTTATATCAGATATGGGTTTCAACTTTTATCAGTTAACTCAAATATTAAACATTAATGATAAAAATCCATATTTTACAATAGACGGAGAAAAAATATATTATATTTTTGATACTCCTCATTTGATAAAAGCAACTAGAAATAATTTACATAAACACAATTATGTATATGAAGATAAAATTGCTTCATGGGAACATATAGAAAAGTTTTACACAATAGATAAAAAGGCACAATTTAGAGCAGCTCCTAAATTAAGAGGATGCTAGTGACCGAAGAACTTTCTCGACGTCGTCATTGCAGATTATTTTTCGAGGGAGACCAGGCTATCGCTCTTTGTCTAACGCATAAATCTGTCTTTGTTTTTCGATTATTTCGCCATCTCCGAAAAGACCTATCAACTATAAGTCACTACTCTGCTTGCCATTGTTTACGTGCGCTAAGCGAAATTTGTACACGTACAGCTGTTTACATGTTAAACTTTTTTGTTAGGCTTTTGACTGGAATGACACACAGTCATTGTTGTTTGTTAGAGTTTTCTAAAGTGCGGCCTGGTCTCATTTCATACATACGAGCTACAGAAGTTACGTTAGTAAATGACAAAAGTTAACCTCGGTTGACAGATCCACGAGCCGAAAATAAATAAATTTTTAACTTTTTGTTGGATTTTCTCGTAAATTTACCAGCCCGCACTTTGTTTTGGTGCGTACTTTTGTTCTGTAAAAGGATTTTGTGATCTGTAGAGCCAATTCGAAAGTTAATGAACACTGTAATGTGTCGGTAATTCCCGTCACTATAGCATCCTCTTAACAGATAAACATATTAATCCAAGTAATTTTGAAAAAATGAAAGTTAAATATGCAACACAGATATTAAGTCGCTCAGTTTCAACTAGTTTAAACACATATATTAGTTTAGGTTCTTTATCTACAGCGGCTATTTTCACAGTAGACTTTATAGAAAGATTTAACAATTTATTTGACATTTTAAATTCTTCGAAACTTTACAGCAGTGATCCTAATAAACTAACATTCATAAATACAAATGAGCAAATTACTTTTCTTAATGAAACAATAAAGTTTTTACAATACGTAGAAGTAATTACAACAGATGGAAAGGAAATAGAACAAATTCTATTAAATCAATAAAATGTTGGATTATTACAATTAATTCTATCTTACAATTATGGAATCATTTAAAACAATTATTACCTTCTTTTAAGTACTTATTAAACAGACGACTAAATCAAGATCATTTAGAAAACTTTTTCGGTGCCGTACGTAAACAAAGTGGAAATGCATTTAATCCAACACCAATACAATTTTATTATAGCTTTAAAAAACTATTCTGTATTGATTACATTAAAATAGAAAGTGGAAATTGCATAATTAATGAAGAATCACTATTAATTCGATGTCAGGACATTCGAGAAACACAAAATGTGATATTCCAAACATCTTCAGAAACAATATCTTTAAATTTAAAAATAGATAATTATGATTATCGTCATTTGCCAGTAACCGATAAAAAGTTTTTGTCTACATTTGTGGATATCTCTTGCGCCGCGTTTTTATTAAACATTTTTGTGATACATGTGCATTACTAGCCAAAGAAGGCTGCAATTTAGATGAAACTTATTTATATTCTCATTTTAAAGCATATGACACAAATGTTAATATATATGGCAGTTTATACGTACCAAGTGCTACATTTGTTAATTATATCACAGAATTGCATGTAAAATTTTTTGAAAATATTAATATTATAAATCAAACAAATGTTATGCAAAAGTTTATGCAAATTTTGTCTACTGTTTAATTCTCATATCCTTGTTGTGATTTTCCAAATAATTATCTGTTAAAACTTTCTATTAAAGTAAGAATACATTATATTTTAAAATTTATTAATAGAGATTTTAAAATTAATAAAAAGAGTAATAGAAAAACTATTATTTTGTGCCATAAGTAATAATTTAAGCTTTATATTCTATTTGTATTATGCAATATTTTTTTGTTCAGTATTACATTTATTTTAGAAGTTGTGTGGTTCCTATATATTATATACTTATGACTGAACATCGTTTATAAATATTTTATTTTGTTTATGACATTTACACATATATATTTTTTATACGTTCAAGCAGTGCAATACGTTGATGCTGTGCAAATCTTTTATTGCTGTGTAAATCTTTTTGTCATGTGATACTTTATGTATGATAAAGAATACGTCTTTTTAAATAATTTTATGTTTTTTTATGTTACGTTCTGAATTTATTTCTAATTTTATATACTTGTTTACACAAACAAAATCATTTTATTAAAATTTTAATAATTTGACAATTTGTTTATTTTAAATCCTTTAAATGTATATTTAAACAATACAAAATCAAAATTAAGACATCTCTAGAAATTGTGTTGTATGAGTAATAATTGCAATACTATGCAATAAATACCTGTCTATTTTCAAATAAATATAGTAACAACACTTACACTAGTAAATAATTCCTGAAAACTTATTAAAGTTCTTGAATCGAAGCAAACATTACAAAAAGGGAGTAAAATCACTAGGTATTGACTAGTAAAGTTACAAATATTTTAGTAAATTTGCTCACTTTTGTAATTTTCATCTTGTTTTAAAAACTGTAATAAGCTTCCCTTTGTTAAATTATCTAGTGAAACGGCTCAAATTCCTGTTAAACATTTTCTTACAATTTATAAAAACAATTTACAAACTTTCTTCTACATTCTTTACGAACTACTGATTTTAATTATTTATTATTTGACTTTTTATCTAAGACATGCATGGTTTATTAAAATTCATATTTATTTCGCATTTAGTTTTGTATAAATTATTAACTATTTATTATGATAATTTATCAATTTTAAATTTTTTTTCAGATTTGTAGAATGTACATCAATAAGTTCAAATTAAGAAAAAAGAAAGAATAATTTACGGTATCATATACATTATGATTGATTAAGAATGGATATATACACATTTGTACATAGATGGATGGGACACATTTGTATATTTTATATCAAATTATATTTTCTACGTCTTGTAATCATCTACACACACACACACATGTTTAATAAAATGATTGATATATAAAAATTATATAATATTGAACATTTATGCTACAACACTAATATAGCAAAAATATATTTATAAGTAAAATCTTAATATCTCTCTCTCTCAGGTGTTGGATGGGATGCGAGGAATAAAATTGCGAAGTTTAAATTTTGTAAGCGGAGCGGAGGTCCGCAGTGTACTCCGCAAGGAATAAAGTACCTTTATATATAAGTAAAATCTTAATAAATAAGTATTAATATTATTATTATCCAAATATGTCTTTTAATTTTATCTCTCTCTATTATTTGTTAATTTATAGGTTTTTTTATATACATTCAATTTACTACGTCTGATAACTAGATAATTATTGGATGTAATATGTGTTTATTTAGTGATTTTTATATCATAGTATTTTAATTAAAGAAATTAGAATAATATTTAATAAAATTTTTATGTAGTATTTTTATGCTTTTCTATTAAATATATCTATTTGTTGCGACAGTCTTTTTATTATAAAAATTTGCAGCATTTTGTAGTGTTAAATAGACTGCGCCATGTATCAAATGTCTTTCAAATTAGAACGTGCGCACAACCAGCAAAATGGCGATCTTGTCGTCATCAGATCAAAGGTGCCGACACCGAGTCGACCTACTGTTCCTTCTTATACTGTGGTTTTTAACATTTTAGATATGCCACGTGTTTGAATTTTATATCAGATGCATGAAAAAATTATTAACCTATTTTAATAATAAGCATAGAGAATTTATAGTAATTGACGCATTTGTGTGATTTTTTATTGTATTTTTTATAATCTAATTAACGATCAAGATAGCCTAAAGATATTCAAAAACTTTATAGTACTAATCACGCAAAATAAGAATCAGTTCTGTTTAAAGATCAAAAGTCAAAATCATCAAAATCTTTTAAAATTCGAATTACAACGGTGAATTACATATTTATGTTCTTAAATGGATTTATTAGTTTATTAAAAGATATGTTTAGACAAAATTTAGATTTCCTGTACACGATGCGATTTATTTGTTTTTATTGCATTAAATATCCTTCTATCTTAGTAATATATATTATTAATTATTATCAATATTACACATTCTTTGAATATATATAAATAATTTGAACTTTTTCTGAAAGCACTTTTTTAAAAAGCTCCTTGGTATTCAAATATGAATAATACATTTTTAGAATAAGTCTTGTCGAACTGTCAAATGTTAAATAAAATTCTGAAAAAATTTGCATATTTTACTTCTTATGAACTTTTCATGAGAATGAGTTTAATTATATGGAGATGATTTGACATAGTTAAATGTTAATGGGACCTTTGAGCGTTCTTTTCTCTGTAATTTAGGAATATTAGAATTTAAGAAGAAAATTAACTTTTCTTACGTCATATAATTTTGTATAAATAAAGACAGGTTAAACAACAGTAAAATAGCATCCATAATATTTATGTATGTACATATAATGACATACATTATTCTTTACTCTTCCGCGACGTTTTGCGTCTTTGCATATTTATATACAAGTCATTCAACATAGAAAGATATATTGCAGAAACATTGCAAAAATGTTTCAATTTGCAAGATTGCAACACTATTGATTCACTTTTGTTTTATCTGTTGTTTAACTACGACAAGTAAAAATCTGCTACATCCATCAAGTAGAGTAAATATATTAAATAAAAATTTTATAAAAAGCACTACTGACATAACAAAATATTAAATTTATATTTTATACGTAAAATATGTTCATGCAGTATTATGCTTATAGAGTCATTAATTGCTGATTTTGATAAGAGAGCGATAAACTAAAGAAATGAAAAGAATTAAGATTTAATTTATTCTTAAGAGGATGCTATACTGACAGGAATTACCGACACATTACAGTGTTCACCCTAATAGCACAAAACATTCTCAGGATGATCCTGAATTCGTCCTGAATGTTCCGAGATAATAATGGGACGAACTTACATTATACTAACAAATAAAAATTTCAGAACTTCCCGAGGAATGTTAAATAAACTAAAGAAATTTTATATACAGACTACATTATACTCATTGGACGTAATTTTAAGTTGTCCATACAGCATACAGTATCCAAAAGACGTCCTTGGGACGTCTAAGTCCTGAGCCGAGCCTAAGGACGTCGTTAGGTCACCTAAATCCTAAGTCAATCTTAAGGACGTCCTTTGACCGTCTCTCTATGTTATATGGCACAAACTAGGAAAAATATAAAAATTCACGGTTATAATACTTTTTCACATTCCTACATTATCAAATAATTAACTCCTTTAATGTTAAAACTTTTATTTAATACAAATTTGAATTTCAGCAAAGAAATTTGAGATTAAGAATTTTGCTTCAAACAAAAAAGCCGAGACTGCTTACGAAAGGTTAATCCAAAATACATATAATATGTAAGTATGTATATAAAGTATTTAAGACAGTTTTTATTATAAATTATACTTAAACATATAAAATTATTCTAATAAAAGAAAAACGTTTATTGTATCAAAAAATTAAATATATGTAGGATTTGTTTTTTTATTGCTGCATTAGACTGCACTAGCTTTTTCTTCTTGCTTTCATCAAATTTCAAACATGTATCTAAATATTATTTTTAACGCAAAATGTGCACTTCAGCAATAAAAGTTCAGCAATAAAAAAACAGGCCTGTAAATACATATGACAGCTAGTCTGAATAATAAAGATCAATTTAAAATTATACATTGGTTTTAAATAATTAATCACATGTTTAATCCCTTATAAATAATAATAAAATAAAAAAAATTTCTTTGACATATAATAATTAAATGTTAATTTCACAATTTCAAACATATAAAGATTTAGAGCCGCTACTCATATATCATTCAAAAATTGACTGCGTTTAGTGGAACATACAGCTTTGCAATTGTAAAATTTTTTAATATAAATGGTTATACATTCAGATAGGAAAAGTAAGGGCATTAATTGTATCAAAAAATTTTACAACATTATCAATAGACAAAATAGATCTATGAATGAAGAAACTTTAATCTACATCCTAATGAGCAAACAATATTTTTTTAATGTTTTTAAATGTTTTTTGTAATAAAAATTTTTTCATCTTAATTTAATTATTGTATTATATTGACATATTTTTTAGTTGCATTCTTAAACAAATAATAACAGAAAAGTTATTCCAGATGTTAATCCGTATTTGTAAAAATTAGTAGAAAAACTATAATTTTTTATATATTTATATAAATAATATGGTTTAATTATACATAGTTTATCTTTTCGATAATATATATTTACTTACAATTAATCTATCAATTACATACACATATTAGCATAAAGTGTTCACAGATCATCCAGTTCGCAGCGATCACAAAGGTCAAGCAACGTTCGCCCGAATCACGACTTGGATGGGTGACATTTGAAAATTTCCGAGAAAAAACTCCCGATTTTTTTTGCGAAAAATGTGTTTTAAAATATTATTAAAATATTATTTTGCCCATTGAAATTATGTAGTGTAATAATATAATACATTTATGCGGATATTCCTTAAATATCAAAAATGGTCTTGAAATGCGTATGTACCATACATTTCGAGGATTGCGAATGAACATCTTTAGGATTCTCGATGGGATGTCCACAGGATGTCCATAGGCAAGAATGAGGCACTTATTTGCTAGTCCACAGGACGTCCTGTAGAAGTAAAGCAATTTGCTTGCCGAATTCGTGTTCAATATGCGCAAAAATACATCGGAAATGATAAGTTTATTCAAGCGTTTATTCGTGTGTAATCAAGCAGTATTCATATTAGCCTACATTTTAATAATCATTTGAACTTGATATATAAAAGTAGCTCGTTGTTGAGGAAGTCAGTGTCACTTTTCATTTGTAATTTGAATGATATCATAGTGATATTATATAGATAGTGATATTAAAACCAGGTATAGTATAAAAATATAAAACAATATAAAAATATAAAACAGTACAAAAATATAAAACGGTACGAAAATATAAGTACATAATAAAGTACGCATAACATTGTTCTAGATTATCCATATAAATAATTAAAATCATGGATAATAAAGAAACATGGAACGGTACTGATTCCGGCGAGGAGATCGTTATTTCTGGTATTGCTGGTAGATTTCCAAATTCAGATAATATGCATGAGTTACGAGAAAATCTATTTAACAAAGTGGATCTTATTAGAGAAGACCATGGTCGATGGAAAAATGGTAAATATTTCATGCGTAATTAGATACAATGGTTTGAAATGGTAGAAATATCGTATGTGTTAGTATAGTGTTCTTTGTTACAAAATGTACGCTCTCTGTTTATACATACCGCGGTTCAGTCGTTGGCTTGCTTTAAGATATTATACGTCCCGAAAGTTAGTGCGAGCATAGACACGGTCAAGACAAGTACGCAGTAAAAATAAAGCCATAGTTAATTCCAATAGACAAAGAATATTTCTTCCCTTCATCTTTTATCAAAGCTTGCAGGGTCTTTCTAACAGAAATGTTTATGTCTGTTAAAATATATCACTTCTGAAATTGTGTAAAATAACGTATATATCATTCAATATATTTTTGCGTTTATTTTATCTGGACTTTTTCTTAATGTTTATATCTATTTACTTTTATGTATTAAACACAAGTTTACTTTGTGGAGAAACCAATTCTAGATAATGTATCAAAGACATACACAATAACAAATTAATTTTAATATCTGATTACTTCTACTCTTTTTCTAGTTTAAATGTTGAGTGTGTTTTGCGTGTTTGTGCGAATGTGCATGACGGCCACGAAACTTACGAACAGACCTTCCTTTTTGTACGGCCCGGCGGCCTACCGTTCGTCAGTCTCTTACCAGATGTCGTGTGCGAAACGTTTGTATCAAAAATAAAGCAGTTCTTTTATACTCAATCCTTCTTAATTCTCTCTTCCAAGCGGGCTGGGACACGACCGAACAAATAAATTCACTGTACCGCAACATTAAATAATTTAAAAAAATAGAGTAATTAAATAAAAATCAATTTTAGTTTACAATAATAGAAATGGACATCAATCTTGCATTTATATCCAGACAAAGTAATCATTTAATATGATATTAAACTGACATCAAAATGACTTTGTGGTTCTGAAGCTACAGCTATCACATAAGTTTGTTTGATTAATAAATTGCTTCTTTAATGAATTTATTTATCATCTTTAGTATTGCTGGATTGTTAAAGATTTCATGTAACTAATAAATTGACTTTTAATGCCATTTTTAAATAAATAATTTTAGTAAATATTTAAGAATATAACAATATAGCAATATTGTTGTTTTTGTAATTAAATTGTTTATTCAAAATTTTGGCAAATCACTATTTTGGGATTTTAAGATTGCTGATTGTGAATCCGATGTCAAAATGGCAGACAAAATTATCAAAATCGATTGGATTTGCTTAAAAGTTGTTATTTAAGTGATTTTAAGGTCTCTGATTACCAATTCAATTTTAAAAATATAAAATTTGAACTGCCAGATATCATATTGCTAATCAATATGATAAAGCTAGCAGCTGAGTGTTTCCAACGTGTCGCGAACTAGTTTTGCCGTATGTGATGGAGCATTGTCATGGAAAAAAATGATTTGTGTTGCCATATTCTGGTCGTTTTTCGTGTAGCGAACGGTTCAAATTGATTAATTGTTGTTGGTAACGTTTGGTAATAATCGTTTCACCAGGCTTTAACAGCTCATAATAGACCACACCTTTCTGGTTCCACCAAACACAGAGCATCGTCTTTCTGCCAACACATTTTTTTGTAAAATAAATATTTTCTGAAATAATTAAGAAAAACTGTTTCTTCTTTAAGTATATCTCGAAAACTAGACGAGAGCGCCAATTAATTTATAAGAAAAAGTTGTTCGGTATCTTTGCCTTTACAACATATGTCAAGGTCAACATGATTGAAGCTGGGTCCTCTATAGTGCACAATTACCCTTATTTAAAATATTTATTCAGAATTGAATAATTTCTTTATTCTTTCTTTTTAAAATAGAAAATAAGAAATCAGTCATTACATACAGGGTGTCAGGTAACTACCGCCTGTGGTTTCGTGGATTGATAGATTAAGTAAAACTGAGCAGAAAAGTCCTTTACCATTTTTTATTATTTGCCATAGTTAACGAAAAAAAATTAATAAAGTCTGTGAATAAGCACGTATCACCGCGCGCAAGGACTGCCCGCCGGTCGCCGAGACGTAGGCAGCCGCGGCTGTAGGTGCGGCGCTGTGCGGTGAGGAGGGAAAAGCAGTAGTAGCTTTGACCTCAGAGCGGCGCGGCAAGGAGGGAGAAGTAGCAATGGGTACTCGCGAGCGGCGAGCGGTGCTAGATCGTTACTCTGAGCTGTTTGTTTTCTCGTTTTCTTATGAAAATGAAATTTTTTAATACAATATCTAAATATGGAAATGTATCTTTTTTTATTACAAATGTGTGTATACACACATACATGCATAAACAACGCGTGACAGATACGCGCAATTTAAAAAGTAATTTTTTGCGCTGTGGTAAGAAAATGATAAAGTGCTATCATTTTCACACCACCTTGCGGTAGATAGTATAGTGCGTTTTTTTTAAGTAATATCCCTACTAGGCCTAATCCACTTTTTTGCATTTTTAATGCAAGAATTGTTCGAAGTACCGTCCTTGTTCTCGTACGCAAAGTTCGGCAAGAAAAAAAAATGCAAGAAAGTGGATTAGGCCTATTGGGCCCGCCCAAGGTAGTGTGGAAATGATAGCACTTTATCATTTTTTTACTAGAACGCAAAAAATTACTTCTTAAATCGCGCGTATCTGTCACGTGTTGTTCATACATGTATGTGTGTATACACACATTTGTAATGAAAAAAGATACATTTCCATATTTAAATATTGTATTAAAAAGTTTCATTTTCATAAGAAAACGAGAGAACGAGCAGCTCAGAGCGACGATCTAGCACCGCTCGCCGCTCGCGAGTACCTAGAGTCCTATATAAAGAGAGAAGCGACATCGAACCCCCACCACAACCTTCAATATCCAATTGAGTCCTCCACCGCCATTTTGGGACCGCTCTAACGTCATCAAACACCATTCGTATCATTCTGCAAACAGCTGTGGTCACAATATGGCTGCTCGTTTAGCTAATCAAGTATCAATAAGATTACCAATCAGAGCTTCGGACATCAATGTCACTTCTCTCTTTATATAGGACTCTACGAGTACCTATTGCTACTTCTCCCTCCTTGCCGCGCAGCTCTGAGGTCAAAGCTACTACTGCTTTTCCCTTCTCACCGCACAGCGCAGCGCCAACAGCCGCGGCTGCCTACGTCTCGGCGACTGGCGGGCGGTCCTTGCGCGCGGTGATACGCACTTATTCGCAGACTTTATTAATTTTTTTTTTTGTTAACTATGGCAAATATTAAAAAATAGTAAAGGACTTTTCTGCTCAGTTTTATTTGATCTATCAATCCACGAAACCACGAGCGGTAGTTACCTGACACCCTGTATCACACAGAAAAGGCTGAAATGCGTCTGCTCTCAATACTGACGCTGCACAAATGAATTTTTGTTGCAAGACAGTCCGCTGATAGTGGTAAGGGTACTAATGCCGTTGCGGCGTAGAGTACAGGGCTGCACTACGTAACTGTTCCTGCGCTTTTCCTTCCTCACCGGGCACCAGTTGAACACGCCGTTCGGTGTGAAGGTCGCTTCGTCCGTCCACAGGATGCGGTCGGGGAAATGGTCATTTCGCCGACACTGCGCGAGTTATCCTATATTCATTTAGCCGGCAGTTAATATTTCTTATAACTAGCGCAAACACTTTATGAAATAATAAGAACACCTTCACAAAAGTAAATGCGCTGCTCTGCATCTCGCGCAAAAATTTGTTGCACCCGCTGATAGTGGTACGGGTACAATCCGTTGCGGCGTAGAGTACGGTGCACTACGTACTGCTGCTTTTCCTTCCTCACCGCACAGCGCCGCGCCTACAGCCACGGCTGCCTTGGCGACCGGCGGGCGGTCCTTGCGCGCTCTTATTCACAGACTTTATTCATTTTTATTTTGTTAACTATGGCAAATATTAAAAAATGCCAAAGGACTTTTCTGCTCAGTTTTATTTGATCTATCAATCCACGAAACCACGGGCGATCGTTACATGACACCCTGTATACTAACTTCGTTTGTATTTTCAGGTGATGTTGATTGATTTAACCTTTCAGCAATAACTTTTTTTTATATATTCACTTTTGGAAGGTAATTAATTTGGAATGCAATATTTAAATTTGAGCGTCGCTTTGCTAAAAGTTAGACTGTGTCGAACTTTGAGCGTTTATCCCCTGAATTTGCCAAATTGATGAAAATTGATGGAGAAGGGGTAAACGCCAGCGTTTAGTCGCTAAAAGTTGGACTGTGTCGAACTTTGAGCGTTTATTCGCTGGATTCGCCAAATTGATGGAGAGGAGGTAAAACGCCAGCTTTTACTTGCTGCGTGAACTTGCACCCTAATAGTAGCAGTAATGAAAAAAAAGAAAGAGATCGTATACTTTAAAACGATACTGGATTGAACCTATATTTAGAGAAAAAAATTTACATGGATTTTACGATAAGATATTTACTGTGTTACAACTTGAAGATTCACGACTTCAAAAATTATTTTAGAATGTCTTCAACTCAATTCAAAGAACTTTTAAGTATTATTGGTCCTCATATTTACAAGATACATTAGAGCAGCTTTATTATTTAAACTACCCTAACAGCACAAAGTCGACTTTAAGTCGACTATGAGTCGGCCATAACTGCTAGACGTCTGGAAAATGGACGTCCATAAATCGACTTTAGACGACTTAAAGACGTCTATAAGTCATACAATGTCCCACTTTAATCGACAACTATAAGTCGACTTTTAGAGACGTCTTTAAGTCATACATTTGAAGACAACTATAAGTCGACTATAGTTAGCCATCCTACAGACATTCTATGCAGTTGTAAAGGAAGGAATATTGAAATTGGGAAAATATGTTATAACATTTTTTACTTGTTTGATTCGTTTTATTTAAAAAAAAAAAGAAAATTGTTATAATATGTAAAGCAAATATAAATGTGTATATCTGTGTATATGTATTGTGCGCATTTGTTTAACTTTGTGTGTGTATATGTATATCACAATAACTTAATGTATACAAAATTATCTCGCATAATATAACTATTGTATACAGATGCATTTGTTAAGAAAAATAATAATAAAAATAATAATAAAAACTTTTAACTATAGTATATTAATGGACGTCACATAAGAAAAAAAATCTTTATTTCTCACCTCTCGTTAAATATCCTGTATACATGTATAGATTCTAAATTTATACAATGTCAATGTAAAATGTTCTTTCTATATAAATTATAGAACTTAGCTAACTTTTTAAGAAATGGATCCTTTGTTGTAGATGCTGCAAAGATAAAATATTCTTTTTTATTTTGCATTCTGCAACTCGAATCTCTAGTGGATAAAGAATGTCACTTTGTTTTACTCAAGATATTGATACATGATAATTTGTTTATCTTGATTGCTGGTACATTCCTTGTGTTCTTTTCTGCAATTAGAATGCACAAATTGAAAGTGATATTATTAAAAAAACAATTGAATCAATCATTTAAAAAATAATTCAACTTAAATAAAAAAAAAATTAATTGAGCGTCAAAATCAAGATGTTAATATCTATAACAATATTTAATTAATATCAATTTTTAATTAATTTTAGTGCTGCAGTTGTAAAAACTAGACATCTTTAATTCTCTAAAAGTGAGAGTTGTTGACGTATGTTGTTTTTCAAATGAACAAATTAATTTTTGTTTTGAAAACAAAGCTCACTTGTAGTAAATATGTTCAGTTGTAGCTTCTTTTCTCCGTCACGTAAAGTTCTTTATGACTCTGCCAGTTTTCGTGCCACTCAACCTCGACACCGACATAAATACCATGGATTGGAAATGCTTTGGCAGAGAAATCTCGATACACATATCTCCAGTGTTTTTAACTGCTTCGGCACCACTGATCTCAAAACTAAAATATTCGCAATTGATCGTTTAAATATTTGGATTTATATCTAATTGATATGGTTTTACAAAAAAATACATACTATAGTCCTACTTCACGACTCGTCTGTCCCTCAACAACGGCTCACAATGGCAATCGCCGCACATGACCGGTATGGCTGCACACGCTCCGATGGATAATAAAAAATAGCGGAGAGTACAAGAGAATTTTGTATGTCCGAACGGCTGCAGCTAATAGTCTTTATTCAATAAGCACAAGACCCGACAGACGGGTAGGATTACAACAACGCGGATTGACTCTTGCAAGAAACTTGATGACTCTCGCTTGGCGCTACATGCAGCAGCGATGACAGCGGTGCTCGCTCACTACAATGGCGCTCAGTCGAGTCGAGTCGATTTCAAAATGTCTTTTTCTAGACGTCTTAAAGTCAACTTTTGAAAGACGTCTGCAGACGTCTATGCAAAGTCGACTTGCAGTCAACTCTGAAAGCCTGACTTAGAAAAGTCGACTTACAGTCGACATACGAGGTGTGTTCAAAAAGTATCGCGAATTTTGAATTTTCGCGGGTTACGTATATTCGAATTTCGATCTTTTTGTGGCGTTATGTTGGTACTCATGTCTCTCACTTATGCCGACAAGCTCGGCCATTTTGAATGTTCACTTAATTGTTGACAGCTGCTTTGCTTGCACGTGTTTTGGATCGTCTTCGATTTTTACCTATTCAAAAAAATGGATCAAAGAACCTGTATCAAATTTTGTGTGAAAAACGAAATTAAGTGCGCGGATGCATTCCGAATGTTGACTGTGGCATACGGAGAAGCTACCTTGGACCGAAGCAACGTTTATCGGTGGTACAAAATGTTCTCAGAAGGCCGAGAAGATGTGAACGACGAAGAGCGTGCCGGACGCCCGAGCACTTCAACAACAGACGAAAAAATTAATGAAGTGGAGAAAATGGTATTGGCCAATCGTCGAATCACCGTTAGAGAAGTTGCTGAGGACCTAAACATATCGATTGGCTCGTGCCATTCGATTTTTATCAATGATTTGGGCATGAGACGGGTCGCCGCGAAATTCGTACCAAAATTGCTCAATTGCGACCAAAAACAGCATCGCATGAACATTGCTAATGAGATGTTGGACTCTGTCCGCGACGACCCAAATTTGCTCCAGAGGGTCATAACTGGTGACGAATCGTGGGTTTATGGTTATGACGTGGAAACCAAAGCTCAATCATCTCAATGGAAGCTGCCGCACGAACCAAGACCGAAAAAAGCGCGCCAAGTTCGGTCGAATGTGAAAGTTTTGCTGACAGTTTTCTTCGATTGCAGGGGCGTGGTGCATCATGAGTTCTTGCCACAGGGTAGAACGGTCAATAAGGAATATTACCTGCAAGTTATGCGCAATTTGCGCGAAGCAATCCGCCAGAAACGCCCGGATTTGTGGAAGAACAAAAATTGGCTTTTGCACCACGATAACGCCCCTGCTCACACATCGTTGCTCGTGCGCGACTTTTTGGCCAAAAACAACACACTAATGATGCCGCAACCACCGTATTCCCCAGATCTGGCCCCCTGTGACTTTTTCTTGTTCCCTAAACTGAAGAGGCCCATGAAAGGACGACGTTACGCTAAGCTTGACGAGATAAAGACGGCATCGAAGGAGGAGCTGAACAAGATAAAAAAAAAATGATTTTTTGAAGTGCTTCGAAGATTGGAAAAACCGTTGGCACAAGTGTATAATATCTCATGGGGATTACTTTGAAGGGGACAAAATAGATATTCATGAATAAATAAATAATTTTTGAAAAAACACAAAATTCGCGATACTTTTTGAACACACCTCGTATATATATATATATATACACTACTCAAAAGAAAATAGGGAACACTTTCCAGACACCAAAAATTAGGCTATTTTCAAATGACTGTAACTCGGTGAAAAATCATCGTAGATAAAAAATAAAAAAAGCATTTTGAAGCTTGAAGATCCAACTTTAACGCTCTATCAGCAGATTTTCAAAATTCTTTTAACTTCCTTGTCTTATGCAGTAAAAAAGCACACCCTGTTTTGTTCCTTAAAATTTCGTATTTTTGACACTTTGCAGCTCGACCAACAAATTTTTTTCGAACAATTCAAGTAAAGCTTCATAAACTACAACATTTTGCCTACAAAATGCTTTTTTTAAAATTTCTCTACGATTTTTTTTGACCGAGTTACGCTACTTTGAACCTAAACCTGCATTTTTTACAAATGATATCCGTACTCCGTGAAAAATCATCGTAGACAAAAAATCAAAAAACCATTTTAAAGCTCGAAGTTCCAGCTTTAACATGCTGTTAATGGTTTTCAAAAATTTTTTCAATTTCTTAGTACTATGCCCCAAAAAAGATACACTGTTTTTTCCTTAAAATAACGTATTTTTAACAGCCTGTAGCTCAATAAAAAAATTTTTCTCGACAAATCCAATACAAGTGCCATAAAGTATGACATTTTCTCTACAAAATGCTTTTTTTAAAGTTTTCTCTACGATTTTTTTTGACCGAGTTACAAGACTTTGAAGATATACATTTTTTACAGTACATTTTTCCGAAAAATGACGTCTACCGCCGACATTAGCATTACCCAATGTGCACCACGTGGAGGTTGTCGGTCGGATTTTTGCACATCGTGTGTGTGTGTGTGAGTGTGTGTGTGTGTGTGTGTGTGTGTGTGTGTGTGTGTGTGTGTGTGTGTGTGCGTGTGTATGTATGTATCACAGCAGAGATAAGGACCCCGCAGTAAAGGGTACCGATCTTTGACTATTTTTTTATTTAGTTGCCGGTAGTCAACGCACAATCTAATTGAACCGTCTTTTTTCTTGGCTAACACGACAGGACTCGCGTATTCCGACAAGGATGGCTGTATAATGCCTTCGCGTATCCACTCGTCTATTTGCGTGTTTACTTGCTCTTTTTCTCTAACGCTGATAACCGTCTCGCTCTCTGATACACAGGCTCATCGTCTTTTAATAATGTTGTCATTTTTAATCCGACTTCTCGCGTTTTCTTTGGCTTATATATCGTCAGTTAAAATTTTAACCGCGTCTCTACATTCCGCATCCGGTATATGCGTTACGTCTATACTATTTGCTTTGTCGAAACCCAAACTTATCTGCGATATTTCACTGAATTCTTTATTTATTGAATCAAGCTCCAGTGCATCGAAGACAATATTTCCGGCATTTATCGTAGTTTTATCGGTCTCTAGAAAATCTGCACCAATGAGCAAGCTGTGTTTCATGAGCGTATCCGAGACGACACGAACAAGCATCGGATATTTCTTATCGTCGATAGTTACGATCGTATTAAACTCGCCTAAAGTTTCGTTGTTCACTGACCCTACACCGCGAAAACAAATTACACTTTTTTCTAACTTTGGAGCGCCTATTTTAACATACTGATCTGCGCGCATCAAACAAATATCACTTCCGGTGTCGATAAGCGCTTCTACCTTCCAGTCGTTAAGTGACACTTCTTTCACATACCTTTTTTGGATGCTTTGCGTAACAACGTTGGTGTCGCTCACCGTCTTTTGCTGCTTGTCGCATTTTGATGCTAGATGTCCGCGTCCGCCGCAACTGAAGCACTTTGGTCCCTCTGCCTTCGTCGGACAGTCCGCACTCACGTGGTTCCGCTGGCCGCAGTTGAAGCATTATCTCTCGTTCTGTGGGGCCTCCTTTTTGCCCGCTTTCTCTGCATCCTGGCGACGACTTCCGGATACCTCCGCCTTTTTTGCAACATTGGCGGGAAGCCTCTCCTTCAGATTTACGTTTTTGAAGGCTTATAGCAATGATGCCTTTGAATCCTCCGACGCGTGACTGGTCCCTTAAACTCACCAACGGTATGCCATCAATAATGTAATCTAGCACCTCGTCCTTGTCGACAGGAACTCGATTAGCGAGAATTGACTTTGCGTGGACGTACTCGTGGAACGTCTCACCTCTCTGCCAGACTCTCTGCTCAAACGTCTTCCTCAGCTCGATTTTGTTCGGGCGGTGGTCGAACATCTCACGTAGCTCACTTAGCAGATCGTCGACGGCGGACTCTACGCGAATAGGTTCAGAACGGAACCATTCCAAAGCCTTGCCTTTAAGTCTCATGCTGATCAGAACCCTGGTATAGCCCTCCGTCAGGCCATACGTCCTCCTCAGCAAGGTCAACTGTTGCTCCCAGTTTCCATAATCGCCGGTGTCTCCGTTGAAGTAGCCCAGTAGATCTGCTATGGTCGTTATGCTCAACTTAGACGACACTGCCTCTCGCTCTACTCGCTGCTCACGGTCGGACACATTTGCTCGCTGCATGTCTCGCAGTAGCTGCAACTACGCCCTGGCAAGAGCTAGTTCGCAATCAGCAAGCTCTTTTTCCCGTCAGCACAGCTCGATCTCCCTCTGATAGTCGGCGACGATTGATGAAACCGCCGTGCCCGTCGTACTCGTCGTGTTCGTCGTGCTCGCCCCTGCAACATTGGGGGTCGTTTTGCATCCACGCTACCGCTGGATCTGCTTCTATCAATCGGGCAATTAGCTCGGCTTTATTTCCCGCTATGTTTAAGCCCAACGCCTTCAATTTCTCCTTTAACTCGATTATGGTGAAATCGCTCGGCTCTCTGACACTCATGTTGTTCTCGCTGTATCTCGCTATCTCTCGCTGCTTCTCGCTGTCTCTCGCTGCTTCTCGCTGTCTCTCGCTGTTTTTCGCTGTTTCTCGCTGTTTTCTTGATGTTTCTCGCTGCTTCTAGTTGTTTCTCGCTGTCTCTCGCTGTTTCTCGCTACTTCTTGCTATATTTCAATCTGACTGCGTTGATCCCGGACGAGCCCCAAAATTTTTAGGATGCTATAGTGACGGGAATTACCGACACATTACAGTGTTCATTCATTTTTGAATTGGCTCTACAGATCACAAAATCCTTTTACAGAACAAAAGTACGCACCAAAACAAAGTGCGGGCTAGTAAATTTTACGAGAAAATCGAACAAAAGTTAAAAATTTATTTATTTTTGGCTCGTGGATCTGTCAACCGAGGTTAACTTTTGTCATTTACTAACGTTCTGTAGCTCATATGTATGAAATGAGATCAGGCCGCAATTTAGAAAACTCTAACGAACAACACTGACTGTGTGTCATTCCAGTCAAAAGCCTAACAAAAAAGTTTAACATGTAAACAGCTGTACGTGTACAAATTTCGCTTAGCGCACGTAAACAATGGCAAGCAGAGTAGTGACTGTAGTTGATAGGTCTATTCGGAGATGGCGAAATAATCAAAAAACAAAGACAGATCTATGCGTTGGACAAAGAGCGATAGCCTGGTCTCCCTCAAAAAATAATCTGCAATGCCGACGTCGAGGAAGTTCTTTGGTCACTATACGAGATGTGATCAAAAAGTAACATGATTATTTTATACAGTCATTTTATTAACAGTCACTTTATTAAAATATTAACAATTTTAATTCTTACAATTTTGTAATATTGTTACAGGCGAATGCAGAGATTATGTCCAAAAGGAATTCAAAAAATTGTCACGACAATTGTATAAAATCGAAGCGCTGCTAAAAGAGCCGAATGCAGGACGAGGTGACGAGGTTGTAGGACAAGAATATATATATAATAAAAAATATATATTATGTTGAACTATGTTTGCAAATTTCTTTGTTTCATAACAATGTTTTTCTTATCAAAATCATTTTTTATTATTATTAAATCATGACTTTTACTTGCATTAAAGAATAAATAAGATTTCGTGATAATAGCTTTTATGCAGCACTTACGAAGCAATACTGTATACTAGATTAATAAAACTTAGAAATAAATTTATTATTTTTTTAAGAAACTATGATTTTAAGAAATCGTAATAACGTTTTACATTTTAATATTAACATTATACACATTTATATTTAAATTATTGATACTGTGTATGTATACCTTGTATGTCAGATAGGTAACATTCATCGTGCCATTCTTGATGACGCTCCATCATTGCAGGCTTGATTTTCCCAAAATTAGCTGACAAGATGCCGGACAATTTTTTAGACTTGTGTTGCTTTTCTACAAAAATTTAAATAAAGTTACAAATAGAATTTCCAAGTGAATATATATACACATAGCTGTATTACTCAAGTCAAATAATTTTTCATACCGTTCAAATCATTGATCCGTTTCGGAGTAGAGTCTACTGCAAAACAAACAAAATTATACACAATTGATAGCAATGATGATTGTTATAATTAGAAAAAAAATGACCAATCGCAGTCAAATTTAAAGAGAATATTTGACTGTAATTTATCAATTCTTATTGCTTGTGACTTATAATACTAACTAATAGCTAACTGTAGAAAGCAGTGTTGCTAGGTCTACCGTTTTTTCATCGTATTATTTATAATTATAATAACTTTTTCTAAATATAAGTTTTATGTATTACATGAAACTTCTGAAATTTATAATCTACCGCTTTAAATTTCAAATCAACCGCTTTTTAGACGTGATACCTACTGGTCAGTTTCTCAATCACCTGACAACACAGGTAAAAAAGCCTTTACATAAACTTACAAGTCTTTTCGTAGTTGGATGAGAATGTAGCACGCTTATTCATTTGCGATTGTGATGCCTTGGTTAAACTACCTTCGCATCGTGCATTGCTTTGATTTAATGTACGAACATTTTGGTAGGGATATCGTGGAAATTGTTTTTGGTGTATTTTTTACAAAAATTAAAATAAAATTAAGAATAGTATCATCAATAAAAATATATGATTAATTCGTGCAAAACAACCCTACCTATTGTATTATTGTAAGTGATGTTTATAGTTACATTTTCAAATAATAATTTGGTAATTATGTAGAATATCCCCACCACCTCCGATTTTGATAAAATTAGACTCATTCGACGCGTTTTTGCCTGAAATGAACAAATCTGGCAGAAAAAGTATCGGATTTCTTCGCAAACCGAGATATCACGCACTAAAATTGACAACTATTAAGGTTAGGATATCTGTCACACCGACTAGATGTAACTAATTTTATTAAAATCAGAGGTGGTGGGGGTATTTTACATAATTACCAGTGTTTTTGATATGGATGATTGTAAATGATGTCTTACCTTTACGTTGTTGGGAAATTGGCGGCATATTACCTGTAATACAGAAATTGATATATATAATGATCGGAAAAATAAAAAACCACTTTACATATAAAACTAGTTTGCTTCATAAAGATTCAAAAAGTATTTGTTATAAATGACCTTTTGAAACAGCTCATAAGATGTTTCAATTAAAAGATATCTTATGATATGTTAGTTATACTACGAACATTCTTTAAATCTTTATGAAGCAAATTGTTTTATAGGTTTTTTTATTTTTGCATTAATGTAAATTACAAATATATGTATCACAAATAAATAGTAGTTTCTTTTTTAACTTATAGGAACTGGCATCAGAGGTGTCAGACTCATCGGAGGAGAGTTTTCTAGCTTTTTACGGCCGTTTGGATGGTTCATCAAATGCAGCACGCATAGTATCAGTATCAGCATCCGATGAGATATCAGCTGATTTCTTCTCGATTTTCCGAGCTTCTTGAAAAGAATCTGTCAAACATAATGTAACACATATGTATGTTTAATGCAAAACATTATTTTAAACCACACATATTTTTAAAGTAGCATTTTTTGCAAATCATAATGCAGAAACGTATAAATCTGTCAAATTTAATAATCTAATAAAATTCAAATACTATGAGCATGCAAAACTTCATGCCTGATTTATCATTAAAAATCATTATATATTTAGCATGAATTTATATGCACTCATTTAATATAATATTTATTGTTCTAGATACATAAAGTGTAACTCACCAAATGGGCCAATCAACTGTTCGTATGGAGTTAAACTCCATCGTTGGGCTGTATTTCCTTTGATATTGCTGTGGTGACAGTGATACCTTTCGGTGGCCACCAAATCACTGAATCGCTTTCGAAGACCCATGAGTCGGGTACAACAGAGCACCACTCGTCGCCAATAACAACGTACCACACCTTTACAAATAACATTTTTAGAGCAGCATCAATACGTTCATTATCTGTACTTCTTATAATATGAATATTTTAATACAATAATATAAAAATAATGTGAAAATAGTATATAATGTTACAAAGATCAAGCTGTTATTGAATTTTCTATTGAAATAATTATAATTTTAACAATAACGTATGCACAATATATATAATATTTTACTTTTGTTTTTAATTGAAATTAAAATTTGTGATGTAATAAGGGAAATACGAGGTATGTTGAATCATTTTCAAAATTCATTTGGAATGCTTTATTTTTTATTAAAGAAACTGGCCACATTTGTAAGGCCGATAAGCCTGTAACAACATATATACCTAAATTTCCTGAATCACAAGGATAATTAGGTAACGTTGAAATATTTGTAACTTTTGACCAATAATTGTTGGAATTTCACGATAATAACCAATATTCGAAATGGAAACAATGCTTGTGATATTGTTTTCTTTGATGTAGCAGCAGTTATTATATTTTTTTGTTGTCAAGACAAACGAAGAAAATTTTATTTGACCATGTGCGTTACAGCAACCTAATGGTAAATTATCATTGGTCTTTTTCTGCAGCTGAGGATACTGCTGATTATAAAACCGCTGATTTTCTGCAGGAAATAACGATTGTTCATTTAACCTGTTACAAATTTGTTGTAACGGTTTATCAAATTTTCTGAGAAGTTTTTTTAGAGTGAAAAGATAGTTTTCAAATGGGAAAGCACTAAAAGAATCTAGGGGTCCCAATCTTTTTGCATCAGCAGGTAAATGTATTACAGTATGCATGTTATAAGTAACATTTTGTGGTCCATACAGAATGCTCATGTTTTGAACGAAATATACCAAAAGATCATGTGCATATTCGTTGTTCCTTTCATAATCGTCAATGCTACATAAAATTCTCATCGCACAATTTAAGGCATTAAAATGTAGATATTTTTCACTAGGCAGCACATTTCTAAGAACCAGCGGTCCTAAATATAGAAGAAAAGTGCGATGTTGAGTCGCTTTCCATCTGTGAAAATCATCCAAATCAAAATATTTTCAAGCGAATTCTGTTGGAATACATTTTGACACAGTTTTCAGTGCATCAGACAAAACATTAAGATGACCTTGCATCACTCTGGAAATTTTTGATCTGTCTAGCCACAATTTCAGAAGTTGCTTGTTTATACCGAGACAAGAATTATGCATGTAGTCTACAGGAAAATGACTCACCATTGGAACTGAAATCACTTCAAATGGCGATAAAACACCTTGAAGGTGATGTTCAGGTTGCGATCTGTTAATAAAATCAATATCGGTTCGGAGTGGAGCATTAGTATCTAAAAAAGTCATTCGCCTATTTATTGTTTCGCCCGTTACAGTGCATTTCCCACAGGCAAAGTGTCCATTGTGCGATTTTGTGCAAGTAACATATGCTCGAGCTGGAGCATCACAAATGACAGCACGGATATTGATTTGCCGGGGCTGTTTGTTGATAAAGAATCCATTGTTTTTTAAATTTAAATATTCATTCACAAATGGTTGAAGAAATTCGCATAAAGCAGCTTTTTGGTAACCATGATAAACACCGATGACGAATGGTGCAAATGGCAAATCAGAAATCCTGCCTAAAATCGGCCAAAGCTGACTCTTTGAGCTTTTCGAAATTGGTAAGCCATCAATATTTATGTCCAAATGAATTATATCCCGATAATTAAAAGCATGAGGAAAGCGACTACCAATTGATGTAAGCGCTTTTAATAAGCCGTAGTGAACATACTGACCTTTGGAAAGAGTTTTAATATTATGAGTACCTGGTCTTGGGGTATTCAAAAGTGTTCGCGCATCCCGAGGTAAATCATTATGCCCATGTCTTGACAGAATTTGTAATAATGATGTTAATGCATTTTGATTAATTTGAAATTCATTTACCCATTTACACAGTTCACCTGCCAAAAGCAAATGCATATTTTCCGGATGCGGGTTAATTTGAAATTCGTCATCACTGACGATGCTTGTGTCGTATGATGAAACACTATTAGAATTGTGTGTGTCAGAGTGACTAATATCTGATAAAGCATCATTGACCTTCATCATATCTGATTGATCTTCAATCTCATCAAATTCTAAAACCAATGAACATGATGGACCAGCGATTGGATTATCGTCAACATTTGGAAGTATAGCCGGCTGAGAAGCTACTTCACGATCCAAATTGTAAGAAAGTAAAGTTCGCCGGTTTTGTTGACGTTTCAACAAATTAAAAAATTTTTTGGGCATTTTCAGAGACAATAAATAATCTTAATAAACGTACAAAACCTACAAAATTAGCCTCTGACTTTATTATTTTAAGTATGAAATAACACGCCTTTAATTAAAATTTAAATGAATTGTATTAGAAAAGTACACACCATTTATAGTTGACTCGGCACCGACTCGACACCGCCACGTGCTCCGGTTTCCCAATACACACGTTTGTTATTTTACTCCGGTTTCTCTCTCTCTCTCTCTCTCTCTCTCTCTCTCTCTCTCTCTCTCTCTCTCTCTCTCTCTTTCTCGTTCACAGTACTGAAAATGAAAGCAATTAAATTAACACTGCTGTATTGTACTTTCACAAAAGACGACTGGCTTAATAAATATAGATTAGCTTTAATATACGATTCTTACACACGAACCAAACTCGGCACCGACTCGACACCGCGTGCTCTGGTTTCCCAATATGGCACACGTATACTCCGGTTTCCCAATATGGCACACGTACTCCGGTTTATCTCTCTCTCTCTCTCTCTCTCTCTCTCTCTCTCTCTCTCTCTCTCTCTCTCTCTCTCTCTCGTTCACAATACTGAAAATAGAAGCAATTAAATTAACACTGCAGTATTCTAGTTTTACAAGAGACAACTTCATATAAATTAGCTTTAATATACTATTTAATTCTTACACACGAACTGAAATCGGTGCCGGCGAGCAACAGCACACAGAGAGTGAGTCTGTTTCTCTTTTACTCCGGAAACGATGAGCTTCGAGCACGCGCAATGCGCCGATGGATTGGAGCAATCGCGCGTAACTCTAGGCACTGAACGGTGGCGTCATCGGCCGACCGATTTTATTTGTCGTTTACAAATATAATCTTGCACTGTTAATTTAGCAAATGCTAAAAGTAATTAACTTATAATTAACTTTTATAGTTGCAATTTTAAAATGTCTTTTTCAAGACGTCTTAAAGTCGACATTTGAAAGACGTCTGCAGACGTCTATACAAAGTCGACTTGCAGTCAACATTTGAAGGACGTCTGCAGACGTCTGTTCAAAGTCGACTTACAGTCGACTCTGAAAACCTGACTTAGAAAAGTCGACTTATAGTCGACATATGGACGGTTGTGCTGTTAGGGAAGTGTTTCGGGGATTGGAAGAAGCGCTGGCATAAGTGCATAATATCTAATGGTGACTATTTTGAAGGCGACAACATTAATGTAGACGAATAAATAAATATTTTTTTCAAAAAACGAAAATTCCCGATATTTTTTGAACACACCTTGTAGCATCCTCTTAAAGATGAAGATGAGGGTATCGACGAGCCAGAGTTAAAATATACTTCTTTATTGCAAACGATAGGTTTACACCAACGCTTTCAAAAATTGTCCAGTCTCAACCGTTATCGAGCACCCGCATATATACTGCGTGTTCAGAGACCCTAACGGCCCTATTGGTCCGCGCCCCGCTGAAGGGGCGCGCTGGACGCACGGTTTCGCGATTCGCGGACGCAACAACTCGATCCTGCACGAACGTGTCAGGACATGTTTCAATGTATTTCCTATCCTACATTATATACAGGGTGTTCATTTGAAAACTTTCCAGCTGATTATGTCAAAAAATATAAAAAATACAATAAAAAGTTAAAACACTTTTTCTATGATTATGAAAAGGAAAGAGAACGGCACTGTCAATTTTTTATTTGGAAGGCATTATCAACGTAATTTGAAGATTAAATTTATTTTTTTTAATGGAAATGTATATTTTTTATTACAGAATTTTATTCTACGTAAACCAAATGTTTAAAATGTTCTCCGTTGTTTTCTAAACAATAATAAAGATGGTTTTGGAATTCTGAACAAACATTTTGGACATTTGGAAACAACGGAGAACATTTTGAACATTTGTTATAATAAATGACAAAATTTTATGCAGTAACTATACTTTGCTATTTCTTTTGATATCTCCTAAAATAGTGATTAAACAAAAAAATGTTTTCTACAAAAGTTACTTTTCTTTTTACGTAGAATAAGATCCTGTAATAAAAAATATACATTTTTTTTTTAAAAAAAAACAATTTTGACCTTCAAATTACGTTGAAAACGCTCTCCAAATAAAAAATTGAGAGCGCCGTTTTCTTTCTCCCTCAAAATCATGAAAAAACTGTTTTAAGTTTTTTTGTATCTTTCATATTTTTTGACATAATTAGCTGGAAAGCTTTCAAATAAACACCTTGTATAATACTTGCTAAGTGTTTATACTTACCGCTTGGACATTCAAAGAATGACGACCATGGTGATTAATGAACGTTTCTTCATTTTCATGTGGGGCTATAATATGAATAAAAGTACAGTCTATAGCTCCTTCAAATGGATACGCAGCAACGGAAAATTTTGCACGCGCTAGTGCTCGATCTTCTTCGGTCATCGGGAATTTCACCCATCTACGTAGCAAGCGCCAATTAATCGCTTCAGTCACAATGCAACGACTTGTTGTTGGTTGGCTAACATTCCATTGAAATTGATTACCGACACTTTTTTGATAGCTGCCTTGAGCGTAAAATTGTATGGCAATATCGTTAAAGCGTTGTTGCGCAGATATTATACATGGTAGAAAAGCTGCGCAACGACACGTAACAATATCCCTAGCTGTCGTTAAGAGGTACAGAACACGGGCTTAGCAGTATTGGGATTCTCTAACTCGTTATGTTGCTGTTATGTGTTCATAACGACAATTGACGGTTCGTTATATAACGCTATAACGCTATAACGACACATGCAATTCTGTACGCGATTGGTAACAAATATTTTCAATATTTATAATAAATGTTCATAAATGTAGTAAACCTGTAATAAATATTATAAATTATTGTAATGGTTTTATTTCGACGTTACCTTGATTTCTGGTGCTAAGCCAGTAAGTCGTTTATTTTGTAAATCAATCCTTAATGTATTTAAAATGTCGATTACAATTTCTGGAGTGAAGCAAAAATAGTTAATAAATTCATCTCGTGAAAGATGAAAAAGGTTCTGAGCATCTCTCAGCGGCCTTTTTTCCATAAGCCCTTCTAGTAGACACAATCTTTCCTACACTAATGCCAGGTCCCATGCCAAATACTCAAGGGCCATTTCAAAACTGCACACACTTTTACCACTTTAACACTTTGGATGCTTTTAACCTACAATCTACTATCTTTACGTCGTCGTTACGCCCTACCAAGGGGTACCAAACCATGGGTTATGATAGCAATACATAACGACGTTTTTTGTTACAAATAGCGAAAATATTCGTTACCATTTGCGTACAAAATTGCATGTGTCGTTACAGCGTTATAGCGTTATATAACGAACCGTCAATTGTCGTTATGAACACATAACAACAACATAACAAGTTAGAGAATCCCACTACTGGGCCCGTATTCTGTACCTTTTAACGACAGATAGGGATATCGTTACGTGTCGTTGCGCAGGTTTTCTACCATGAATAATATCTGCGCAACGACGCTTTAACGATAACGAACTGTCGCTAAGGTGTTACAGAATCCCGCTACTGACGCGGTGCGCGGATCTCCAAAAGCGCGGTTGATATTTACGTTGCAGGTGCGTGTGCTTTCCAACGGCGTGGCGCAAGTTCTTTGGTGCAAGCTATCCCACATAGCAATGAATCTCCTTAGGATATCTTATTTTGATCGGATTCATCCTATTCTAATCCAAAATGTAAAGTCATCCATAGGATGTCCTTAGGACCTTTGTAATTGCCATTAAAGTAATTATAGTATAACTTATTCTGATTTGAAAAAAAAATTTTTTTATTACTAATAATATACAAACCCTAACAGCACAAAACGTCCTCAGGACAATCCTGATTCCGTTCTGAATGTCCAGAGACGTGAATGAGGTAGGTTTAGAGCGTTACAACATCTCATAGACATCCTTACGACGTCTTTAAGAGGTTTGCCTTCTAAATTATACACACGTCAAACGCGTATGATTTTGATAACTCCTATGATTTTTTTTATCTGTGGGATTATTCCATTTAGCTATATGTAAATACTTAAGTTTCTGAATAGCATATATTAACTATTTAAAACCTATGCTTTTGCTCTTTTGATTTTAAAGTTCCAAATTTTTATCTTAAACGCAGTACTATTGAGAAACATAAATATTATCAATAGACAAAATAAGTCCATGGATGAAAAAACCTTGATTTACATCTTAATGTGCAAACAATATTTCAAAATGTTTTGTAAATGTTTTTTTTAATAACAATTTTTTCATATTTAATTTAATTATTGTATTATATTGGCATATATTTCTAGTTGCATTCTTATTTAAACAAGTAACTAAAGTTATTTCAGATGCTATTTTGCATTTGTAAAAAATCACTAAAAAAACTATAATTTTATATATATTTATATAAATAATATGCTTTAATTATACGGTTCATCTTTTTAATAATATATATTCACCTAATTTATCAGTTATATAAACATATTAGCATAAAGTGTTCACAGATCATTACGAGGGATCCAATTTGCAGCCATCGTAGAAGTCAAGCATTGTCCAGCGCGGTTACAACTTGGATAGGTGACCGTTTGGAAATTTTCCCAAAAAATTCCTAAGATTTTTTTTGCAAAAAATATTTTTTCAAATGTTACAAAGATATTGTTTTGTTCATTAGAATTATGTGTTGCAAAAATATGTGAATATTTTAGAAAAATTTATAGAATTAGAAAGTCCTAAAAGTTATTTTAAGACATCCATTAGACATCCTCAGGATCAAATTTAATTATCCAAAGACATCCTGAAGATATCTGAAGTACGATATCCTAGGGCTCTACATAGCAGACATTCAGACATCCACAAGATATCCTTAGGACCTCTTAAGTTTATCTAAGCACATCCTCAGGATATTAGAAGTCCCTTAAAGACATACATCCGCAGGATATCCTTAAGATCAATTTTTGTTATGTGGGATCGTTTGACTTGACGGGCGGTCCGCTTTTTCTACACGCGTTTACGCGAAACCGGGTCATGCTGGATTTTACGGTCGCCGGTGCGGTAGTGAGGCATGAGAGACGCACAGCGATTTGTCCCTTTAAATTTTACGATTTTGCGGCACGTTATTACTTTCAGACAGAATGCAGTGACTATGCTGAATACGCTCGGTGGAGGCAAAGACGCTTTACCCCGTTTGTCTTTAGCCACTGCGACGGGATCGGATCGGTGTTCGGATGCCGGTCGGGCAAGAATTTTTGCCAGAGCCCAAGCACGCTTGAGTCCAGCTTCGGGGAGGAGAGACGGGTGCAAGAGCGGTAACTGTCGAGAACGCTCAGCAGAAACCAAGACGCTTGATCCCAAGACTACCTTGGAAGAGTTCTTCGAAGACTAGTCAGCGGAGTTGCTATCCAAAAAGTCGACGAAAAAGAAGCAGCGCAGCATCTCGCTGCCCCGGCTCTTTTATACTCGAATCGTCTCGAGACGTCGGAGATGTTCGGTGGCGGTTCGGTTTGTTTCGGCGTCAGCATCCCCGCCGCTCGGTCGTTCGGAGAGCAAACAGAGGTGAGCGAGCACACCGATAGCGCGTGTCGGTTCGAATCGGCGCGCGTGCGCAGCGAGATACTTGACGTGGGGATGCCTCGGCGCTCGGGTACACGCGTTTAAAATATATTTTATTTGATTAGTCAGAAGGCGTTCCGAATTTGATTTGCCATCACAAAAATATATACGACAGATGGCGCGAAAAAAGGAAAAATTTTATTCGCCAGACATAACAGCGTTAAACTTCAACAAACTGCATTGAAATTTATTACAATTCATAAAAGATTTTTCTGAAAAAAAACAATGACAGCCGCCATTAAAAATAGTTTAGTTTACAAAAAGTGTTTGATACATTTAAAAATGTAATAAATAACATAAAAAAGTCCCGAATTCTTATCTCCTTTCTATAGCTGAAAAATGATCCTAAAAATAACAATTTTTGGCCAATAGAAATAAAACCTGATCTTAATGTATTTAAAGTATCTCAAGTGTTCCATAAAAACATATTATGTGATAATACGCAAGAAAAGAAAATTTTGATACAAAAGAATCAAATATTGTAAAATTTCTTAGTGTTGTAAAAGACAAAGATTTCATTACAGAGACACATTCCAATCTCTCGACTAAAAGACAGGAACTACAACTGATGCGTTTTTTATATTAGGTTGGTGCATATGAAGTGTCGGATTTTTTTTACATGTGAACGTTTGTCTTCCTGCTTTCGTTATGTTTTTGTTTTACACATAACCTCGTTTATAGTTATACTGTCCATTGCCAGAATCACATTTCAACAAAGAAAATTTTCACAAAAGTGTTTTATTTTGTTATTTGTTTTGAATTTTGTAAAGATATGAATTCAACCGATATTCGTGTAATTTTTTTATATACCACAAGTATAAACTTGTTAGTAATAATGCTGCAAAAGCTGCACGCAATATAAACCAGGCGTTTGAGAAGAATATTGTTAACAATCAAAAAGTGCAGCGTTGGTTTGAAAAATTTTGGTCTGGTGATTATTCCCTACAGAATGAACCGCGTGGAAGACCCAAAACGTCTGTGAAAAATGATACTCTGAAACCATTGATGGAAACGAATCCAACTGTATCTACAAGGAAACTTGCTACCAAAATGAAAGTTGACCATACAACAATATTGCGCTTTTCTGAAATTGGCAAAGTGAAAAAATCAGATAAGTGGATACCGCACAAACTAACCGAGCGAAATAAGCTGGATCGGTTAAACGTATGCTCATCATTTTTAACCCGATTTCATCGAGAGCCTTTTGATTGAATTATTACTTGTGATAAAAAATGGGTTCTTTACGACAATAAGAAATGATGTGCTCGGTGGCTTGATAGGCTTGTGCTCATACTCCAAAGCCATCACTTCTTCCATGGAAAATTTTAATAACAGTT
The DNA here is from genome assembly GCF_016802725.1 of Solenopsis invicta. Classification (NCBI taxonomy): domain Eukaryota; kingdom Metazoa; phylum Arthropoda; class Insecta; order Hymenoptera; family Formicidae; genus Solenopsis; species Solenopsis invicta. Next base: position 26,045,495 of record NC_052667.1, read on the forward strand.
TGGTGGAATGTGATTGAAGTAATTCACTACTCATTCCTTCAAACTGGGGAGACAGTTACAATCGAAAAGTATTGCCAGTACATTGATGAAATACATGAAAAATTGAAAATTATACACTCATCACTTGTTAATCGGCATGGCCCAATACTTCTCCAACGCTCGGCCGCATACGTCGTACAAAACAATTGCGAAATTAAATAAATTAAAATATGAAATTCTGCAGCACTTCACAATTCTTCAGCTTATTCACCGGATCTTTCGCCAACCGGCTCATTTCTTTAAACATTTAGAACAGTTTTTACGGACTAAAAAATATGAAAATAAAGACAGTCTGAAAAATTCTATATCAGAGTTTATTGATTTTAAAAATCAGAATTTTTTTTAAACAGGCATCTATGCATTAAAATCTTGTTGGGAAAAGCATGTATTGAAGCAAATGGAGCATATTTTGATTAAATAAACAGCATTTGAAAAAAGATATGTAGTTTTATATATTCACTTAAAAATTCTACATTTTATACGCACTAACCTAATACTAGGTATCGACGAAGATAATAAAGTTAATCATTTTATATAGTTAATCATTATGTATAGTTAATCATTTAGCACCAAACGTTTTCACTAACGTTTTCATATTAATACACATATAATTTTGATGCTATATTGGAGACAAATAATTATTTCATTAACATACACAAATGTGTTAGTAATGTGGGATCAGAATATTCACGAATATGTAATTAAAAGAGATTTTTAACCGTCGCAACTTATTTCTATCGATCAAACATCGGATAACAATTAATTATGATGGGTATTTTGGGTATTTGCAAAAGAAAAAATACAGCGTGTACGTAGAAAAACCTTTTTACTACGCGAGAGATCTTTCACACACGACTGCTTGAGACAAGCGTCCGAGACAGAGAGAGATACAGAGAGAGGAGTCTCACCCGCGACATCCGCCTACACGTGCGCCATCAGAGCGCCGATTTATAACTAGAAGCACTCGGCAGTTTAGCCAACATTATGGGTTGATCTTCCAACAAATTATAACAACTAAAACTCGTCACATTGTCGTACTCGCGCTTTTAAACAAAACTTGGCGTTCTTGCGAAAGTCCTGTGCCGTGTATGCGATGTGAAATGTCTAATACTTGGTCATCATCATTCTGGTCCCACAGTAATATCATTTTATGTTGACAAAGGATTTTTATTCTAGGAGACGTAAAATTAAATAAATATTTTAATTATTTGAAACTGAAAGGATTAATAAAAATATACGCACTGTAAACAATGCACAATAATTCTTCTTGTTAACTCTTATCATTTAATTTTATTCAATTATCATAAAGATTAATAAAATTACATGATAGCAATCAACAAAAATTTCCAGACAACACAAAGTCTAAAATGGGGTAATAACACTTCTTTAAGGTTACTTTTGAAAAGTGTATCTTCAATAGCCAGATTTACAAACTTCGATTAATTTAATCGGCTGATTTTTCTATCGGAATTGACCAATCGCATTTGTCGTTAAATAAAATTGACCACAAATGACCAATTATTATTGACATTTGACCGGTCAGTTAAGTTAATTAGAGGTTGTGAAACATTCACTAAGACGTCTTTTAGATCAAAATTTATATTTTGTGTATGTGTCTGTTATTGCACATCGTTTAGTGCGCATATATCAAGGATTAGCCCATTCAACTTCAAATAATTTGATAATTTGATAATTTCAAGAATTTAATATATTTATTTTGAAAATGTTATTATTTTTAAAAATACATTATTAAAATTGGAAAACGCAAAAATGTTTATGATAGGGGAAGGCGGAGTTAAACCGTACACTGATGCAACGTCGTACTCTCCATTTCCCCGTTAAGTTTTGAAGAAAGATGAGTCTAGTCGGTGCTAAAGCCTAGTTTTAGTTCTTGTAAACTTGTCAAAGTGAATTTGTTGATCTACTGTGTACAGTGCGCGTATTGATACAGAAATCTTGTTATGTTGGCTTTCTTTACTATTTGTAACTATCACTAATTTAGAAATAAGTTGAATGTTTTTATAAATATATTGGTAGCTTTTAGACCATAAGAATCATCATCTCTTTAGCTACGTTTTACACAAAACGAAAACCTGTTGGCAACAAAGTTTTGAAGTTATGTTTTTAATTTTCCACGAGATCACGGTTGAGACAACTTAAAGGGCGTACAACTTAAAGGGCTGTAAGAAGAGAAGAAATTTAGTCCAAGGACACCTACCTAATGAGTAAGGAATTTGGAAAAGATAAAGAACTTTAATTCCGGTGTTATTCATGCTCTGGGTGGATGTATGAGACGTGCAGTGTTGTTGAATATGCAGAAAATGTTTTATCTGTGATTTTTGTATAAATAATTAAAAAAGTCATTCTTTTAAAATATGTTTTTCCTCAAAATAATAAAACAAGTTTTCTGTATAAAGTTTTATTTCTTTTTAATAACCTAATACTCTACTTTATAATATGTATATTTTTGTACGGAGTTGCCCCGACCCTTGGGTAATCTTGTAAAATGTTTTTCTTAAACATTTTCTTTTTAAATAACCTGAAGCAAGAAATGAAGCATCATCAGAGAAAATGATAGCAAAAGAATTAAACTAAGTACTAATAATAAAGAGATAATTTTATTCGCCATATTATGGGAGAAATAAGCAATCTGGTTTAAGTGTACGTCATTATCGCGCTTTCCTCTCCTTCTTCCATTATCGCAATTAAGTTAACAAAAGACTTTAGCACTTTGTTTATAGTACGATAGGTAAAATTAAACTTTGCCTTTTTGTAAAATAATGTATATACTAATAAATTTTTTTTAAATAAACGAGCGTTGATGGCTGTTTAAAAAATATTTAAAGGCGTTTACAAAAATATATCAAATTAAACTATACTATTTGTAAAAAAAGAAAACATTAAAATACTAGATATTCAACTATACTAGAAAATAATGTAGATCTCGAATATACTCATAGTGTACGTAATTTAATCATTTAATGTGCCTTTTTAAGTGTCTTTGAATAACTAGCTGGCATTGCTTTATTCAAATAAAATTAATAAATACACACAACATTTAACGATAAAGTGCAAATTTAAATTAAACAAGGGCAGAAATAGAAGATTTTGAAAAGTTAAAAAAAGTATGACTTATTATAAAATTTATTGTAATGGAATTTGTATGAGCACTATAATAAAAATTATTCCTATTTGATTCCATACAGCACTAAAATTTTTTAAAAGAACCTATCAAATATTTCAATTAAAAAGTGCAACAGTTCATAAAGGATACAAAATGTGTCTACAATATTTCTAAGACAGTTCTGGAATAGCAAAATCACGATTCTTGCATTTAAAATCTTATAGTTTGGGAGGTAATAACACATATTTGTCTAATATTGACAAAGTTGATTTTTATTTATACAGTTGTTTTCGTGTTACAAATGAATAAAATAACCGTCAGCCCACAATTCCGCGGGACGGAGGATTCCCACAGTGTCTCAACAATGTAAAAAAAGAAGTGTTAATATTAACGGAAAGTTAATACCGACAAAGCTGAAAATTCTTGTACTTACTATTGACAACACGAAATGTCGAAAAAGACACAGTCAGCCGCGGCAACTGCGGAACGTTGTGCGTCAGTCACTCATACAAATATGTGAAAAAAAAAGGGTAATTGTGCAGTATAGGGGACTCAGCTCCAACCATGTTGACCTTGACACATGTTATAGAGGCAAGGATACTAAATAACTTTTCCTTATAAATTAATTGGCGCTCTTGTAGTTTTTGAGATATACTTAAAGAAAAAAAAAACTTTTTTTTTAATTATTTAAAAAAATATTTATTTTACAAAAAAAGGATCAAACAAACAATGAAGCTAGTGATAAGTTCTACAAAGAAGATCATAGACATATTTTATCTAACTTCAATACTTTAGTCGATATAACAGAAAAACTATTTTAAGACACTATGGGAGCCCCGTCCCGCGGGATCGTGAGCTGACGGTTATTTTATTCATTTGTAACACGAAAACAACTGTATAAATGAAAATCAGTTTTGTTGATATTAGTCAAAAATTTGTATCATTAACTCCCGGACTATTATAGTTTGGATGTAGGAATGGATAGTAATGCGTGAAAAATGATTAATTAACGAAATTATTGAATGAAACTATATATATTTCTCTCAACAGAATAAGTTAAATAACAATCTTAACCGCGCCGGGGATGTGCTTGGTATTGTAGTTGAAAGGGTTTTGATCTTCTTGTCCTGTCCGGGCCAACCATTTCACTTCTAATCCATTGTAAAATGAACATGCTTTAACAATGGACAAATTTTTATGATTACTGAATGTTAGAAAATTTATGGCTAACATTCGGAGACCATATGCCTGGAGACCACATGAATTTTTTCTTTCTTTTTTTGTATGAGGATTGTGGCAGTTGAATGCCATAATATGAAAACTGCTGAAAAGTTATATAAAAAGATTTATAATATTTCTGAAATATTACTTTGAAGGAAAGATATTCTAAATAAAATTTTACTTAAAATTAAAAAATTTAATTAGTAAATTCTAATAGTTTATTTACTTACAGTCAAGTTACCTGCCATAAGGTTTATATTTCTACCACTAAAACAACTTATTGATAAGCAAATGTTTAATGTGATTACAAAATATATATTTCGCAACACATGTTACATATAAAATACTGTAAAAAAATATTATTAGGGCATCTCAGAAACATATATAAAACATGTATACATGATGTCCCACAATTCGTAATCTAAATTTTAATAACATATTTCTTACTTAAAAATGACAAAAATCCTAATACGAAAATGTCAAGGCTAAAATACTTTTAATGCAATGGAAGCGTTTTTCGCGTCCTTCCAGGATCATGGGCGTAAGAATTTTAATCTGTCTCATCGTGAAGGCGGTGGAGGCGGTGGAGGCAACTAAACTGATCGTTGTACAGAATAATACGTAAGTAAACATACCCAAACTTATTTCTTAAGCAACGTTCACCGGAGTCGCGATTTGGATGAGTGACCCGCTCTAATAGTGTGTACTAATTATTCAATAGATGTCACTTTAAGAGTGACACAAATTTTTCTCCATATTACTAGTGCACACTGTATCAATAGTATTAATTTACACTACTAATGCGAATTCCAACAATGCGCAAAATTACTATTAATATAGTGGTACTAATAGTGGTAATTTCAATAGTGCCACAAAATTTTTTTCCGTAAGGGTTGCGCTATGCGGCGATTATGTTCGCGCGCAGCATATTGGTGTACATTCGGTCCGAGAGAAATGCCCATAATGATTGAAGTTGTACCATCGTTGAATATGTAGCAGCTATGTATGCAGCAATTTCTACTATAATAGCACCGCTGTGCATTATTTTTCAGGCTATTTTCCAAATTATATTGTTAAAACTTTTATAGTTATTCTGAATATAGCCACCAACACAGCGCTTGAATAATGCGTCTTTATTAAGGTATAAGACACGAAACCGAAAGGACGGGCCATGGTTCAACCAGAATATCTCAGCAGCGCGCGGCGCGGTGCGGTGCGGTGCGCCAATGTGTTATCAGGGCTATAACTTTTCATTTTTCGGAATTTTGACTTGAAATTTTCATCAGATATTTTCAAAATATTAAATATTATAAATACGTAATAATAAAAAATCGATTTTTTTGACCTCCCAAGGTGTATATGCCTCCTTAATTTCTGACATCCTCACTCCTCAAAAGCTCGGTTTGTATATCCTATGTCTTTGCTGTATACGAATTCCATTACTGTATCAAAAATGTGAACTGGATAAGAAAATCTTAACGATAACCACATGTATCTCAGAAAATAAAATTTCAGAGGATTGAACTTTTTATTGCGATATCTCCGTAAAACACGGATAAAAAAAATAAAAACGTTTTTATCATACAACTTTACACAAGCTATCGTTTGAGAGTATTTAAAATTTGATTAATTCAGACATTATTGAGATATAATAATCTCGTATGCTTGAAAGTTGATGACTCATGTATAATATTTTCTTTTTAATACAAAAATACAATCGTATCACGTGCTAAGTAGTTATTATATATTAAATAATTATAAAATAAATAATTATAACATGTTTAAATTTTAAGTTTTGTATACATTTTAGTTATATATAAAACATAAAAAAGTTATACATACGAGTATCAACTACAAAAATGTGATATTAATGTATACTACTTATTAATGATAATTTTATAGACATTTAATAATAAATCAAATCATATTTTTATTTATTCGTAATCTATCATTAAGAACATGATCTGTCATTTGTCATCGTAAACTCTATTATTCTTAAGCAAAAATATATAATTAATTTAAAAAATTTTTATTATTTATATTTAGTTATATGTAAACATGAAATTAAATAAATAGCGCGCGCGTAGAGCTTAGGTTGTCTAGTAATACATATATAAGACATTCCTACATTTGTTTCCCATTATTTCTTTTAAAATTAGTTCCATTTTATTTTCCTTAAAACTAATAGAAAAATAGAGGCAAGGAGTATAACAAATAATTATTTAAGAGTATATAAAAAAGTTCCGTAGACAAATTTAAGGCTTTATATCTAACAGTATAATAAGACAATGTAACAAAAATGCTATACAAATCTATAAATCTTATTACTTATTTGAATTTATATATTATTTTCCCATATTCCCATGAAACAAACTTGCAAGGAAAAAGAAAATAACAATAACATAATGTTTTGCATTTAACATTTTAGATATGCCACGTCTTTGAATTTTATATGAATTGCATGAAAAAATTATCAATTATCTATTTCAATAATAAGCATAGAGTATTTATGATGATTCATGCATTTATGTGATCTTTATTGTATTTTTTAAAATCTAGTTAACAATCAAGATAGCCTAGAGATATCTAAAGTCTTTAGTACTACTTACGTAAAATAAGTGTCAGTTGTTTTTAAAGATTAAAAGCCAAAAATCTTTTAAAATTTGAATTACACCACTGTATTACTTATTTATGTCCTTACAAAGGATTTATTAGTTTATTAAAAGATACATTATAGATAAAATTTAGATTTCTTGTAAACGAATTTTTTTTACAAATATTAAATACTCTTCTATCTCATTAATATATAAGTGAAACTGGAACTATTCAAAAAATGAAAATATTTTTTTATGGGTACATGTTAAAAATTTATTTTAAATATTGTAAACGCGTCCTAATGTAACGACGCTGTCAACAAAGTTTTACTCATATTAAAGTAGTAGCAGTGAAAAATGTGTTTTGTGACACTTGAAGTAATTTCTGACAGTCAGTATTTCTTCGAAATTTAAGTAAAACATATAAAATTCTTTTTGAAAATTTTGAATGTATCGTATCCAGTTAAATGTATTTAAAACATTTTGTGTTTATTTTTTGCTGTAGAATGTTTATTTTTTTAGATCATACGCAATAATGCGTACAGTTGACATCAGAGCTATTCAAAACACCAAACGTCAAATCGTCGTTCGGACAATATTTTTCTTTCATATTCGCGTTCTATGTACCAAAATACACAATTCAATACTCAACAGATGTAAATACACGAAATACGAATTGTCCTTGACTTGTTCCAAAAACGCTAAAGCAATAAAATTCTCTATTGTGCGTTTGTATTTTTTCATTGTATGTAACAGTTCTTCATAATACTATATATTCTTTTCTGAATAAAACAAAGTCTTAACAATAGCTGTTTTACATTTTTTCATCTTAAAACATGAATTTTCCGGACTATTCCCAGACTAGCCTCTAATTACTCTGGGCTCGGAGTTATTCAAAACACTTGGCACTGATAGACATTTTTATATGTAGTTTAAAACAATTTCCGTCTTCTATTGAGTTGTCGGAAAGTCATGACGCATTTTTGCAACAAAGGGCACTAGGTTATTTTTGAAAGTACTAGAGTCATTTGCGCCTATGTTATTGACATGTCATTTGACAATTGGCAGTTCTAGTTCCATTCTAAAAAAAAAAAAATGAACAATTTGGTTGAGTATTGGAAATTTTATAATAAGTTGAAGATGGTAAACCAAACTATGTATTTTCGCCATATATTATTATTTTTCTTCCATAAAAAAAAACGCTCGTCAAGCTTGTGAAAAATTGCGTAAAGTTTACGGTGACAATGCTGCACAAGGACGTCGGTTCCAATGATGGTTCATGAAATTGCTGGTGATTTTGATCTCAACAACTCTCCTCGATCAGGAAGATCCATTGAGGTTGATGACGACTAAATGAAGGCATTGATTTAGTCAAACCCAGGTTATATGACACAAAAGATTACAAAAATAATGAACATCCATCATTCAAGTCTTCACGACCGCCTGAAGAAGCTGGGATACATAAGCAAGGTCATTATTTGGATTCCTCATGAACTCAAAGAAGTTTATTTGACGGCGCGTACAAATATTTGCAATATGCTCATTAAGCGTAAGGAAAACAAATCTTTTTTGAAGCGACCGTAACTGGTGTTGAGAAGTAAATTGTTTGAGGCAAATCTTCACGTCGGAATCAAGACCGTTTGCGCTCTACATTGTTGTACAACAATGTAGAACGCAAATGGTTTTGGTCCCGATGTGAAGATTTGCCTCAAACGACATCAAAAGCAAACATTCATCAGAGAAAAATTATGTTGTGGCTCTCAGTGTGGTGAGATGTTAAAGGTATCGTGTTTCTCGAGCTCCTACCAAGGAACCAAACAATCAATTGAAACGTGTACTGTTGGCAATTGGACAGTTTTAACGAATCTATCACCTAGAAATGTATAAATTCATTAATCGTAAAGGAGTTGTGTTCCATCACGACAACGCGTGACCATACATAAGTTTGATCACCTGTCAAAAATTATTGGAGCTTGGATAAGATGTGTTGCCACACCCACCATACTCGCATTAAGCCGTCAGATTTTCACCTGATTTTCGCTCTTTTCAAAATTCCTTGCGTGATATAACGTTTAATGCAGGTAAAGCTGTTAATCAGTCCCTTGTTCTGTTTTTTGCCAATAGATAGATCCCTCTATGAACGAAAAATTATGAAGCTTATTAAAAGATAGCAAAAGGTGGAACAAATATATCATTAATTAATCTTTGTTTTTTATACAAATAAATAATTTTTGAAAAACATAGAAAAAAGACGTCATGACTTTTCCAACAACCCAATATTTATAAGAGCATTGGAAGGGAAAGGTTCAACCTTTTAAACTGTCCAACTTTTTTTAATAAATAAAAGACTTAGGAGACGCAAAAAAATGCTTCAAATAGTCCCGGTCTCTCTTATCATTAATTTTTATTAATATTACACATCATTTGAATATATATGAATAATTTAAATTTTTTTTTTAAACGCGCCTTGATAGTTCAAATATGAATAATATATTTCTAGAATGAGTCTCGTCGAAGTGTCAAATGTTAAACGTAATTCTGAAAAAACTCGCCTATTCTACTTCCTGTGAACTATTCACGTCATTGAGGTTAATAATATGGAGATAATTATAAAGTATAAATAAGGACAGATTAAACAATAGTAAAATAACATCCGTAATATTTATGTATGTACATATATCGACATACATTATTCTTTATTCTTCCACGACGGTTTGCGTCTTTGCGTTTTCATGTACAATTCATTCAGCATAGAAAGGTGTAACAACCTGTGTTTGTCTGAGCACGGACAAGCTCAGGGAAGCTAGGGCTAGAAGAGAGGTTGCCGGGTTAATTAATTCTGAGATCGCTTTTTAGAATTTTGTCTCGCGACTCGCGACAGGTGGCACGCGGAATTCCCTTAGTAGGGAAACTTATTGATACGGTGACGACGGCTGTCTCGAGATCTCTCAATGGAAACAGAGATTTCTCTACCCTCTGAGTGACAATCGTCGTCGCGGACTCCGAAGTGGAGTAAGAGATGGCCGGTGCCGAGATTGCTCGGCCGTGATGGAGCTGGCTCCACCGCGACAACTGGGCTCTCTTTATACCGGAAAGCGGCGGAATCGTCGAGATCTCTCGACGGTGGCAGAGCTCACTCTACCACACGGATTCCTCAGATGTCTAGGAAAGAAGCGTAATTAGAAATTGCCGAGATCTTTCGGTGGTGACAGAGCTTGCTCTACCGCACGGATTTCCCTGTTCTGGCTCGGAGGCTGGATCAGGAAAGAGTCGTTCTCTTTACGAAATCGTCGTTCCTCTTATACCCGATTTTGGAGAATCGAAAATGCTCGGGTTGAGTTCGGTACTCCTCAGAATACAGCATCCCCGCTGCTTTAGTTCGATGTTGCGTTCTCTCTCGCACGTATTTCTCTTCGTTGTTCCAACCCCAGGAACGTGCGGCCCAGAGCGCGTGCGCGTGGAGTTCGTACGGTAACGACATTGAACTATACTCTAACTGGAATGGGCACTGCCATATAACGTCCGTAAGCGGAAAACGTGATAGAAATAGCATGATGCGAGGGGCCACCTTTCTTTTTCTAAGCGTTCTCTGCGCATGCGTCAGCATTCACCTTACATTCCTACTCAAAAGTTAAATTTCTTCTTTGTTTTCATGTTGATATAGCATGTAACGGAATTCGTGGAAACGAGGAAGAAATTAACTTTTACTTAAAAAGTTACTTAAATACTTAAAAAAATATAATACAATTTTGCTTTTGTTTTATTTATGTATGTCGCTCAAGTCGCTCGTTTATCTATTCTCATGTGCTGGTACTGCAAAACTTTCTAACGTGACTGTACTGACAAAGAGAGGTGGCTCTTCGAAATGGCTCTCTCTCGTCACGTTTTCTGGCGGCTAGTGCCCATTCCAGTTAGAGTATAGTTCAATGGGTAACGATCACGGACTTAGGAATAGAGGGACGGTGCATGACCTACAGGGGAGAGGCACGCTCGCGGTGGAGAGGCCGCCATATTGGTTTCAAAGATCGCACACATTAAAACATGTACAGTGTATGTGTGAAATAAACAGTACAAAATAATAAAGTTTAAAATTTTGTTAATCTTTTACATTAAATTTTTCTTTAATTATTTAATAACATATAATACATTTAGCAATGTAATAAGCTAGTATAATAAACATATTAAATAATATTTTGCATATAAAAACAAACTAAAAAATAAACTATGACAAAATAAAAAATAATTTAAAATAATTTTTTTCTTTTTTGCTTTAAATAAATTTAAGTATCAACAAGCACATACATCAATTATATCAACAAAAAAAATATTTTTTTATATTAATAAAAATAAAATATTGCATACGTATTAATAAGATTATGATTTTTTACCTGTGGAAACAAATTTTTATTTGTTCCAATACTTTTTGAAATTTATTTTTATATCTGTCTAAAGAATTTGTCGTGAAACATCCTAGTACTATGCATTTTACCATTTTTATTTTTAAATAGTGAATTAACGTTGATGAATAAGACGAATGAGTTCGAGTATCTAACTTAACTTTATAGTTGTTACACTAACATAGCGCAAACAGGATGTCACTGACACATATCTATGTATAAGTTTTGAGAAACCAAGATGGCGGAGAACGGTTCCCCCTGCATGCCTGAGAGAACACCCTCTGTTGCCTAAAGTAGGGCTTTATGGTCCGTCCCTCTATTCCTAAGTTCGTGGTAACGACGCGTTTGCTAAGCTGCTCAAACGCGTGTATGTGTGTTTATTGGCGCGCAGCGCCTGTTTTCCCTGTCCGACGAGTGTTCGGCCAGACAGGGGGGCAGTTCGCGGTCCTAAAGGGAACGGAGGTGCATCGTTATAAAGATTACAGAAACATTGTAGAAATGTTTTAATTTGCAAGATTGCAATATTGTAAAACTATTGATTTAATTCTGGCCCTTTTGTTTTATCTGTTTTTTAGCTACAAGAAATAAAACTCTGCCACGTTCATCTAGCCGTGTAAATATACAGGGTGTAACAAAACAAAGGGACCTGGAGTATACCATGAGTTAGAGAACACAAATCCAAGTCGAAAAGTCCTGAGTCATTTTCTGATTTGAGCCTTCTGTTCCATACTATATTATGTTAAAGTTAGCGAATGAGCGCCCGTCTATAGAAAGAAAGCAGTGACGGACAATAGACGGGCGGAGCGGAGCTGACAAACTACGCGGCGGGAGAACAACGATGAGCAGCAAAACGGCTGTAATCAAACACACGCACGCACACCCGCACGCACGCACGCACGCACGCACGCACGCACGCACGCACGCACTCTGTCTCTGTCTCTCTGTCTCTCTATCTCTCTGTCTCTCTCTACCTTTTTTAAAAAAAACCTTAAAGATCCTAAGGTGCATAACTAAAATAAACGTTTCGGTGTTATTTTAATTTATCAATTCAACGTGAATTAATTATTTATTTCCTTATAATTATAATAAATAACTCGATAACTCCGTGGCCTGCTCGATTTCCGGATTACAATCCGTGTGATTTTTTTCTTTGGGGAGCAATAAAAGAAAAAATATTTATACACACCAACATCGAGACAGCTGACGAGATGACGGAATTAGTATTCCGCACTATTGAGAGAATTAGTAATATTCAAGTTCGAAGAGCTACGCAAAATGTACAGAAAAAAGCAAGAACGTGTATCGAAGTAGGAGGAGCACACTTCGAACATTTATTATAATTATAAGGAAATAAACAATTAATTCACGTTGAATTGATAAATTACAATAACACCGAAACGTTTATTTTAGTTATGCACCTTAGAATCTTTAAGGTTTTTTTTAAACAAGGTGGAGAGAGGACGAGAGAAAGAGAGAGAGAGAGAGAGAGAGAGAGAGAGAGAGTGTGTGTGTGTGCGTGTGTGTGTGTGTGTGTGCGTGCGTGTGTGTGTGTGTGTGTGTGTGCGTGCGTGCGTGTGTGTGTGTGTGTGTGTGTGTGTGTGTGTGTGTGTGTGTGTGTGTGTGTGTGTGTGTTTGATTAGAGCCGTTTTGCTGCTCATCGTTGTTCTCCCGCCGCGTAGTTTGTCAGCTCCGCTCCGCCCGTCTACTGTCCGTCACTGCTTTCTTTCTATAGACGAGCGCTCATTCACTAACTTTAACATCATATAGCCTGGAACAGAAGGCTCAGATCAAAAAATGACTTAGGACTTTTCGACTTAGGTTCGTGTCCTCTAACTCATGGAATCCTCCAGATCCCTTTGTTTTGTTACACCCTGTATATTAATTAGAAAAAATTTTATAAAAAGGACTACTGACGTAACAAAGTAATGAGTTCATATCTGATACTTATGTTCATGCAGTATTATGCTTATAGAGTCATCAAATGGCTGAATTCGACAAGAGAGCGATAAACTAAAGAAATGAAAGGAATAGAAATTTAATTTATTCTTAAGACAATGCTAGACTGGTCTCTATACGTGCTTATTTTCGGACACTCATATCTTTTAATTCGTTTTACAGATCTATAAATCCTTCTCCATAATTAAAATAGTGACAAAAGAATATTTTGCTAACTATAATTTAATATAAAAAACGAAAGTAGATTAAAAAATTGTAGTTAAATTACTGGCTTCTGCAGCCGATTCGTGACAATATGTGTTCCATATAAAAGTTTTAGACATTGTATGTATGAAATAAGTAGTCAGGGAGATATAAATTCAATGGAAGAACAATACGACGCTTGCAGAATGATCCTAGAAGTTTTAGTATGCGAGATATAAATTGAAATTAAGAAATCTGAAATTAAGTCTGAAATTAAGAAATCTTAGAATAAAAGGTGCATTATGTGATTTTTCACTCTTGTCTTAACGTAAATAATTTTTGGAGATAAGTCCCCAAAATTGGACTCCAGATTATAAAAAGACAATTTAAGCAAATTCATTGAAATATAATTGAATGACTATCTTGGATATTATGAAATTGTTCGGAATAAATTTTGATCGGAATTATTCGATACTAAAAAGTTTTGTATAAATTTGATAAAGATTAGACAAAACAAACGCCTGCTACAAAGCTTTTAATATTACATAATTTTTCATTAAAGTTACAAATTTTATGTTACACTATTAACCAGTCAATATATATAGTCAAAATATATGACCTTCACGTTGACAGCATTCACAAAATAAGCGCTGAATGAAAATCATTCAGAACATCGGTAAAGCGACAACAATAAACATCGAAAAATCGAGTATCAATGCAAAACACTTTTTCAGATAAGATTTCTTTATTACAATTATTTTTTTATTTAGAAATAAAAGTTCAATTTTTTTTAACAAAATTTTTTTTAATATAAATGTTTAAGAATAATTTTTTGAATAGAACATTAATAGTATTCAAACTAAATATTCATTAATTTTTATTTTTCAATTTTAAAATTAATCATTGTAATTAAAATTAAGAAGCGACAAATTATGATGCAAAAAAACAAGTTTCTCTTTATTGGAGCAAAACAGTCTATTTTTTTTCTTCATACACATTACATGCTTTTGGGAAAAGACGCTTTGAGTAAACACTGCTCCCGAGGGTAGAAAGGTAATCGTCACAAGCTTTGTAATGTGGAAATTGATTTTTATTTTCTGCCCACCATGTAAGAAATTATCATATCGTGATATACATCCAATTTTTAAACACGCCTCGAATTCTGTTAAAATTAAACTTTACTTTTTTTACTTGTATTATTGTTTTTATCAGTAGCGAATATTCGATATTTGGCTTATGCCTTTTACCGAAAGTTTGATTAAGTTCGGAGTTTGGTTAAGTTTGGTTAAGAAGTGCCAAATATACTATTCGTTGCACTTCTACTAATTGTAAGAACACCATGTTGTTTTATCATATGTAATCTATATTTCAGATCATTTTTGTTTTGTGCAAAATTTTTATATGTGTCAAATATTGACACTGTAGACAAATGTTGACAGCTGTAGACTAACTGTAGACAGATTAAGAGGATGCTAAAGTAAAAAGAACTTCCTCGACATCAATACTGCTGATTATTTTTCGAGCGAGACAGGCTATTGCTCTTTGTCTAACGCGTAGATCTATCTTTGTTTTTCGATTATTTCGCCATCTGAAAAAAGACCTATCAACTATTGTTGAGCACAGTCACTGCTGTGTTTGCCATCGTTTATCTACGCTAAGCAAAATTTATACACGTACAGCTGTTTAAACCTTTTTATTAGGTTTTTGACTGAAATGACACACAGTCGATGTTGTTTGTTAGAGTTTTCTGAAGTCCGGGTTGGTCTCATTTCATACTGTTATACCCGATATAGACGGTCCGGTGCGTGAACGTATCGTTACAGGGATGACGATCGTCGTCTGTTGTATCCGTCTTTGGTCTCTAATTTTGAATGTATACTGACATATTTAATTACAACAACATTATCCCTTAAAGTCTGTCTTTACTTCTCGTGTGCGCGAGTACGGCCCAATTGCGCAGGAGGGAGAGAACGAACTGACCTTCCCGGTCGTAACAATACATACGAGTTATAGAACGTCAGTAAATGACAAAAGTTAACCTTGGTTGACAGATCCACGAGCCAAAAATAAATAAAGGGCATAGTAGGATAAATATGTGTATGCTGCCCCCGCACGAATCTAGTTGAGATTTTTACCATAAGTTGGCAATCATGTAAAACTATGTTTCCCAAAAGATTATATCTGAAAAAAAGTTTTTATGGGAGTTATGGGGGTAAAACTAAAAATAAAAAAAATAAAATTTCTTTTTAATGAAAGAACCAATTTCGACGAAAAAAAAAATGTTATGGGAATCAATGATGCGGTGTTAGAAAAAAATTATGAAATTTTTTTTTTTTTAATACCGGTTGAAAAAAAATTTCAAAATTTTTTCAAATTTTTTTTTACTAGATGCACTTGAGATACTATCACCATTTTTTTACTAAAAAAAGGCTTCAACCCATCTAGTATAACATACTAAATTTTCAAAACAATCGGAAGAGTAGTACATAGTTTAAAAAATTGAAGATTGCATGCCACGTACGATTTGTTTGGCGCTGCCTACACTTCGTTTTCGTCACTAAAGGCCACTTACGACCCATAGACATCTATAACACTTCAGCAACTAATCTTAATTCAAAATAAAGATTGGCTTTGAAAGAAATATTTCAAAAAAATTTTTTTAAACCTTCCAAATTGTGGATCTTATTTATAATCAGTTTCCTTGCCTTTCACAAATTGGGGTGCTTGATTTTTGTGAGTTCCCTCGCCTCTCACAAATCAAGATGAGTTTTCTCCTCTCATACCCTCTTAATCTTCGTCGCTATCGTCCTCAATAACAGGACATTATCCTGTCAAAACATTTCATTGAAGATCTGAGCCGGTTTAAAGATTTTTGACAGATATTTGGCATGAGCTAGATGGTAGACTATTGCAGCTACATGTAAACAGCAGCCAACAGTTCTACCTCCATTTGCACAATCACATACATACTGCAGTATGTAATCCAGAAATGCCAACACTATTGGGTTTATACTTCAAGAAGCATCTGTACATTTTCCGATTAATATGACGAAATGGAACTTGCAATTTTAGTATATTGGATTGTTCTTTAACGTACTGCACTTTAATATGTAATAATTTAAAGAGTAAGTTAAACTGAGATCAAAGTTAACCCTTAAACACACCGATCCTATAAAATACGGAAACACATTTTCGGGTCTGGGAGACTTTTTCAACTTTGAGAAGCTATAATTTTGATTACAATCAATATTTTTCTACAATTTTTTTTTAAATGAAAGTTCAGAATCTCAGGAGTGTGACTGCACAATCGGCATTGCCAAAAAAATAATTTATTGTGAAGTTATGAAGGCAAAACCATTAAGCAAAAATGAGAAATTAGTCAAAAATCCACTTTTCCTTCCAAAAATCATATCTTTGCAACAAAAAACTTTTAAAGACTTTACAATACGGCGTTTTAAAGCTAAAAATTTATATTTAAAAAAAATTATATCATTGTCATTTCTATTAAAAAATGTACTTATGTAACAAAGCGAATATGAGGTATTTTTGATTAAATTGTGTCTAAAATTGAAAATTGATGTGTTTCATGATATATTTTGGAAAAAACTCTTTTTCTACAGAAATACTTATAGTATTTCAACTGTAGACAGAGTATATGCGAGTAACATCCGCGAACCGACCTGTTCGAACGTATTTTATCCAGCTTTTTTTGTATAAAGTACTCACAAAAAATGTTTCACTTACACACTATATGGGTCGCATTGACCCTAACAAAACTTTGCTGCCGTGCCGTTAGAATTCTAGATGACCAAAAAAGTTGATCAACCATATCAATCGAAAGAAGAGATTTCAAACTGTTTTTACATCTTGGTCCAAACCTCCTATTTCATTCCGTCTTCACATAGCAAGCGTTCAAAACTTCATATGGGGTCTCTCAGACCCACTTACGTGTTTAACGGTTAATATACATTGGTAGAAATGGGCACATACAATCTTCAATTTTTTAAACTATGTACTACCTTTCCAATTGTTTTGAAAATTTAATATGTTATACTAAATAAGTTAAAGCTTTTCTTAGTAAAAAATGGTGATAGTATCTCAAGTGCATCTAATAAAAAAAAATTTGAAAAAATTTTGAAATTTTTTTTAACTGGTTTTTTTTTTAAATTTCATAATTTTTTTCTAACACCGCACCATTGATCCCCATAACATATTTTTTTGTCAAAATTTGTTCATCTATTAAAAAGAATTTTTATTTTTTTTATTTTCAGTTTTATCCCCATAACTCCCATAAAAAATTTTTTTCAGATATAATCTTTTGGGAAACACAGTTTTAAATAACTACTAACTTATGGTAAAAATCTCGACTAGATTCGTGCGAGGGCAGCATACACATACTTATCCTACTATGCCCTTTGTAACTTTTTGTTCAATTTTCTCGTAAAATTTACCAGTTCAGACTTTGTTTTGATGCGTACTCTAATTCTTCAAAAGGATTTTGTGATGTATAGGAGCGGATGCCGATAGCACCCGGGACAGATAGCACACCACAACTTATAGCGGCCGATGCCTAGAGTTTTTCCGTTTGAGTTAAGTCGAAATAATTAGTTGGTGTCCAATCGAGCTGTGTCTAAACGGGTATCTGTAGACCCAATCTGTAAACCCAATTTAAAAATTAATGAACATTATAGTGTGTCGTTAATTCAGTACAGCATCCTCTTAACCCATTAATTGACAAAACTTTTTTTGAAATTTTTGAATGAAACTAAACTGTCAAGCGTACCAAATATATTTTTGGCTCCGAGTGGTGTACGTAAAATTCCAAAATGCCCAAATGAGGATCGTGGCAGCTAATAAGTTAAGAATAGATAAATTAAATTTAAACAATTTTAACAATTTTTTATTCAAAGTTGACCAGCCTGATACATTATTTGTGCACATACTTTAATTATGGAAAAAAATTTTTTTATTTGCAAATATATTCAGGAAAATAGCGTATTAAAAAAAATCGCATTTAATCGGTAGAGCACAAATTTAAGTATTCTCTTAAAATAGTTTGATTATTAAAAAATATGATATAACTATTTAAACATATTATATATTTAAATTCATATAAATATAATAAAAGTATTATCATGAAAAATTCTTACATAATAATAGTTCCAAAAATCACAATTATAGCAATATTCGTTTAAAAAAATAAACTTTATAAACGTAACAAAAATATTTGATATATGTAAATTACGGCATATCAAAAGACAACAAAGTATATTTAATCCTTAAACATATTTTATCCGGGAAATTATTGTACATTAACACATTTCTCGTCTGATTGACCCCACTTAACTTTGTGAAGCTCTATGATTCCAATAAATATTTATCAACAAACTTCTTTAAATAAAAGTTAGAATCTCAGAAATGTGACTGCACAATCGGCATTGCAGAAAAATATCTTATTGTAAAGTTATAAAAAAAAAACCATTAAGCAAAAATAAAAAATTGTTGAAAAATCCATTTTTCCTTTAAAAAATCATATCTTTACAACAGAAAACTTTGAAGAATTTTAAAATATGGTGTTTTAAAGCTAAAGAGTTATACTTTCAAAAAAATTTATGGCATTGTTATTATTTTTTAAAATATAATTATAAAACAAGGAGAATATAAGGTGTTTTTAAATGTCTAAAAATTAACTTTATTTAAAAAATCATATCTTGCAACAAAAAACTTTTAAGAAAAACTTTTTTTAACTTTACGATATGGCGTTTTAAAACTAAAGAGTTATACTTCCAAAAAAAAATTATGTTATTGTCATTTCTTTTAAAAATCATAATATGCAACAAGAAAAACGTGAAGTAATTTTGATAAACTTAATGTGTTTAAAATTAAAAATTGATGTGTTTTCGATTACGCGCAGAAGCCCCTTCCTCCGCAGCACAATATAATATTCTAACTTAAGGCAGAGTTTATGCGAGTTACATACGCTAATGGACCTATTCGAATATGTTTTGTCCGATTTGAACGGGTTTTTTAATATAAGATTGAAAGTTACACTCACACACTATATGGGTCCCATTGATCTCAACAAAACTTTGCTGCCGTGCCGTTCAAATTCTAGTTGACCAATAAAGTTGATCAATTATATCGTTCGAAAGAGACTTCAAACTTTTTTACTTCCTGGTCCAAACTTCCTATCTTATTCCATCTTCACAGCAAGCGTTCGAAACTTCATATGAAGGGGGACGGGTCTCTCAGACCTCATTATATATTTAAGAGTTAACGTGCTACATAACAAACTTTAGTCAAAAATCCATAGCCTCGAAATGTCTTCGTCATCTCGTATTGGCAATGCAAAGATTTTTTTGTGGTGCTCCTAGTGCCAATGGGTAGAACCATTGCTAGTCAGACATTTTGAAGCAAAGTGTTCCACATAACAAAAATTGATCCCAGGGATATCCTGCGGATGTATGTCAAGAGATTTCTAATATCCTGAGGATGTGCTTAGATAAACTTAAGAGGTTCTAAAGATAAGAGATCCTGTGAATGTCTGCTACGTAAAACCCTAAGATATCCTAATTCAAATATCCTCAGGATGTCTTTGGATAATCAAATTTAATCCTGAGAATGTCTAATGGATGTCTTAAAATAGCTTTTAGGACTTTCTAATTTTATAAATTTTTTCCAAATATTCACATAAATATTATTACACCACAAATTCCAATGAACAAAACATTATTTTTGTAACATTTTAAAAAACATTTTTTTGCAAAAAAAATCTTGGGAATTTTGTTTTGGAATTTCCCAAGCGGTCACCCATCCAAGTTGTGACCGCGGTGAACGATGCTTGACTTCTACGACTTGCTGCGAATTGGATCCCTCGTGATGATCTGTAAACATTTTATGCTAAAACAAATGCGAAATAGCATCTGAAATAACTTCTGTTATTTGTTTAAATAAGAATGTAACTAGAAATATATGCCAATATAATACAGTAATTAAATTAAATACAAAAAAATTGTTATTAAAAAAACATTTAGAAATATTGTTTACTTATTGGGATGTAAATCGAAGTTTTTTTCATCCATGAACTTATTTTGTTTATCGATAATATTTGTTTCTCAATAGTACTGTGTTTAAGATAAAAATTTGGAACTTTAAAATCAAAAAAGCAAAAGCACAAGTTTTAAATAGTTAATATATGCTATTCAGAAACTTAAGTATTTACATATAGCTAAATGAAATAATCCCGCAGATGAAAAAATTATAAGAGTTATCAAAATCATACGCGTTTGACGTGTTTATAATCCAGACGACAAACCTCCTAGGAACGTCCTAAAGACGTCCATGAGATGTTGTAACGCTCTAAACTCATTCCATTCACATCCCTGGATATCCAGAACAAATTCAGGATCGTCCTGAGGACGTTTTGTGCTGTTAAGGTTTGTATATTATTAATAATAAAAAAAATTTTTTTCTCAGATCAGAATAATATATTTTAAAGACTTTAATGGTAATTATAAATGTCCTAAGAACATCCTATGGATAATTTTACATTTTGGATCAAAATAGGATCAATCCAATCAAAATAGGATATCCTAAAGAGATTCATTGCTATGTGGGGTACTTATTATGGCTCCTGAGTACTCGCCGCGGTCATATTGAAGTCGTGACAAAGCGTCGTCAGAAGTCGTCAGAAGCAAAAAATTGCGTGAAATGATACGTAATTTTGTCAAACATGCCATTTATAAATAAAATCAATTTCGATAAAACAAACTAAACAGATGGCTTTAAAACATTTCTAAATATCGGTCACGACTATCCTTTGTTCATCTAGCAGTCAGTAAATAGTCGTAAAAAGCACGTAAAGTGACACCTATTCAGACACGAAAACACACGTATAGCTATTGAAAGAAGTGAAAAATGTACTTTTATGTATAAAATTCAAAGAAACTTTACTCGCGGTCCATTTTTACAAATTTGATAAATACGAGACAAGTCATATTTTCACAATGAAACACATAATAACAGAATGACATGCACAACATCTCATTGTCAATTTATCATGTTTCACGTGTATTAGTACTAATTTTATCCGCGACGGAATGTTGCTACCGTCAACACGGATTTCTCGGCTGAGGAGTCAGGAGTCTTATAATAGAGAATAATAAAATAAAATAAAATAAAATAAATACTATTAGGAGTATAAATAAGTTTCCGCCGTCTTTTATCAAAAATTGGGCATTTATTGTGAAAGAACGGTACCTAATGTTTTATTCGAAGTATTGTCCATCGCTAGCCACTACATTTTCCCATCTTTCTGGCAGCATACGGATACCGCGTCGGAAGAATGCTTTATCTTTTGAAGCTATCCACAAATTGACTTAATTTTTTGTATCTTCATATGATGTGAAGTGTTGCTCAGACAGGCCATGCGCTATCGACCAAAACAGGTAGTAATCAGAAGGAGCAATATCTGGTGAATACGGCGGGTGGGGTAAAACTTCCCAATTGAGTGTTTCCAGGTAGGTTTTGACCGGCGCCGCAACATGTGGACAAGCATTATCATACAAAAGAATAACTTTGTCGTGTCTGGAGTAGTAGTGGGCACGTTTTTCCTTGAGTACTCGGCTCAATCTCATCAATTGTGTTCGGTAGAGAGCCCCAGTAATGGTTTCATTCGGTTTGAGCAACTCATAATACACGACACCAAGCTGATCCCACCAAATACACAACATGAGCTTTTTTCCATGAATGTTCGGCTTGACTGTCGATGTTGAAGCACGGCCAGGTGGTCCCCATGATTTCTTCTTCTTTGGGTTATCGTAGTGGATCCATTTTTCATCACCAGTGACTATACGATGCAAAAAACCCTTTCGTTTATGCCTGGCAAGCAGCATTTCACATGTGAAAAATCGGCGTTCAACATTTCTCGGCTTCAGTTCATATGGAACCCAGTTTCTTTGTTTTTGAATCATTTCCAATGATTTTAAGCGATGTGAAATTGTTAGTTGAGTTACTCCTAATGTAAGTGCAAGTGCTTCTTGCGTTTGGCACGAATCTTCATCTAATAATGTTTCCAATTCCGCGTCTTCGTACACTTTCGGCCTTCCGCTACGTTCTTTGTCTTCGACGTCAAATTCACCGTTTTTAAACTTGTGAAACCACTCATGGCAACTTCTCTCACTTAAGGCAGCCTCACCATATGCTTCTACAAGCAATCGATGCGCCTCGGCTGCAGATTTCTTCAAATTAAAGAAGTAAATCAAGAGCTCCCGCAAATGACGCTTATTCGGCTCAAAACTCGACATTTTTGCACGAAAAAAGATATATGATGCTGATACAAAATCGCTAATATTTTAAGGTTATGTTGTTGCCAGATGTCCAACCTTACGATATAACGTTTTACAACAGACAATTTCAACCATAACATACTAGTGGCGCCATTTTTTGTGAAACGGCGGAAACTTATTTATACTCCTAATATATATTGTTGTGTGGCGCAATGTCATAACTATAAAAAAGAGAGAATTAGTTTTTATCACTTTCCAGAAGAACTCATCACTTTCTTTTGGAAAGTGATAAAAACTAATTCCTTCTTTCTTGTAATTATGACATTGAGCTATACAACAATATATAGTATTTCTTTTTAATTGTATTTTAATATTTTTCATTATAATAAGTACACTTTGCTTCAAAGTGTCTGACTAGCAATAGTTTTATCTATCGCCACCAGAAGCGCCACAAGAAAATCTTTGCATCACCAATTGTTTGTATTCTGCGTAAAATTATATTGAATTCCGTCACAAATTCTGTCGCAAATTATAGATCTAGTGTAAAGCGGGCTTTAGATAATATTATGATATTTCCTGTGAAGGCTGAAAATTTTCTCAAATAACAAAATGCGCGCATAATGATCGTTCACTGCACGACCACGTGCAAGTGTTTGCACGCGCGTGATCCTCATAACGTATACTTGCACATAAGTCCTCATTTGCAATTCACACGTGCAAAACACTTATGCATATGAACGATATGAGTCTCAATTCAATTTCAAAAGACACGATTTGTACATTGGTTTCAGGCTGGAGTCCCATGGATGCGGAACATGCGCAATGCAGAATTGGATAAACGGTTGTGATTGGTCCTACAAATATTCCGTCAAAAACATTCCGCCGAATTGTATTATTCTTTATGTCCCATGGAGCGGAATTTGCGGATATGTAATTGTCACCTGCCAATCGCAATATCTTTTCTATAGATCTTTCTGTTGTATTTATCAAAATCAGTGTATATTATTGACTCGCACAGATTACGCTTCCACATTTTCCGCAGCATGGAACATGAAAATTTGAATTTCTGTGGATCGGAATTACATACGTATACACTCATCAAAGTTAAAAAACTTTATAGACTGGTCACAATCGAAGAATAACTACGGCAGGTCAACTAACATACATTCGTAAAAAAAAACGATTATTATTAGGAGTACAAATTGAAAACCGCCGTTTTTTGTCAAAATTTGAGGATTGATTGTTGAAAAATGGTTACATACTTATTCTTGAAAGTATTGTCCATCGCTGGCCACTACTTTCTCCCACCTTTCGGGCAGCATACGAATCCCGCGTCGAAAAAACTGCTCGTCTTTTGCGGCGATCCACGAATCGACCCAGTTTTTGGCCTCTTCGTAATAATGGAAGTGCTGCTCAGCCAGGCCATGCGCCATTGATCGGAACAAGTGGTAATCTGAAGGGGCGATGTCAGGAGAATATGACGGATGAGGTAAGACGTCCCATTTCAATGTTTCCAGATAGGTTTTAACGACCTGAGCAACATGTAGCCGAGCGTTGTCGTGCAGCAACATCACTTTTTCGTGTCTTTGCTCGTATTGTGGCCGTTTTTCCTGCAATGCTCGGCTCAAACGCATTAGTTGTGTTCGGTAGCGAGCTCCTGTGATGGTTTCACCCGGTTGCAACAGCTCATAATAAATCACGCCGAGCTGGTCCCACCAAATACACAGCATGAGCTTCGAGCCATGGATGTTTGGCTTGGCCGTCGATGTTGATGCATGGCCGCGGTAGCCCCACGATTTTCTTCGCTTTGGATTATCATAATGGATTCACTTTTCATCGCCGGTTACAATACGATGCAGAAAACCCTTCCGTTTTTGCCGTTGGAGCAGCTGTTCGCACGCAAAAAAACGCCGTTCGACGTCTCTCGGCTTTAATTCGTATGGCACCCAGTGTCCATGCTTTTGGATCATTCCCATGGTTTTCAAACGATGTGAAATAGCTTGTTGAGTCACGCCCAATGAATCTGCAAGCTCCTGTTGCGTTTGAGATAAATCTGCATTCAGTAATGTTTCCAATTGTGCGTCTTCAAACTTTTTCACCTGTCCGGGACGCTCCTTGTCTTCTACGCCAAAATCACCACTTTTGAAGCGTTGGAACCATTCTCGACACGTTCTTTCACTAATGGAAGCCTCACCATAGTTTTTACAATCATTCGACGCGCCTCAGCCGCAGATTTTTTCGAATTGAAGGCAAAAAGCAAAACTTCCCGCAAATGACGCTTATTGGGCACAAATTTCGACATTTTCGATCACAAAAAAATATATAACATCGATAAAAATTCACAACTGCAATGATAAGGAATTGTTGCCAGATGCCCAACCTTACATTTAAAATTTTTGATCTAACGTTTGGCGTCAGCATTTACCGCTGGCGCCATCTACTGGAAAACGGCGGTTTTCAATTTGTACTCCTAATAGTTATTATGAAGTCCGAAAAGTTATATTTATTTATTAGCTTATTACTAAACTTTTTAAATGAATGTGCGTGTACGTTTAAAAAGCAAGAGCTATGCCGCAAGATTGCAAAATTATATATATGTACAACATTAAAATTAGAAATAAAAGAAAACGAGAATTTTGGGTGTGACCTGTATTTAACGCTGAAAAAAGATTACAACAGACAGCAAGTTAAAATCTTATTAAGGAAATTATTGCCGAAGACATTAAACAATACGTGGATTATTTTAGAATGTCACATTAAATATTTAAAGCACTATTAGCATTAGTCGAACCAATTATTGCTAAACAATATGTTATTCGCGAACCTATTTTACATAACATTCGGCTCCAAATTACATTGTGCTATTTAGCATCAGGGGATAGTATGAAATCCCATTCATATGAGAAAAAAGAAATTGTCTTCTTTGACATACACACAAAAAACAATTGTAACCGACGTAATCGCCAAACGTTGCGCATAAAATAAAACTTGCGGATAAAAGTCGGAGGAATAGACGTAAA
This sequence comes from Solenopsis invicta, assembly GCF_016802725.1. Taxonomy (NCBI): domain Eukaryota; kingdom Metazoa; phylum Arthropoda; class Insecta; order Hymenoptera; family Formicidae; genus Solenopsis; species Solenopsis invicta. Next base: position 26,071,316 of record NC_052667.1, read on the forward strand.
ACTAATCGGACCAATCACGAACGTTCCAATTCCGCATTCCGCACGTTCCGCATCCATGGAACTCCAGCCTCACGATGTGCACAGTTATATGGGTTTATATAAGCATACCAGAGATGGAGAAAAATGACGCATACTTTTAGTCGTTCTTAATCTAATTATAATTGCAGTTAATCAATTAATAATTAACAATTGTAATTTGTACACAATTACTTTTCGTAATTACTTAATTTAATTATTTATAACAATTAACAATTACAAATTGTAATTGTCACTTACACTAAAAATTACATTGTAATCATAATTTGTAATTCGTAATTTAAATTACGAATTACAAATTATGATTACAATGTAATTTTTAGTGTAAGTGACAATAATTAATCGTAATTTAAATTACGAATTACAAATTATGATTACAATGTAATTTTTAGTGTAAGTGACAATTACAATTTGTAATTGTTAATTGTTATAAATAATTAAATTAAGTAATTACGAAAAGTAATTGTGTACAAATTACAATTGTTAATTATTAATTGATTAACTGCAATTATAATTAGATTAAGAACGATTAAAAGTATGCGTCATTTAAGGTTGCGTTTCGAAATTTGTCGTCAATACTAAAAATTTATTGAATTTGTAACGTCAATTATAAATTTTTAGTAAAGATGACTAGGCATTAAGGGTACCGTCCTTAATACTATGTAATGCAATTATGTTTCGTAAATTGTATGCATGTATTGTAAATATGTGTATAAGTTAAGGTTCAGTCAATAAAACTGACAAGTTAGCTTTTTCTGAATAATTAATTGTTCTTATATTTTTAATACTTTTCTCCGTAAATTGTAAAATAGTCACAATTACTTATAATTAAAATATAATTAACATTAAAAGTAATTGCAATTATATAATTTATAATTACAATATAATCAAAATGTATAATTATGATTATAAGTAATTGTAATAAACAATTAATTTGTTCCAGACTTTCAAAATTTAAATACAATTAATGATTGGAATATAGGCAAATGAGAGTCAGCGCGGGTCAAAAAGCGCAATCATAAGTATCGATGTTGAATCTATTATTCAATTAAAAATTACAAAACAAACGTTTCGACTCGCTTTGGAGTCATCTTTAACGCAACAAAAAATAATAAAGCAATAGAAATAGAAGCCATCATCAGTCATCAAAAACGGGAAGCATTCAAGTCGCCAACGGTTTGACAAATCCATAGTGGCATCTTTAACCATGATAACGTCGCAAGAGATGACACTTAACTGTATAACCGTCGTATAATTATTTTGAATGTAGAAAAATTATTTTAATTGAGACTATATTTTCTCGTTGCCGTGTCGCAAAAAATGGCATTTCATGATGTAATTGTCAAATAATTATTTTAGATGTCGAAAAATTACTTTAGTTGCGACGGTATGTACTCATGAATTTCCATTCGATGTTATGACGACTAATCAAGCTTTAGATAAGTTTTGTCTGTAGAAATTAATTTCTCTTAATAAAGTAGGCACTCAAATGTTACTCTTGTCACACCAGCACGTGCTCACGGTTCCAAGTCCAAATGCGTACGCAATAATTGAATAAATGATTCAATATCGAGGTACTTATGATTGCGCTCTTTGACCCACGCTGACTCTCATTAGCCTATTTTCCAATTATTAATTGTATTTGTGATTAATTAATTTTATTTGTGATTAATTAAACCACAATTACATTGTAACTGCATTATTTTAATTAAATTACTTAATCAAATGTATTTTAATTAATTATTATTCAATTCTGAAGCACATGCAGATGCGTTCTGATGTAAGAGTGCTGGCTTAAAATTTCGGACAACAGAATCTTGGAAAAATAACAAGGATCGGTTTTAACATAAATACGAAATGTTTTTTACTATGAGAAAAAGTATAGCGAAAAAATACTTTTTTCAACAATAAAATACATTATGTATATCATGTGATGACAGTAATAATCAAGCAGTATTCGTATTAGCCTACATTTTAATAATCATTTGAACTTGATATATAAAAGCAGCTCATCGTTGAGGAAGTCAGTGTCACTTTTCATTTGTAATTCGAATGATATAATGATATTAAAACCAAGTACAGTATAAAAAATAAAACAATAAATATAAGTACACAAAGTAGGCATAATATTTTTCTAAAATATCCACATAAATAATAAAAATCATGGATGATAAAGAAGTATGGAATGGTACTGATTCCGGCGAGGAGATCGTTATTTCTGGTATTGCTGGTAGATTTCCAAATTCAGATGATATGCATCAGTTACGAGAAAATCTATTTAATAAAGTGGATCTTGTTAGAGAAAACCATGGTCGATGGAAAATAGGTAAGTAATTCATGTGTAATTATATAGTTTTAAATGTTTATGTCTGTTAGAATATATCACTTCTGAAATTGTGATCTCGACTTCTTTTTAATGTTTATGTCTATTTATATATCTATTTATATCTATTTTTGTGTCCCAAACGTAAGTTTACCTTGTGGAGAAACCAATTCAAGATTAATGTCCCAAAGTATAATAGGTTAATTTTAATATCAGATTACTTCTATTTTTTTTCTAATTCCAACAATTAAGAAAAAATAGAGTAAGTAAATAAAGATTAATTTTAATCTACAGTAAAAGAAATAGATATTAATCTCTCTCTATTTATATCTATACAAAATAATTATTTAATATGGCATTAAACTGACATCAAAATGACTTTGTGGTTCTGAAGCTACATATCTACCTATCATATATGCTCGTTTTATTAATAAATCCCTTTTTTTACGAATTTCTTTATCATCTTTGCTGAATTGTTAAAAGTTTCCCGTAACTAATAAATCAACTTTTAAAGCCATATTTTAAATAAATAACTTTAGTAAATAATTATTAGTACACACCAAAAAATTGTCGTGTTTAGTGATTAAATTTGTTTACAAAATTTTGGCAAATTACTATTTCAAATTTTTGAAATTTCTCATTACAAATTTAATGTCAAAATGGCGGAGAAAATTATTAAAATTGATCAAATTTGCTTAAAAGTTGTTATTTTCAAGGTCTCTGTACCGATTTTAAAAATATAAAATATAGAATTATTAGATATTATATGGCTGCTCAATATAGCAAACATAATGTTCGAAGTTTAAAGCACGTTAATTTCGAAAATTTCGTTTACTATATTGAATCCACCATTTTTAATTTTGTATTTTTTGGCATATTCTTAATCAGCAACCTTTAAAACTCTTAAGTAATAAGTTTCAAGCATAAAACTTATAGAAATGAAAAAAGAACAGCGTATCTCAGCAATGAATATAAAGTGTTAGCAATATTTAAGAGTCAGAAGAACACGTCTATCTTGCTGTGACTTTCCTTCTTTCCGCGTATCAGCTAAGGAAAACGCAAGGTTTTTAATTACCGAATTTTTCCAAATTTATAAAAATAATTGCAAACTGTATATTATTACATGAAACACAATATTGGAGCAATTTATGTAAAAAAAATTAATAAAGTCGCGTTTATACATATACAGAAAACAAAATTTTCCTATGGAAATTCATAAAAACAATACAGTCACGTGTTGGCATCTGAAAATTTTGACTGGCGAAGCGTTAATTACTAAGCTAAACAGAAATATACTTCTGTTCTTTAAACTTTAAATCTTGCTTACAACTCGAGGTCTGTATTGCCGCCTCTTGGTTTCAAGCAAATTTAGCTGATTTAGAAAATTCCGTTTATCATATTGAATTCTCCATTCTGAATTTTGTATTTCTAACACCAATTCGTATTTAGTGATCTTAAAATCTCCGGGTATTAGTTTCACAAAATTATATTCACTAAAAAAAGGCCACAAAGGATTAAAACGACAGTCAAGATCATCGTCATGTGGTATCAAACGTATTGCAGTCATTTTAATAATTTATTTTGACATCTTAGCTCTCATTAATTTGACGGCATATTAACGTCATTTTGACAAGGTAATTTGCACTGAGCAAGAAAAAAAAAGAAAAAATGTTTAAAAAGAATAAATAGAACAATAATAGAATGATCGCGTTGTTATAAATTATAAATAAAGATTAAAAATAAATAAAAGAGATAAAAGATGTGACGATAAATATATAAATAGGAGTCTAGTAAAAAAAGTATGTCACAGTAAAGTAAGATTTTGGCAATTCTTTATTATGAAATTAGCAAGAAGGTATTAGAAAAATGTTGAACAATTAAGCAACTAATGAGTATAAGAAGATGAGAGGTTAAATAATGAAGTAAACCGAGTTTTTTTATTAACATGTAAATTAAAAGAGACATGATAATAAGATGAAAGATTAGAAGAATAAATGTAATATTTCAAAATTTATCATTTTTTAATTATTTTTCAAGATTTTATTCAAGTTTTTTGTTTACGGTTTGCATAAAACATTTTTATAAATTGCAAAAAAATATTTTTAATATCGTGGGAACATTTTTGTGTAAAATACCATAAAGCTGACCTCTCTATCATTTTTTCTTTAGCCAAAAAAAAATTCATAAAAAAATCGAGTTCAAAAAAATTATTTTTACAATTATTTAGAAAATGAAGGGTGATGGAAAAAACAAACAATGTAGTCGTTTTCAGCGCTTCAAAATCCTAGAAACACTTTCCAAAGTTTAAAGCACAAGATATGTTTTAAATTTTGTAGACCTCTGTAATTTGTCCTCTATTCTCTTGTCTTCTCCTCATCATTCTTCATTATAATATCTATATTTTATTGTAGCTAAAAATTCTATTACAATTATTCTTATTATCTTATTTTATTTTATATTACCTTGTCTCTTTCAATTTATATATTAATAAGAAAACTGTGTTTACCTCATTAATTAACCACTCATTTTCTTTCATTCGTTGGTTGCTTCAAACGTTCTATCCTTTTCCTAATACCCGTTTGCTATTTTTTTAAGTATATGTTTATATACATATCAATACATATTATTAAGAATATATGATGTAAAGAAAAAAAAATCAAGTCCATTCTTAGCTATGTAAAGTCAAAGTAATAAAATATGTTCTATTCACATGACATAATTCTTATAAACACTTTGTTAACTATAGTTCTACCAATCATATCTATAGCTAAAAGTTTATCTAGTGTACCATAGAATGAATATAATATATAATTTTCTAAAAAACGGTAAATGGATTCGATTATAATGGGAGACGATGTACTAACAACTAGTAAAAGATATTTTTAATTATAAAAAATAAAAAATTATTGAGCCTTTGTAAAGCTTACACTCTAATGTTGAATAATCATTGAATACAAATTGTACAACGCTCAACAAGTATGCAAATTAAAGATGAAGATTCAGGCTTTCGAATGTTGTAAACGCATTTGTGTACAATTTTTATTTTATGTTATACAGAACTTTGCAAAATTTGTAAAAGTTTTGAGATTTGACGCATCCCCATATGCATCTGTGTAACTTCGTAAATTATCAGTAAGTTGTTTAAAGGGGAAAATACATTTAGAACCTTCAAAAAATGTGAAATTATTTTATTTCATAAAATAAAAGTACATCTTAAGAATATGTGCCCAAAATTTTACAGCAAAATTCCAAGTATTTTCGAAGTTAGAGCCTATGAACGTGACACATCTTTGCGCGGCGCAACTTTAAACACGTTTTTCTCGAAACATTTTCAATATTGGTATACAAGATTGTTCAAAAACTACTTAATCAATTCTCTTCAAATTTTACACACATCTTACCTATGCATTCACCTTCTATTTGACATAAATTATTTATGAAAAGTATAAACCAGAAGTAATTTTTTTATTACACAATTTAACAAAGATTTAGTGACAAATTCAAATTTTACTTCAAACATGCGCCATTTTTTCAATTTTCATTTTTTCCCCATTTCCGTCAAATAGAGCGTATACATGTTATTAACTTAAAAAAATTTTTCTGTTTACGTCAGATCAATACAACAGGAGCTAGGTTATACACCGACTGACAACTCACATCGCTACCATTTTTGTTTGCAGCGCTACAGTTTTTATATTTTTTTATATATTTTTTATATATTTTTCAACAAAAAAATTACTTATGTGTTAAAAAGTTTGAGTAACAAATATACCAAATTTTGAAACAATTTTGAAACGATTAAATAACTTTAATTTAAAAAAATTCTTGAAAATTGCCTCTTTTCTAGCCTTTTAAATGTATTTCCCCCCTTAATAAATTACCAATCTCAAAATTAGAGAGCCTTGCAAATATAAAATGCTTCTTTGAACATTTTGTTATGATCACCTTTTTACAAAATTACACTCTTGAATTTCGCCTATTTTTGGGATTAAAAAATGATGTTTAAATTTTAATGAGTGTGTAGATTAGAAATTTATTTAAAATATAAAATAGATTAGAAAAATTTATTTAAAAGTAAAAGATATATGTAATAAATAATAAGAAAAAACGCATTAATTATCGCGCTAATTCGTGTGTATTTTTTAAATAGTTATTTGTAATAGAGTCCTCGCAATTAGTTTCATTGTTATTAAATATGTAATAATTTATAATTCAGCTACATAAACTTTCTTAAAATAAAAATCAATTATTGTAATAAAGCATATATTAGCCTAGCCTGGTATTAGTGCCGTAGTTATTAAAATCTGTTTAACTGCTGATTACAATATCGTTTATTTATTACACTGGCGATGCTGGACTAACGATGGAACTCACTCGACGTCGGTATTGTAGATTGCTGTAGATTTTTCTTTGACAAACTATTGATCGCGCATGAGGCGAAGAGTAAGGGGAATGGGCTAGCGCACTTTGTCAAATGCACTCATCTGTCCTTATTTTTTTGACTTCAACGCATCTAATGCAAGATCTCTGAACTACAATAAACCCAATTCCTGCTCTTCGCATTAATGCACGTGAAAATTACATAAACAATTTTCATACATTTATATCTTTTATAGTAAAGCTTCTAAGATTATTCTGCAAGCACTGTATAGTTCTTTGATTTAATTCACACTTCGCTAGCTTCTTATTTCATACACACAATGTCTAAAATTTTTATATGAACATATGTTGTCACAAGTCGGCTGCAGAAACCGATAATTAAACTATAATTTTTTAATCAACTTTCGTTTTTTGTATTAAATTATAGCGAAGGGGGGTGTGTTTTTGTCACTACTTTAATTGTGTAAAAGGATTTTGCGATTTGTACAACCAATTAAGAGTGATTTGTGCACAAAAATAAGCATGTATAGAGACCGGTCCAGCATTGCTTTAAGGCGATGCTGGAGATACCGACTGAACACTATTATTTTTAATTTCAGTAAACTTTTTATTGAATTCACAGAATGATAAATCCTTCTCTACAATTAAAGTATTGACAAAAACATAATACACTGGCTACAATTTAACACAAAAAACAGAAAAAAGTTGCAAAACTATGTGCTTCTGTAGTAGTCTCGTGACAATATATATTGCGTATAAAAGTTCTAGACTTCGTACCTACAAAATAACCATCCAGCGTACAGTGAATTACACGTAAGATTGTTAGTGTGCTTTCAAAACGATCCAAGAAGCTTTAGTATAAAAGATATTTCCAATCAAAAATATGATGTTTATGTGTGCGTGCAGAATCGATGTGAGAATCGGTGAAGAATGAGACTGAGTGAGACAGAGCACTAGTTTAGTTCCTCGATGTATTAGAGGCGCTAAAGTCAAAAGAACACGGAAAGATGAGTGCGTTTGACAAAGAACGCTAGCCTATTCCCCTTACTCTTTGCCTAACGCGCGACCCACAGTTCGTAGAAGAAAAATCTGCAGCAATCTGAAGTACCGACGTCGAGTGAGTTTCACCGTCAGTCCAGCATCGCCAGGCGGTCCGATCTTGGGGCTCTCTTTGCGACAAGCTTCGTCGCGAGGAATCATCGGGGGTTCTGTGTGCTGGCCAATCCATTGACGTTGCAATGCAAAATTTGCACATTTCCGCCAACCAATCACAAAGTCGGTCACGTGACCCCAGTTGGCGATTCTCTCTCCTAGAGGTTCTCTAGGTAGATCCACTGCTAGTCACACACTTTGAAGCAAAGTGTATTTATTATAATAGAAAATAATAAAATAAAATAAAATAAAATAAAATACTACATATAGTCGTGTGGTGCAATGTCAACTATAAAAAAGAGAAAATTAGTTTTCATCACTTTTTAAAAAAAAGTAATGAGTTCTTTTAAGATAGATGTTATCGCGGCCATACCGGCTATTATAAACTACCCCTTTACAGATTACGGTAATGACTTTACGGCTACCGGATTACAGAAAAAGCAGTTATAAATTAAACTTAAAAATGAAAACGGGCACGTATATAAGAAATACTTGTTTTTTATTTTGATCTGTACTAAACCAAAATCAGAAGGAACACTCTCATGCCTTTCCTTGTAATTAAACTTAATCTGCGTTGTTAAAAATAAGAATAAATTCTATACGTAATTTATTTTCTCTTTTGATACTCATTGTAATTTAAAATAAGGATTAAAAGCAGTTCCTAAAATATAGCATATTTATGATTTCGGGTTTAAGATTTATACAATCATTAAATCCTCTTCTTTTAAAATAATGATTTCTGTTTTTATTTTTAATAAAGCCAAATCTAATTAAAGTAACTATATTGAATAAGGGAGGCAGCCCCAATGACCTTGACTTTGACATGTGTTGTTAAGGTAATGACCCTGAGTAACGTCTAACAAGTTCTAGCGGTCGCTTGCCCTTCGATAAAAAGTTATATTCATAAAAAGTTTGTGAGTTTTTCAAAGTTTTTTGAAATTTTGCGGTATTTCCGTTTTAGTCACCATTTCTAAGTTCTATATTTCCTAATCCAACTCATAATTTCAAATCTAACATCATTATAACTTACAAATTGCAACTAAAATAGTGTAAGGTTAGGTTAGAAAAAGTACGGGAAGGGGTGCAGGGGGAGGAGCGGAGCTGTTTTCCCGCCTATGCGTTCTCTGTATCCATATGAAACAGTAGTTACAATAACATAGACCTCATCCCACGTGGAAGCCGTAAATTCATTATAATTTTCACAAACTTTTATAATTATAACTTTTTAACAAAGAGCAAGAAACGGCGTGTATGCATAAGTTTTTTCCGGTTTCACTAAGAGATAGCGCCAGCGAAAAGTACGCAGCGTATTAATTTGACACATACGTCATTTTGTTCGTCTGACATAGAACTACAAACACACACAAGTTGAGTCCGCCAAAAACTAGCGTCTTTGTTTTATTGTTCAGTGATCATGTCGAGTTTTGTGCCTCAAAAACAACATTTGCGGCACGCATTGCTTTTTTTATTTAATCAAAAGAAAAAGGCTGTTGAAAGTCATCGTTTGCTGGTAGAAACATATAGTGAACACGCTCCATCGATTAGAACATGTGAGACATGGTTTCGACAATTTAAAAGTGGTGATTTCAATGTGAAAGACAGTGAGCGCTCTGGTAGACTACAAAAATGCGAAGACGAGCAATTGCAGGAATTATTGGATGATGACCCAACTCAAACTCAACGGTAATTAGCAGAAGCATTACATGTATCACAAGAAACAATTAGCAGACGTTTACGAGCAATGGGAAAAATCAATAAACTCTGTAAATGGCTCCCACACAATTTGAATGAACGTCAAATGGAAAATCACAAAGTCACTTGTGAAATGCTGCTTCAACGCCACGAAAGGAAATCATTTTTGTATCGAATTGTGACGGGTGACGAAAAATGGATTTATTTTGAAAACCCGAAGCGGAAAAAATCGTGGCTTTCACCTGGCGAAGCCGGTCCATCAACACCAAGGCCAAATCGCTTTGGCAAGAAGACCATGCTCTGTGTCTGGTGGGACCAGAGCGGTATTGTGTATTATGATGAACTCTTGAAGCCCGGCGAAACCGTTAATACACAACGCTATCGCCAACAAATGATTAATTTAAACCACGCATTAATCGAAAGACGACCGGAATGAGCCAGAAGACATGGCAAAGTGATTTTGTTACACGACAATACGTCGTCTCACACAGCAAAACCAGTGAAAGACACCTTAAAATCTCTTGGATGGGACATCCTTCCGCACCCGCCATACTCCCCAGACCTGGCGCCATCTGACTATCACCTCTTCGTATCAATGAGGCACGCGCTCGCAGAGCAGCACTTCAGCAATTTCGAGGAAGTTGGAAAATGGCTCGACAAATGGTTTGCCGCAAATGACAAGCAGTTTTTCTGGCATGGTATTCATAAATTACCTGAAAGATGGGCGAAATGTGTAGAAGCTGATAGCCAATATTTTGAATAAAAAAAATTAATTTCCCTTGAAAATTAGGTGTTTTTTTTTTTACCAAAAAACCGGAAAAAATTTATGCATACACCTGGTAATAATTATAAAATAATCATTTTATTCTATTTTATTTTAAATACCTGCCTATTTCAATTACTTTCAATTTAAATACAATCGACTCCTGATATTCAGTAACTATCCTACAACATCCAAAAAGACTAATAAATTAATTTTAACAATTGCTACTAGAATGTAACACGAATTTTATAATACATGAAATATGACATACCATCATGACACCTATTTCACAATCCATTTTTCTACTTTAATTATATATTTATGTCAAAGAAGAATCTTGAATTTTATATAAAAAGGTAAATAGTCAAGGTAAATCTATCGATCTTTTATTAGAGAATCCAGAAATACCAAAATATATGGGAACAATTAATAATGTGGAAAAATTTGATGCGGACTTCTTTGGCTTTTCTTTCGAGCAAGCACATGCACTTGCGCCTGAGGCAAGATTATTATTGGAACATGCTTATGAAGCAATTATCGATGCGGGAATTAATCCAAAACAATTGAAAGGAAAAAATACTGCTGTAATCATAGCAGTTATTGGTATAGAAACGCAAGAAAAATTTATGTACGAAAATCTTCAGGTAAAAAAATTATTAATTAATAAAAATATACTAGAAAAATATTATTCAATTTGTTAAATTTCTGACCAAAAGTTGCATGATAATGAATTTTTATAATTAGTTACGCGGTCAGAATATTATTGGATGTAGCAAATCTACGTTAGCAAATATTCTTTCATCCCATTTGGATCTGAAAGGACCATCACATATTATCGATTCAGCATGCAGTTCGAGTCTTTCTGCCCTGGCCGTCGGGTATGATTATATCATGTCGGGTATATGCGAAGATGCGATACTTGGGGCTACAAATTTATGTTTTCATCCTACGATAAACCTGCATTTTTCACGTCTAGGTATTTTTCAAATTAACTATTTTTGTAATACATGTAAAGAAACGCATACAAATTAAAGAATTACATTTTTCTTATAGCATTCAAAAAAATAAATTTATTTAATTTTCATCAAGTTTTGAAACTTCAATGAAAACATTTGTAATAAAACTTAGCTAAAATAAAATATTATCTTTTGAGACAAATGGTATTTTAATTTTCCATTCAAACTTATAGTTAAACTGCGTTTATTCATAATCGATTTCATATTCAGGAAAAAAATATATAGAAATTTATTTGTATAGAAATCTGAATTTATATTTTTGTTTCGATACGCCGGAGGGGGGAGGGCGCAAATTTTCTGAAGATTTGTCATTTTCTATATATAAGTTAATTCAATATAAATTAAAACATGATTATATATTTTGTATTTTTGAGGTGTTCTGTCAGCTGACGGTCACTGCAGACCTTTCGACATCACGGCAAACGGATACACACGTAGTGAAGCAGTGGCAGTGGCATACCTTCAAAAGGCGAAGAATGCAAAAAGAATTTATGCGATATGTCCACATATTAAATTGAACAGTGATGGCTATAAAGAAGAAGGGATAACACATCCATCAAAGCATATGCAAAGTATTTTACTAACGGAATTGTACGATGAATGCGGAATACCGAAATCATGTTTGGATTGCATTGAAACACATGGTACCGCTACCAAAGTTGGCGATCTTCAGGAAGTCAGTGCACTCCAGAAAGCTTTGTGTAAGAATAGAGAAACTCCATTAATGATTGGTTCTGTCAAATCCAATCTTGGTCATGCTGAAGCTGCGAGTGGTTTTACTCAGATCGCTAAGGTAAAGCATGTAATTTCCTCTTTTATTTATTAGCTTCAAGTTTATTTTTATTATACTTATTCACAAAAAATGAAATACACAAATAGAAGCAAATATATTTGAATGAAAATTGTTTGACAAATTACTTGAACAAGAATTAAGATAACAAGCTGATACCATTTTTTATCATTTTACCGTTAAAATAATGATAAATAATTTGCTTACTATCTGGGAAGGTTCATTAACCCTTCGTGATCCAACATTTTTCTTTGCTTTTTTCCTAGTTCAGTTAAGTCACGGATAATAGTTTTTAAAAGTGTTTTTGGGCTCTAGAAAATCTAAAAAAAAAATTCTGGAACACTCTCTTTCAACTTTCCAGAATACAATTTAGCAATTATTTGACCCGAAGCTCGCTTCAATCTTTAATCCGTGCCGTACTCGAGTTTTAATCACAATGAATAATCCAATAACAATCAGAAAAAACTTTTTAACTATATTATATTCTTTCTTCTTATTTTCTCTTTTCTTCTATCCGCCTGAATCCACTCTTATCCCAAATTTGTATTCGAATCTTTCCAATACTTTCACCAGGGTGATGTATTATTGCATAATGCACATGTAGTCTCACAATTTTTAAAACAATAATCTATAAGATTGTTAAATTTAAATGGTTCCTCTTATATACAATTTTATATATACCACAAATACATAAACAATTTTATAAATCGAGAAGTTAACTGATTATGAATATGTGATTGAAGTTTGATAACATTATTTCGTAAATGTAACAGAGTATTCGATTTATTAGCTCGACCTGACTTCGAGTTGATGGTCTTTTCTTTTTAGACGCATTTTTTGCATAAATTATCTCTTCTTTTGTCGCTAAAAAGAACAACCATTGACTGGGAATCGGGTCTAGTTAACAAATCAAATACACTACAAGTTTACATCGTAATTATAGTATAAATTAACTAACAAAAAATGTTTGATACAGGTTTTTTCAAATTTTGAATCTAAAGACATCGACAGGTTCAATCATACCAATTCCTACAGAAATTGTTAAAATTTTAATGTTTTTTTGATAATGTATTTATTGTTTCAAAGATTCCTAAATTTTGATAAACTGATGAATGTTCCGGTTTATAAAAATGTTTCTGTTAAACAAATATCCGGCTTCTGGAAAATTAAAATATTGGATATCCGGTATCTGGATTTACGTTATTACCGATATCATGTATCCGGAAATTTCACTATCCAGAACAGTACTAATCTTAATTTGTTAAAAATCCATATAATAAAATATTATAATAAAAATAATTTTTTAATTATTAAAATTCAGAATAAAAATAAAAAAAACGTGATTTACTTATAAGATAAAAATAAAACTTTGTCTTGTTCAACTGGGACATTGGTGGCACGCGGTTAATTTTTACCTCTTATTGTATAAAACACAACTAATCTACGGTGTCACTTGGCATCAAGAAGTAGGGGTAAAGGGGAAGGAGGGTAAGATGTTGAAATGGGTAAGATGATGAATTGTTAATATGTTCAAGTTAATAACAAATAACAAACCGATGATTAATTTATTAGAAATTTTAGATGGTAACAAATAATCTGTGATAGTTTGATTTCAATCTGTCCATAAAAGATAATATAATATAAAATGTGTTTTCGAAGTAACCTACTCAATCAACACACAATATTTAAAAAATGTTTTTAAAAACATTTAAAAAACATTTTTAAAATCATTAATAAAACCGTTAAAAATAATGGTTAAAATGTTTATTTTAACGTAAAAAAAAATATTTTTTAAATATTAGACAAATGTTTTTAAACATTTAAAGAAAATGTTTATTAAACGTTAAAGAAACGTTTTTTTTACGCAGCATAAATGAGCAAAACAATATTAAAAAAAAAAACATTTTAAAAATTTTTGCAATAACAAAATTTTTCGAAAATGTTAAATTTAATGGATTCATGTTATATGTAATTATAATAAATATTTTTATTTTCTCTATAAAATCACAATATTGTATAACTAAAAACGTACAAAATTATTTATTTATCAATTTTATTTATCAATATTTTTCAATTTTTGTATTGCAATATTTCATAGACAAATAAACATGGCAACTAGAGGTAAGATGACGAAAGTTGTGCATAGGCAAAGTATTGCATTTGTACATTAGTCTTTTCGGTCTTAACAGCATTCCGACTACATATAACACAATTTTAATCGCAATATGTATCGTAATGCATATCACAATTTTAATAATTTTATTTTTGTAGATTACATAAATATTTTTTGTTTTATTTACGTTTTTTTTTATCTACGTTGTAATATTAAAATAGTATAAGATTATTACATCATAATAAATCTTTTTTATTCATAGGTGTACATTTTTAACTTTATTTGACTGTTTTTCACCTTACTCGGTATTAAAAGTCATTTTACCCGCATATGGGAACAACATGACGAAATTAACATGTCCTAAAATAATTTTAATTTAAAATTATTTGTTATTGATTATGTTATTAATTCTTTAAGGTAATAATAGCATTAGAAACTGGTATTGTTCCATCAAATATCAATTACACATCAGCACGGAAAGATCTAGATGCCTTAATAAATGGAATTGTTCGTGTCATCGAAGAACCAATGCCACTTAAAAATGGTTTCATAGGTATTAATTCTTTTGGTTTTGGGGGAGCAAACGCTCATATGTTGTTAAAGTGGAATCCCAAACAGAAGGTTAACAATAGAGCAACAGATGATGACTTACCTAGACTTGTGATATTATCTGGACGCACTAAAGAATCAGTGAAGTTGTTTCTAAACGACGTTAGTAAACATTTCAAAAAAAATATTATTTTGAATAACTAGATATTAATTATTATTTTTTGCAACATACACTCTTTAGTGGAAAAATTTTACTGAAATTTCGCTAAAGTTTGTTTGAAAGTGGTATTTCAGCATTTCCGTATTTTTGTACTTTTCATACATAAAACAACAAAAAATAGTATAAAAGTTGTAACACTACGTAATTTTTCATTCTTGTTTTGACAAGAGTATTTTTTCAAAGAAGACGCTTTCATTTCATTAAAAGATTTTTTTAAAGTAAGTCTTCAAAATAAGACTCCAAAGTGGAAGAAAATAAGATAATTCTAACAGTTTTATTAAATTTAAGTTTGATAACTTTAAATTTTTATGACTATTTTCATATTAAAATTATGCCAAAATTATGCTAAAATAAATTGTGCTAAAATATCGCTAAAAATGTGTTCAAGTGTTCCAACACGTTGAATAATTTCAGAAAATTGATTTTAGTGATGTTTTAGATAATTTTTCAACAACATTTTTTTTAATAGTGCTTTGTTCTATTAATTTTTTTTATTTTGGAATATAGGTTGCTAGCAATCCGATAGATATAGAATATGTCCGTTTGTTGCACGATGTCTACGCAGACGGTATAGACGGTCATCCATGGAGAGGATTTACTATACTGAACGCTTTGCAACAAGATTCAATGATAGAAATTCGAAATTGTGAAAGTATGAAAAGACCAGTTTGGTTTATATTTTCTGCTCTAGGATCGCAATGGCCAGGAATGGGTATATATTTGATACATCATGTGTTCTTTACAAAAACATTAATGTAATGGAATAACATGTTTAAATTTAAATTTAAATTTAAATTTTTTAATTAAAATAGGTCGAAACTTACTAAAATTTCACGTTTTCGCAAATACAATAAGACAGTGCGATATAATTTTAAAACCATACGGTGTAAATGTCACAGACATTTTATCAAAGACGGATGAAAAAATATACAAAAACACGTTATACACGTTTGTTGGTATCGTTGCTATTCAGGTAAAAGATTTCAATAATATAAAGAATCATTTATTATATTTAATTGTAAAAGACTAATATAAAATTTTTTTGTTGTGTACTTTTCTACTTGCTGTACAGAATAAACTATTTTTTTGGACTTCACAAAACTTATTGTATCTCAACAAATTTATTTGGAATGGTTTCAACAAATCAATATTTAAATTAATAAAGAAGACTAATGTTATTTTCATCAAATAATAAATGTTATTTGAAACAACATTTTTATTCAAACAAATAATATTTTGTAAAAGAACATATTGTTTCAATAAAATAAATTTCATCAAATAAATAGGAATATTAATTCTAAAAAAATATTTTTCTCTGTGCATATATGTTTGAATTATTAGATATTTTCTATATATTTTAAGGTCTTTTTCAATAATGATATTTCAAAGTATGAAGTATGTTAGAAAAGTAATGAGACTGATTTTTTCATAACCATGAGTTTTTTTTTTTTTACACGTTGAAGTTGTCCACTTTAAAATAGTTCTCTTGAGCAGTTACCCAGCAACGGAAGCGTTGTTTCCAATCTTCGTAGCAGTTCTGAAAGGCTTCTGCTGGAATACCTTTCAACTCGTCGATTACGCTCTTCTGGATATTATCCAAAGTCGAGGAATTGTCCACAAAGAATTTGTGGCTCTAGGACAAACTGTTAATCAAACTTTTTATCGGAAAGTCCTTGAAAGACTCAGGAAAAGGATTGTACGTGTGCGACCAAGCAGTGTACGCACTTGGATGCTGCACCACAACAATGCGCCTTGTCATACGATAATCTCCATCAATGAATTTTTGGCAAGAAATAGCATTCCTGTGGTCCTTCAGCCCCCCTATTTGCCGGATCTCAGTCCCTGTAACTTCTTTTCTTTCCCTCAACTCAAAAACCATTCGAAATGGCGTCACTTTGATACTTTAGATAATATCCAGAAGAGCATAACCAACCACCTGAAAGATATTCCACCAGAAGTCTTCCAGAACTGCTGCGAATACTGAAAACAACACCTCCGTCGCTGTGTAATTGCCCAAGGAAACTATTTTGAAGGGAACAACCTTGATGTGTAAAAGAATAGAATTCATGGTTACAAAAAAGTCAATCTCATTACTTTTCTAACATACCTCGTATAGTGCCTCGTTACAAAATTATTCGTATGAATTTGTAGATTGGATTAGTAGATGTCCTAACGTCCTTGGGAATTACCCCGAGTTACATAATTGGTCACTCTGCTAGTGAACTCGGTTGCGCGTACGCGGATAAATGTCTCACTATTGAACAAACTATTTTATGTGCATACTTTATTGGTTTGGCATGTATCAAAGGAAACATAATTCATAGCTCTATGGCACTTGTCAGTCAACTTAATTACAACAGTCTAAAAAATATCTGTCCAACAGATATTGAAGTAGTATGTCGCAATAACGATAACAGCAGCATTGTGTGTGGACCTACAGAATCCGTACAAGAATTTACAAAAAAATTACAGGTAAACATGAATAAATAGTACTGCATAACTAATATTGCATAAGTAAATAAAAAAACTTAATAATTTTCAAAATATTAAATCCTCAAAAATTTAAATTCAATTTATCTCACCTGCATCTCTGATAAATTTTATTCTTGAATTATCAGTTTAATAATATTCACGTGAAAGAGATTTACTGCAACGTACCGTACCACAGTACTTATCTCGTAACCGTGAAAAATCAGCTTTTGCTGAATTTGAGTAAAATAATTCCACGGCCAAAGAAACGGAGTTCAAAGTGGATCAGCTCTTCTGTACCTTGTAACGAACGATGCACTTTAGAATCAAACTTGTCGTCAGCAGAGTATCATACGCGTAGTATATTAAATACCGTTCTCTTTAAACAAACCACGCATCTAATTCCACCCAACGCTGTGACTATTGAAATTGCACCAGATAGCGTTCTGCAACACGTTTTGAAAAAATCCTTGCATCCGAAAGTGGAGAACATTGTATTGAATCGACGCAATGAACAAAATATCGAAGTAATTTTACAAGGAATTGGGAAGCTCTATAACTGCGGTTTACAACTGCAAGTCGCAAATATATATCCACCAATGGAATTTCCAGTTAGTCGAGGAACTCCTATGATCTCTCCATCGATCAGGTAAAAGTTTTTATCGTAACTACAATGTAGGTGTTGGTTATAAGAACAAATATATATGCAGTATATTATTAATAATTATATTATATTATACTATAATTATATTAAAAAATTAAATCCTTAAACACACCGATCTCGTAAAATACGTAAACACATTTCTGAGTAACTTTGAAAAGATGTAACTTTGACTTGAATCAATATTTTTTAACAATTTTTTTTTAAGGGGCACCCACGTCATTGATTCTGTCTCTGAAAAAAGTTCACAAACTGAAAAGTTACCATCTTCTTACATACTCACAGTTCATGATTAACGTAATGATCAATAAGGTCTAATCGTTACGTTAATCATAAATTATGGGTATGTAGAAAAATGGCGACTTTTCAATTTGTAAGATTTCTCCAGCGACAAAATCGATGACCGTGGATGTACACACATATTCCTAGAGGCAACAAAAATAACTCTATATTCATGAATTTTTTTCTCTAAACGTGTTAGAGGTAGTAAATCGGGATTTGTACTAATGTTTTACATATAGTTTTGTTAATAAAATATGATTTTTTTATTAAAAAATTAAAGAAATATCGCTTTTGGCATTAAGTGTGTTAGCTGCTATAGCTGCTCGCGATACCAGCTATAGAACCTATATGGTTCATTTGAAACACAAAAATAAATTATATTCTTAAAACATATTAAATTTAGTTAAATTTAGTCTGCCGTAGCCAATTTTTAAAATTCGCATTTATTACAAAATGGCACTTATCTGAATTTAAAAGTCCGCATTATTGCCTAAAATTAATCCGTAATAGTCACACTTCCAAATAATAACATAATGGTCACATGGGGATACACTGAACTCCCCCTACACAAAATCAGTCGCCATTTGCCAGCTTTTTGATATTTCGTCGCAAAAATTTTACTGGTCATACCTTAAGGTCTGTTCTTTATCATCTAGTAATTTTTTTTTAATTAGAATTTAACATAATAAAAAAAATTCAAATAGAAAAAAGTGCAAAATTTGACTTTTTTATAAAAATATAAAATTTTTTTATTTTTGAGATGAATCAACAAAAATTTAGGGGTGTATTTTCAAAATAGTATACTTTCAAATAAATTTAACATAATAAGCAAATTCAAATAAACAAAATTGCAAAATTTGACTTTTTTTACAAAAATATTCATAAAATTTTTAATTTTTGAGATAATTCAATAAAAATTTAGGGGTGTATTCTCAAGATAGTATACATTCAGATAAAAATTAATTTTATAAAAAGTTATTCAATTTTGAATGGTTTGTGTATCCTTAAAATTGGAAAAAGGACGCGTAGGTGCAATAGACATTGTATGACCATTACGAGTTAAATCGGTGTTTGGCTGTTATAAAAAACTAAGATCTTAAAAGACACAATATATTTTCATGCTGAATAAATAGAAAAAAATTCAAATCCGATATATCCGTTCGTTTTCGAAATATTTTTGGTAGCGATTTGAAAAACACGGTTTCGTGAAAAATTTAAAGTTTTCAATTTA
Source organism: Solenopsis invicta (assembly GCF_016802725.1). NCBI lineage: Eukaryota > Metazoa > Arthropoda > Insecta > Hymenoptera > Formicidae > Solenopsis > Solenopsis invicta. The sequence goes on from NC_052667.1 coordinate 26,090,993, forward strand.
CGTTTAAACCGGAGCCTATCTGTTTAAAACGCTATAATTTTCTTTGTTTTTACAAATTTCGAGTTGAAACTTTAGTAAAATATTTTTACGATATCATACTAGGAAAAGTGCAAAAATTAAAAAATCGATTTTTTTGCCGCACTTAAGTACATGTATCCCCTTAATAAAAGTATCAGAACCTTGGAAATGTGACTGTACAATCGGCTTTGCCGAAAAATAATTTGTTGTAAAGTTATAAAGCAAAAATAAAAAATTATACAAAAATTCACTTTTCCTTTAAAAAATCATATTTTCGCAACAAAAAAACTTTTAAGAACTTTAAAATACGGCGTTTTGAAGCGAGTCACGCTAAAAAAAAATTATGGTTTTATCATTCCCTTTAGAAAGTATAATTATGTAACAAGGAGAATATAAAGTATTTTTGGATAACTAAAAATCCAGATTGTAAAAATAAATTTTATCTTTGTAACAAAACACTTTCAAAAATTTTACAGGGTGGCGTTTTAAAGCTAAAGAATCATACTTTCAAACATAAATTATGTCATTATCATTCCTATTAAAAAATATACTTAGGTAACAAGGCGAATGTGAGATACTTTTAATTAACAAAGGTGTTTAAAATTAAAAATTTATGTGTTTCATGATATATTTCAAATTATAGATACCACTTTGGCTTTATTAAAAAAAATAAAGATACTATCACTTGGATTTTACTTGTCAAAAGTAATGCAGCAGTTATTTCAAACAGTACATCAACATATTCTTTTTATAATTGGCGCAATTTAGAAATTTCTTACATTTTTTTGAAAAAATATATTTAGGTTGGATTAAATTAAAGATATTTATTTTTAAGTAAATACGACTTTGGTTGAAATAGGAAAATTTTTCAATAATAATACAGAGATAGTACTTGGGTTTTGTATAGAAATTAAAGAAAGTACCACATGGGTTAAAATAGGAAAATTTTTCAATAAAGATACAAAAATAGTAACACTTGTATTTTGTAAAAAAAATAAAGATTTAAGGGGTACACACACATACTTGGCGCTTTTTTTATCTTTTTTTTTAAGTAATTTTGTACTGATACAACCAAAACCGAACTTTCATCATAATGAAATACAATTATGATGAAATTTAATTGATCAAATTGTCGCATAAAAAGTGATAAACCTATGTGGAACATACATGTATGAACCTCGTAATCGTTCCGTAAGCCGTGAAAGAGTGAATCCCATTTCGCATTGCAAAGTACTGTGGACATGCAGAGTTTTCATCCTCTCTGCAGAAGAGCAAAAGGTAGGTATGTACCTAACCGGAAGGTATTTAATCCAATCCAAAATTTTGTCGCGATTGATCACGTTGATATTGTTCACGTTTCCAGACAAAAATGACAATTTGGTCAAATGGAATATAGTCAATCGCAACAAAAATCGAATTGATTTAGATTGCACCTTCCGGATTTTCTTTCTTTCCGTAAAGAGAGCGGAAACCCTCTACAATACCTTACAATGCGAAATGAGGTCCATTGCATATCTCTCTGTTTACAGAGAAGAACGAGTTCTATAATTCTGTTAAACATGGGTTTTTCGAATTTCCACTCGAAGCGAAGGTCCACCTCATCCCTTTCTCTGCTTCGTTTCCTTCCGCCATCCTCCAAGTAGATCTCGCTTTGCTGAGAAATACACATTTACATTGTCAACTGTATTTGTTAATAACTTTTTAACGAACAACGAGAGTAGTCTGAAACCTGCTCAAGATTAGATAGGATCATGACTTGACAATATATTTCAAGGTCAAGTTCATCGAAAAGTGGAAACCTAGACTATACATATAATTACATATTTAATTTAATACGACATTAGATGGGATCATTCCGAAGCCTGGTTTACACCAATATATCAAACACAAAAATATATTAAATCCAGAGAAAGATACATTAAAATTGTGCTCGACGAAGAGGACTACAATTTTATGAAAGGACATGTAATAGATGGGAGGAATTTGCTACCAGCAACCAGTTATATTGAATTCGTTTGGCAAACTATCGGCATGATGAAAAGGAAATCATATGTAACAATGCCGATAATATTCCAAGATATAAGGTTTATTCGTGCTACAAATTTATTGAAAGATAAACCAACAAACTTAACAATTACGATACAAAAAGGTATTAATGCACGGACAAGAGTTTATTTGTTTTAAATAATATCTACTTAAAGTAATAATTTCTAAATCAAAACAGAAATACTTTTAAAAATAAATACTTTTTGCTCCAACAACATACAATATTATGCTAAAAGCCAACAATTTATTTTAAAAATGTTTTATTGAAACAAAAACATAATTACGTGTCAGTAAAAAATTATTTTATTAAAATGGTAAATAACGAATCCCATTACTTTAAGTTTAACATACGTAAAAATTTTTATTCAATTTATGAATAACATGAATTCAAATATTTCTCGTAAAAAATGTTTTCTTTATTTCAAGAAATGTAAGTACTCTTTAGAAACAAAAAGTTTTCTTTATCTTACTTATTTCTTACTTCTCTTTTAAAGTATATATTTATTTCTACAAATAAATTCTTGGTTACCAAAAATATTTCAATAGAGAAGAAGAGGGTATTATGACTACTGTTAACAATACAGCTACCCCTATTATTTCCGTTACTAGGTGACGTATTCCAACAATTGTTTATGAAGTTATTCGTTTAGTAGCCCGCCGTTTTTAGTGATGCTAATATGCCAATACATAATGACTGACAATTATTATATGGCATTTATACATTTGAGCACTTCTAAACATTTTTAAGGTACACTTTTGACCTTTAATTGCATACACTTCCTCATTATTCTTAAACTTGAGTGTATTATCACACGAAGGTACCTACACTCGAGTGTCTTTTTATTATTTAACTTTTTATTCGGCCGTATACATTTCGAATTATACAAAGTTAAAACAACAACATGGAATTTTGTTAATATGCAAAATTTTTATATCGAAATATTTTTTTAAGCAAAATTTTTATATCGAAATATTTCTTCAATAAAACAATTGTCATTCTAAAGAACGGTGTTCAGAAACATTAGAGACTTTATTATGCTTGTTGTTTAATATTAAACAGGGATGAAACAAAATTTTTAATGAAATTTCTAATGGTATTTCTAAAACTTCTGAACGCAGGAAAATTCTAAATCAGGAAAATTCTAAACAATGGAAAATTAAAAATATATAACTTTGTCACAAGGTACCGTGTTTTTTTTTAATCTAAACCAGTTTTTAAAAAGTTATTTTTATGGATAGCCATATTACAACCACTTTTTTTCTTTCACCGATTATGCAGTGAATTATATTTTTATAAATTACGTCCTAAATAATAAATATTTCATTACTATGAGTCCAGAATCTGTTAAACAATACTCCAACGAATGTAATCGTTCAATAGAAAATATTAATTATACACAAAGTTATTCAATAAAATGAAAATGGTTGCCATATTACTCTCTTCTCCTCTGTACATTGTTTCTAAAAATCTATAAGATTTCTATAAAATTGTTTCTAAGAATCAATTAAACGACTGTTAAGAACTATTTGAAAAAATTATTAACGTGAACAAAGAAAATTTTTCTTATAAAACAAATTTCCTTAAGAGTGAATAAATATTTTTAAAATAGTATGATATTGAAAGAGAGACTACATGTAATAATGTGTCAAATACATAAAAATGTTACAGATGGACAGTTTGAAATCACCGAAGGAGAAAGTGTTGTACTGACAGGTACAGTGTACGAAACATCGAATCCTGAAGAGGAAATGACGTCGACAGATATATTGTCGGATAATAACGAAGAAGAACATATGACTGCTAGAGATATCTATAAAAAGTTAAAATTGCGCGGTTATCAGTATAGCGGCTTGTTTTGTGGATTACACAGCGCATCTATTACAGGAAACAAAGGACATGTTGCTTGGAAAAGTAATTGGACAACATTTATGGATACAATGCTACAAATGTATATTATAGGAAATGATGATAGAACTTTGTATGTGCCTACAAGTATACAAAAACTGATAATCAATCCCAAGCTTCATGCTTGGAAGTTACAGAACAGTAAGGATGTCGGGAACGCTACAACAAATGAAAGTAAAGGTAAATATTTTACTAACAAGAGGAGGACCAAGTGACTCACTCTGGGATTTCGACCCAAATTTTTTTAATTATTCTGGAGAATATTTACCTTTAATTTGTGTATTTGTTGAACCTTGTACGATTTTATTACTGAATTAGGCAACACTGAAACAATAACGGCCTTTTTTGCTTCAATGTTGAATAACTCAGTGGAAAAAAATCGTACAACGCTCAGCAAGTACGCAAATTAAAGATAAAGATCCACGATTTCGATTGCTGTAAACCGGATTTGCATGCAATTTTTATTTCGCGTCGTGGAATTTTGCAAACTTTGTAAAAAATTTTGAGATTTGACGCATCCCCATTTAAATCCTCGTAACTTCGTAAACAATCTCTAAATCGTTTACTGACTTATCAATCTCAAAACTAGAAATTTCAAGCTTTAAAATGCATTTTCAAAAATTTTTTTACGATCATTTTTGGAAAGATTACTTTTAAACTATGCCTATTTTTCAGAATAGGTGATCTCTTATTTTGTTGTCGAGTGTATATCATATTGCCAATTTTCACAAATTTATTATTCCAAAACTAAGGCCTATTCAATCAAACGCCGGGACACGTATCTTTTTTTTTATCTCAAGAATAACTAAAAAAATTGGATTTGAAATCCCAGGGTGTGTAACGTTCTCTTGTAAGTAATAGTCTGTTTTGATACATAAACAACGTGTAAAGAAAGTTTTATGATAAGGAAAATTATTTTAGATGCCTTATTACCGATACGAGTACATAAAGAGATCGACACGATTATATCTAGCGGAATAGAGATTCGAGGCCTTAAAGCCACTCAGATTTCTAAACGAAAATTAGTCCAAGAAGCTGTTATTGAGGAACACATATTTGTAGCGCATCATGATCGCGCAAAGATTTCTTTAAATGAAGCAATTCGAATATCGGCGCAACTTGTATTGGAAGATCATCAAATTACTAAAGTGAAAGCTATTGAGTTAGTAGAAGATGTTGATGAAGTTGCACCAGAACATCTCTCATCTTCGACGTTGCTTGAAACTTTTAGTGACATACCATTAATACAAGCAAAGATTACTCTGTTAACAACACCCGGTCGTTTCAGTCCAGCAGATTTATCGGAAAACATTTTAATCGGCGATTTAAATAAACCATCTGTAAATGACAAAGTCTTAATAGTCGCCGGATTTAATCTTCTAACTAAACAAAAAGCTTCTTTAGAACGACTTTTGCCATTCCTGAGAGAAGATGGTTATGTATTGACGCGTGAAAAATGCAACGTACATGACTATAACAAATATAAGGAACAATACAAATTAAATGTTATTCTAGAAAAACGTACTGATGAAGAAATGATTGTTCTTATGAAGAAGGAAGTTAAGACAGGAAAAAAAATAGTTGTTTACATAAATAATAATAACTTTAACTGGTTGGATAATTTAAAGCTGCTTGTGAACGGTGAGAATGATAAGAAGAGTCGAATAATACTTGTTGGAGAGGGAGATTTTGAATGTGGTTTGTTGGGTTTTATCACCTGTTTGAAGAAAGAACCAGATGGAGAACTTGTTAGGGGTGTGCTTATTCAAGATAAAAATGCTTCTAAATTTTCTCTACAAAATCCCTTTTATGTGCAACAATTGCAAAAAGATATGACTATTAATGTATTACGATCTAACAAAACTTGGGGATCGTACCGACATTTACGACTGCCACAAACGGAAGCGAATCTTGTACCTTCCGCTCATATTTGCCAAATGGTATAAACAAATATTCTCAAAGTCTATTGACAATCTGTTAAATGTCTAATATTATGTATTTTTATATTCTAAATACAATATTAAAATAATAATTTTAAAATATTGTTTTTTCATGTCACAAATAAAGATGTTGATATTTTTTGCAGATACGTGGTGACTTGAGTACATTTCAATGGACAGAAAATAATGTTTCCGTCGAATTTCATCGTGAGGATTTGATACGTGTCGTTTATGCATCTCTCAATTTCAGAGACGTAATGTTAGCCACTGGTAAATTAAAATCTGATACGGCGGATTCACGACAACGATTATTTCAACATATTCCTATTGGTTCGGAATACGTCGGATTCGATGTCAATGGAAATCGTGTAATGGGACTGCGTGATACTAAGTAAATAATGTTCTAAAAAATAATTCTGTGTTACGTAACATCATAAATTAAAATTATTATTTCTAGTTGTATAGCAAATATTGTTGTAAAAGATAAAGATTTGTGTTGGAAAATACCCGACGCGTGGACATTCGAAGAGGCTGCGACAATCCCATGCATTTACAGCACGGCCTACATGGCATTATACATTTATGGCAAAATGAAGAAAGGCAACAAAATCCTTATACATTCTGGTACTGGGGGCGTTGGACAGGCAGCTATTCACCTTGCTCTTAAGGAAGGATGCGAAGTGTTCACTACTGTAGGCACAAATGACAAACGTAACTTTATTAAGGAAATGTTTCCAACTATTTTGAATGATCATATTGGTAATTCTCGAGATACTAGTTTCGAACAAATGATAATGCGGCAAACGAACGGTCGCGGTGTCGACATCGTGTTGAATTCATTGGCGGAAGAAAAGTTAATCGCGTCCGTTCGTTGTTTGGCACAAAACGGTCGTTTTCTAGAGATCGGCAAATTCGATCTTTTGTCTAACAATCCTTTAAGTATATTTGCATTTAAGAAAGGTATTAGGTTTCATGCAATTCTATTTGATAAAATATGTACTAGCGATCATAAATATAAGTTGCTATTGTCCAAAATGATAGCCGGTAATCTGAATAATGGGACCATTAAACCAATTCAAGCAAAAATTTTTTTGAAAACAGAAATTGAACAAGCTTTTAGATACATGGCAAGTGGAAAACACATGGGCAAGGTATATTTGATTAATATGATTAATATAATAGCATAAAACTTTCTTACTCTCTTACTCTCTTTAATAATAACGTAAACAATGCATACATAATACCATTCTTCATATATAAATACGTTCACAGATTATTATAAATATCCAAAATAAAAGTAAACCTACGGATGAGCCTATTATCGCATATCGTCGCTATTATTGTCTGAAAGACAAAAGTTATGTTATAGTAGGAGGTCTGGGTGGATTTGGTTTGGAGCTAGCCGATTGGCTAGTACTTCGAGGTGCCAGAAACATCATTTTGATTTCTCGTACTGGAATAAAAAATGGTTACCAACAAATGAAAATTCGACTGTGGAAAAAGTATGGTGTAAACGTACTAATCGTCAAGAATATCGATGTCGCTGACCCCAAAGAATGCGAGTATTTGTTGCAAACCGCGGAAAGAGAAGCACCGGTGGATGCGATATATAATCTAGCTGTTGTAATGAAGGATGGTATTCTAAAAAATCAAACCGCGGAGACATTTGCTGAGTCCTTTCGATCAAAAGCTCAAGCGACGCAAACTTTGGACAAACTTTCGAGAAAATGCTGTCCTAAACTGCGACACTTTGTAGTGTTCTCTTCCGTTACCTGCGGCAAAGGGAACGCTGGACTGACTAACTATGGTATGGCGAACTCCGTCATGGAGAGAGTGTGCGAAAAAAGGGCGGAGGAAGGATTACCCGGATTGGCAGTTCAGTGGGGAGTTGTAGGTGATGTGGGTCTTGTCGCAGACATGCAGGAGGACGGTAAGGAACTAATCATTGCTGGTACTTTACAGCAAAAAATATCCTCCTGTCTCGATGAACTCGATAAGTTTTTACTTCAAAGTCGACCAGTTGTGGGCAGTATGGTAGTAGCTGAAAAGAAAGTGGGATTTTCTGGATATGGAAGTCCGATAGAAACTATCGCCAGTATTTTAGGTAAGTCTATATTTGCTTGACTGCCTATACAGACTACATCTTCCAAATCAAACTAGTTTATGATTTAAAGTTAAGAGCTTATTACTAATTACAAATAATACAAATTTTACATTATAATTCAAAATAATTTGTTTATATTACAGGTATAAAAGATATAAAAATTATAAGTCAAAATACAACTTTGGCCGAATTAGGTATGGACTCTATGACGACCGTGGAAATCATGCAAATTCTGGAACGAGTTTTTGACATTTTTCTCACTGCGCAAGAGATACGAAATCTTACTTTTACGAAACTCAAGAAAATGTTTAAAACAAACTTTAGTGACGATGACAAGCAAGATAAAAAAAATCGTGATGCAGAAGAACATATGTAGATATATAGTACATATACATATACATACATACTTATATATATATATATATATGTGTGTGTGTGTATATATATGTCATCCAGTGTATACGTATATGTATATGTATAGCAAAAGGGTTAAATAAAAAGTTTAAATTTTGATGAAAAAAATCTTATTTTTTAATTCAAAGTTCCATAGCCCTTTAAATATATGTTTAATATAAAACTAATAAAATATATTTAAATTCTGTTTAAACTTAATAAGACATATCTCACTTCAATAACATAATTGTAGTGTGTTACTTATTAACAAAAAATATGAGATCATAAATTATTATTTTGTAAGTCAATATATAATTTGTGATTCTCGAGATTTTCGAAAAAGTTCGGATTTGTATCGAATCTTATTTGATTTTGAATCTCTATGAACTATTCAAAAATCTCAAATTTACCGGTATTCATAGTCGTAAATAATTTTCAATCTTCGATCAAAAATGTAATTAATTGCAGCTTCATTCATATTTTTCTTTCAATCAAAGATCAAAAATTATGACTCTGAATAAGGGCCTAAAACCGGTATTCGCAATTGAATCATATTTCAAGGCAATCTGGCGAGTAATGTTTAAAGATGCTAATACGGTTAAAACGCGTGATTGGTTCATGATTATATTAACAGTAGGGGAAAGTAGGTAAATTGCACGCACCTAAGGGAAATTTATCGCAGTGAAGTGATTTTTAAAGTTGAAATCGATACGAGTACAGAAATAAAAACTTTAAACATTTTTTTATCATTATGTATTGTCATATTGAACAATTTTTTATTTGGTAATGCTATATTCAGTAAAAAGAAGCAAGTGGTTAAACGAAAAAATTTCTCGGGCCTTGGGTAATTGTACGTGCGGTTGGATAAATGGACGCGGAGGAAAAATGAGGTTATAGCCCATTCTTTTAACTACACTACACTGCACTACACTGTACTAGTGGCACTATAGTTGATCTCACGTGGTCTCACGCCTTTCAAGATGGATGCGTAAAATTGTCGACGGCGAACTTGATTTGATAAAAAAACAATTACTTGATGACTATTTAATTAAATTTAATAAACAATAGCTCAAAGAACGCAGGAAAAAACGTACTTTTGTTAGGTATAACAAAATTAAATGACTAAAGTAAAAATACGGACTTATTGCCTTATTTTCTGAACGCCAAAATCGCAAGAAAAATCATGATTTTACTTTTTCTTATTTTTTCAATTAACTACGTTTTTAAATGATATAACGTATGGTTATATATTTAAAAAATGCCTTCAGCCTACAAATATCGTCGTGATATAATTTCTATTCATCGGGAAGGTGCCAAACCACGAAGCGTACAATTACCCAGTGCGTACAATAACCCTACTTTCCCCTACTAAAAGACGATCTTAAATATAAAAATCGATTATGAATTCCGGCTAATGAGATTCTAATACAAAAATGTATCAACACTCTTAAAAAATACTTTCTCGACATTTGAATTTGATTCGCATTCACACAATCCGCACGTCTCTATCTGACCTTCAAGTAAACGTTTCAAACCCGTGACTTACGTAAGTGCCGCACATTCGGCGTCGCAACATTTGTCACATGACGGCACTGCACTTCATCGGGTCAACTCAGGCTGAATCGCGACATACGCGTCGCCCTTTACGAGCGAGATCGCCTTTTTGCCGTCTGTGTTTGCTTTCGACGTGTAAACGGCGCGAGGGTGGCATTTGTCCCAGACATCGCCACAGGCTCGCGAATAATTCAACACGATTCTCAACTGCAATCGACACGCTGCATCCAAGGCAGCAGCAGCAGCAGCAGTGTCCCGTTCCCTTTCCGGACGATGCGCAGCGGCGCCCACCAAAGGAAACGATAAATCTCGTTAAAGCGCGGCGCTTCAACAGATAGCCAGACCCGTCACCTTTTTTTTTACGACTCAAATGGCCGAAATCAAACTTCCCATCTTGTTAATTTAACGGCGGGATTATTTCAAATTGATTTACCGTCCACTTGTTAATTCGGTAATTCCGAAATACTATATATCTATTTTATAGCTCGGGCCTCGGCGGGCGGTCCCCGCATCCTACGACGCGCTGACGATCTCTACCCGTGAGCGCGGTGATTACGGAACGGAAGATCGCGCGATCAACAGCGCGGAATCGCGTTGTAAGCACGAGGATCACGTAGGGCGTGCGCCGCCGTTAATACTTAAAGGGTACGGGCGCCCGTTGCGGGTCACGCGGATGCGCGCTTCCTGTTAACGTCGCGCTCGCTGTTCCGTGTACTAACGAGCGTTGTCGTGTAAGTAATCAGGAACTGGCGTCCATCGCACGCATCGTATAACGTATAACGCGACACGACGAGCGCATCGATATTCACCTGCGGTGGATTACGCTCACACAGAAAATTTTATTATACATACTCTAAATCTCATAAAGTAAAACGTCACTCTAAAAATTAAATTTGCGCAATTACTCGAGCGATTTGGCACTCTAATATCCACTTCTATCAAGATGTAGATTAACTTTGATCTTGGTTTAGCTTTAATCTTCTTCTAGTTTTAACAATTAGAAAAAGATGAACAGTACGTTAAACCAGATCCAAATTAATCAACGTTGGTGGAAATGGACATAAGAGTAAACAGTCGCTCCTATAAAATGTTATTAAGTTTTGCACGAGTGACTTTTTACTCTTAGATAGAGTTATTATCTGTACTCTTTTCAAAGTCACAAAGCAGCGTATTCTTACTTTTCACTTATCGAAGCCAAAAGAATCAGTTTATTTAATATTTTTAACTTAATTTTTTGGGAACATGGGTACAAATATTGAACTTGCAAGGAAAATATCGTCGGATAAGTAGGTAGGATTATTTTAAACAAGTAAATGAACATACAAGATCTGAATTTTTTTAAATATGTTCATTTCTGCAATTCCAAGTCATAATGCTAATATTGAAAGAATCTTTAGTACGATGAACGCTCAGTGGAGTGACGAAAGAAATAAATTGACTGTAAACTCTGTAAAAAATATGTTTAATGGTGCAGTGCAATTCTAAACAAATTGATTGTTTATAATTTTATAATTATTTTATAGAGAATAAAAAACTATTGGTGGAAGTTCAAAGCCAAACAAAATATAACAAAAATTTTATATTTTTATTCTAGTACTTTGTTAAAGCTTTAATTACTGGTCTCATGTATAACGTTTAATATATTTCACAGTTTAATGTTCTATGTTAATAAAAATATCCTATAAATACTAATATATCTGTTTATTTAATTACTGATCTCATGTCAAACGTTTAATATTTCAGTTTAATGCTCTACCTTAATAAGTTTATTTTGACATTGATAAATTTGTTCATTTAATTAAAATATACTTATTAAAGTATTATATATTAATAAAAATTGTGTTGTAAAACTTTTTTATTTAATTGTTCTTGTACTTTTTATTTAATTATTCTTATATCTTACACATATAAAAAATTATTTCTTCTCCTTCTAAATCTCAAATCATTTTTCTTAAAATGTACTTTTGTACTCTTTCTTTTGTGATTTAGAAATGGCTTTTGTACTCTTTCTATAGGTTCAGACCTGTCTTAGAATGACAAGTCACTCAAATAATTGCACCAGCTCATTTGTTGCTATAATCTCCATTTCCACCAATGCAGATTAACTTTGATCTCGATTTAACTATTGATTAATCTTTCTCCAATTTTAAGTAGAAAAAGATAAAGAGCGAGTTAAACTGAGATCAAAGTTAATCTACATAGTTAAAATAAACATAAGAGATTTAGAGAGTATTATAAAAAACATTATTTGCATTAAGTAAATATTAGATACTTGTTTCACACAAGAAGTATTTTATTAGTTTATTCATCCGTGTATCTCATGTATAATAAATTCATCATAAGCATCAAGTTTATTTAAAATACAATTCAAATTCTACTAAATTCAAATATTTCTTTCAAAAATATTAAATTAAAACAAAAATTCGATTTACTTATTCTTTACTCTTCGATAAAATTTTCTAAAATATTCTTTGAAAGAATTTAAGTTCTTTGTTCAATTACATGAGTTTCTTACAATTTGTAATAATTATATTTTCAGACTATTATTGAGAAAACATTTTTTGTTAAAAATAATTATTATTTAAAAAAAATGAAGTAAATAATCATTTTTTTAATTTGGTAGTGGAATTTATATTTTTCTACGTGTACAAACGAGTCTAACTTTTTAGCTTTGGACTTTTTCAAACTCGCCGTTAAACAATTTTAAGCAAAAGCTTAAATCAGGAAAGATAAGAAAGAGGAATGTGTCTTTTCAAATCTTCGTTTTGTGGAAAATACTTGGCAATACCTCCCTCAAAATAACGTGGCTAATGCGAGATGAAGCTTCTTCCTCCTTCAGTTTCTCTGGAAGACATTCCGTCGCTTCAAACGCGCGTGTTGTTTTGAAACTGCGGGGCGATGCGGCGAAATGTTTCAAAGTATTCTCTTTTCTACTCCTTCGCCCGTGTTTCTTCTCCATCGAGCACGACGAGGTCCGTCGGTTATTCCTGTGGCCGGTGCCGAGATGGAGGCAAAATGCGCGCGTCCTCGGTGAGTCGTGCGGAAAGGTGACAGGTGCCGAGTGCTTCTATAAATTGCGATCTTGAAAGAGAGGGCGAGAAAACGAAGAAGGTCAGGAGAGGGAGGGAGAGAAAAAGAAAGAGAAAGAGAAGAAATCGCAAAATGACCCATTCGACTGCTATCTTTAGCTGGTTTGTGGGCCCTAACTTCTCTCCCTTTGGAACACGTGCAACGTTAAGATGCCGCTTCTGCATTCACACATATCATCGATGTCGAACGTTTGTGTTCGATAGACTTCGAGCTTGAAGATTCGCAAAAATGCGCACGAGGATTTCAGGAGACGAAAACTCGGTATGCAATGTGTGCGCAAAGAAGAATGCAAGAAGACCGTTTTTCTCGCGAGGATGCAAAGGTCCGTAAAACGAGACGGTGCAAAATAGCTTGGCCTACGAAAACAAATTGATATCACGTTCGGGAGGTGAAGGTTTCTGGAATACAAGCTCGTAGCTCAATGAACTTTCGTTGGCACTGTCGGCCAGGTTGGAATCACGCAAGTGTATCGATTATGAATGAGCCTCCAGATCCATTCAGCTTGAACACGACCCAACGTCTCGGAGCCTTGGTCCATCCTCGACTAGAAGTCTGGTCACTTTCATTCTGCAACACTCGCCTATCCTCAAGCCGCTGTTGCGACCTCGAAAAACGCATGACGGGGAAAACGTTGATGTGGTATTGAACCAATATCCAAAATAACACCTCAATTAAAACATATCTAAAAGAGGATCTTGCTCTTGATTGTCGTATTTAGAATTTCTACAATTTCAGCTTTTATTTGCCCCATCGATGACATTTTCATCGTAAATTCCTAACAATTTAACACCAGAGTTTTATGCAGTTAGATTGCAATTTGCCAACGATGAACGGTGAAGCATGATAATATTATAAGAAAAAAAATTTGTAAAGAGATCTCTCACAGGGTCTCGATCGCGACCTAAGTATACTATTTGCTCGCGCTGTTCCTGGCAGGAGAGGTGCGTGCGAAGATTTACATCGCGCGCTGCGGATACCCAACCGTGCGTAGAGTCCACTGTAGGTAGGACCCCCTCGCCCGCGCCCATCGTTTCCCGTTCGCGGCTCCGACGACCGTACAACTATTTCCAGACGCATTTAATTAATCTTGAACCAAAAACGTCGAGTAAGAAAATGGCAGACGGACGGTCGGTTAAGCTCGGCCATCGGCCACCTGGCAGAAATAGCAGCCATGGATACGGCCCCGCCGACTCGACATTTCCTTCGAGCGTGTACGAGCGTAAGAGAAATGAAGCAATCGAGGGACGATTGGTGAGAAAGAGAGAGAAAGAGAGGTGCAAATGAGAGCAACGGAGAAATAGAACGGGGTAGACTTGGCACCTGCCGACCGCTGTCCCGTCACCGATGTTTTTGACTTTCTCGAGGCAAATGTCGCGTAATTCAATCGATTCGCTCGATTCCCTAATCAACCTGCTTAACATACAGCAATCTCGGGATAACTCGGTCAGATTACCGCTGGAGTGCCACTGTGGGTGAATTCTCATCCAAGTACTAATTGTAAAAGCTCAATATAATGTAATTTCTATAATTAAAATTGTAATGGCTTAAAGTAACATTCAATAAGATTTTGTTCAAATTAAAAATGTTGGATCAGTTATTCTAACATTTTGCAACCTTTAAATATTCCCTCCCCCCCCTCCTCAAGAAAAAACTGTGTCAAAAAATTCTTAAATTTTGTCCATAAATTTTCACAAAGAGTTAAAAATGTAAATAATACTTTAGGATTAAAATGAATTTTGATAATTAAGATGTAATTAATATCTTGTAAAAGAATTCTGAGAATTCCCGGATTTTACAAAAAATTTTATTAAAAATTTCAGGTATAATTAGAGATTCTTTCAAATGTAATTTTCGAATAAACTTTTTTTATTGTATCTTCTAATGTTCCTTAATCGTATGGTCACAAAGAAAACTCATGCAGCACGCTGTATTCAAGGATCATCCTGGATATATTTTTAGGACATTCTCTGAATATCTTTAGGATGTCTGTGCTTATGAAAATTTACTTGAGTTTTGAATATTAAATTTGAGAAAGTATTAAAAAGAAAATATGCCATGTAACGACATGTTTGCAATACATGCTTGTAACTCACAGAATTTAAAAGATAATTAAATATACAACGCCATTTTAGAATAATGTATTTGCCTTCTATTGTCATTAGTTTTTTTTATAAAAATTTGCGAATCACGAGAGAATGTACGCGAATATGTATGACATATTTACTGCAAGTCAATGTATCAAGAAAAAATGATCAAAGAAATAATAATTTTGTCAGATAAAAGATAAAATTTTAAAATAAACTTTTGCAAAAATTTCTCAGAATGCCAATAAAATGCCACGAATTTTATTGTGAAAAATAAAGAACACGTTCCCTGAAAATTCCAAGTTTTCTCGATAATTAATATCCTGATCATATATTAAAGATCAAATACTGTTGAAGAGAAACTTTGTTCTAATTTGTCTGCATTTATCCGCGCAAAATTAAATGACTTATTATTTTCGGCACATCACACTTATTCGTTTCACACTTTTCGACGGTAAATCAGTCTTACTCCAAATTGTTGAAATTATTTCTCGAAGGAAATATATTTAAGATGAATTACGAGCTTCCGACGCAAGATGCCTGCTCTCGTTTCCCCGTCGTCGCGGATTTTTCTGCGAGAGCTTGCCAGGTGGGCGCTAGACGCGCGAGACTCTTCGCTCTCTTAATTCGCCAGGTCAACGGATATCCGTAGGCGCGCGCGTTTCCGAAAAGTGGCCGAGTCGCCGCTAATAATAACCCTCAAAGTCCCCGTGCCCCAAGCCTTCTTCGTATCCACATACAGGCAGAACTTGTATTTCGCGGTGCCGGAAACCGATTCCGAAATATCCCGCGCGGGACCGCGGAAGAGCGTTAAGAGAATAATCCGTCGGTCCGCTCTCGGACCGGAGGTAGGACGGCGGCGGCGTCGAAATCACCGCCCACGAGGAACGTGTCCGATGCCAAAAACACGGGATCGCTTTCGCGACGGTGGTGTGTCGACGGATCCGGCTACCACCCGTGCCCGGGATACGTCGCGATCGGATAGACGCATTTCCGGCAGCCACCTCGTCAGCAGCGCGGTGAGAAATTTTCCAGCGGAAGAGAGGCTTCGCTAGCGATAAATCATACTGAGCCACGTCCTCCGCGAGATTTCATGAATGTTAAATTGATTTCGGTTTAATATGATCTCGACGTAATTGATATTCGCTGTGTGGCGTATACCAATTAAAGCGAGTCCATGGCGAATTAATGCCGTCATGATACCACAACTTCGCGGCCATCGCGTCGAAAGAGGCACGAGATGAATCCGCAATCTCTAGTTCAACGCCGCGCTACTGGCCGATATGCAATTAGTAGCCCAATTTCCTGCCGAGGCACAAATAATGCACCAAGGTAACAAACCGGCTGCTGCCGCTACCGCCGCCGCTCGAGAGATCTTATCGGGACAAATCACGTCGATTTGCTACGTCGTTACATGCGAGAGTTTAATTGCTCGGGTCTCTCTTCCTTAGTAGAAACGAGACCAGCGACTGCGCTGCTGAACTATCGCACGGGCATCGGCCACGAAAAAAAAATAATTAACGTTACTTGAAGATGCGGCGTGTCCGAGAACACCTAATCCCGTATGTGAGTGGCGTGAGTCGAGATAAGCCGTCTCGACGCGGTTGCGAGGAGCGCGAGACGATAAGAACCACCGATAACAACGCGGGAGCGCCTTGTCTTACCGCAGGTAGTTACTCGCGCGTCGCTTTCAATGGAGCTGGACACCATGAAATTTCGTATCGTCTTCAACATCGCACTCATCATTGCCGCGCATCTTGCGCGTGCTTAATTGTGGCAACTTACAAACTTGCTACGAGATGTAAAATGAGGAAACTAAAGTTATGAATTAAGCATTTACGAGGTCGAAGCGAATTAAAATTCAATCAAATTTCACGGATTTACGTAACATGCCAGTTTAAACATAATACAATGATGCTGCAGATCATTATTAATAGACGAAAGAATTACAGTTTTAGAAAATTACAAAAACAATGTGTTATGTAAAATTTAGGGTAAAGTTGCTGATACCGCATCGGCTCCAAAATTGCACCACCTTGCGTATAAATTCACAGTATTTGTGCACGCTTTGTGGGATTATTGGGGAACCACCCATATCATCATCGTTCATTGAACTCAACATAATAAAAACAATAGAAATTTTGTTATTAATATTTATAGAAAAATCATAACTTTGCTGTTATTTCTCAACACATTTTGTAGCTTGTTTGCAAACAAAGTAAAATAAATAATCTAAATTTTGATAATTTATAATGATTGTAATATTAAAATTAGATTAACAAGATTCAGATAACTTTGCGTACTTATCTGTAAATTAAAATAAAGTTTTACAAAATGCTTTAGTCTCCTAAATCGCACCATGTCTTAGTCTTCTTAATCGCACTATTGCTTTAATCGTGATTATATATATAAAATTAAATCTAATAATCATACAGAGCATACATTGTAACAATATTGCCGTAATATAGCAATGTTATTGCAATTTTATTGAAAAATTATCGAAATGATGAAATTATATTTAGTTTATCATCAATATTAATAAAATTATGCTTATTTAACGCATTTTTACTCGAGAAGAAAGAATCTAGCAGAAAAAGTGTCGTTTTACTCCGGAAAGAGTAATATTAGTCTGTGGTGCGATTTAGGAGACCGGTGGCCTAAATCGCACTACTTGAAGGCTTCTTAAAAATCGTCATTTAAAAATTTATGCCAATATTTCGGCAACCTAACACTATATTATATGTATATTAGACAATAAGTATAAAAGTGTTATACAGATAACGAGCATTGACAATATTACAATGTTATTTATCATCAAAGCGATGATACTGACTTTAGTATGATAGTACTCATTAACTTCATTAAAAAAATACATAGATAATGGAGCAATTTTCAATTTTGTTCTAAATTCCATACAATTATAATACAAACCTATGAATGTTGAAACAAATTTACGAAAACAATTGTCTATCGTATATACAAATTTTTAAATAATTTATAAGATTTAGAAAAGGTATAAATTTCAAAAATGCAAGTATAAATCATGAATGAAAATTAATATGCGTTAATACAAAATTGATTGCACAGGAGATACAAATAAAATAGTCAGATGATTACCGATGATTAGATTTTGAATCAATTAGATAATCGATTCAAAATCTAATCATCGGTAATTCAAAATTCTCGAACTATTCGAATTCGAATCTGAAAATATTCACACATCTAGAGCTTTACGGAAATCTGCAGTTTCGATTCGATTAACACTGGCTAAATAGTATTTAATTCGTAATTTTTTATGAAGTATATTTGGTATTAACAATTTTGATGTAATACATAAAGTCTGCGTAAACTGCTAGTACTTTTTGCAATCAGCACCTTTGCTTTCTTTCTCTCCGATACTCGAATATATGTATACTTATACCATTTCAAATACAAACATTTTTGGGGACTTCAAGCAACGGAAATAAACTAACATATAGAGCGTTAATTAATCGATTGTTTAAGAAAAAAATCGATTGCATCACATGACTAGATAACGTCACAGACACAAAGGAGCGCGTCTGCCGACCGCGGCGAGTTGAAAAAATCTAAAGGAAAAAATTTTAGATTTGATCCGGAAGCGCACACCAAAATGCGCGCAAAGCACCTTTGATGTCACACGTCGAGGACGCAGAGCCTAAAAATGGCAGCGAACATATGAATGACATAGGTTAGAGGGAACTTTTTTGTTACGAACATCTGATGTTTTCCACGAGATTAATGTAGATTAATATGCGTGATCTAAGTTAAGAAGAAATTTTTCAATTCATCGATTGATCCATAGCATTATGTACAAATGTATCTTTTATAGATCAACGGTGTATTTAAGCATCATGTGATTGACTAATCAACAAATTAAAAAAAAAAACTCCTATTTATATAAGTTAAGAAAAAAATTTTCACTTTAATAAGAGCCTTAAAATTCTCCGGCTTATATCACTTTTAAAATAAATTACACATATAATTAAAAATTAGTTAAAGAAATATATTGTGTAATTACTTGACATGTATTACGCGTTTACTAGTGACGAACGAACGCGATAAATCCGTCGCGCAAGTAAGCCCGGAAAGTTCCGTTAACGAAGAGATTCAGACAGCGCCCAAGACGAGCCAAATATGGGACAACACAAAATCTAATCCAGAAACAGAGAGAAATGACGATAAATGCGCTGATACAAAATCACAAGACAAGGAGAGAGATGGTACGTGTTTAAATAAATTCTGTACCTTTTTCATATCAGAGGAAATAAATATAATTTATTCTAAATTTATATTACAAGATTAAGACGCGTATTGAGATGTCTGCAAGATAATTATAAAATAAATAGCACGATAAAACAATTTCAGACACGTGTGTTGCCTCTGGCGATATTTGTAGAATCTGTCACATGGGCGGACATGCGTCCATCGCGGACAACCATCAGTCGTGCGACTTGGAAAATCAGGACGATCAGACATCGACACCGTCGAACTTGGTCTCTCTCGGTCCTTTGATCTCGGCTTGCAAGTAAATTCTCAGCTCTCGTTCAAGAAAATTTACATAATTAAAAAAGTTAATATAATTAGTGGCTGAATTAATAAACGTGAATAGATTTCTGATTTTCACGTATGCAAATTATTAGATTATTGCATATAAAATGTCGGATAATTGAAAATATTAGTATCACCGTTTCGGACGTATTAGTTTTGTAGTATGCAATGAGAAAAAAATTGTTGTAATTATCAAAATCTAATTATAATTCGTAGCTGTTTTAGGCACTGTATATTTATAGTGCTTTTAATTAAGCAAATTATAACTATTAGTATTACATTTTTATGATTGGCAAAACTAAACACAAGGTTATTAATTATATAGTAGAAATAACTAAAATGAAGATACTAATCATAAATCATTTACCTTGCAATTATGGTCACAAGTATCTAACACTCTTTCTCGGTGTTATCTCGTAAACAATTTAATCACTTATCATTTATTTACAATACATTGTATTCATAAAGCTTTTTTTAAAAAGCACAATTTTATTTTATTTAAAGTTTAAAATAGATATAAATTCTATTAAAGTTCATATAAAATCAAATTAGATATTAATGTTATTATTACTACAACTACTTACAATATTGACGGAGCTTTTGGAAGAAACGTTATTGATAAAAAAATAATGCAGAATTAGTTTAGAAACTTCCCTGTAAGAAAATTACATGAATTTCAGAAGAGTTCTTGCTCATTTTAAACTCTAAATAAAACAATCAAAAGACGACTTAAAAATAAAAAGCTTTATGAACCCAGTGATAAAAATTAATATGGTCAAAAGACTTATCAATTATCAATATTTTCAATTAACGAAAACCCAACGTTTTTACATGTACCAATCTAATACTTTCCATTCAAAGAATAGACGTTCTGTTAATTCTGTTTAAAATGTTTAGATCCATTTTATTAGATTATTTTATGTATAATATTTAGACTCGGGACGTAGTTTTTTTTCTTACTAGCTACTAATATTTAAAAAATTTCTTTTCACGTCATGTTGATTTCGTTAATGCAAACTCTTTTCTGCAAAAGTTTACTTTTTATTCTTATTTTATCTTTAGTATTATTTTTCAAAGCTTTTTATTGCATAAATCATCAAAAGATGTGATAGCACAGGGAACAGAATGGTCTATTTCTTTAAATCGATGCGTTAAATTAAATGTAAGTCATACTCGGGGATTAACATTAGCTGCGATGAAAAAATATAAATGATCGAAACGATAGGTAGGATTATCGCTGTGGAGTCAACGTGTTTCGACAGCGGATTATCGTGGACGATACAGAAACCATGCGATAAGAGACTAGTTTAGTTTACAGAGGCGCCTCCCTTATATGGTATTTAACGGCGTGATAGGTGCCGAGGTACGGTGGCTTTGGTGCACGCAGAGTGCCTCGAGAGATGGCTAACAGAGTCTGGACGCGCGAGATGCGAACTCTGCGGCCACAAATATGCGATCAGGAGGGTACGGCGTTACAGCCTCTTTCGTAGCGTCGTAATATGGTTTCGCACTGTAATAGCAACTCGACAGGTGAGAAAAAGATCGTTTCACTCTCCGCTTTTATTTCATTCCAGTGTGCGTCAGATCTAAAATCTCTTTAAGGTTGTTTAATACCTATTTTTGAAATGATAGAAATTTGACAAAAATTTTACAGGTTATTCTCACATATGTTCGAAGATTTATAAAAAAAGAAATCAAAGTTGATTCACTGAAGCAATCCAAAGTTATGAGGGTTTTACCCACGATTTTAATGAAAAACGTACGATCGCGTTGATTTAAATAATCAAAATAGATAAAAAATAATAAAAATTAGTTTAAAAATTTAAAAAAGTATATATTAGATATAAAAAAAATATGATAAAATAATTTCGATATAAAGTACTGAATGATTCAAAAAATATTAATGTACTACATAAAGCTTTATAATTACATTCGATGTTTGCTGGGAAGTTTTACTGTAGATTTCATTTTCGTGTAAAGATATTAAATGTTCATAAATTCTAAAATTCTCTTTGTGATGTTAGACTAAGAAAAATGTGGCAACGATGCTTGATATTACATTTAAATTATTATAATAAACAATTCTTTTTAATAAGTTCATCGCGTTATGTGGAGAGAAGAATCTATGTATAACAATTCTTTTTAATTTTTTTTACCTCAATGGTTATCAATAAAAAAAATTTTTTTTAAACAATTGGTTTTTATTGCTCAAATTTTGTTAATTATTCTTATTAAATATGGCAATGCCAGAAATTCCTGTATTATAAGATGTAGCTATATGAATCAAAAGTCACGCGACTTCCATCCATTTTTTTTTAAACCAAAAAGTCTCCGTAAATATATATCTTTGAATGGCATGTTTTCATTAAGATACTGCAACAGTTTTATCGCGGTATCGGATATAATATAATACAACTGTAAAATATCAAGTCAACACAAAACATTATCGCTGTAACGACGCGGTGTCGTGTAAAATTAAAATTATCTTACAAGTTGATAAAACATTTAACAGGATGTCGCCTCTGAACATAATTCTCCGCGTAATTAGACTTTTAATTGCTATTAATTATCCTTGTTTAATTCGTTCGCTCTCGCGAGAAGATGCTGCTCGACATCGGGTATTTGGTGATGACCACGCCCGTGGCTGTATTTTCCTGCTACGTGTGCGCCTTGGCCTTGAAAATGTTACTGCGAAACGGCTTTTACGAGATATCCTGGATGATAGTCGCTATGCTGCCAACCTGCTTATTGACGCTGATAGCTTACTGGCGCTGGATAATTACATTAGGGAGGTATGTTGTAAAACTTAAATCAGCTTGCGCTCGTGCGCGGATAAAAACAGTCGTCAATGGAAAATGAGTTAATTAAGATATTGATCCAGGCGCGATTATATGATTATAAATAATTTGAAAGTCAAGGCATCGTGTCTCGAAATTAATCTCGTTGGAAAAATAATTGAAGAGTAACGTGTCCGCGCTGCCGCAGGCATCAACAAAAATTGCGTACACGAAGAAATTAGTATCGAATTAAAATGTATGCTCTGTTTATACAGAAAAAGGAACATTCTTGTTTTAAGGATATCTTTGTGATCGAAATGTTGAATATTGAAATGAAGTTATGCAGCGTCAAGCAGAAAGAGCTTGTTAATATGAAGAATTTTGTATAATTTCATGAAGAAAAATATATTCTCATTATTCAATAATATTTATGAGCTGAAAAAAAAGTTAGATATAAAAAAAAATAATATATCAAAAAATTAATTAATATAATTTATTAATATTTTTTAATATTATTATTATCAAAATAATATTGCGTTTTTTACATCTTATAATAATGAAATAAAAATATGTACGTATCTTGTTAAGAATATCAAATTTTTTAAAGATCAAATTATATATTTATATAAGCAAGATTATCAATGTTTCATAAATAAACAAGAATACAATTTCTAATTATAAATTAAGTAGAATATATTAATTTCAATTTGATACTAAAATTTAGTAGTAATGTTTCTATGTAACAATCATCATTTCATATAAACAATATAAAATCTATTTTAAAAAATTAATAATTTTAATTTCAACAATGTTATATTTTTGTTTCAATACTATAAAGCACAAAATTGTTTTAACGTGTAATAAGTAATACGTAATGAGTACAATTGTAATAAGTAATCTAACATTTTTTTTTTAATTATACTTTATTTGAAAGTAATGTTACTTCCTATGTTAAATTTTTCCTAGTCAACTTATTGATAAAATATAATATAAATATAATATAATATAATATAATATAATATATTATATAAATATAATATAATATAAAATTTCTTCTGTAAATTATGCCTTGTTTAACGCTACTATCTCCTATATATTATCTTCTTCCAATATTATTTACATTTCGAAAATAAATATATTCTTCAAGCAAGCACATTTTTTTCTGTATAATCTAAACCGACAATATACCCTTTTCGCATTTACAGATTGCACGGCCACCGATGGAGACGTTACTGGAGAAACAACTTCGTGGTTCGCTTGATTCCCGATAACGACGCCGAGAACAACATCGATCTGCAAAGATCGAGCAGTCGTTTCGACGTGCTAGACGATTTCGAGCAGTGGAGAATCGAAGAGATCGAGGAGCTGACATGACTTTCAATCATGTCAATCACGAGTCAGGAATAACCTTTTAATTACGTCAACCGTTCACTATTTTTACATCCACTCTCGTTGTCGGAATACAACTGTACTACATTTAATTGCATTTTATTAACTCGACACATCAATTGAAACTCATTGCCGCGTAACGAAGACGATTCAGAGTTAAATTAAGATGCGCGCAGTCCGACCCGGAATGCTTCCGGAAATGCACGTGCTCGGATTTTCATAGTATTATTTTGAATACTTTGTACTTTTTTTTTTATTTTTGATACTAGTGCTTGATTAAAATAATTTGAAGATCATCAACGCCTTGACATTTTCATTAAGAGGTACGAGTATATAGCGCTTTTCGTTTTGCGCGAACCCGTTCTAGCGGACGTAAACAGTAAGTGAGATATTTTTACACGGATAGCACAGGCTCGGGGCAAAAGCTAACGCAGAAGAACAGGGGAGAACGAGTCGAGTGAATAAACCTGCTTTTGAGTGATTCCGTTGGATCTCACTTTCGTTTTATCGAGAGCGATCAACTGTTACACGTCGCGACTCGTTTTTATCTCGCTAACTTTCTATTCTTAAATCATGTACAGTCTCTTTACAGATAACACCTGAATTAAAATACCCCGATAAACCCTGATCTTTTATTCTATTACTCGTAACTATCTTATCTAAGACACTTTTCTATTTCTGTTCCCCACGCAGATATTAGTTTATCAGTTCTATTCGAACAAACCTGTGAATATCTGTCGATTCTTACGTTTGTTTTTTTTTTTTTTTCTTTAGAAGAGACCGCGCCAATAAATATCTCCACTATTATATAAAATATTTTTCATTACTGTTTTACAAAATGCTTCATCGCTTTTATTCAAATTGAGATCTCCCTTAATCAAAGAGCGTTAAGTTCTTAGTTGCAGCTTGTTGTGAACACATCTTTATCTCTCAACATTTGAATGAAACTTGTCAAAGAACAGTTATTGATATCCTTACATCCAAATATAACGTAGCATCTCGCTCGTAACGTCACCCGCGCGGCACGCGGTCGTATTTACTTATGTACGCCTCGCACCGTGAAAAAGGACTAAATTCATTAATGGTCGTGTTCCTGCCCACTCGCCGTTCTCAAGGCGGGTTTCTGAATCATCATAAACGTCGCGGTCTTATCGCCGCACACGTTTCCTCATTACTGTAACGAAAAAATACATCGCCTTAGTTAACCCATTATTGATATCTGCCGCGACTTACTGTAATTACAGAGCGAATAAAAACAGATAAAATTAATCGGATGTGTCGACGAGATTGATAAATAAGTTCGAGATGCCTCTGATGCCTGCATTAATCCTTTTCTCTTTGTAAATGGTCAGAGTTTATTTTCTTAATGTAAAATTTGCATTTCAGTTAAACTCGAAAGTTTTTTTTTCACGCCTCCATTCGAATAACGAGCTAAGAGATTATGGTACAAGAAAACGGAAAATAACGAAAACCAGTATACTGTTATCAGGGTCGGCAAAAAACTCGAATTATTTTTTTATTTTAAACAAGAACATAGTTTCTTTTATTTAAAACAATTTGTTTCTATTTTATTTGTATTTTTTTTAAGAGATCAAAAAACATGTTTTAAATGAAAAAAAAATCAAAATTAATAACAGTTTTGAAAATATTTAATAAAAAAAAGCGAAGTTGATCAAATTAAACATGAGACTTAATCTGTATAACCTCATATCTGAAAGTTTTTTGTTAAATAATAAAAAAATACTATTTCATATTAATAAAATTAATAGTTTTTTTCTATTTTGAGTTATTAAAATAAAAAGTAGATATTTTTAAAAAAATATTCAATGACTATACAATATAATACCAATATGTTATGATTTACTTTTTATAGCTTTATGTTTTTAGTTAAAAGATTGACGTAAAAGATTGACGCTATTTTATTTATTACATGCAATAAATGTTAAAATACAAGTGTTGTAGCTTATTTTTTAAATATAAATATTTATAAATATAAATAAAACACTAAAAAATATAAACAAAGCATTCTAATTTTTGAGACTTATCCATTATTTTTTGTTTTCTTTTCACAATTTTTTCTAAATATTTTATGTTTGAATTGCAATGATTTAAACAGTTTTGAACTATCGTTTAAAACTATTTAAAACAAAAGTGTTTAAAACAAAATTCATGGTTTTAAACAAGTTTTTTTAATCAGAAAGTTTTAAACTTTTTGTTTAAAACATGCCAATCCTGATCGTCACACTATTTACGTTTTTACATTTTTTAAATTTATGTTACTAATACATTTTTTTTAAATGTAAATAGTAAGAGAAACGGACTCTCGCGAAATTAAAAAGTACAATTGAAAAAAAGGATTATTGAGAGTGACAACGCAAAATAATATTAACTAATTGCAGATACATTCTAGTTAGTATTTCATAAGCACAAGAAATTTTTTAATTGACTAAAGAACAGAAAAGTTCTCAAATCTCCAAAAATCCTCTACCCTGCAGCCAACCAATACGCTTGAAAAATTTGTA
The DNA here is from genome assembly GCF_016802725.1 of Solenopsis invicta. Lineage (NCBI taxonomy): Eukaryota > Metazoa > Arthropoda > Insecta > Hymenoptera > Formicidae > Solenopsis > Solenopsis invicta. The sequence goes on from NC_052667.1 coordinate 26,117,385, forward strand.
CGACAAACGAAATAGTATCCAGAATATTTCTACAATAAACTACTATTTTTACATTGGGAATTTGCGCCTTTACAACCGCGCAGTTATCCTCTTTTTTCACATGTGTCATATTCCCGTTCGTGAAATATTCAAATAAAATCGAAACAGAAATAAAACGGGTGGTTGACGAATGCGACGATTATGGGTCGTGATGACAATCAGCGATTTAATCGAATTCGTCGAAAAACTTTTTAGACCGCAATATTTAAATCGGCCGCTTGTCCGATCACCATCAGCGACTGCTGGATTTGATTCCGCTAACGAGCCCGGCTCCCTTCGCTCCTTGACGTCATTAAAGTTGAACGATTCAATTAAGCGCGATGCTGATCGATAATTTCACCACGTTTACACCCCTTTTATTTCGAGCTAGGCAGGAATTTTCCCTTTTAAAAATGGATTTCTCGATCAACGCCGGCAGTTTTCTGATCGATTACCATTATCGATTATGGTTTACGCGATACACAGAGAGATAGTCGGTCGCCAATCAAAACAAATTATAATTATATAATTTTATTCAAGATTCCGCTCGGCTAGATAACTCGTTCAGATAACGAACCCTCTCGGGGGGAGAAAATTGATAAAAGCCGCGACGCGCGGGATTCTAATCAGCCTTGCTGCTATCCAATAATGAGAACCGCTGCTCGAATCTCTACGACGACCTGCTGCATGTAGTTTACATTTTAATGCGCGATAATGACCGGCATCGTCGTCCGGCATGCGCCGTCGTTGATTCATGACGGAATAATTATGCTCGTCTGAGTTTCGCGCTTTTCGCTCGAAGCAAATCCTCACGTGAGAAACTCGCACTAATCTTCTTACCAATGCACGCGCAGAGAAAAATGTTTCGGTTGTATTAACAAGAAATATACACAAAATGCATTACGGTGTCGTGAATCAGAATTGATTATCTCGCGTGATTGAATCTCTGATTTTTATCATAAACAGAATGAGTACCCGACGTGTACCTTTCCAGTTGAATCTATCAGACTTTTTCCACGTAACGCAACCAGATTCTTTTTCCGCGAGAATAAAATTCATTCATCGAAACATAGTTCATAACTTTTGTTTCAAACTACTAACAATTCCTTCCGTTATTATATCCATTTCGATTTATGCTCGACCTGCGCTTGATTATTCATTCTCGGCTTATTACTGAAATTGTCGGAAACTTGTCTGTTTAACGACGAGGAAGAAATGAATCTTTTATGCATCCCTGCGGATGCATCCGGTTCGTCCAGATTCTACGGAGCGAACCCCTCGTGCACGCGGGGCACGCGGAACCCCTCTCTCATGCGCGCTGCTCGGAAATATAAAAAAAAAAAAATAAGAGGGGAAGGTTGCTTCGAAAAGGATACCGCCGACGAGCAGCGCGTTATGGTGAATCCTTTCCCGTTCTCGCGACAAAAAGTGATATTTATGCGGCGGATATTTGTCTCGTTGACAGACGCTTCTCTCACCGGTGAATTTAGTACGGACCCGCGGTCCTTAAATTTCGATCCACGCGGATGATAAACGAGAATTTCCCCGAGGAAATCTTAGCCCCAAGTCGGAGGAACACGTCATTTGCATGGAGTCATAAATTATGGAGAAGCTGCATTGTAGAATAATTACAATAGCTGCGTTACACTTGCTCATCATGTTCGTAATATACTTTCCTTTCAATATTTCATAAGAAATATACACAGACAAAAGTATCAAAATCTGTATCAAGTAATTAACATAGTCACTTTGACAATCATTTCATAATATAAGCAATGTAAAATCTTTAAAGAATTTAATATTAAAATTCACAAAGTATTTTTTATACTTTTATTTCAATATAATAATAATAATCTAAAAAGCATAAAATGAACTGTTTTAATATCAATACTAGTAAATATTTTTTCCTATTCGATATATTTTTTTGCCTCTCAACTTATGAAAATTATTGTTGAATAATAAAAATATATGGAAAAAATAATAAAATTTGTTTAGACAAGCAAATTGTTTATATATATTTAATGTATAATTTCATTTTAATATCTACATTTCAAAAATAGACATTCTCGAAACAAAAATATTTTTCCTTTCCGTGAATTCTTCATTTAATCAGTGAAGGTATCGTTTTTATCTTTATCTTCTTCGATTGTAGCATAAACTGAAATTTTTGACTCGTATGAGTCGTTTAAATACTACATCACGATGTATATATTTATAATAATTGGTAGTGTAGTTTCAATGAGAAATTTTCATGTAATGACGCCAATCGGAATTAAGGAGTTTGATTTAAGAACCCTTATAGAAGCTGACAAAATCAAAATGATTTAGCATGACAAAAACCTGATCAACCTCAAGACTCGACTTGGTAATTTAATCGCCATGAAAAAAAGTACTAAATCAATCGCTAATTAAATCCATGTTTAAGTCAAGCTTAAGCATACTTGTCTTCATTTATCGATGATGATTAAAAAGAGAAAAGAAGTCGCGTCAAAAAGTCAACGCTGTTCACAGCGTTGTTAACTGTTCTCTCCTCTTGATGAAAAATATTATCTTGAACCGGGTCGCGTAATTACAACCTCGACTTATCGACTATACGCTTGTTTACGTGTTCTTTGAAGCTGTAACAAATTACACGTATCGTAAAACGCACGAAGTACGCGCGATCGTGACTTTGGCACTTAACTTTCTGATGTTTCAATTCCAACTTCATTCACTTCCCATTAATTTAATCGTTACATAAAAATTGATTTCTCGTTACGTAAAATAAAAAAAAAAAACAAAATAGATTTTATTACTAAAAATGTTCCCGATTAAAGCGTATCGAACAACGAATTCTAAATCCGTCAAGACATAAATTTATCTATACAGTAAAAAGAACACTTTTGTTCTGAGAATGTCTTCATTTTTGAAATATCAATATTGAAATAAAATTATATAACAGTCAAACAAACATAATTTGCTTACAAGCTTTATAAACTTTTACCAGAAAAAAAAAAAATTATTATTTAATAATTTACATGAATTGAGAGAAAAAAATGTTAGATGGAAAATAACAATATCTTCAAACCAAGACTTAAAATCTTTTAATAATTTCTTAATGATAAAAACAATTATAATCATTACTAGAGGTACGTGAATGAAGCATTTGTGAAAACGTTTAATGGAATCAAAGCATCGATAACATGCTCAAAATCGAACTGAATCAAATTCGGATTAAATCACATATTAATCAAGTACATCACATATTAATTTAGACGCAATAAAATATTTTCTATGACATTGTAAATCCTTTCATCAATAGCAGAAAAAATTATTTGTAAAAATTTTAGAAAATAATTATAAAAACGTAATGTGCTAAATAAAAATTTATAATAGATACATTAAACAAGAAATTTAAGAATATTATATTGATAAATAAACATTAAATATATATTATATAAATTATAATGTTACTATTAAAGTGATCTTTTAATGCACTTCATTAAAAAGATATAATAATAAGCAATTTCAAATTCTTTTCTATATGATACAAAATCATAATACAAATTTATGAAGTATCAAAATAAATTCACAAAGACGATTGTCTACTGTGTGTATAAATTTTTGAATAGTTTAGAATAATTTAGAAATGACAAAAAAATTTGAGAAATCATCAAACAGACACAAGAATTAATACGCACTGATACAAAATTGATACAAAAAATAAAGATAAAACAATAAAATAGGTGATTCGCAATCGAATCTTTGATAATTCTTTCATTATTTGAATTTGTAACTTTCATAACTAATCTGAATCCACTGTAATTCGATTTGATTTCAAACTATTCGTAAATCTTCACACATTCAGTACTCGTCAAAATTTAACTATAATATTGGAATAAAAATATTAAAAAAAGTATTGTGAAAAGGCTTATCAAACTCTTCTTTTACATTCCTGTTTATATATAAAAATATATAATATTAATAAATTAAGGCCATTTACTCAAATTATTATTAAAAATTTCAGGTAAAAAGAACTTTTTAATGCAGCTTACTTGGATATATGTTATATTTATTACTAATCGATTGTCGATATTTTGCATTATAAAAAAATAATAAAAACAATTTTGTCAGAAAGAGACAAATAGAACATAATTTCAAAATTAAAGTTCCAAAAATTTCCCCGAGTACACCTGTTCATGATATTCAAAGATAAAAAATTAATTCCCTAAAAATTCAAAGTTTTCTCGATTTTTCTCGGTAGTAACCACACACACACACACACGCACACGCACACGCACACGCACACGCACACGCACACGCACACACACACGCACACACACACACACACACACATATGATTAAATAAATTAGTTTTAATATAATATCAAATTATTTTCCGGTTTAGTAGGATATTTGGTAATTAATGCTTCATCGAGTTACAATCCTTTCACAACTTTCAGAGGAAGATACGATAAACATGCTCCAACCACATTAACTTATAAAACATGTACTAATAAAGAATATCTAAATAAGGTTATTAAAGCGGTCTGACAATTTAGTGGGCACGCGCCAATAAATTCGAGCCCTCTTCGAATCGCATTTTCCTGCGCATCCCCTCGTTGATTTCATAATTAAATTACTAAGCTCATCGTGTACACACGACGTAAGGAAATGTTAACGTAATTACAGGAGGTACATTGTTGGAAGTACGCCCCGTCTCACGTCCACCTTGCTTTACACGCGCGTTACATGTATTCGAGCACGCAAGCGTCGTTATGTGCGCAATCGGTTTATTTATGCTTCGATAACTATATAACAAGTGTTTTGAGCTTTTGTAATTTCCACCAGACCCGTGTTGGCATGATATAAAGTTTACTATTGTGCAAAGTCATTAATTTTATATAAAATGAATATATTGCTAGGAAAACGCAGTATTTTAAGACTTTGATTACTTCAGCACATTTACAGACACGATTGGGCAACAGATAAGTTATTTAAAAAATACTCTATCTCCTATGACAAATAAGTGATTCGAAAATAGGCCTTTGCAATCACATGCATCGGTCGTTGACCGGATTAAAACCTACTCTAGCCCATCGACCGTCACGATTTCGATCGCAGCGAGGTGTGAAGAAGACAGTAAGAATATCTTGGCACGGCCGGAAAGCGGCGTGGCTGAGAACAAGACTGAAAATCGAATTCTACGAGATAATAACGTGTATTAACAGCGCGTGAACTAAGACGATGAAGCTCAGCCAAGAAATACACCTTAACGCCCGTATTATATGCACATGTAGATAGCCGAGGGCCAAAAGCCCATTGGCTACCTAGTTCTTTTCTCGCAACACAACGCGATATTTTGGAAGAATACATAGTATTCGAATAGACTGAGGAATATTCAGTTGGTGGCACAAACTTGAAAGCCGAAAAACGCACGACAAACAATGGATATTCTTGATACATTGTGTATTACAATTAACAAAAATGCGGAAAAATTAAATTAAGAGACACGGTAATGTCTTGCACCAAGTGAATGCAGGCTGGCGAGTTACGAACATCTGAGATTATTGGACCTCAATAGTTGCTAAACCGATCAATTTCTGAGTAGGCTTTCGACAATTTAAATTATATAATAAAAGTGTAATTTTTTCAATGTCTGTTCTCCGAAACAGAGATGTCGCGAAAAGCAAATGTTGGACTTACGTGTGATTTATCACACTTTGCACGTGACATGAATACAACATATATCACGGTACGGGTGAACGTTTTGGGTTGTCCGAATCTTGTGGAGCATCTGTACGTGTATATATGTGCGGGTGTTTCTTAGATTAAATTATTGAGAAATTTTTCACCATTTTTATAGATAAGCATCTAATATATGAGAAATAGGTGCTTTACAACTTTAAATTATGTGAATTCAAATATCGGCCGTTATCAGCCGAACATACGTAATAAATAAATCAATTCACAATTACATCACAAATCATATCTTTAAATAAACCAGAGCCATTTAAGATAATTTTTTTTTTTATTTTGTCGATTTTGCATCAAGTTCAGACATGTACAAAAAAAGACATAAACGCTTCGGTCATATAATTGTGCAATCGTATTTCTAAATGTTAAAAGAGACTTTTAGAGTCCAAAAACTCTTTGAAAAATATAACCGTTTGTCAGTGATTCACTTGGACTAATTGTAAGAGTAGTAAAAAATAAGTGGAGAAGTCTACAGAGTTAAATGAGCCAAGGAATAATCACGCTTTAAAGTATGAATTTCCTATTTACGAAAAAAGTAAAAAAAATAGTAAAAAATAAATCCTCTTCGTTTGCCGTGACCAGGATTCGAACCTGGGTTACTACGGCCACAACGTAGGGTCCTAACCACTAGACGATCACGGCTATTGCGAGAATTCGCGAGTGATCGATTGCGCTTCGTCGATCCGTCGTAATATTGATCCGCTTGATCGCTCGAGCGCAAAGTAGCGGGCTCCGAGCTGCAGTTGTATTGCTTCGAATCACGGCATTACGAGCAAATTTGAAGATAGTCCGAAGGCAACGTACTTCTGGTTGCATCTTGTTTTAAAGATATACAATGTACAAAAATATGTGTACAAAGGATACTCTTTAAAACCTTATTTTTTAAAAGTAAAAAAAAAGAGAAAAGTAAAAGTAAACGTTAATATAGTAATTTATTAATAACGAACATAATAAATTGTGTACATGTGTGTGCATGCTCGTTAACTCTTCGTGATCATCAAAAATCCATTGGACCTCGAAAAGTTCAAGGCTTTGTATAAAATAATTATACGATAATTATACAATAATTATAGAATAATTACACTTTCTCGCTCAAAAATGGTCTCTTTTATTTCTCAGATTAAATTACTTTTCTGGAATGTAAGCTACATTGCATTATTTTTTTCTAAAAGTATCATATCTGTAGAGTATAGCCATAAGTTTTTATAAAACAAATAAATAAATAGACCTTTTTTTTCGTAAAAACTCATTTTTCAAACATTTTTACTTTCGCAATTTGTTTTAATATAATATATGTATATAATTATATACAATTAAACTATATATAATTATACTAATAATTATATGCAAATTATATACAATTGATACAATTAAAATCTTTACAAAATTGCAATATTTCTACATTTTACAATGCTTAAATGTGTACAGTAAATTTTTTTATTTTAAAAAGCGAAACCTGGAACAGTATTAAATGAACTGAGATTACTTTGCTCGGTATCACTATCACGGATCTTTCAAAGAACGTGGCGTGATCACGAAAGGTTAATCTTTTCAACTCCAAATTAATTCTGTTAAAAAATTTTTTTTCTTTATTTATTATTGTTCCTAATAAAGACAAAATTTTTTTATAATTTTTTTATTAACAGTTTTGGATGAATTAAAATGTTGTTGAAATATCAATTAGTTTGACGTCTGGATGGATATATGTTATAAATTGTTGCCTCAGGATAACGACGGGTGCGAAAGAGTTAATAAATTGCTAATTAACATTCAGTTTCTAAAAATAATATTAAATAACATCTCTATGAATACTCTACATCTTATTACACTCATTGTATGTGTCATTTACTCGAAACTTTTAGATTCTAATATAATAGAAAAAAGAAACAAATATGCGAAGCATTTTCGTTCGACCAAACATATTTACACAGAAAAAAACACAAGAAACACGCGTTCAATACGGAATAGTCTGGCGTGATCACCGTATAGTTACGATGATTTAACGACAGACAGATCAATAAGAGTACAAAGATTTGTGAAAACAGGTCAGCATAAGAACAATTTGGGAAAGGTGCAGGAGGTAGATTGAAATTTTAGAAACAATAAGCAATGCTAAAAATTTAAATAGATTCGCGATCGCACGAGAGGGTTTCGCGTTTCTCTCAGTAAAATAAAGTAAAGAAATTATTTGGAGAAAATAGTCATCTCCTTTCGACTTTCCCATGACTAACAATAAGATCCCATGCACACAATATTTCTAAAAGATTTAAAAAATATAAATAATTATTGAAACGTTTTATTGATATTTATTGTTCACTTATTTTATAATATTTTATAAATATTTTTGGGATCTTAAATTGATGAGATTGTAAAGATTTATTTTAAACATCATAAAAATATTTATATGTAAAATATGTGCAAATATTGGTGTATTTAAGTTTTTACTTACTAATTTTTTACTTATATTTATTAAGATGTAAAATAAAAGTGACTTCTTTCCTTCATATACAATATAAAATATGTATAAAATATTTTTAATATTCTTCAAAAATAAATAGTTTATGAATATGTTTATGAATATATATATCATATGAATATATATATATCAGTTTATGAATATATATATATATATCATAAATATTGTGTGTTATCTGAAATATGAACAATTAATAATGTCAAGAGAATGATTTAATAATCACATTTTAATTAGATAGTATAATTTGAAAAACAAAATAATTCAGTCTAACGCGATTAAAATTATTATTGCGAAATACTTCAAATATTGCAAATAACAAAATAATCATAATTTTATATTTTATTTCAACTTGTTTCAAGCGACATAAAAACAAATTCTTATAAATACGAATTAATCTATGAAAAATTATTAAAATGTAACTGGCAATCGATGATCAATAAATAATGCATTGATGTAACAAAAATGATGTAACGAACTCCACTTTATGAACTTCGTGTGCATTTTAGTGCGCATAATAAATGGAAAATAATTTTACATTGTAAGAAAAACATATTAACTCCACTCCGATTCATCCATATTAAATCAACGAGATTTATGATAATATTTACATATAATACTTTTATGTTAATGTTAACTTGATACACGCACGTAGATATCTCTACAAACGCGATTTTTAATACAATTTTTTTTTCACAGTTCTACTACTTTAATAGAAAATAAAAGATTTGGCTTACAGATATGTTGTTCTGCGTCCGGCTTCCCTCCTCCTGCTCCTTCTCATCTTCCTCTAACTGCATTCAACAGTACTCGTACACTGAGAAAAAAAATTGTTTGAAAAAGTAAAATATTTAGTCCGATACGTATAACTAAATATTGAGTTGATTTAATTAATTCTTGATTAAAAAATTGTAATGGTTAATATAAATGAACTACATTCTTTTTTTCATGCAACTAAATAGTTGTTGAATCAACCCAATATTTAGTTGTACGTATCGGACTAAATATTTTTTTTTAGTTTTTCAACCAATTTTTTTTCTCAGTATAGTCACTTATAAAAATGAGTTAAAAAAGAGAAAGTTAATTACGATCGTTAACTACGATGATTACAAAACGATGATTGTCAAACACTTTGCACAAAGCTTCTGAATTTATCACGCTGCGATGAGAACTACAATCGTATGACTTGTTCGATGTCTCGGAAATTACAATCAGACGAACCGTCACTTCATGTGATCCTGTACTTGTTGCGAAGAGACAATACGCGTTTGTATTTAAATAGAATTTCTCGAATTAGAAAACGACTGTGATCTCTCTTGCGCGACGTTTCGCGAGATAATAACACTAAACTTGATTTGCTAGCTCGAGTCTCACCGCACGAATGACAACGAGGATGACCGCGTATAAGTCGCGAACAATATGCGACAGTTACAAAAATATTTGAAGTATCATAACGTAAACATATACATTTGATTCAACACAATGAAAACAACGCGCGTTCTAGCCAGTATGAAACATTCAATGTGAGAATCTGGACTAAGCTACCGACGAAATATTATTGAAGACAATCAATTAGAGATGAAAATAAATCTGACGGTAACTTACTCGATAAATTACGGCAAATTGTCTAGTAATTTTTAAAAGTTACTAAAATAATAATTTAAAAATTTAGAAACTTTAGAAATAAAAAGAATATTTTATAAAACGTTTTTTTATTTTTTATAAAAAAATAAAAAAATTTTAATAAAAAGAATTTTTTTATGAAGAATTATTAAAAAAGAGCATTTACCCTGTAATATGAGTAGAACATTTTATTTAATTGTTCATTAATACATTGTTAATTAATACATGCTCCCTATAAAATATTTTAATATTATATATTTATACATTACAAATATGTAAGTATAATCCAGAAAGAAATGGCTTATCAAATCGACATGAAATCAGTTTGATGATTTCAACGTCAAATCAACGTTCCATTATTATTTTTCGCTAAGTATATCTCATAGGTTCATTACCTAAAAATGAATAAGTTAAACAAATTCACTTAGAATCCATAACTTAATTTGAATGTATATGCAATTATTTGACAGTTTATTATGCGAGACACAATTGCACACATACAAAATTCACAAAATAAAGCCTGCTATATCGATGCGTCACATTATGTATCTCAGAATACAATAACTATATATTTTATCAGTGTTGGAGAAAAATTGAGAGACAAATTTAATAAAAACGTTTATTCAAAGTAATTGTATGTATGAAGAATACTATTTGGTTTTTTAAAATTGAACAAAATACTTAAATGTTTCAAATAGTATTTTTATATACAGGGTGGTTATTAATGAATGTCCCCACTTTTTACCATAGGAGCACGATTTACCGACGGATACGTATTTCTAACATATTATTATATTAGAAATTACAAATGCGTACTTCTACGGTAAAAAGTGGGGACATTCATTAATAATCACCCTGTAGATCCTTTAAATAAGAATTTCTATTATTTTCTATTAAAACTATGTTTTTCAACACTGATATTTAATAATTATAACACACGAAAGACTTGGGAACTTTCAAAAGAAAGTTACCTGAGATTTAATTTTATCCTACATATACATCTCGCCTCAGTTTTTAATAAATTACAGCAGATTACAAAAATAATCATTCAAATTCTCAAGCGAGAACTGTTTCTGTCTAAACTGTCTAAAGTGTATCTATTAAATCCACTATAGATCAATACTCTCCTAATCACATTTTAAGATGAAAAATTTTATTTAATGAAGTTTCAGACAGATGCAGTGCAATGAAATTGGTTCTCAGATAATTCTTTTTGTTTCTAGTAACTTGAAGTCATTAATAAATATAAATATTATATTTATTGTGGTTCACAAGATACAAAATGTATAAAATATATAAAAATTTAAAGTGCAAGAAATAAAATTTCAGTTCCGAGTGTCTTAATTTGCAATTACAAATATTAATATCAAATTAATTTTTAATAGAACTCCAGGATCCACTTATTAAATGTTCCTTATCTGGATTTCGAAATCGTTTTCAACCAAGGTATAAACATAAGAAAAGAATATACTTTTCAGCAGAAACGCAATTATAAGCACGGACGTAACGCGCATTTCGTTTTACTCATTAAAATCGTGGAATTCACGTTAACGGCCGCGGGGATTGATTTACAGCTAATTCCCCTCGTTTCCCCCGCGGTCTCTGCGATGTGAACATGCCGTATAATACGTACAACAATGGCGTGGCCAATATAAGCGAGCGAATTGGTCATCACGGATGTTTTCTGGTCTCGTTGCTTGCTTTCGCGCGAGCGGCTTTTTGCCGGGTTTACCAGCCAAGGCGGCTTCCCGGATATTCTAGCAATTAGCGATATAATTCCGTCAAGGAAACGAGATTTTACGAGCCGACCGCGGCTACTTCTGCATTATACTCTCGAACCGAATCGTTCATCGTGTTTTATTATTTTTTAGCTCGATCATCAGACCTCGCGCATTAATCCGGCAACATTAGTAGCTTAATGTGGTTTAAAATCAGCCGCTTACGGGGTGTAAATTATATCAAAGAATGTGGATCGAATGTCATAAATTAGATGCGTCGAAGGATTCCGCTCCCTTAAATCTTCTTCCTCTCTCGCTTTATTGCTATAATTCCAGAGACTAGCAGAAATGAATAACGCGATTGTAATGCACGCTAAGCCGTTGTCTATTTCGAGTTAGGCTCATCACATCATCGTGTGTCTGTCCGTATTTTTGTAACCTCGGCCGATTCTCTCGGTTCGACGCAGAAAGCGATCACGCTTCCATCCGGAAGTTCGTTCTCCCGTAGGTGTCGCGTGTACAAGGAAGATAAAAAAGTGCTGGGATGGAAGGTGATATCCTTCGGCAACATCCCGGAAGCGTGCGTGCCAGACGAGCACGTCGCGTCGAATCGACTCGCGGAACGCACGGATTCATTCGCGTCCAGAATAGACATTCGTTTACGTTTCGACGCCGTATGTAAGTTAATCGCGGAATCCGATCCTTAATTTCAAGCACGAATAAATATTTCTAAAATAAAAACCCAAATGAAGTTTCTAGAAGACTAAATTGTAAGGAAAATAAAGAGCGCGGCGTGTATATTGCATATACAGTTCCCGCGAAGTAGATTGAAATTGGAAGTGTGTTAATAATATTAGACAATGACAAAATAGCCAGTCGAATATAGTTTAAAATGGTATGTATTTTATTAAAATTCTCATAAACTTTCGTGTGCAGATGTGATATACACACTCTTGTGGGACAGACTGTAAAAATAGAACCTACACGGAGAAGAAGGCTTCTTCAGATTCAGTATTCCTATTTATTTCACTGAAATGTTTTTCATTGAAATAACATATGCTTATACGAAACACTATCTGTTTGAATAAAAATTTTGTTGTTTCGTTAAAAAGATCCTATTATTTGAAAGAAATAACACTATTATTCGAAGTAATATTTTTCAACCAAATAATATATTACGTGATTACAATAAGTATACGTACAACGAAACAAATGATTTATTTATATGAAAATGACAAAATATATTGAAAACATATCTTTCGTTTCAAACAAATAATTTATTTAAGATGAAGATATATTGTGTCAAATTCAAATAATCGTACTTATTGATTCGAGCTTTGATTTGCTTGGATACAATAAAATTTATTAAGTTTGAAGAAATCGTTTTTGTGTATGAAAATTTTAAATTTTTGGTAATACTTCGAGCTATGGCACATACATCCTTAACGCATGATTTGTCGTTAAAACTGGGATTGAGAATTTTGAGAGGGACATCATTGAAACGTACGTTGAAAAAAAAAAAAATTATTAACAGGTCAGGGAGAATGTGGATGAAATCGTCGCCACCGCGGATCGCACGCGCGATCCTCGAGATAATCCAGGAGAGGCTTATCGTGCGTGAGTGCGTGCGCGTGTGCGCGGTGTGCACGCGCGCTATGTTATTATATTTTGTCGGTCGTGCCAGATGCTACGGGGGCAGGGCCCTTGCCACTGGTTACTTCTGGTTTCATATTCCGGCGCGATGTATTTTTGGAGCACGCCGCGCGCGCTGCTGTACCTCGTTTCTCGCGTGAGAAAAAAGAAGGGTTAAAAGGAAAAGGAGGGAGGTCGAATTTGTTACTTGGGGACGCGCTAAGAAAGCAGCGTGCCACGGATACGCAAAAAGTGGAGACTGCATCTTACAGAGTCTATTACGAGGGGCGCCGCTATCGTTAGCGTGCCACGAAATTATAACGCGTCGGACAATTATTTCGTCGAGTGTATTGCTCAGAGACGCAAAGTAAAAGTTTTAAATCGACAATAGAAAATACCGCAGATACACAAAGAGAATTTTCTTAGAATTTACTCTCTTGAAGTCATAGCAGTCATGGAACAACGTAAACTTCGAAGAATTTTACCATTATTTTAATGAAATTTAGCAAAATTATAGTAAAATTTAAACTATTTTATATTACATTATTGTATATAATATGATAAATATAAAATAAATTATAATGTAATTATAATATAATTATATTAAATAAACAAATTATAATTAAACTAGGAAAGGCTCTGGAGAAATAAATCAAAATATGATGCTTTGAGAGCCAATACCAAGATGTTCATATGTAATTAACAAGCAATTATTATTACAGTAAAAACGTTTCGATTCTCAGTTTTAGATCATCTTCAGTGTAAATATATTACTCCATTCCACATGCGATGGTTGAGATATGAAAACCGAAGGTTACATTAATAAAATTAAAAAAAGAAAACTGTGAGTGGCGACACATTATTTCAGACAGCGTGTAATTACAATTAAAGGTTCAAAATATCTGTACTGTAATAATAATTACTTGTTAATTACATTAATTTACACATGAACATCTTGCGTTGGCTCTCACGGTATTAATTTATATTTTGATAACAAATTATGTAATATAATAAATTTACTAAATTTTATTAGAACATTTATAGTAATTAAAATTCTTTGAAATCCAACTTTATCATTCTGAGGGTAAATTCCAAGAGAAAATTCTCTTCATATGTACCCATCAAAAATATCGCAACTTTTTCAAATGTTTTTAATTATAATCATTTCGTTGTTCTATTAATTAAGCATTTTCAAAAAAATCCATAATTCCAATCCATATTTTATATTCTTATGACATTTCATATTTTTAAAATATTGTTTACCTATACACAGAAAAATATCAATTCTATGGATAAGAAAAGCATTTACTCGATTAATTTTTTTTTTCGCACGTAACAATTATCTTTAACGAAGAATTTATTCGCAATCATTTTTTTTCAATTTAATTATTTTCTTGCTAATAGTTTTAAAATAAACTTATCACACATTTAAAAAAAATTTATTATCATACACTAAAAAAAGAGATTTTTTGTTAATATTGTATTTATATAAAATTATATCTAAGAAAAGTCAGAATAAACCAATCAAATGTTTGTTTTAAGTTAATATTCTTGATTGAAGCAATAAATTACTAAGATTCGGAATTATAAACAAATTTCAGATTTATGATAAATTTATGTTAAATTTACGGATATATAAACTTATGAAATATTTGAAATGAGCAATATTTACTTAAATCAAATATATATTCTTCTATGTATGTGTACGTAGAAGTTTAAGTAAATATCACTTGTTTCAATTAAATATGTATATTTCAAGATCGCTAAAAAAATATTCTTTGCAAAGATTACTTAAAAAAATAAAACTATAAACTCATAATCGCTTTTCTTAGAAGGAGAACGACACTTTTCTGTAACGACACTGCTCTATATTAATCATAATGACGGAGCTATTGCTGTGAGAATGATTCTTTTCAAATTACCATCTTGCAATTATCTTTTATTAATGTTCTATTCACATCCAAATGATTGAATTGATATTAGATATGACGCAATAGAACTCTATAATCCCAGATCAATAACTCCTAATGACTCCTGTAACGACTAATGACGCGGCACTTCGATCTCACTGATCTATTTTCCAATTGACGGAAATCGGCCACTCGATCGGTTGTCCGCTCTGGAGCGATGGGCTCCGCCGTGACGGCGCGTTTACACCGTGGCACGTGCGAAACAGTGACCACGTGTACACTGCCGACAGGCGAGATGTAAACGAACATCAGCCAGAAACCGGAAGAGGCTCGGTGCTCTGCGAACCGCGCGACACCGAGGCCAACCCGTGAAACCCGTTGCGAAAAATAAGATCCCACGTAATCGGCACGGCAAATGACACCGTGACAAATTTAAGTTACTGCTTGAATCTTCTTTGTCAGCAAATGATTTCGTCAGCAATCGATGATAAAAGTGATTGGGCACTCACAAGTACCGCCACGACACGAAGTCCAGTTAATTCTCGTTTCGAGTTTCCACTTCGCGAGGCTGTCGATTTTGCGACGAGTGCCTCTTTCATCGAACAATCGAGGGGAACGGCGCGAAACAAATATATACGTGTATAAAGATTTCGTGCGAGTTCGTTCGAGAGGCGACTCTGGCACAGCTGATTTCCACCCGCATCTCCACGCAACCCGCGCCCCCCAACGATATTTATTTATCTCGAGTACGCGCGGGCCTCATCGTCCAATTTGCGCTCTCGCAAATATCTCCTGCGGCCGGGCATGGAACCGTTTCGCTCGTTAAAGCTGGTTACGTCACGGGAGAAATACATGTTAACCTCCTTTCGGAAGAGCCGGCGCGGCGCGGCGCGGCGGTAAAAAGCTGTAGGATCATTTTTACACAGAGATTTTTACACACATTATGGGACAGTTCAGCCGCTCGAGGTCGCGTCAAACCGCATGAAAACGTGTAATTATGCATCATTGACGCTACCGAGGCGAGCATAATTACTAATTTTACGCTGTTATCGGCGCTGTCCATCGATTGGCTGCCATGTTAATAAACGGTAATTATATTATAATTATAAGCAGCGTAGTCTTGCAATTTTCCAGTGAATAATGTTTCCTTGGATGGTTCATATCGTGGTAGCATTTTTAATAAAGCGTGAGAACGCGACATTAAAGAGTACAAGGACTACATGTGTCCAAAGACTAAAATATCAATCATACTACTTAATATAAAGTATAAACAACAATTCGACACAAAGAACATTTTCTATCAGAATTAATCCTTAAAATCATAGTAATAATAAACCAATATAGATTTCAAAGTTTTAACAGAATATTTTCATAAAATTTACTCTCTTTTTTTTCAGTAAAATTTGGCTAAGTTTTACTGTTATAAATTGTAGTTAAGAGGCGTGCGAATAATTTCAATACAAATCGAATCTGAAATCGTCGATGATTCGATTTCGAATCGATCGACATTTCGATTGTTTTACTATTTATACTTCTTACACAAACAATCTTGTATCAGCACGTACAATTCCTCGTGCCTGATTGTTTATCGTATTTTCAAAACTGTTTTATCATTTCTAGATCTTATAAACTATTTGAAAATTTGTGTACACGATAATAATTGTTTTTATAAATTTGTTTCAATATTTTTTAAGTTTATGTTATGATTTTGTAGAATTTAAAACAAAATTTAAAATTACTTTATTATAATATATTTCTTGATAAAATGCATTAAAATAACTCAATATCATCATTTCAATGTTTGTTGATATAATACTCTTACACTAAATCTAGTATCCATTATACATAAATTTTTATTTAGCTCGTCAATTTTGGTAATTCTTTTCTAAAATTTTTGCGATTAATTTTTTCATTTGTTAAAAAAGATCTGCTACGTCACTGACAATATTTTGTGACATTTAAATTAGTATGTAATGTAAATCCTAAAAAATCTGATTCGAACTCGATTCAATTGATTTCGAACATGATATCAAAGATTCGAGTCGATCTCACAAGTGTCTGATTCGCACAAATATGGTTAAATTTTACTAAAATTACAATAGATTTTGCTAAAATCATAACAAGATTTTTGACAATTTATGTTGTCCCAGAACTATTATGATTTTAAAAGGCTAGATTCTAAGAGAAGAGAAATTCTCTTTGTAATTCTCTTTCCAAGCCGAGCGCAACGACGAGAGCGCGTCCGAGAGTGCATAACTGGGCGCGGGCATTATTCTATTCCCCCTACAATGCGATCTAGTCGCGTTCGGGACCGCGCCGATTGCCAATTGTTTCTCCTTTTCAGGAAATATCTAACTCGTATCTATCCTGTACGAGGTCAAGGGTCGTCGACCTCGTGTCCAGAAAGCTCGTACGTACATACGTGTTACTGATAGACGCGCTGGTCAGCGACGGTCATTATGTTAACTGGCAATCACGGTAATGCTGTCATCAGCATCCGTACTCTTACTGCAATAACTATAATGCAGCTATTGTGAGCACTCCCGCGTAATCCAGGCATTATAGTTGGCGAGTTTTCATTGATCACTACCGGGTATATCTGAATATATTATGTTAATTTGTACGGAGATTCGTCTCCGCGCGAAAAAATTAAGAATCGACCGATAATAACTCATTGGCTATACTTTCATTTTGATATTTCGACTGTCATTTAACTACGTTTTTAAATAACAAAATAATTTTCACGCGAGGTAACAGAAAATTAGTATGAAATCAACAATGATCGGTTTGTACAAGCAAAACTATAAAAAATCTTTAGAGCTTGGTAATCTTAAATTTCAGTAAAAATGTATATATATGTAATTTATTTCAATAATAATTATGTAAAAAGAATTAAAAATATGTAAATCTAGATTTCTTTACATTGAATCAAATTGAATCGTTGAACTTTTAATTAACAACATTATTTAGGTAGAATTTTAATATAGATAAAAGATTTTCATGTAAGAAGAATTATAATAATATTACAACGTTATTATAAATATGATTTTATAAAAATATCATTCAATAATACATGTGACTCAAATTCAAACGTCTTATATTCAAAATTTTCAAATAGTTCGAATTCGAGATTCAGTTAAAAGACGAGTCTTATCTGATTCGATTCGTATACAAATAGTTTACGCGTCTCGAAAGAGCGTTGCACATTGTAACTGTTTTAATCATAATAGTGAAAATAAATTATTAACAGTTACAATAATAGATAGTAAATTAATAGATAATAATAGTTAAAAAATAATAATTCTCGACTTGAAGATTGTTACTCCTCGTTTCCTATCCGACATTTTATTCCTTTCAACTCGTGAAAATTATTACTGAACAAAGGCAAATATATTTATCTTGATAAAGCTATACACAAAATTTCTTCACGTAAGTTACGTCTCTTCAAAATCATCCAACTCATTAAAAAAGATTTTACATTTTTGCTCGTACGTCAGACAAAAAATTCGTTGATTCGATACAAATTTTGTCTTCCGTATAAATTTTTTATCTTTGCGAGCTTCACAAGCTCCATAGTTTAAATAATAAATGAGCAAAGGCCAAAACAAGTTAAATAGCTTTCTGAATCACAATAATTTATCCTAGTATTAAAACATAATTTTAACTTTCATAATTTAAGCTCAAAAGCCAACGTTTTTAACGTAAAGACGACGTTAGCTGTTGGCTTCGATATAAATAAATGCGCATCGCGCATTTTTATTTTCAAGAAGATCGACTACGACTAGTTCGCAATAAAAATGTATGCAGCGAAGAGACTCACCGGACCGGCGATACCCGCGCTTCTCGCTCGATGCACGCCACGTCCGCGGCTTCCCCGTCGCCGTCATTATCACTCGCGATGCATCCTGCCGATCTCGCCATAGGCGGGGCGTGTAACTGTTCTCCTTTCGCGGGTGCCAGGGGCTGCGGGCAAGAAAAATACTGTTATTCGTTCGCCATTAGACAGCCGGTGACGGACACACCGGCGGACTTGGCCGCTCGACGTGCGCCGCATAAATAGCACGGCCGTGACAACGCCGGCTAATTAGCGCGACACCTGTAATTAGCCCCATCGCGTTTGCTCGCGGGCGGCCCGATTAACGGGGACGCGCAACAGAGACGATCACGCGCGCGAAATCAATTTAAAAAAAATAAAAAAAATAAAAATTCCACCTAAATCACTCGTGCAATCGTTGCGTCGTTTCACGACACGGATGGACGCGATCGTGTCGGGAAAATTATTGCACCGCTGCGTTTGGTTCACTTCCTCGCACGTGTCGCTTGCGTTCCTTCGCTGCGCCACGCGCGTCACGCGACGTTTTTTGACGTCATCTCGCAGTCAAATAAACAAGTGCCCGTTTGCCCGTGAAACCGTGCATTCGCCGATCCGTAATCGATATCACGGCCGCTCGAATCCGAAATCATATATCCAGAATCATATATTAAACACCGCATTTATTGCGAGCAAGATTATTAGAGCGAGTAACATTTAAAATTTTTTTAATGTATAACGTACACATACAGGATGATTATTAATGACTGTTCCCACTTTTTACCATAGGAGCACGCATTTGTAATTTCTAATATAATAATATGTTAGAAATACGTATCCGTCGGTAAATCATGCTCCTATGATAAAACACGGAAACAGTCATTAATAATCAGCCTGTATATACTTCGAATAGATACGATAACTTTCTATTGATATCCAAAGTGTCTCGCATCTGGGAACGACATCATAAAGCCAGGTAAAAATTGGCAGGACTTCGTCCGTCCTATCGTTGCCAAATAACGCACGCCAAACACGCGCGCAGAAGAGGTAGAAAGGCGCATCGCTTCCGGTAGTGGGACCGATCACATCCGGCGATGGCTGCGCGTATTACGTACGGTCGCAACGTGTTACGAATCACGGCGCGGTCCTTTTCAAGCGACCGCCGCCGCCGCCGCCGCCGCCGCCGCCGCCGCCGCCGCCGCCGTCGCCGCCGCCACGGCGGCGGAAAGCGTTTTTACGACCGATCGCGGGAGAGGAGGCATCTCTTAATTATTACCTTAAGCACGTTGACGACGTTATTGCGTGACGCTAATTGCCATTTTAATGACGAAGATTAAGAATCCGCGGGACGGAGATGACGGCGAATTACACAGATCTGCGAAATTAAGGATGTTGAAATTTATTTGAGAATCGCGAGCGATTTCCTACGTAATTTTGTACGCTGCACGTGAATCTGGTAGCAGAAATTCTCTATGCTCGTAAAGATGTTACAAGAAAAGTAAATTATTTCTAATATCTTAACCGATGGTCTCATACAGTACTATTCTTCTTCTTCGAAATCAATTTGAATTCGTTTAAATTTATTTTTGTTTGCTGGGTAGTAATGTATCTCGAAACAATTAAGTCGCATATTGGCAAACAAAAATTGATTTTGGAGAGGAAGGATAAATACTATATGAGGCCATCGCTGCATCGGTCCGAATATTGAAATCATCTGTTTTTTTTTCTATAATATTATTATGAATGTAACAAAAATCGTCACTTCATCCCAAAACCTTGATGTGATATAAGTAGATTCGACGGATAGGTGGTTTCGTGTTTAGTGCACAAAATTACGTAGAAAATTTTCATTTATTATTCTTCAATTAAAGAAACATCGTAAATCTGTGTTATTGCCGGAGAAAATTTTTCGATCGTTTCAAGGTTGGGAAACCTTGTACACCGAGCGGAGCGTGATCAAGATCGGAGCGTGTGCACGATGGCAAACCGTTGGCGATTACCCGAGCGGCATAATCGTTTGGTTTTCTGGGAATTTATGCGCTTCGCGCAAGAATCCGCGAATTGCGCGCGCGCTTGTTTCCCTTCCCGAAATACGACGAGAGGCGTGCGCGCGCGCTGCAGCTGCAACTGCTTTGCGAAAACTCGCCCGCGCGAATAAAAGCAAGTAACGAGGGAGGAGGCGGATTCCTTCGTCCGTCATTTCGTGTAAATCGTGATGCGAGCGGCCGCGCTGCTAGAGCCACCCATTTCTCCATCCCGAAAATATATATCGCGTGTCAAAATAGCGGCGGGTCTCGAGAGCAGCGCGCGTGTTGCTCCCATGCGCCCTTCGCCGTGATTAATCATCGTTAAGAGCCCGCGAACAACGAGGACACACGCTTGTCCCGCGATATTGCGGCAGGGAGGTGGGATCACGAACCATAAACGAAATTGAGCAAGAATTCAAAACACCGGCGATTCTTATCTATCCCTCTCGACTTTATCGCGATCCCGGACAACGTGATACGCGGAACGATGTAAGAGATAGAAGAAATTGTTCCGCTTTCGAGACATCGCACGTAGCGTTGTAATTGATCCCATTTCGTGCTAATTAAAACACAGCTTTTACATTCAGATAAACAACATAATTTTTGGACGCTCTCGCGAGAACGCCATAGGTCGCTCTCTCACACCACGCAGGTAAGCCTAGTTAAGTCGCCGTGAAGCCCGCTATCGTGATAGAACTGTTTACGTCCGGCCATGTAGTTAATAAAGGGACTATCTATCTATCTTCCCCCCTCCCCTCTTTCTCTTTCTCTCTTCGAGTCGAGAGATAAATTGAGAGATAGAATGCCCCCTCTCGTTACCTAACTTTTCTACAGATTCTCTTACACGTAGGGGAAGATGGTATACCTTCGACTAATTTTGAAATTTTTCATTCTGTTATATTTCATTTTACTGTTTAAAAATACAAAAAAAGTTTTAAAATATTCTTTCGGGTATTGACATTAATATACATTTTACGTAAATCGAAATTGATGTATAAGTTATTTATTGATATACTTTAATACTAAAAAATAAAAAATAAAAAAAAAATTAAATTGCAGGTTATATAAAACATTTGATAGTCAAATTGCCAATTATATGTATACCACATGCTAAAACGAAACGCATATTTTCTCGCTCTGTTCGATTTAGGTAAATATTTTATTGTTCATAGTTGTGTGTATTGGAATCTTCCTTGTTTTATTTTAATCATTAAAGTTAAAAGTGCAGTAAAAAGTAAGTGTCCTCGCGATGAAAGAAAAGATTCATTTTATAATTTTAATAATAAAGAGAAATATTCTGCTATAAAAAATAATTTATCAAGTATATAGAGTTGCACTTTTGCAAAAACACTTTTAGATCAGACAAATTTCTTTGATTATATTCATGCACATTATTCAATCTTTCTGTTTTTAACCTATTAAAAATAATTTCATTGTTTGCAGATTGATCGACAATTTTATGCAAAGTTTTAGAACTGAAAGAATTATTTGGATCTTCATACACGATAATAACAGAAAAAACGTCGAGAAGTATTTCAAAGAAAATTTAAATTCTCCATTAAAAAAGTAACTCAAGTGCTGGAATCTCTAAATTTTCGCTGAACAAGATTCTACGAAATTTTTCGAAACATTCCTACAAAATAAACAATCCATCAGTTGTTAACTAAACGCGCTATGCGTGGAATTCTGCAAGACGATGACTCGGTTGTTTGAAACTGAGGAAATTTACGAGAAGCAAATTATTGTTTCCGACAAAACACATTTTTAGCACATTTTTCTTTCATGAGAATACAGTAAAGACAACTGTTACTCCAAAAATCCAACAAGTTGGAACGAAAAAAATGGTTAATGCAATAACAATTTATTTAAATAAAGTTTTATACTGTTTTCGTAAAAAAAAAAGTAATTTTTGTTCAAATAATGACACACACTTTGAAAATATATATCATTAGAATATAAAATCTGATTTTTTGTCATTTCTTATAAAATCTAATAAAATTAAGTACATTGTACAAAATAATATACTAAAATAAAACTGTTAAGCGTCTTCTGTTAAACGCAATTTTATTTTTCTCGATTCCCGTATACGTCACAAAATAAGATCTAATTACACAGTTGCACAAAGAAAACCCTTGGAACGAGACAAGTTGCATTTTATAGTTTTTTGGCTATTGAATACAAATCACAATTTTGAAAAATTTGCAATTAAAGTTGCAAAAAAGGCTATTTTTACGTATTCTGTTATATTATAACTACAAAATATGATGTAATGGAAAAGGTCGACTGCAATTAAAATTAAGTATGCAGTCAGGACTTTCAATCTTTAAAAGGAATTTTTGGTGTCGGCTCTGGTTATTCTTATTAATATAAGATATTCATAGTTAAACATTGGATAAATTATGGAAGCTGTGAATTCGATTTTGACAATTTACCAAGTACAATTTCAGTTACATTCGTTTCCAACAACTTAATGTTTCTAGAATGTCAAAACTGGAAAATCTTCATTCGCCATATTAAATCCGCTATTTTGAACTTGTCAACTTTGATATCACACACGCGCGCACGCACGCACGCACACACGCACGCACGCACGCACGCACGCACGCACGCACGCACGCACGCACGCACGCATACACACACACACACACACACACAAATTTGTATTCAACTATCTGGAAATATTAATATAAGTTATAATGACAAAGTACGTAAAAATAGCCCTGTCTTGCAACTTTAATTGCAAAGTTCTCAAAATTGTGACGTAATGGAGCAATTCGGAAAGCGGATTGGTATTCAGCAGCCAAAAAACTATAAAATGCAACTTTCGGGGTTAAAAAAAGTCATTTTTTTGTGCCACAGTGTTATAATAATTTTAACAATTTCCTGCGCGACATTCTGTGCTTTTACTTTTTAAAGTATCCAATAGATAGTTTTGCAGGATAATATAGTTAAAGGTACAACGGGTCAATCAAAAAACATCACCTACGTTGCGTTTGGAATGCTTGAGATTCCCCAAGAATCCTGTCGCAATTCCTCGAGTGGAAAGAAAGACGCTTTATCGCAAGAAGACCCAATAATCGCGCTGCTTGTAAGTAATGCGAGTCATTGCAGCATGAAGTGCTACTTCGAAGTCTCATCTCTTTCAGTGATATTTTTTTTTCTTCGTACGCACCGTCGATTCTTGTCCTGCGAACGATATTTTGTTCGAATGCGATGCACAAAAATGGTCCCGATACACGACATCCCCGTGGACTTTCGCTTTCAGGTCTCCCGCAGTTCTCATCGTAAAAAGTTATATTTAATCTCCTGCTACCGGAGCCCGTCGAGGCTTTACGATTTCCCCCGGCCATTCGATTGGCGCTTTACGACGTTCGGCGGTCGCTGCGGCGAATCCACCCTGCGGCTGGCTTCTCCCGCACCACCTCGATGTAACAGACATCACCGTGCCCTCGCAGTGAACGCGAGCGATCCCTCTTTCTAATCGTTGGCTCCCGCTATTGTAAGCTGCTCATGGCCACGAAGAATCGCCTCGTTATTGCGAAACATTGCCGGCGGAGGCCGAAACGCGAATGCCGTCGCGGATGCAAAATAAACCGGTTTTAGGCGCGTGTCAACGATACGCTCACCTCCCGATTCCCGCGACGCACCCTCGTCGTATTATCTCCGATAGGGAAAGAGACTTCGTTTCTTTTTCAAATTGTCATCGGAGAAGTAATGCGGATTTCGGATACCTATACAAGATACATTCGCGATAGCATTGATCGAAATGACGCTGGACTGATCAGCAACACTGATCTCTGCGACGAAAGATGTGCTATCGATCACGTCTAAATAGATGTACTTGTGGTCATAAAAAACTTATCGTTTTTTTTTAAATGCCCAGTACACGCGCTTTTCTAAAAGTAACTGTTGTACAATTATGTACTTAAAAAAATAATAATAAAATCCAAGCGGTAGTAGCTTTGAGTTTCCTTAAAAAAATATGACAAAATTGCGACAATTAAAATAACATTTACGCACGTTGTAATATTTAACTTAATTCAAACGATGTTCTTTCGAATTCCCACTCAAGGATAATTCTGTTACAATCCAAGCGTTAAAAATATTTAACGTAAACAATTTGATGCTACTATCTTAATATAACATAATTACAATATAATGCAATATACAGATGTTTTATGTTTTATAGACGTTGGCTCTAAAAACGCCAAGTATTTTTATACTAAATATTTTTGGCGCTTGGATTAAAATAAAAAGGTACTACCGCTTGGGTTGAGGAATAGAATTATACTTGAGTAGGAATTTGAGAATGTGTGTATCTGTTACTTAAATTAGATAATACAATATGCATAAATTTTACTTTAATGATACAATTTTGTATGCGTTTTTTTTGAGAATTAGAACTATTATTATTTAAATTTCATTTTTAAGTAGTTGTACAATTTTATTTTCGAGAAACGCTCAGAAAATAAGTCAAACATAGAAAAGTGCTGTCGATTAAGTGAATGAATTAAAAGAATGTTTAAACTTTATCCACACACATGAAATAAAGTCCGAAATAGAATCCTTAATTAATTAGGAATTGACATAAATAAATTAACAAGCAAATAAATTATTTTTTCGTTACAATATAATGAATAGTGTATAAATCAATTCGGTGTTGATAAACAATTTTTAATTTTTCTACTATTACTATTTTTTTCATAAAACTCAATTCTTCGTGATCCAACATTTTTGTCCGCTGTTTTCTTAATTCAATCGGGTTACTAGTAGTGTTTTTAAAGAGTTTTCGGGCTCTAAAAAATCTCAAAAAATTCTGGCACTCTTCCAACATTCCAGAATACGATTTCACAAATGTTTGACCCAAAACGTTTTTCATTTTTTTTATACATGTCCAAATTTGAGGCAGAATAATTTTAAATCGAAAATTTGCCAGTCTTTTGTATTAATGCTCCCCGGTTAGACAGCGAAGCGTTAACACAAAAATTATAAAATTTGGTATTTATATCTTTTTTAACATTTATATCTCCCGTGTTATGTCCCCCAAAGTTCCCGTGTTAAAAATATATTTTACACATAGACATTAATTTGAATTTAAAAAGATTATCATTATAACATTTTGTTACTATTTTGTTTCTTTTCAATGCACAGTGATTAATAAAAAATCGTAATGATTACTAATCAAAGCAGAAATATTCTGCACTATTAATATTAATATATTTGGTGCATTTTTATTTCTATTTTTAGAAGATAATTTTTATTTATTACGAATTTGACTTGCCTAATAAGGACACACGGTTTGTCTCGCTGTAGCATGTACATTTGGCGCAAAACATCACCGTGATTATTCGATCGAATCAAAAGCACCGCGTACTAAAATTACTGTAAGATAAAATGCACCACCTGCTTCACGTGTGCGGTTTACGAACTTTTTTTTATTCCAATCTCTCCGTCCCCTTTTCTAATACCTTTCGGCCGTTTTCGCAACCGCCTCATTATCATGTGTTTTATAGAATCTTTATGTTCCTTAAAAAAGAAGGAATCGGGGTAGCACTTTAACGCAATCATTACGAACGAAATTCAGGACTCAAATTATAGCAATCGAGCCGATACGCTGATATTTCGGCGTCTTACAGATCGCGCGAGAAGGTGAGCGATGGAATCAATAAAACGTTATCGGAACCGGCATTTAGGACAACCCTTCGATCGACGATCAATCACGGACTGGATATAAATGACTTTAAATCCCGCCGTTCTTTTTTCTTTTCATCGTTCGTTGTCATGCATGACGCGCTTCATTTTTTCTTTTTTTTTTTTCCATAAACCTAGTTTCGCTGTCCTTTCCTTTTTTCTTTATCGCGTCACATATTTTAAAAAACTGGAACTGTAAATGTCAATCTTGCGTTCAAACTTTTTCTCAAAAATTATTTGTATGTACGCAATTTTTGTCTAGCTACTTCTGTAATTAACAGATCAATAAATAAAGAAATTACGAAATACAAAGAGCATGAATTCGATTGAAAATGTATCAGGATTAACAAAATTCCACTTTTTTAAAATAAAGTTCAAATGTCCGTGAAAAAAAGCGGCAAAAGCTACACTTTTTTAAATAAAAAAATCGAATAAATAGAAAATAGAAAAGTTTTTAATTGATGGAATAAATAATAAAAAAACAATTTTCAATTTTAACTTGATTCAAAATAAAATTCGAAATAGAATCCGAATTACAAATCGACATATATAAATTTATTTTTTCATTAAACTTAACAACAATATTAATATAAAAATTTAATAATATTTATATCTCCAACGTTTGATTTAAAAATGTACTTTACACATTAATGTGAATTAAAAAAAAAAGAGTACTGTCATAAGGTTTCGTTACTACTTTGCTTCCTTTCACTCTAGAGATTAATAAAATCATAGTGATTTACTAATTGAAGCAGAAATCATCATTTTGCACTATTAATCCAAATACATTTCATCATTACACAACAGTACCTAATTTTTTTGCCAGTTTGTTCCACTAGATAAACTTTGGGTCAGTAAAAACCGAAATTTACTTTGATTTCTTTTACCACTCATTTCTTCGACCAATCCCGAAGTGTATTTATTATAATTCGATTTAAGATAGTCATGCGGATTATAAAGCAAGGGCAATATTTTGACAGGAGATATATTGCTCACTTTACTTGCAGCACCCTCGTAGAAGGTAGGCGTATTTTCGTCGCATTTCATTCCTATGCATCCCCTTCTCGAACGGCCTGTCCTAATCCTTTCTTTTGCTTCTACCCTCGCCCTCCTCTCTTTCTCGTTCAACGTTCACCGCGCTCCGGCTCCCGTTGCTGTTCGCTGTTACGCTGTTAAACGAGCGGATCGGTAGTAGCTATCGGCGCGAGCGCATCTGGAAGGAATAAAGTACACGTTACGAAGGGTAAGCAAGCGGTCGTGCAAGCGGCGTTGCAAGCCAGGCAACGTAGACTGCATAAGTAATCGAGCCCGAGGGAACCAGCTATTCGTCGGGATCGTCCGCGCGATGCGCGAACGCCGAGAATCGAGAGAGGCATCGAGGAAGTCAGAAAAAAAAATCCTTTTCCCCCGACAGACACGTTTATCTCTTCTTACGTCTTCCTGAAGTCACGATTTTGCCGCGACCCATCGAAGTTCTTTCACGCGAGCCGTCTCAGCGGAAAGAACAACATAGTTCAACTCACCGTTTGCATTGATAAGATCAAAATAAAACAGTAAATAAAGGAATTGTAACTTGCTGTAATTTATTATTAGCATGTAGAATTATTTATAGCACGAAATTAAGTTTATCAGCGAAACAAGCGACGCGCCGCGTACACCATGCAACGGGGAGTGATAAGATCGATTTATAAGCGGCTACGTGCGTATTAGCGGCCGCAAGATGCGCAATTACATCCAATTTTTGCTAATGACTGTATTTCGGATAACACGGCTTTTTAATATTGTATATTATAGAATATATAAACAAGACATTTTTCGCGATACATCGTCAATACTTTAATGTTGCAAGCGCATATATATTATATATATATATATATATATATATATATATATGCGCACACACATAATACATATGAAATGTGTGTCCTATTATTTTATGCGAAGAAAGAGCTAAAAATGTGTAAGAAAACGATAGCTACGCGCTACCGCGCTTTTGATCAATTCCGAAGAACTATTCGCTGACACATTTTCATAAATATTAAATATTTGATGGCTTATCGCTTTTAACGCAGAATAAAGTTAATGTAGAAAAAAAATTCCCTTGTGACAAAAAGAAATCAAATTAAAACTAACATATTCAACAATTATTGTTTAATATTGTTTTATACACGAGTAAGAATATCAAATCATTTTTAATCTGATAATCTTAAATTTCAGCAGTATAAAAATATATTTTTTATTTCAATGTTGTAACAACCATTCAAAGAGCGTATGATTTTAATAATATGTATTATAGGCTATGTGGATATTATGGCCACGTATTATCTGCATTATTGGGTGACGAATTTTAGCGATTACTTGTCATTTGTTTAGTAGCGTTGTTATGTAGTGCAGACATTAATATGTCAATACACAAAAACCGACAATTGCTACGTGGATATTTTTAAACATTTCGAAACTTTCTCAAGGTACACTTTTTTTACATTTAATTACGTATATTTTCTCATTCTTTTTGAACGACTTATCACACGAACGTGTACACACTTGAATATTTCTTTTGTTATTTGACTTTTTATTTAGCTGCACACATTTCGAGTTATGCAAAATTATTTAGTAGCATAACATTTTATTGATATAGCTAATTAAGTGAGATATTAAAATATTTCTTTAATAAATCTATTAGCATCACTCTACAGAGGTAGGTTCTGGAACATTAGAGAGACTATTTTATTCTTGTTTAATGTTAAACTGAACGTAGAAAAATTCCAAACCAGAAATATTAAAAATATAATTTTGTAATAAATATTTGATACAAAATACATACTTCATGCCCATTTATATATTTATATACCAATTAAATGAATATATCATCTCCTTTAATTCTTGGTTCAATGATAATGTTATTTCTTATCCAACATTTTCTTCTTCATGAAAATTGTTACTGATATATTATATTTTTTGCTTGATACATCTATATAAAATTTCTTCACGTGAGCAAAATATGTCAGTTTAATGCTGTATATAATCTTATTTTAATATTTACATGGTGAAATCTCAAAGATATTCTCAAAATCAGAATGTTCTTTCCTATGTACATTTAATTAAAAATTTACACATAGATATTCTAGAATTCTTCGACAAATTCTGTCAAATGTGATTTCTGACAAATCACAAAATATATTCCGAATGAGGAATGCTAACTTTAAAGATTGATCGAATCCAAATCCAATAAGACGAGTCCAATCTATGGGACCACTAAGAAGTTTAGGGGCCCCGATAAGAAGTGAATTCTCGAATGCTGTGGCTACTCCTCGGCAAGTCAGAGCGATACGGCTTGCAGAAAGGGACTTTAATGCGTCGTATATTAATGTCATGAGAAATAATGGGTCTTCACGATGCGGCTCGCCGATGCAAATTGCGGACTGCATCGATTTATGAGGCGAACAGTAATTTCCACCATATTAGTTGGAGCCTGGCGCGCTTCAGACCCGCGTCTTCCTAGTACCCCCTCCCCCTTTCCTGGAGAGAACGCGATGTGCGCAATACGCGCAGCCGCTTATTCCGGTGTTCCGGTGTTCTAGCCAGCGCGCCAGAAAATCGTCTTAAAACGGATAAAACTGTATTTCCAAGCGACAAAGGGATGCAGAGCTACATAAAACGCGAATTCCAAGAATCAGATGCGCATGCGAAACACGGACTTTCAATCGTTTCGGAAAACACCATTTCGTTACGACCGTTATCGCCGTAAAGATTAATCGATCGTCCATAATTACAATTAATCCTTTGGGATCAAATTTTTCTTCTTTTTCTTTTGATAACAATTTTTGCTTATTGACGTAAAACAAGAATTTTACACTGATGTAAAAATAATTAAATTTTAATAAATATTTATTTGAGTAATATTAATGGAACATTTACTAAATATATTTATTTAGTACAAAAAGTTTTAATTTAAATATCATTTTTTCTTATAGAGTAAATATTTATGTACTGTAAATATTTCGTTGGTACTATGTTTATTAAAATTTAGGAATTTTTTCTCTCAATGTACGGCATATGTATCTTAGAGTACTTGGGACATATACAGCAACATATACATATAATACAATT
This sequence comes from Solenopsis invicta, assembly GCF_016802725.1. Taxonomy (NCBI): domain Eukaryota; kingdom Metazoa; phylum Arthropoda; class Insecta; order Hymenoptera; family Formicidae; genus Solenopsis; species Solenopsis invicta. The sequence goes on from NC_052667.1 coordinate 26,148,134, forward strand.
ATTTTTCATTAATACATAACTCGGAAAGTACTTAATAAAAAAATAACTTTATTTATAGTGTTTTGAAAAGCTCTTGATACTAGCTATTAGATTCTGAAATCAAAAATAGGGTGTTTCGTTTAAAAAGAAAATAATGTGACCTTGACCTGACCTTGACCACACCACTCAAGGTCAAATTAATGTACCTTGTAGTGTTACCTTCCAAGCCATACAACTTTCGTTAGAAATATTTTTTGTATCTTGCGTAGTTTCCGAAATAGCCTGAGGAAATTAAAATGAAACGTCTTGTATATCTCGTTGGTGTCCAAAGGGTTAACGAAGCACGAATAAAAGTCTACAAGCTCTGTTGACAGGGCGAATTTCGTTGGTGCGCGATTTGTCTCGCCACGTATTATTCATGCATCGCATTGACGTTGTCCTCCCTTCAGAAAAATGTCAAATGTTAATTAAGCTATTATCGCAGGATGCTCTAAGGATAGATAAACGGAAATGGCGATCATTAGTGGAAAATTATTTAAGTGGCGGTTACGTTGTGGCCTCTACATAGAAAAAAAAGGTCACATTTAATAAGACATTAAAGCGGGCGGAGGATAATAAGAATAATCTAACATTGATAAATCCCATTAATTAATTAAACCTCGTTGGATAATGTTTACGTTCTAGCTGACCGCCGTTTATTATCTGCCGATTAATAAACGGTCGTGTTTAATTCGGTTAGGGCAAAGGGAAGAGTACGAGAAGGCGCATATTAATCGCGCTCGCCTTCCTCCGCGCATCCACCTGCACTCGCGTCGCCGCTCTCGTATTAATACGAACAACGCGATGCGCGGAGAATTATGTTAATCACGACGGAAGGAAGTCATTTACGACGCTCCGTAAAGACACGATTGAAAACACTCGTAAAGCGCGGCACGGCGCGCGATTTTACGAGAACCGCGGCGGTGGCAGCGGCGGCGGCAGCGGCGGCGGCTTATGGTAGGGCCACGCATTGCAAATACGTCGATAAAACGTCTATGCTCGTGTGCGCAGCGGCGATACACGGGACGCTATTTATACGTACGTAAGAAACCTGTCGTGGAATCGGCGATATAAGAAAAGAGGCGCGAAGGCGTCCGTATAACAAAGTAATTATCGCGCCAAACGGAAACGCTCGCCACCGCCCCGTGATGCATAATGCGAGCAATTTTTCAAACCGCGCGAGCAGCGGAATATGATTGTTTCGGTGAACGATCAGCATTTACCGGAACGAATATCATAAATTCCACGCCATACTCCGCGATATTCGCCGCGCTGGGGAATTGTACCCGGGTGAACGTCTCCTCCACTTATCTCGCGGGATTCTACCTCCTCTCGCGGTGCAAACATCTCGTAACGATCGACGATTCCCTAGAAACCGATAACTCCCGGAACTATTTATACGACATTTACACATATTTCTTGTTTTCAAGTGTTCGCGCTCGGAGCCGGCAGCCGCGATAATAAAGTGCACCGCGCTAAACGCGGGCTCGCCGTCGTTAAGGCCGCGCGAACACGCGTAGAATCAGGAATGATAATTCACTTCGCGCCGGTGATTTGCGATCGTTCGCGGAGGAATGAACTTTCGTCGTCCTCTTACTCGGTGTGACAAAAATTCACGTTCGTAAATCCCTCCGAGAAAGGTTCGTCGGTGATAGTGGTGCACGTGGTTGCAACGGTAAATTACCGTCGATATATATATATTCGCGATGGAAATCCGTTTCCTCAGTGACAAAGCCGATACGACGGCTATTGTTAATTCTAGTTCGATTAGCGCACCGTGAAATAAGCAACTATGTGGCACGCTGAAAGGGGAACTGGTTACACCCACGAGTTCATTGTTCCGTTTGAATAATAAACCCGAGAACACTTTTTTAATATATTAAACGTAAAAAATGATCAAAGATGAAAAAAATAATAAGTTAATCTTTTGCAATTCTCTAACGCTATTTAACAAGATTCTCTAGTCTTTTCACATCAGAATTTGAAGATCTGAAATAACTTTAAATCAATACGTATTTCTGAAATATTTCTAAATTATAGTTTTCATTAAATAGAACCTGAAATATAAATTTATTTGTTATTATTATAATAACAAATAAATTTAAAGCTAATATATTATTTATAAAAATGACATTTACTTTTTGATCCACCTAATATTGCGGGCACATTCATATTCTCTGGCGGAATAGTCGATCATTATTGGATAAATAATCGTAGTTCCATAAATCTGTAATTATTCGCTAATCTATGTTTAATTTTTACAGGAATTCCCAGTTCACAAGTTGATGACAAAATTAATATCGTTCATGATTTTTCACTGTTTGGTTTGATGACTAAGTTTTTTATTGATTTTCAAAAGAACATCGATACTTTATTGACGCATATCAATGTTTATATCAATAAATGTAATTATTTATAGATGTATACATATCGATTTGATAAGTAAAAAAATATCGTGCAAATATCGACAAATTATTGATTGATAACTAGTAAATATAATATTCGAATCAAGTCAATATATGTTGATTCAACTTCAATAAAAATTGAATGATGATTAGATCGTCAACATCTACGTAATATTTTCCAGATACCGTGATCAAATTTTCGAAATATCAAATTGATTATTTTCGTATAATCTAAAATTGATTTTAATATATTTATCCGATGAAGATATATTTCAATATATTCTTCATCGACTTGTGAATCATATATATATATCATAATTTAAATGGTTGAGTAACGATTTATAAATGCGAATCTAATAAATTACACTTTCAATTAAAGACTGAAAATTATTTATTACTACAAAATCTAACTTCAGTTTGGTCTCGTGACTGTAATCATGTCTTTTATCATGATAGGTGATAAATGGCTCCAGGTTTAAAAATTGCGCATCTTTTAGTTCGTAATTTTTATAAATACTTTTGCCTATTGTTAAGACAATTTGAATGTCTACTCGAGATTTTAGAAACAAAGTAATAATTTTTTAAATCAAACATATTCAGCTTATTCCTCCTGTTAAGTCATTAACTGTATCAAGAAATATAATTTATAGGAAAAAAAGAGAACAAAAGTAAAAAAATACTAAAAAAATCAAAAACGAGCAAAAATATATAAATGTACTAGACATTTTATTTATATACAGGTTGAGTAACGTTTTACCTTACATAAGAGATGACTTACCGACTGCAACTGTATGGTTCAGTTTCTATGTGTGTGTATACATACATGTACAGTGCGGTGCAATGATTCGAAGAGCCTAGTAGAGCCAAGAGATGGCTGACTTATCGATGTCACAGTCTAACATTATACAATATACGTTAGACTGTGACGTCGGTAAGTCAGCCATCCAGTAGGCTCTTTGAATTATTGCACCGCACTGTACATATATATGTATACATATATTGGCTAATATAACATCTATACATTCTTGCTCTTTTCGGTTTTTTTATTTTCTTTAAAGAACTTTCTCAAATAGCATCAAGTCTTGTGGAAAGAGTCTTAAGTAATTTAATTGCAAGACAAAATGTAAAAATTTTGAAAAACTATATTCGTAAAAAATAAAGGATTGGAAGGACATTTTGAAATTAAAAAACAAAGTCTGTCGTATTATTTTTGTTTAAGAATATAAAATATTCAGAAATTATACAATTTTCTTAGATATGACATCACACTAGCGAGAACTGACATCGTTACCATATTTAATAATTCTTTTCAATCTTTCCATATTAATATTTATAAAGAAAATATTTCTGAATTACCATTTTAATTGCTTTAATTTTGTTCATTATTCATTATTCTGAATTTGGCAATGCCAAAGGTTTCTACGTTAAAAAATATACATAATTTGGAAAGTCAGGATTCCTCTCCACCTTTTTTTTTTAAGCTGAAGGAAAGTCCTCTCCTCAAAGTTAGGAATTGAGCGTTTGCCACTATTCTGAGATAATACGTCGAATGACTAGCGTTTAATATAACAGTTCAAATAAGAACGCTCCGTTCGCAATATAATTATATTTACCGGCGTATTTTCTATACATAGCGATGCACAAAGTTCGCAGCGAGAACTCAAGTACCGGACGCGGACGTAAATCTGGAGTAGCAGACGCATGGTCGACCCACTAAATACACCCGTAAAATATACGCCGACGATAATTTATTTTCCGCTAAGTCATCCCCTCTCCTCCGGAGATCACTTTCGTGCATCTCGTTCTCGCATAATATTCCGGTCTCGGTAGCAGTCGCGGCTACATATCTACGTTACGAGCTTATAATTCGTCGCGCTACGAAAACGTGTACCAGATTGCTTTCATACAATGAAATTTATGAATGTGGAGGATCGTAAGCAGCATATTCAGGTAGAATGTAGTTTGAGAAAGAAAAAAGCGTTCTCTCGTTCCTCCTTCGAGCGGACTGCGATTTGCAATCTGCATTTGTTGCGAGCGAGTGACGTAGAAATATCCGTCTCGCGATTCTCATATGCGATTCCAACGTCAGCTCGAGAAAGCTATTATGTGTAGTCTACGTGTGTAGTAGAAATCTCGCCGTGCAACCTTTTTGCGGTAGTCACTATGTAGAAAAAGATACGTTCTTGATTATTCTCTTCATATGAAAATCTGAGAGCGGAATAATTCTGACGTTCTTTAACCGCGCGCTCTCGCGATATTCTAGAATGTGAACATATATAATTGAGAGATATTGTTGGCACTAAAGAGAGCGATAAGCATCGTGCGGAAATGCGAAGACGCAGCATGCGATCGCCTCCTGATCTCGGGCTCTTTATATTATTTATTTCGAGCGGCTCTTGATCGCGACGCGTGTATCAAGGATCTCTGAATGGAATTATGCCAGATATCTTCACGCGCGCAAACGGAAACTCGCGAACGCTTGCGCGATGACCGCGAGACACGGAAGAATATCGTCGATATTCGTTTTCGCGTCGCTCCCTTAATTAACGTCATCGGGACGATCGATAGTACGACAGCTGCGTTTCTGTCGTGACAAAGCTCGCTAAGACGCGCGCGGTATTACGCCGAATTAGTATTATCCACCGCCTCTATCTCCCGTCGACGTGAAAGCCACAAGGAATGAAAAGAAAACAATGCAAGCGAATAGATACGATAGAATCTTGAAGTGCATATCCAGACTCGCATCTCGATATAGCAATTTTTTACAAGGTAAACCAAAAAGTCAAGGGTTTAGAAAAAAATCATGTAGTAAAAATTGCAGTACCAAACTTTATCTAATAGAATAAATTGAAAAAAAACTATAAAATAATTAATATAATAGCAAAATATATTGATGTATAATAACTTTATGTAAAAAGTTACATTTGCCTTGACTCATATATTATAAATAAATCATAATAATTATTATAATTTAAAGAAAAAAAAAATCAACCAATAGTAATATTATAATAATAAATCTTCATTGAAATTAATATGTGAAATACAATTTTTTAAAACGGGCATTTTGTAAATATAAATTGTCATCAAATTTGATTTCTAATTTAGTAAAAAAAAAAAAACCATAGTAGTAATAGAATAAATTCTTATTACGAGTATAAATCTGATCCGTATTTATATTTAAGTCTTGTAACACAGAATTAATTTATTAATCCAATATAAGTATTTAAAAATTAAATCTGAGAATTATATTTGTTTTTAAAGTAATTCTTATAAACCATAGTAGTAGTAGAATAAATTCTTATTACGAGTATAAATCTGATCCGTATTTATATTTAAGTCTTGTAACACAGAATTAATTTATTAATCCAATATAAGTATTTAAAAATTAAATCTGAGAATTATATTTGTTTTTAACAAAAAAGTATACTTTTTTTTAAATTTTACTGTGTCAAACACGTTTAACTTTATGCATTAATTGGCTGTACAACAATTTTGTTTAAAAATTATAACATTATTAACGATACAAACGATCTTGTCATCTATTTTGAGCTCATTAACCATCAGATAAAATTGTTGATTACGAATAAAAGTTTTCAAATACTTTAACTATATTATTGTGTTTTACCAGTTAACTGAAATTTGCATGATCTTTTACAATTTTTTAACATTTTTTAATAGTGATTTCTGTAATATTTCAAGATTTCTAAAACAATTGTTGTTAAGTCTCTATTTTTTACAATATAGAAAAGTGTTCTATATTTCATTTCTTTTAATAAAAAGAAAAATTAGTTTTGCAGATTTTGCAGTAGGAAATTACTAATAGTAAAAACCGGTTTTTACCATTGATATAGATTATATAAAAAAAAATAGAAGTTTGTCAACTATAATTTTTAAGTTAATAAGGTACATATATAGTTACAATACAAAATTAAAATTCTAATGTCAAATTATATTCAATTCGAGTCATTTTTTAATCATTCTATGTTACTACTGTTTCTACTCAATACGTCTTTAAACTAATACAATTAAATTCAAGAAATGCATAAAATTTAATTCAAATTTATTTTTTTATTTGCTAAGTGCAACATTAATATAAATGTTTCATAATTTGAAACTAAGCAATTTAATCACAGAAATAAATTAATCCATTATATTGTTTTTTAATCATATATATATATATATATATATATTTGTATTAAAATAATAAATTTCGATACACGTATAAAGGTTAAAAATAACAAAATATTATTTACATAAGTCAAAGCATTAATTTAAAGAATTTAGTCAATTTTGAGCCTATCGTGAATAGTTATTAATTGCATTCCATTTTATTGATAACAGAAATTAAAAAATAAATAGTTTTTAAACCTCATTGTAGTGATTGTAGCATATATAAAAATTGGACGTCGACTCTGTGTCAAAGATCCAGATTCAAATTTGCATTAGATTTTTAATTGATCATCGACTTTCAGAAGGTAATGGCAAATCATCGAAAGTATCGATTTTTACTAAGCCAATCATCATGAAGCACGCGTAAGTACGCATTATATGAAAGGTGATGACATCACATCCAACTTATCAATAAGTAATCGTAAGAACAAAAAACTTGACCACGATCTTCAGTCATGAAGAGCCGACGAGAGAAAGAGAAAGAAAGAAAGAGAGAGAGAGAGAGAGAGAGATATTCTCGAACCCCTACAGAAAGCAGTTCTGGTATTTTAAAGATGTCATTCTACTCATCCGGTTATTCTGCTGGTACGTATCATGAGAGCTGTCGAGGCTGACAAATGTATCATTAACCTTCTTAGAAGAAGTATTCGTATGTCTTCAGCAAAATATTTCTGACATATTCTAGATACGAGTAATACTTTCAGTATTATCCAGTACCGAACTACGTTACTGAATCTCCTCAACTGCCCCCAAAAAGTTAATATCAAATCAACAATTGATTGTTTTATATACATAAGTAAAAATATAAAATCGTGGAAGAATTTATAAACTTAAATAAACATAATTTTCTCACCCAAAGAAACCAAAATTTCTTCAGGTATTTATATTCTTGCTTATATATGAAGCAATGAACAATTTGATACTAATTTTTCTTCTGTGTAATACATTCGTCGCTTATATGTATATACATATATGCACTAATGTCTTTCCTTCGAGAACGGACTCCAAAAACATCGTCATGGACATTACTGAACGATTCCAATTTTTCTGCCTTGACAACAAACGTACGCCCACGGCTTAAACAAACAAAACCAACACCCAAAGATACGCAGTATTTGCTTGTTACCGCCGTCATCGCGAGGAGGTGCAGGTACGTTGGACACAGAAGTCTTGTAAAGCAGAATAAAAAAAAAAAATCCAAAAGTATTTTGAATTACATAACAAATGTTGATTAAAATCATTCTATAAGCATAAGTGCCAATTAATATACCCCGCATACATTGATCTACAGCTATCATAATTGTTGGTACTTATGCAGTTTTAATGTAATCTTTATGCTCTAAAATTTGACGAAATATTCATTTCTAAAATCCAAATCAATCAAATGGAAGAAGTTCTTTGATCTTTTAATATTTAATAATGTACAGTGATTACAAAGTGATTCAAGTTTTTTTGGTTAAAATTGAAATTAAAAAATCTCATTATTAATCTCAGTATCGATAGTAATGATCACTACATTGTGCTCGATATTATCACTATGTTGTGCTTGTGTAATCATTGCCCTCTAAATATAGCCTTCTGGGGCCTCATCTATATATAAAATAGGCAAAGTTCTGTAATCATCTAATATTTGACAGTTTACAAAGATTACAACGTCTTGATCTCAGTTCTTAGTTAAAATTTAAGTCAAACAATCGTTATCTGATTATTACAGCAATAGTGATATATCGACAGTAATAATCACAAATTTATGCCTGTTGTTAATTATCATTATGTTGAGCTTGTGCAATCATTGCCATCTAAATATAGAATGAGGGAACGTGGCAGGAAAAAGTGTACGACGTGTCCTAGGTAGGCTTCCTGCGATTCATGAACCAGAATAAGACATTTATATGTGTAAACGCGTGCCAGTTCCTCCATTTCCGCAGTTATCGCAGGAATAAGAGCGAACATTATTTTAATGAAAAACATTACGCAAAATGATTATCGCGCGAACAGTTTAGGAATATGAATTGCAATTTTCCCCCTCGGTTAAAAACGTGACTTACGTAAGTCGACATAACCGCTACAATAAGATATACAGATACTAAATGCACAAATTTAATTTCTGCAGAAATTTAATTTCTAATTAGTTAACTGCGTTCAATTTATTTTTATTGATTTCACTTTACCACTTATATTTATTTTTGTGTAAAACAATCTATGTAAAAGCCATGCAAATAAACTATTGTACAACAGATTCACTTGATCATAATTATCCTTATTAAAAGAAAAAACTATAAATTCAATTAATTAGGAAAATTAAGTTTGAAAAAATTTTATCTCAGATCACCGGGCGTTCTTATTCAATATTGCCATTAGTATGTCCTCCGAAAGCTCAACCTGTTCCGAAGATTCACGCGCACGGATAGAAGTCGTTGTGTATACGCGAGGAATAAATAATTAGCGGCATGTTTCGGCAATCGAAAACAAAGATGGCTGCTGTTCGTCGACAGGTGAGAACGCATTGCGCATCTCAATTGCCAGTTCTCTCTTCGCCTGTCGAAGTTACTTTTCTTTATCGCGCTACAAAGTCAGAGTCTAATGGAACGCGCTTAATTGTAACAGCAAAACTAATTCAAATAATTGATTGATAATCTTAATTTAAATATAGTGATTATAAAAAAATTTAATCTTGCTACGTATTTATTTGATTATTATCAAGAAGCGATGCGATATCGAAGCTCAATCTCATTTCGAATTCCGAATGGCAACCGCGTTCACATCTTGATTTTCGGATGATCACCCTTTCTTTGAATCTTCGAAATCCTACTTCAAATGCGATGAGGTTGAAAGTAACGTGAGAATCCTGCCGATCCTTGCCGTTAATTTGCGGATCGTCTCAGACTGACAATCACGTCGACGCAAACAACGAACGATAAACGGAGAGAAACGGAGAGAAAAATCCCTTCAAGGATAAATTATATTTAGCTTCGAGTGCTGCCACCGATTTGAGGGTCTCCAAGGATACCTTCAAATCGACGCTCGGAACGATATTAACGAACGGCTTTAGGTATTATAAAACCACGATGCTTTAGTTATCGTCACGTGCTCTTTCGCAGAAAGACACATGTTTACTGTAAGCTTCATGTGTTCTTGTATGTCATTCCGTGCCGGCTCAGTCGGCTTTGTCCCTTTCGTTCCTTCATTCGCTTGACTTTCTGTCCATTCTTTTCGTTTGTACGTATTTCCATATGTCAAACTCTACAGTGTACTTTGTATTCCCCAGGTCATGAAATCAAGCAAAAGAAAAAAAAACAAAAAACGAAAGGAAGCAATATATTTTACATAAAACAGAATTTTAATTCAAATGTTGTTGTTCCCTTCGAAGTCTAATCGCAAACACGTGCTTTTCCTTCACAAAACTCGGTTTAAACGAGAAATTAACGTTTTCAACACAATTTTACGTAGGGTCAGAGAATTATTGATAAAAAAAGAGGCGAACAATAATAAATCGCGCGATGTTTGGTCGGCGAGAATTCGATCTAGGGAACCAGGCACGTTCGTTTTCGTCGCGAGACGAAAATTATATGTAATGGCGAACACCTTTGAATACAATGAGTCGCCTATGAACAGCTCTCTCGGAGTCCCGTAATGGCACGGCAAAACGGTCCGGCGAGAGCGAAACGTCCGGGGCGACCTTAATTTCGATCGCCATGAATTTAAATCGCTCCTAATGTCAGCGTCCAAATAGGAGGATGCGAAAGCATTGGTTCGGATCGTTGCATAGAATTACAGACGATCGAGAGTACGAAATGAGAGCGAGCGAGAGAGAAAGATTTACTCGTGTCCCAGTTGCACGGTCGCGAACACGTTTAGAGCACATGCCAATTTTCGGTACTTTGGGTTGTCATTTCTATAAGTTTCTTTTTTGCTTCGAGGAAAAAGTAATTTGATTGTTCAACACAGATTACAGTCGTAATACTTCTTGAATTCTTGCAACAGAATTTCAAAAAAAGATTTTAAGCACAATTTCCATCGTTCGATTATAAATAAAAAAAAAAAAAAATTAATAGGAAATTAGAACTATTATACATTCTATTTTCAGCTTTTAATCTTAACAATTATTATTTCACATAGATATAATTTGCAAGAGTATAAAATTTTCTTTGAACAATTTAAGAGATAATCTTAAATTTCAGTAAAAAAAATTATGCACATTATTTATTTTTCACTATTATTATAATCATTTAAAAATTGATTGATAATATTAAAAAGTTAGTATAAAAAATTGGAATTATTTTTTTTTTTTTAGATATTCCTATCTAGTATTTCCTATCTAATATTTTTCTCCTTGCAATTAATTATTGAAAATTATTGAATACACTGCGAAAAAAATTGTTAAAAAACCAAAAACATTTAGTCCGATATGATCAATTTAAACATTGAATTGATTCAACAGTTATTTAGTTGCACAAAAAAGTAGTTTATTTCAACCAACCATTCAAATTTTTTAACTAAAAATTAATTAAATCAACTCAATATTTAGTTGCATGCATCAGACTAAATATTTTAGTTCAACAATTTTTTTAATGTAATAAGAATATATATATTTTTTATGAAACTATGCAAAATTTCTTTATGCAAGTTAAAAATGGTTGCAATTACCATAATTTAATTTAATTTTAATTTAATTCAATTTAATTTATTTTAGTTTAGTTTGATTTATTATGTGCATCAGCATATCTTAAGATATGTTGAGATAATTAAATGATAATTAAATAACAATTACCATAAGTATCAATTAAATTACAAATTAAACAAGAAAATTTACACAATTGGATAGGCGTCAACAACAACACTGCTGTCATAAGGCCTACCAGCAGATACAAAGAGTACAAAAGCGAGAACAATACAAAAAGAATATACCTATAACAAATAAAAGTGAAATAAGATACAATAGAAGATAATAACGGAAAGAAATACTAAATAAAACTGCTATTACAAAAGACGCAAAAAATGAAATACATAAAATACCTCATTGAACAATTTAATTTTAATTTATTAATTATGATAGATAATTTTCGATGCCAACTATATATTTATAGTTGTTTTAACCGTGCAAATAATAATAATTATTAATATTATTAGGCAAATAGTAAGCAAATGTTTAAAAAATAATTACATTCACTATAATTGTGACTATATTTACTATTATATATAAAAATTTTTACTGTAACTATCCATATCTTGATATTTTACTATATTAACATTTCAAATTATCACAATTTATAGCAAAACTATTTTGTAAAACTGTAATTCATTCATTACTAATAATGTAGCAGTAATAATTGTAAAAATGGAAATTTTAACCCTAATCATTTTACCAAGCAATTATATTCATAAATATCACTTTTCTCTCGACTTGCACGTAATATGTCAAAAACAAAGATATTGTTAAAACACACACAAGAATGTTCCTTTTCTCTGTGTACGTGATCTTGTGTCCCGCGAAGCGTTTTCCCACGATAAAATCTCAAAAATTCCAAGGGAGATTGTTTCTCATAATATTCCGCTTATTATCGTTCCATACAAGCGCCGGGAATGTCGTACAGTCGCGGAGAGGATTACGGATACAAGAACACTTCTGACAAATAAGGCGCGTCGATAGAATGGCGCGGCACGGTTCAACAGTCGGCGGTGATTTCGCTGATTTACAGCCGCACTGTCGGTGTATAATCATCGCGTTGCTCGCGTGGCGCGGTCGTGTCTACTACCTGCTGTCAATGAGGTACTTAATTCTAAGTTATTATTCGGCTTTATCGTTCGTCCGCACACCGAAGTCGAAGGAAATAATTACACGTCTGTTCAAGGTCGACACTCGTTACGGATTTTCTCTCGCGGATCACAGCCGCGTCTCGCGATCACCACCGCGCCGATTTGTTTTCGGCTGCTGTCGCCGAATCTCGACACGAAGTCACGGCAAGACAATTAAAATAATTGTCGCGGGAAAGACCCGAGCCTCTAACTTCGCCACACGCTGCTTTCGCCTTCGGACTCGAGCAACAGGTTTCTTTTAAGGAAGACATCTGTCTTCGGTTCTCCGTGCGAATAATAGGGATTTACGGGGACTCGTTCTCGCTCGCGAAGCCTCGGCGAAAAGGAAGCAAGGGTGCCCCCTTTCACTTGAGAATACTGACAACTTTTATCTCGAAAAGTTCCCGCGTCGTCGTTCACGGACGCAATAAGTCGCTGGTGACCCGGTTCCAACGTTTTCCTTTGTTCTCCCCCTCCCCTCTTTTTTTTTAAGCACCTTTACCGAAAAATCTCGCGTAACTCTTCCTATTACCGGAGATCATCTTCTTATTATCCTATTCAGTTTAAAAGAAACCAGCAGCAAAATGTAGTTCGCAAAAGATTCGAGTTTAAGTTTGTCACCGAGGTGAGAGAGCGTGTGCACAAAGATATATGCGCACAAAGGCTACGCGCTATTTGCGCTATTGGCGCTATTTCGTCATTCTATCTTTATCTATTATATCTATTATAGTCATTAGACGTAGAACAAGAATAAAATGACACAATAGCGCTTATAGCGCACTCCGCAAACGCAGCCATCCCAACGTTACGTGATATCGTACGAATATACGTGCGATATCGCGACATCGCACAAATATTCGTATAATATCATACAATATCGTGCGTTGTTAGGGTACAGTCTCGAGTTGGACGCGACTCGTCCCGATTCGGGCTGAACTTGCACGGCGGGATCGGCGTTACCTCATCGCACGAAACAATGAACTTGACACAGCGCTAATAGCCGTGCCAAGCGTCGGTCGGCCTCTCCGAGACGTCGAATCGCCGCGCCGTGGCGCGGCTCCGCAACGCGATCGCGCACGTGCGTAATTGCAAGCGCACGCGACGCAGCGTAGCGTTTATTACGGCCGAGGTTTCTGTTTCGTTCGGGCAGGTGCGCTCGCAAGGGGCGCCGCCGACCGTGACGCGGTAATTACATCGAAGGGGCCCTCGCGCGCGCGCGCGCGCGCGTACGTTCGCCGTAAGCCCACTCAAACCCTTTCAGTCTAAAAGTCGCTGCTAGACGTATAAATCAATTTAAGATCTCATTAAAAAGTCCGTTTCCCAATGAATTAAAGAAACATGCTGTTATATGTAGGCGAGAGTCACGAGAGACTCGAAGACATAATAGATCCTATCTTTTCCATTACGCTTTGAAGATCGAAACGAACGTTCGTTGATTTAGGAAACTTCACGGAAATCAACGCGGAACGGGGGATAGTTCCTTGAGGTTCCGCTCGCAGGATCTCAATGTCCTCCGGCAGGCACGCAGCGCGCGATGTAATCTATCCGGGCGATGACAACGTTCTGACAAGCGACATGTTTTCACAGTTACTTCCTGTTATTCTTTTCATCGCGACAACCAATCGGCAAAGTCCCTCCATCGATAGCAGCAACTTCGATTGACATCGAGTCAATTGTTGCTGTAATTCTTTTAATCAACTTTCTAATTTTGAAAGCGACAAGTTTTACGAAATGACTTAGATATTCGTTAAAGACTTTCACCGCTTTTTTGTTTCTTCCGCTCGCGCGCACTTCTCACAGATTTTTCTGACTTTTTTTTAGAAGGAGTGCCGCAATAAGAGAACTTTTTCCGGCCCGGTGCGTATCCGGGGCTGCGGTCCGTCTGTTGGTCCACCAGCGAGCCTTTTACCGAAAAACACTCTTATGGGAAATCTTTTCCCTCCCCCGAGTTCGGCAGGTTTCGACACACCCACAAAATCTCACGCTTGCGTACCGTGAAGATTGGACGAAACATCTTGAAGGGTCGTCACCAAACTGCGCACGTTTTTGGAAATAAGCATGCATTCTTAATTAAAAAAGGGAGATGAGAACGTTATTCTCGATACCTTCTCGAGCCTTAAATTAAAGCCAGGTTTATAATTTACTTTCTTCTCTAATTGCATCATTCTGTTATGTATATATATCCATGTTTCAATAAATCATACATAAACAGAATAGATTTGCTGAAATATCAAAATTTGTCCAGATAGACTTGAAAATAATTTTTGGACTGCTAAAATGATTCTGTACAGAGAAAAAGCACGCGCTTATTTTGAGGATATCTTTATTTAAAAAATGTAAATATTGAATATAATATAAATATAAAATAAAACAAACTAAAAGGCACAATTGTTTGCATGAAAAAATTTGTATAGGTTTACGAAGAAAAATATTCTCATTATTCAATAATAATTTTAATAAATTAAGAAGAAAACATGTCAAGAAAAAATAAAACAGTATCTTCAAAATAAGAATTAAAATTTATTATATCATTATTATTAAATTATTATGCTCTTTAAATGACTATTATAAAATTGAAATTAAAAAATTTTTTACTAAAATTGTTAAGATTATCAAGCTCTTCAGATTTTTTATTGTTGCTTACACATGAAAAAATAATTATTAAATACATTGAGAGAAAAATGTTTGGTATTTGATTATTGCATGGTAAATTACGGTTAAAAGCTTAATTTTTATAGTAATTACTGCTAAAACGTTAGCAATAATAGTAATAACTTTATGTTTATAATTCTATTATGAAAAATTTTAATATAAATTGCAATAATTTCAAATATTAATTTAGTAAAATGTTAAAACATGAATAGTAAATATAATAAAATGTTTTCATGTAGTAAATACAAGTACAATTATAGCAAAATATACCTTATAAGATTTACTTATTATTTATAAAATAATAAATAGTTACAATTTGCACGGTTAAAACGACTACATAGTTAGCACTAAAAAATGACTATAATTACAGTTAAATCATCGTAATTGCAATTATATTCTTCTCTTATTAATTATTAATTACTATCTCATTAATTATTAATACTTTCTTATTAATTATTAATATATTAGTTATAATTTAATACTAACTTTTTTGTATATTACATCCAAGCACGATGAGCAATGAATGCTAAAATTCGACGTTTTAGAAACCAGTTTAAGTGTGCTGCATAATTATTTTGTTGATCTAATAAAAAAATTATTTTTAGATCTGTATTTAATGTTTTAGATACTTTAACAAAACTGTTCTTTCCGTGTAAATACTATGAATTTCAAAAAATGTTTTTTTTTATAAATAATTTAAACAGTGTGTGATTTAATATAATTTATTATTTAGTCAGTAATATAATCGCCATTTTCTTTGGTCGATTACTTATTAATTTTTTAATCCTTTTCTCGAAAAAGTCAACCGGCTTTGATGAAAAATGTAGATTCAAACATCTGCACTTGATCTGTCAAAACTTCTTCGTAAAAAATGTTTCAACGATCGGATAAAAGTCCGATAAGATACAGTGGATGAGGAAATACCTACTCCCAATTCCCTAATTTTTTTCTTTTTGTTTTGCATCTGTTTTGCTTATGTAATTATCAAGTAACAAAATTGAGGTCGATTAGTGACATCGAAAAAGAAATTAAAAAGTTAATTAATGGACAATCATCATAATAAATAATGACGATTTGATTATTGGATAAATAATAATATTAACAAGTTTACGTATCGACTACATCATTTATAAAAACATTGCCTTCCGGTTCTTTTAATGTCTCTTCATCAGACAATCATAAAAAAGTGTCACTTGAGTTTTATTAAATTTGAAAAGTTAATAGAAAAAGTAATGTGAATTATAAATGGCATATAACGATTTGTCAAAAATGCACGAATCCAACTTGATGGAAGTACAGAATTCGAAAGATGAAATACACAACGATGTATCTTCCATCTTTAATTTTTTTTAAAACTCTCAAATCACATACATTATGTAATATATGTAAATATACACGGATGTTATATTTATTGCTAATCGATTATCGACATTTTGCATTATAAAAAAAAAATAAAATCAAAGAAACAATTTTGTTAGAAAACGATCGAACTTAAAATTCTAATCTTCCTGAATATCAATAAAATTTTATAAAAATGATTTTTCAAGAATAAAAAGGAAAACGAAGTTGCAGATTTTCCAGGTAGTAAGCACTTTAAGCCCCTGATACCTTCATTACTTAATTAAGATGAGTAAATGCGCGATATAAACAGCATTAAAAAGATAAGGAAAAGAATCCTCGGGAGATTACAAAAAATCTACAAGGCTTACGAATGCGGTGAAAAAAGAATTCGATGGAAAAAGGAAGCAATGCGTCTTCGACAATGTCGTTTCCGATGTAGTTTCCGCATGGCAAATCGCGCGTAAAAAGAGAGAGAGAGAGAGAGAGAGAGAGAGAGAGAGAGAGAGGAGGAGGGGCGGAGGAAGTGCAGTTTTCGTTCGTCACTACACGCGTATTTCGGGTATGTCGAATTTAAAATTCACGTCAATATTATCCGGTTTAGGCCCGGCGCACTTTCTGCCGGCAGGGAACCTCTGGTTCATCGCACGGCGTACGAGCGGAGCACGAGAATAGACGCGCATCGATATCTTCGGTTGTTGACCGTCGTCGCCGCTGCCGGCACGAGTTATTCGTCGACGCTCGACGCGCGATGGATGACAGGCATCAGGAGCTCCGACGCGACGACGGGAGGCGCACCTAGCGGAGTCACATCTCCGTGCGTGGCTTCCGGTTGCGCTACCCGTTGCGCTTCCTCCCGTATCGTTAACGATCTGCCCGCGTACTACCCGCGTCTCGTTTACCTTCAGGTGGCATCGCGCACGAGCGCCACCGAGAAAAACGTGGCGAGCATGCGATCGCCCGCGTACGTACGACAGAGGAAGCCGATGATCGTATTCCGCTGTCCGCGCAATTAATTACTGTTAATTAATGTTACGCCACTGAAGCGCGCGCTGAGCGCGCTCGAGTTAATACCTGTTGCCGAGGCGAACGGGTACGTCGTTGCGTACGATGTTGCGCCCCGATCATCCGAGGCTTCTTCATCCTCCGCCGTTAATGACCCGTCATCGTTCAATTCCATTTCCCTGCCCCCCTCACCTCTCCCTTCATCGCGCCCCACCTTCGATCTCGACACCCTCAGGTGCATCGCACACGACTACTACTGCGGCGGAGCGGGCGCGCATGTGAACTCGTGCCGGTCCATTGCGCGCGAACGAAGAACGGGAAACGATTTCACGCAACGACGCTTGCGGTTAAAGGGACATTCATTCGTCGTAGTTCCCAGAAAATTGGGAAAAAAAGAGACGCGGCGCGTAAAAAGTGTTTTTCCTGGATGGATATTGGGTCAACGGCTCGACTGCGCGCGATGTACTGCATTCTCTCGTATAGATTCATATTGTCACTTGGAAAAATAAAAATATTACTTTCGACATTGGCAGTCTTCTTGGAACTCGGTGGCTTTTGGTTTCTGCGCTCGTTTGCCACGAATATTATGACTTTAGAGGGAGACGCTAAAAAGAGTCGCGGAGCAAGCGCGGAGCTTTTTCGCGAGAACGCTACCCAGAACCGCTGTTTAGTCTGTTATGCCACTGCCGAAGACCGCGCTCTTCAAAGAGATATAACGTGTCGATCCGAAAGAGTTAATAATAAACGCGATGCGCGCCGAACGCACAGGAAGAAACCGGCTAGGCTCCGTTTGCCGCGCAACTTCTTCACATTGTGAACCTGCGTATTTATCTTTGTGTAATCTAATTGGCGCTCGTTCCAAAACAAAAAAAAAAAAACAATTTATGAATTATTCAAACCGCGCGAGGAAATGCGTAATTTAATTGCATTACGAATAGTTTTTGTTACTCACCCCCCGCGTGGTCTTCGCGGCACGGCGAAAGTTCGTCGGAACTGGCGAGGCCGGATTTAGGAAGCGATTACTCACGAATGAAATTTACTCGGCCGGAAAACAATGTTCTAAATTTACGCGACAGGTTACGATTTCCTTGTTGACTGCGTCGAAGCGTCGAGTCACCGTCGAACGGTCGCGCGTGCCACATTCGTTTACAAGATTAGATCACGATCATCCAGAAGAATGCGAAATGAGGAACAGAATTTTATTTCTCGGCGATACGTCTTGCGACAGTTACGTCATATACAGAAAAAATTTACGGAATAAATTATTGAAATGTTTATACGTAAAAATATACGGAACACGAATAGAGGTGAACGCCACATTTCATCGAGCCTTCCGTCTGTCGTTAAAAGAAGAAAAGAAATTGGAGGAAGCGCCGACGAATAAAACGGGACTGGCATTCTCGGGAAGAGCCGCGAGACAATTCATGGTTTTCGGTCGATGACAACCGAGAGAATTTCTCGCAGCGGAGCTTTGACGAAAGATTTTCCTTCGTTCCGAGTTTCCATGCTGTTTCACGATCTCTCGAACGGGGCGACGACTCTATCGCAAATAGATCTGTCGATCAGAACATTATACTCAGGCTCAGTAATAAAATAATCTTTTGATGAAAGAAAAGGATTTGATAATTATGACTAAAATTAAATGTGAATATTATATATAATAATTATTGTTGGAAGCTTCATTTCTATAGTTACCGCTGCTGCAATGTTAGTAATACTACAATGTGTTACATTAACAGAAAAAGGATTGCACTTACGATTCATATGAGAACGTACGCAGATGTGTATGTCATTAAATTCGCATTATTAAAAATTTAAAGAAATGACCACAGAAACGATCGCCAGTAAAATGGAATTTAAATTTAAAAATATAATTTCATAAATTTTCCTAAATAATACTATGTAATAAAATCCCATAAAAACCCCATGATATTCAAGGATAAAAATAAATGCCCCAAAAATTCCAGATTTTCTCGATAATACTTTGAATTATCAATTTCTGCTAGACTCTTCACGTAAGTAAGAACTTGATCAAATTTTGAGAATAAGTTTATGATTAATATATAGACATTCCTAAATTTTTTCAAATTTTTTGAACATGGAGTATTTCTAAAATGTAACTTTCTAAAATAGAATCTTGTGAAAAGGAAAATTTCAAGTAATTTAAACACAAAATTTAAGAATTTTGAAAAATTATATTCATCAAGAAAGAATGGAATTAAGAACATTTTGGAATTAAAAAAAATGAAGTTTTACTGTGTCACTTTCGTGCAAGAACATAAAATATTCACGAACGGTAGAATTCTCTTTAAATTTGATATTATAATGAAAATGTGACAACACTGTTATAACATTTAAATCATTATTAAAAATTTCTTTTTCACTTTTTTTAACATACATCTAACATACATTTAACATATTTATCAATATTATATATTTATACAACAAATTATCGATTTTATTGCTTAAATTTTGTTCTACATTTATTGTTTGAAAGTGGCAATGCTAAAAGCTTTGTTAAAAAATAATAGACGAATAAAAAGTCACGTGACTTACTTCCACTTTCTTAAACTAGAGAATTTTCTGAAGTACATAGTTCGCGTCGAAAATGATTATAATTTTTGTTGCCAACTATTTAATTAGCAACTATATTTTTTGTCACTTTAACACTAACATTATAATAGTACCATTATAACTATACTAATAGAGCTAATTAAATTTTATCATTTATTTATAGTCACAAATATCAAATACCTTTCTCTCAGCGTATGCACTTTTTCTTCTTGTGTATTCAAGAACATTATCTATCGTCAACTACAACATTTCAGCTTGAACTATCGCTCAAGCGTTTACAGAGTTCTAACTTCCATATGACTTCATATATACCTACGAGTTTTCACTGAATCTTGAACAAACAAACGCTTCCGATGGTGTCCCTGTACGCGGAACTATAACGGAGCTACCTTGCTGGAAGGATGAGAAAACCGAGTGGATCGTAGAAAGGGTGACATCGGATAGACGGTCGAGAAGCGAGAATAATAATTCCGTCATCCGCGCTCGTTTCATTCGCACCCTCGACGTGACTTCACACCTTCTTCGTGTCTTGTAACTCACGCTTCGTCTCGTATCGCCCGCGCTCGAGGAAGCGTTCTTTAAATCAAAAATACCCTCGGGGACGGAATTCGTCCGAATTTGCACCGAGATCTTTGTCTCCCCCCCCCCTTCCCTCCCCCCCTCTCTCTCTCTCACTCTTTCTCGCGTAATTTCCGAGCGGCTGAAAATATTTCATTACAAGAACGCTGACTCTTTTTTGCACGTTAACGATTGTTAGCGATATAAATTATAGTTGTAAGCTTACTAGGCGTAACTTCATACCTCCGCGGTACACGAGTTAACCAACCAGTACACGATGCGCATTCCGCGGACGCGTGCGTGCGATTCGCCGTCGCGCGCAATGCAACTCCCTCCCCCTTCCTTGTCTCTCTCTCTCTCTCTCTCTCTCTCTCTCTCTCTCTCTCTCTCTCTCTCTCTCTCTCTCTCTCTCTCTCTCTCTCTCTCTCTCTCTCTCTCTCTCTCTCTCTCTCTCTCTCTCTCTCTCTCTGTGTTATATTACTAACAATACTATTTATACGTACGACCGGGCTAATTCGTTTCCCCGGCGTTCATTTCCGATCGGCGAGAAGAGCCCGCGAGCGATGAAGTAGAGGACTTAAAGTGTCTTCGATCAGTGACAAGTAAACCGAGGCGCGAGGCCGAGCTTGACAGCGAGAGATAACGTCCTATCATACGCTCGCATCTACCAACACGTTCTAATTAGCCGGATAATCCGCCGTGAATAACGATCCGTCCTCTTACGAGGGGGCAAACAAACGCGAGTTAAGATACAGATCTCGTGACGAAGGGGCGGCACCGCGCTTGTAAAAACCCACGATCGATATCCATCAAAGGTACCGATCGCTCGCAGTGGCTCGGGTGGAATTCTCAAGCCCGTATAAAATTACGCGCTTAATGGCTCTCTCGGAGAGCAACGATCACGGTAACCAGACGGAGAGGGGAGGGTGGGGGGAGGAGAAGAAAGGGGTGGGGATTTATTTCACGGCGCGCGAGATAAATTCGTACGGGGCGCGTGGACGCGAAAGGATCGGGAGAGATCTCGCTCCTTCACGGGGCACCATAAAGATTTATATTTAGAAGAACGTGACGCGACAAAGACCCTTGCTCTTTCAACGTTGTCCTAGATAAATCTTTAGGTGTGCGTCGCGGTCGCGTGCTCGCGCGACCACTTAGCATTAAACTGTGAAAACAAATTTTTTTTTTATACTCTAATAATTGAGTCTGGAAACGTTGGAAAATCTGTTGACATTTTACACTAGTAAACACGAGTCTCACATTAGGAACGAAAAGAATGGACAATACGCAATCTTAGTGCGGACTTAATTTATATGAAGACTTGGAAAACTACAACGATATAATATTTCACAGCCGACGTAATGTAATATACGTTAACGCACCGTTCATGCGTCTAATTGTTGCGTTACGACGAATTTATATTATCTTCTTAATGTTGAATGTTTTGATTCTTAATAGGTAAGGTTGCCGAAATCGCACCACTTTTGACGTAAAGACTTAAAACTAAGAAATTATTAAGAATATTTTTAATTTTCTTGCGTCATAATAAAGTACAACATTTCTTCTTTCATATTTATTTCTTTTTTACAATTTTGTGTATTGCCATAAATTTTTAAATGACAGTTTTTAAAAAGCTTTCAAATAGTGCAATTTAGGCAATCGATCTGCTAAATCGCTCCGCAGGTTAATATTACTCTTCCTGGGATAAAGTGACACTTTTTCTGCTAGATTCTTTCTTTTCGAATCAAAAATGCGTTAGATAAGCATAATTTTATTAATATTAGAGATTAATACCGTAAACTAAATATAATTTCCATCAGTGCCATTATTTCAATAACTTTTTAATAGTATTGCAATAACATTGCTACATTACGGCAATATTGTTACGATGTACGCTCTGTATGATTATTATATTTGATTTTATGCATATAACCACGATCAAAGCAATAGTGCGATTTAGAAAACTAAAGCATTTTGTAAAACTTTATTTATTTAATTTACAAATAAGAACAAAAAGTTATTTGAACTTTGTTAATCTAATTTTAATAATATTGCAATCATTACAAATTATCAAAATTTGAATTATTTATTTTACCTTTTTTGCAATCGAGCTACGAAAGGTGTTGAAAAATAGCAGCAAAGTTACAATTTTTCTATAAATATTAATAACAAAATTTCTATTGTTCTTAACATGTTGAGTTCAATGAAAGATGATGATGATAATGTTTTGCATTTCCCAAATAATCCTATATACAGTGTACAAGTATCGTCGGTGAATTTATACGCGAGGTAGTGCGCTTTAGAAACCGGTGCGATATCAGTAACCTTACCCTAATTAGGTATTTTTATAATTAGGCAGATGAAGATCAAGTTAAGTCGAAACGTTCCTAATTTTAACATTGTTGATTAAAATATACGTTACATCCTTAAAAGACTCGTCTATGAGCCTTCTTCGCGATTATTCTATTTTTAGACAAACAAGAGATTTTAATTGTTTCTTGTAAAAATAAGTCGATGAATCATCGCGGGAGAAGTAAAAGAGAGAAAGAGAGAGAGAGTTCGCACGGAAGATGAACGAGACCTCGGCGCGACGAGTTATCTCGCGGTGCGCACGCGGTTCATTAACGACACCGTCGATTAAGCATCGCGAGCGAAAGGCCGTTTACTCGCCGCGACGACAGGCCGGGAAAAGTATGCGATCTGAGCAAAAGTATCAGCGAGCCGATATATCAAGGGCTGAGAAAATTAAGGAGTGGTTGAGTACGAAACGACGCGGGTCCGTTCTGCAAACGGCAAATATAAATTAACACGGCCGGCCACACCGAGGGAGTTTCATTAATTCGACTGGATAATAATAGGTATCGTGAGGTCTACGCCGTGAGGTCGTTACGATTAAGCGAGTCATCGTAGCTTTCTATAAATAACGGGCGGAGACAGACATCGCCAAGGGGTAGGAAAGGGAGACGCGAAAGACGGAGACGAAGAGAGAGAGAGAGAGAGAGAGAGAGAGAAAAAGAAAGAGAGAGAAAAGTAGCTAGTAATCTCGGTTGTGTTTCACCACCGTTGCCGCTCATGGTGTGTCGGTTGTCTCGGGGAAAACGAAAAGGTGGTCGACGTTCGGGCAACACATGTCCCGAATGTGTTCCGGACACGGTGGCACGATGGGGACGAAAGAAAAATAGGGGCACAGAGCCCCGGCGGGACGGTGGTGACCGTGAAACGTTCGAAATTACCTGCGAGGTGGCGGCGATTCACGCGATTGCTCAGATACGGGACGGGACCACTCCAGGAAGCGCATTCTTTCACATTTTCGGGCGGTCTCGACTTCAGGAAAAAAAAAAAGTTCAACTTTCCAAATTATTGCAGTAAAACTCAAGTCCTATTTTTCATTATCTGACTGACTTATGATTGAAAACTCAACTCGAACTTCATCCGTGGCATCATCTGGGTGAAGCTCATTGGGTAAAACATCAGATTAAGTTTAATCCGATAAGTTAATCTGCAGGTAAATGAAAAACCGAGCCCTTAGGCAGTAAACGAATCCAGCCAATCACAGTCGAGACTGTAAAACTAAAACGTGAGCGGCAGCTTAATCTTCTCTTTTCTACCTTCAGTACCTTACCTAAAATTTCTTAGAAATCTTGTAGGACAGTACATGGTGTTTTTTTCTTTTTTTTTAAGAAAAATCAAATACCCAAATTGATTTCCAGCAATTCGAAGAGTACTCGAGTGCATAAGAGAGAGAAACGGAGGCCTCGTCCTCCTGGCCTTCGCGCGGCGCATCTCGGAGTGGCGCGAAAGCTGCTGCATCGCGCGCACGTGTGCGTACGAGTGGCGCACGCACGACGATGCAACGCAACGCGACACGACGCGATACGATGCGATGCGATGCAACGACGAGGCGCGCGCGAGTGGCGGCGGCTGCAGCGGCGGCGGGAGGATAGGAGAGCAGGGGAGGAGTGGAGAGGAGAGGAGAGGAGAGAGGAAAAGAGGACGCGCGGCGTTAGAAAGGGAGCGAGAGGGAAGGTGCCGTCGTCCGAATGGTATAGTAGTGGGGCTCGGAGTTTCGCCGGCGATCTCGGCACTCGGCGGCATCCGTCGTAGTGGGGAACGGCTAACCCACGAGGGGTTGCGGAGGGAACGAGCGTGGACGAGCGGTTATTTCAAGCGACGGCTCTTCTGGCACTTCGCCCCGAGCTTTCCTCGTGCACATCCTCCTCTCGGAGTTAGTAGCGCGTATCGTCAGTGTCGCGACGTCGCAGCCTAGACGAGACTGAGAAAGAGAAAAAAAGCGAGAGAAGGGAAAACACCGTCGGAAGGCGAGCACAGTGTGTGTGTGTGTGTATGTGTATGTGTGTGTGAGGAAACCGCCGATCGATCGATCGATCGATCGATCAATTTTACTGTATTGACTAATTAATTTCGGGAGCGTTCGCGCAACTGGTGCCGACACCCTCGCAGTGAGTAAGAGACCTTCCGAAGTCTTCCGGGTGATAGGATAGTCGCGCTGCCAGTGAATGGATAGACCCTTTTGTGCTTCGGTGACGGGATTACGAGGATAAGGCGAGGATTCTCGGCGAAGGATGGAACGCGCGTGGAAAGGAGGAGCGAAGGAGAATCTGTAACGACGCGACGCGCTGCCGTCGGACGCGTCGGCCTGAAATAACAGCGGGCACAACATGCGCGCACAGTGAATCAGCTCTCGTACACGTCTCGCAGCGGACGCGAATCTCCTCTCGGCAGTGACTTCTCCAGCGCACGCACTTCTTCCCGCCTCCCTCGCTCTATCTCTATCTCTCTATCTCTCTCTGTCTTTCTTTCTCTTTCACCGGTCCTCTTGACACCTCCCTTGCTCGGTCGACACGCGCGGTGCATCGTCGGTGCGTCGTTGCCCCGCGATCGGCGCCAGTGCTCAAGGGGTGCACGAGGGTGAGAAAAGGAGAGAACCGGAGTTCCCGAGAGCGGATTGAGAAAAGCCAGAAGCGCCAGCCCGCCAGGCATCGCCGTCGCGGAGGCAGGAGCCGGAGAACGCGAAGGGGCCGAGGGGAAAGTTTTTCGAGACGCTGTCGAAGGAGTTTTCTCGGAAAGGAGATCACGAGAGTCGCAATACGGTGAGTACGCAGCCTGCTCCGTGCTTGTAGATAAAGATACACGCGCGAGACGAACGTGGGCGGACCCACACCGCACGTCGTCGGCACTCGCAAAATCGAATCGGTCAGGTATAGAGCTTCTCGCGTCGGGTGGAGCTTTATCAGAGAAAATTTATTGCAGAGAGACTCACCGAAAGAGATCCCAGAATCAATATAGCCGAAAATATTCAGTGGTCCTCTGGCAATCGCTTTTCTTGGAAGAAACGTGAGTCATATTTCGTTCATTCAGCAAATTGAAGTGATACAATATCGAAACGGGACAATTCATCTTACACGATATGGCATGTACACGGAAAAAAAATGATTTCGCGGAAATACAGATTTAAAAATGACTATGTCGGACCATTAAGATATTTATATTGGATGTTTAAGCTCGTTAAAATATTTCGCAGCAATGTCATCATGCTTGAGCTTCCTACATGTTTCCTACAAAAAACTAAACAAGTTTAATTTAAAAACAAAATTTGGGTTATAACACAGTTACCTCTATCAGTAGCGTTATATCATAAATAATTTTGTTCTAGCAAGAATCAATAGAAAATAGAAAAGTTAATCGAAATATAAAATCAGTGCAAGAATCAAGTTCCAGAGGTTTTTAATGGATCTTGAAAATATTTATCCAGATGTAAAATTTCGTTCTTATACATGTGTCTGAAGAAAAATTATTACATTTATTAAACATAAATACAAAAGGATGTTGTATCGTTGAGAGCAACTTTATAAATTTTTTTATAAAATAAAATAAAGTATTGTTTTACACTTAAATATTTCCTACCTCGCCCTCAGCATTATTATTATAAAACAAAATACAAAATATATATGATAAATAAATAAAATTCACACGGAAACTAAAACAAGTTTAAAATTAGTTATTTTCTTTTCTTCAAATAGGCCTTCAAAATATTTCTCAAAGCCTACAACTTTGTTTTTACACCTATTACATGTCCGGAGAAAAATTATCATGTTTATGCAATGAACGCGTTTGAAGATGAAAAGTTTCTTGTTTCCTCACAGTTTTCGACTGATTTGTATTATCTCGTAGGAAATCTTTCAATTATATTTTGATGATTCAATATGAAATTATTTTTTTATTCGTACCTACTCGTAATTGAATTAGATACCGCAGTAAAGTTGTTCTTTCCGTGTACGTTATAAATTAAGTGAGACATAATGATAAATGTGATCGATCAATGAAAATAAACATAGCGTGCAGATCTGCAGCTACATCGCGGAAATGCGCGAAAATGTGCGTACGCGTCGGAAGTAACCGGGGGACCGGGGCGATGACGAGCGCGATGTATCGATAGGCTACGAAGGTTTTGCTCGCGTGCGTGCGTGCGTGCGTGCATGCGAGCGAGAAGACATCGTTCGGGAATGCAACTTTAATTGGTATTGCCTCGTTGGTCGATTAAAGCGGACTCGTGCCATTTATTTCCCGATGCGTTCGATCGCGGCGCGCGCGATCCCCGATGGAAAATTTCCATCCTGGCGGCGCGGCGGAGCATTCCCTTTCCGATAATGCTAAACAGCGGATATATTAAGTGTATTTTAGATCCTGAACACGCGTATCTTTCCCGATAGCGCTAAATAGCCGATATGTTGAGCGCGCCTCAGATGTGTACACGACAAACACGACTAACACACGCAATAAAATCGTCGAGAGATAAAAATCTCTCTGACCAAATAATTAAACAGCTCCGTGAACCTTAACCTTGAAGGCAGAACGATTTAATCACCCAGTCCTTTCTCGATTTATTCCTTACTGCAAAGTCCTTCGTGCCGCTAGTGATAATGAGAGAGCGCGCAGGTAACGATTAAGAAGCGCGGCAAGGTGATCAGTTAATTGATCGACTAATTAATTTGGAGCGGAGAGATTATACCGCGATACGACTGACGACCTTTCTTCCCCCGTCGTGTTTCGGAGACATGGCTAGATAGTAGAGGAGTCACCAATACACACACGCGCACTGGCATATCATGGCCTTGTTTTCGGGAGGATGATATTTCTCAAACTAAAAATGAAACTTTAAAAAGATGAATACAAACTAGAAAGTGTCTTTCGTCAGAAGATATAGCAACTCGTACAATACAAATTTTTGTTTCGTATTTTGTAATAATTATAAATGTCTTTCCAACATAAGCGTCTAAGAAATTGAGCCCCAATACTGGCACAATCGTCCAGAGAAAAGTTACATTTAAACTAATAGAATAATTTCTTTAACTTAGTTTAAGTTGAAGTGAAAATACCGCTTTGAGGAAAATAAAAATTCATTCTTTTTCAAGAAATAGCGTTATTAGTCTTTCTTTAAATAAATAATTTATTATTGTTTAGTTTAAACAATTTTAATTCAAGAAACTGACAAAAATGTAAGAAATAATTTAATCGTTCTAATTTTATAAACACATTTATTTTAAGATTTGTGTTGCACAAACTGTTTCTTTAAACATTTCTTCAAATTAAAGAAACTCTTCTTTAACCGAATAGTAATGTACAAATTTCTTTGATTCATTTTTTTTTCTCGAAGAAACTTTTCTCGAGGTGTACGCAGTAGCAAAATTCAGACAGGATCGTAGAAGAGCAGTTAACCATAAAATAAATTGATACACTAAGTAAAATAATAGAAACTGATAAATATATTTTTATGCATAAAATATGAAAGAGAAAATAAAGAGTTAAAAATTTCTTAATTAAAATATTTATGTTAATAAAATAAAGAAATATTTTTTAATAATTTTTTCTTGCATTTCTAGAAAATATTTACTGTTAAACTAGTTTAATATTCAAGATATTCAGATAATCAGATCTTTTGATCTAAGAAAACAATTTAATCAAGTATATGTTAGCCTATATGTAAAATCATTATTTAAATTTAAAAAAAAATACAAAATTACGTACTTAAGGTGATACATCTGTATTTACTTAAAAGTAAATATTTCTACTTAAACAAAACAAATACTTACATCAAAATATATGGTTTTAAGAGAAGGTATTTCTTTTTATTCCAAAAAAATTGTTTCGGTGTACAAATTTTATTCTCGCTTTTCACGAATTTATTTTTAGCAGATTCTAGATAGAAAGAAGCCATAAATGAATAAACTATGAGAAACTTTGTTTCTTTAATTATCCAAGCAGATCTTGTTTTTATCAGTATTAGTACGGTGCAACGTTTCGTTTCCACGAAATAAAGGGTTGCTACTTTAGATCTATGCCAGCGTTGGCTTTCGTCTAAAGATAACGTTGTATAAAAATCGACTTACCTAAAGAACAAAGTTATTAATTCGTATGCATTCTATCCATGCAAGCCGCGGCAAAGTTAACCCCCTACGCGTCCCTCGCGGCCAGACCAGGCCTGCTTACTTAGCAGACCGGGGCGAAGGGGGAAGGGGAGGTAATTTATTCCGGCTTTACTTAATCTCTTCCCTCGCGCGTCTCGACGACGGACGGCTCGGCCGAGTCCTCTTTAATCCAAATTCCAGATCGAGTAAGGGAACGCGCGCAGCCGAGCGAGCGACGAGGAAGGAGAAAGGGAGCGAGAGATCTAGAAACGCGCGTCCCCTCGCGAGATCCCTCTCGACGGTGAATCAGATTATCGTCGGAAGTAAATCGCTCGCGACTCCGCGATCATTTGCC
Source organism: Solenopsis invicta (assembly GCF_016802725.1). Classification (NCBI taxonomy): domain Eukaryota; kingdom Metazoa; phylum Arthropoda; class Insecta; order Hymenoptera; family Formicidae; genus Solenopsis; species Solenopsis invicta. The sequence goes on from NC_052667.1 coordinate 26,177,428, forward strand.
GTCGCTACATTTTTCTGGCCGCGCCGGCACGCCACAGGCATTTCGTGAAGTAGTGGTGCTCCGGAGCACTTAATCTCCGGAGCTAAGGCTAAGTCTCTCGACTAAGTTGGCGCCGTCGTGAAGCTGGAAACGCTCGAATTTCGAATATCCCGAGAGATATTCGAAAGTCCCCTTCCCCCCTCCCCCCTCCTCCATGACTCGGCATGGCACAAAAATAATCGTTAGTTTTAGTCGTGGCGCTTTTTCAAATTATAAACCCGGCAGCACATACGGATCGGATGGACTGGAAGTACCGCTTCAGATTGTCTTGAACGAATCATAAAGCGAGTAACAGTGTTCGCTTCCGGTGTTTACACGAGCAAAACGCCGCGAGCGAGCAGGTCCGCGCGAACGATAATATACACGCTCCAGATGAATTACACGCGCGCTTCTCCGCCTCCCGTATTGTCCACGATCGCGTGGCTCGCGCGAGTCCTCCCCGCATCCGGTGCTACTCAGGCTGTCTCCTGCGAAATTGCTGATTAACGTGTCTCACCGAGACAAGATTCCGACGAATAGTCCGCGTTTCACCGAACTCCAAACGGTATCGACACTGCGCGCAAATAATTGTTTAACGCGAAATTTAACTTTCAACTCTCTGACGTCTGTTTTCTACCAGTGCTGATTAACTTCGATCTCGGTTTAACGTTCTTTTTATCTATTTTTTTTTAATCTTAGAAAAAGATTTAAAAATTCAAGAAATGGATATAAAGAGATCTGAAAATTTTATCGAAACGAACTTCAAACAGTATTGACCTCGTACAAATAATTGTTTGACGTGAAATTTAATTTTTAACTCTCTAATGTTTCTTTTCGGTAGTGTAGAGATTAACTTTATTTCGGTTTAACTAAATTTTTTTATTTTTAATTCTTTGAACTAGAAAAAATAAAGAAAATCCAAAGTTAATCAACATTGGTGGAAATAAAGTGCGCATAAAAAGATCTTTCGAAAATTGTATTGAAAGGAACTTCAAATAGCACCGACTTCACTGAACAAGAAGAAGATGCAGAATATTCAAAGAAATAAATATAAAAAGATATTTCAAAAATTTGATCGAAAAATTTGATGAATTCTGAATTTGAATATCTATTCATTTAAAAATAAATTTAACGCTAGAAGTATTAATTAAGTGGCCATTGTTGACCGTTTTTACTTTTTAGATTAATTAATTTAGATTTTATATTTCTTGTGTGAAAAAAATAAGATTCTGAAAATTGATTTCTCAACAATTATATGTTCTTCATAATAATGAAATATTTGGTTTTCAATCACACTTTTTACTTTTACACTAATTCACACACTGCCTTTTGGAGAGTAAGAAAGCGTTGGTACTTGAGGTAGTAAAAGTATGCTCTTGGCATTCACTTGGATATTCCTCCGAGGCTAAGTAAGCATGATTTAGGCGTTATCCGCGCAGAAGTCGAAGCCCTGACTGGCATTTTCTCAATGCAAACGTCCTCGAACGATAAGAGCCGTGCAACGTATGTACAGTACGGCGCATTGTGCGCCACTTTCCTCGGCCCTTCGTCCCTTTGCTTCTTTACCGCTCACTCCACTTCGCGCAGGAACGCGCGTCGAAGTATCAGCAAAGGATTTATTTCATGAATGCGAAACGAGAGAAGGAGAGACGAAGAGATTCGGAAAAGGTGTCGGACCGAGAAAGAAAGAAAGAAAGAAAGAAAGAAAGAGAGAGAGAGACAGAGAAAGAAAGGATGACCGGGTAGACGATCGAGGTAGGAGGTAGGATTGAAGTTGCAAGTAAGCTCGTAAGAAGCGAGCTACGATTTATTTGACGCGTCGCGCCGACCGCGGGCGAGCTAGAGTGGTTTATTTTATAAGACCAGATTGCTGGCCTCGCTCCGCCGGAATAGAATAATGAACGTTTCTCTCCATCCTTCGTAGTACAACCTCCTCCTCCTCCTCCTCCTCCTCCTTCGTCGTTGAAGCGCAGAATCCTCCTCCTCTCTTTCTCTCTCTCTCTCTCTCTCTCTCTCTCTCTCTCTTTCTCCCTCGCTCTTCCACCCTTCCTCACGAAAGTCGAGTGTCGTTCAAGAACGCTCTCCGTATTGGATCACGGCGCGATCACGGCTCCCTTTCTCGCCGAGCGAGATCGAAGCGCAACTTTTCTTTTCGTCCCAAGCGTAACGCAAGAAACATAATATTATAATTCGTAAGCTCCGCACGATTCGGTGGCGGAACCTTGGTATTTTGCAATATGAATTCTTATCTCGAGTCCAGATCGCCCTCGTGATTTTATAGATCTTTGTATTCGTATGTACACTCGGTCGGAAAAATAATTCAGAACGGGAATACAACGAGACCGTTCCCTCCGGCTGGTTTCTTCCTTCGCAACGCCGGCACGCTATTGATCGCACGTTCGTCGCGCGATCGAATCAACGATAATGCCCGTTAAAAGCGAGTTACGTAGTTAATCCTCATCGGCGCGCACCGCTAAATCGCTCGGTAATCACGCCTCGCGAAGAGACGGTACTCAATTACATTCGATAAAGAGAATTTCAAATAAGAGCTTACCGGCCGTGGAACGACGACTCTTTTGGCGCCGCGTCCCGTCGTAAGATCGTCGAAGCACGAGAGATCTCATACCCGGACGTGGCACTTATTCCATCCTCTCTCGCCCCGCGCGCATCGACTTCGCGTAGATCTCGAAAGCAAAAAAAGCCTGCACGATACAAAAAAAGCACGATAGAGATTATTATAATTGATATATTTGCTCACTAATGCGTCAGTTAATTAAATCTTAGCGATTGATCGCCGAGAAGCGATAAAAAGGAAAAGATTGACGGCATGCGTTTGCCATTAATGGGCACGTTCGAGATTGAACTCTTGATGCTCGAAGACCGGACACGATCGGAAAGCGCAGTGGAAGTCGGCAAATGGACGAATTTTACGTGCGTGCGTAACTACGTCAACGCACATAAATACCGCTTGTTTATGCGTTAATATATCACCGCGACTTTTGACGCAAATCGCCGCGTTATTCACCGAGAATAAAAAATGATTGCAATAATCGTAATTTAATAATAATTTATAGTCATTCCAGTGCCAAACTATTATATATTTATAGTTGTTGTACTTTAAAGTTGTAATATCCATGCAAATTATAGTTATTATTCTGAAGACGGGGTCTTGCAGGCATAGTTCTACCAACTATGAAAAAAAGCTAACTACAAATTGGAGATGTGCGAATCAAGCGTTCGTGAAGTCGAAATCGTATTGAATCGAATCTAAAATCTTCACATAGCATCGGAACTCTTTAAATTTGAAGACGAATCGAATTTGAATCAAATTTTCTTGGATTCACTTACTAATTTAAATAAAATATTTTCAATGACGTTGCAGATTTTTTTAACAGACGGGAAATTTTTGTAAATTAAAGTGCGCTTCGAAAATGGTTCAAGTTAAAAATTGAATTTATCACATAGATAGTAAGCGAGGATGTTTAAAAGATGGTATCGCAATTATATTCCCTATAATTGCAATTACGTTTACTACATAAACGTTACTTTCATTACTTATTGTTAGTATCCGAATCTTGAGACTTTGTATTAAAATTTGTAGAAGTGTGCGAATTCGGATCGAATCACAATGGATTAACCCGTACAAATTCTCGTTTCCGATTGTCAATTTCCCAAATACCTTATCGTTTCTAAAATTCAAAAAAATTTGTGAGCAATACGCAATCGTGAATTTGTTTCAACGTTTCATCGATATGTATTATGATTTTAAAAGGATTTAAAGCAAAATTTAAAATTATTCTACATATTTTCCTAATAAAAGTTACTTTCTAAAATTCTTGCGATTAATTTTCTCGCCTGTTAAAAAGAATCTGCAACATCATTGAAAATACCTTATTACATTTAAATTGGTATGTAATGTAAATCCAGAAAAATTTTATTCTAATTCGATTCCTATAACTCAAGTCAAAGAGATTCGATTTAACTCGGTCTTACAAACGCTTGGTTCACAGACCTCTACGTTGTAGAAAAATTTTTTTCGTAGTTGGCAGAACTCTGCATATAAGGCCTATATTCAAAACACGCTTTTAAAGATGATAGCGCTCTTTTTCGTTCTATCTCTATCGTTCATTAAACTTGAAACAAAGATAGAATTACACAAAAAATAACGCGCTTACAACATCTTTCGAAGTACTCTGAAGGCCGTAAAGTTAGTATTATTAACATAATAAAAGTGACAATTGTAAAAATAGAGCACCCAATCACATTTATTTTACACCATGCAATTGTGGTCACAAATAATAAACGATTTTCTCTCGGTGCGAGATTTGCCACTGATGTACTGGCGTTGCCGCGAAATTTATTAATAACCGCCAGACGTACGCGCGTGTACGTATTTATATATTTACGAAGGCAGGCACTGCCTTCGAAATGGATTCCGAGAAGAAAAACTCTGCCTACGCCCGGCTTTACGCCGATTAAACAACGCGTCGGGCGCTTCTGCGCATTACAAAGTTTTTGCAATACAAGTCGCGGATATGGCGAACGGTTCAAGTGGCGCGCGCAAACGAGCGTAAATCATGCGCCGGCTCGTGTCAAACGTGGGACATCGGTGTCGTTATATTATAAGTATTACGCTATTGCGAAAACTCTCCGTTAACGAGAATGAAGCGTGATCGAGCTTGTCGTCTACGCGGAATCACGATTCGAGATGATAAATCGCGCACGCGCGAGTCTATTAAGACTGTCCTCCTTCCGAGCTTCTAAAGCCTCTCTCGCGCCGGGAGGAATCCAATAGATTCTTCTTTTTATTATTCCACGCGTTTAAACACTGAAAATACCGAGCGGTCGTTGACCGTTTCTATTTTTTAGATTACGTTTCTTTTGTTGAAAGATAGAATTCTGGAAACACTTTGACATTTGCTAATAAAATATTTGGACTCTAATCACATTATTCGCATTTTTTTTTTTTTTTTTTTACTCGTTTTCGTAGTAATCTATTCGCTCTGTCCTTAGAAGCGGCAGATTGGGAAAATTAATATATTCTTTGAATTAAATTAACGGCTTATAAAATTAGCCTAGTTATGTTAAAAGTTAGATGAACAAAAAGTTAAATAAAAATTACATTAATTTAAGTTAAATTAAAAGTTAATTTTGAAAAAAATATTATTCGTGTTATATTAGAAATTTGAAAATTTTCGAAATTACATTCTAAACAACCATAACATGAATCAACAAAGAAATTTAATATATTTATAAATTAAATTTATAAAAATAACAAAGAGATATTGGTTTCAATATATTTTTTGTTTTAATTTTTCTTTCTTCATATAGATAAATTTTCAACTTGGAAAAAAGTTAAGTTAAAGTGCGCGTTTCAAAAATAAATAGATAAAGTTAAAAATTAACTCATTTAAAATTAACTTTATTATAATTAAAGTTATTGGCTTTTCAACTTTATTAAACCTTTTAACTAGTTGCTACCCAACCCTGCTGCTAGAGGGGCACTAAAGTGAGTGAGAAACGTTGGTACCTTTGGTCTTAACAGAAAAAAAATGTGTTTATCACCCGATATCTCAAATGTAAAAAGCAGGTTGGATTTCTCGGAGCTGACGAAATTTTCTTCGCAACGAGTCCGAAAGATAGCGCGTCTCCCCGGCATGAAATTAGCATCGAAATATCCGCTTAGCCGCTGAACCGAGCGACGATATTATTCCGAGTGGTGCGCCCGTTCCGGTCGAACTTGGGCGACTGCGAAATCGAATTGTCAGAAGCGGGCGGCGTAAATTCGTCACATTCGCTCGCGGTTAGCCGCTCGACCCGACCGCTAATCTTTTTCAAAGCCGCAGTCGCCTCGTGCAATTGCCGCGAAAACATCTCGCGCTTGCATACATTTCCGTCTTCGGTAATCGTGTAACGTTTCACACACTCTCGACCCACGCTCGCTTCCAGCCGTTCGACGTTTTTGGTGACACGGCAGTGGATATCTAACGGAGCCGTCTATTTACAACTGACCAACGTCATCGTGAGTATCAATGTCTTCGCATGTACTTCGCGAACTTAACGACTGTAAAGAGACATCTTCAAGAAATTTAAGGCGCCTATCGCGTTGTATCTTTGTACAATTTGCTAGAATAATACAACTACAAGTTCTTACAATGTTGGTAGAAATTGATGAGTGCGTGAAATGAAATAAGGCCAACTTAATATATTTTATTTTTAAAAACGCGGGTAGAATTTTTAAAACTAGAATTCTCGGAGCTCTGAGTTTTAAAAAATAAATTTTTAAGAACATTGAGTTGTTAAAATTTTTATTTTAAAAATTCCGCTCGAGTTTCTTAATACGAAATTAATTAAGTAAGTATTGTTTCAATCCAAGCACCTTATTAACGATTTCTATCAACTTTATTAAGAAAGTACAATGGAACAATTTTAAATTTTATTCAAAATTCTATTACGATATAATATTATTAATAAAAAGAAAATGTATTTCTTTCCGATGTATATTGCTTCTGATTACACTTTGCATTAAAATTAATTGATCTAATTTATAAGTACAATGTACAATTTATCTGCGAAATGGAGAGAATTTTTATGAGAAAACATAATACTATACTTGTAGTTTGTATCGTATTTTAATTTCTTTAATAACAAAAAGCAATTTAAAAAATGTGTAATTATAAACAAAATTATACAATACATAAAACGAAAGAAAAAGGAAAAAGGGGAAAAGGAGAGCTGAAGTGCTAAATGATAAAAACATTTAACTTGTATTATTCTTTCATAGCTTTACATCATAATAAAATTTAGAACAAAATTTCAATTGTTCCATTATACTTTCATAATAAAGTGCACTATAGTACTATCACTTTGATAGTAACATTGCAATATGCACGATATGCATCCAATGTTCATTTATTAAGTGTAGCTTCATTTATTATCTAGTATTTATAATACAATTAAGTTTTATTTAGTACAACATTATTTCTTTTTATAATTATTTTCAAAAATTTTTAAAATTAATTTTTTTAGTTACTAATAAAAAGAATTTGCAACGTCATTGAAAATACATTACATCTAGTAATGTAAATCCAAGAAAATTAATACGGGGAAGATGAGAAAGGTCGTGTATCCAAGTTTACATGTATCGCAACAAGCCTGCCTCACAATAGCTCTTAAAAAATAAAATAAATTAAGTAGGCCGTATATTCAGTCGGGAGGGTACTTTAAATTTCATATCTATCGTAAAGCTTTAAATATGAATAAAACTGATTTACAGTGCGCCTATTCTTCAGTTTTCGAAAAGGAGGGACGATAACAAAAGTAGCTTCTTTAATATATGCTTATTACAAGTGAACAGCAAGATATATATCGAAGATAAATTTTAGCGTAGTCATAATTACACAGTCAATTTTTATGACAGCTAAATGCCTTGCGGAAGGTATAGATGAGACTGATTGCCGCTTACATACGCTGCGTATTACTGATTTATCGGCCGGAATCTGAATTCACTAATTGCCACGCTCGCCCCGCGCATGTAATATTTCGTGTAAAACAAAACAAAATGATGACTCTATTCGCCGCATTAAATAATACAGATGCCGCATAATGGCGAAAGAATAGACCCCCGGCCGCGGCGCAGAAACCTAATGAGTCAGTCTCCTCGCCGATCCTTGACGAAGCCCCAATTACATTTTATACTCGAAGGGCCACGATTCGCTTTAATAAAAACCACACGTGAGGACGAGAGAGAATCTTAATAGAAAATACACACGAATCCGCCGGATACTTATTAATACCCGTGTTAATTAAATTAATTAATTTTTTTTAGAGCGCTAAGATAAATAAGGATTTATTTCGCCACCGGGAGATCAGAGATAGAAGAGAAATAATTATCGTTCTGCGCGTGCACGAAATCGGAACTGTATATAAATACGCGACCGGATATAGCGCTGAGTATCTAAGCCCAGAGTGTATCGGGAATCGGCGCTTCCGCTTGTCGACAGGTAGTTGTGTTCGGCGGACGCATATCTCTCTCTCTCTCTCTCTCTCTCTTTCCCTCGCTCTCCTCGATAGAGAACGACGGAAGGTAGAAGACGAGAAGCGTGCAAGGGCACCGCTAACGAGACGGGGATTATACACGGGACCGAGCGAAGAAACTGTTACGACGTAACAGGTTATTTGTTCAACGCGGTTACATCGCCGCGCCGCGCCGCTCGGTGGTTGAGAGAACGGGAAAGAGAGCGAGCGGCGAGCGAGCTCCTCTCGATACTTTTCATCGACAGGTGGATCCTGTCCGGGTTTACGCACCGGCTGCGCGCGAGACGCGTGCCGCGGTGACGATTCGACGATAGGCCGCGCCGCTGCCGCCACCGGTTGCCATCCTACTCCTTCCTCCTGCTCTCGTATTCCGACCTCTAACCACCGCGCCGTCCTAAACGCTCCCTCGATTACGCGCAGGCTCCGCTGGATGACACGTAAAGCAGCAAAACCGCCGCAAAAGCGCCGAGAACACGACCGCGGAGCGTCTCAGCTGCGGCGAATGATTGCGCGGATTGCGCGATTGTTACTGGAGAATTTCACACGAGAGTGCAAATCTCATTTGGCCGCGCCGGGTTTCGCGGCGATCGTATTTATAGCGCGTTTATATCGCCGGGTTATCGCTAACTCGTTCAGCGGAATAAAGAGGAGGTCCGCAACCTCCGATATTTCTTCGTCGCGTTTGCTTAACGAGCGCACGTCGTAAAATCTATTGTGGCCCGTTATTCAGAGGACATTTACTCGCGGATGCGCGATAAATCGTGGAACCTTTGTCAGCGCGACGACGGCAACGGTGGTGGTGATGGCGGCGGGTAGAGAGGAAAGTGCACAGGCCTTATGCACCTACTCACGGGGGCTGATAATGCGAGTCCCTAATAGGTTGACCACATAATAATAGCGGCCGCGCGGCTGCGGAGTGCCGCGATTAAGAGAGCGGACGGCTCTCCGGTCCCACGTCCCGTTTTCTTCAAGCCTTAAGTGGTCGCGTGAAAAAGAGAGCTAGGTAGCATTTAGGATTAAGCGTAAGAAGAGCGAGCGGCTGAAAGTCGAGGACGGACAGAAATGTCTACAAGAAGAAAAAAATAGACCTCGCGATGATGAAATACACGAGTGATGGAATTAATTTATATAATTATATTAATTTGCATAAATATGATTAGCACCGGGGAATACATTCAAATAATTTATGCAATCTTTTATCTTTCTAAAACCGATTATAATATTATAATATTATTTCTGAAATTGTAATACTTGTGGGTAGGCAAGGAAGAAAAAAACAATTGCTATTACTGTAATTTAATTTGCATTTTTTGGTGCCAATTTTGTAATTGTTTCAACCAAGCAAATTATAGTTTTTAATTATTATTATTATTAATAATAAGCGAATGTTGAAAAAATAGTTGTATTCACTATAATTGCGATTGCATTTATTATATGAAATATTTTATTTATACTATTAATATTTTGATATTTTATTATACATTACAATTAATATTTGAAACTATTATTTATAATAAAATTTTTTTTATGAAACAGTTGGTAGAATTATAAACAAAGTCATTATTAATCATAGCAGTAATAACTAAAAAATGGAGCACCCAATATAAATTATTTATCATATCATAAATACCGTAAATCACACAATTAGTTACAAATATTACTTTTCTTTAGTGTATTTAACAATTATTATCATTTTTTCATGTATAAGCAGCAATATAAAATATAAATCTAAAGCATTTGATAATTGTAAATTTCAGCAAAAAATACATTTTTAATTATAATATTATATTAGTCATCCAAAGAACATAATGATTATTTTGATAATAATAGTATAAAAAATTTCCATTCTCATTTTAAAGATATTGTTTTCTTTTCCCCTATATTTTCCCCAATATTTTTTTCTCCCAATTCATTAAAATTATTATTGAATAATGAGAATATTATATATATTTTTCTTCACGTGAGCAAATTATTTAATACAATTTTATTTCAACATTTATATGCTTAAAAGATATTTTCGAAATAAAAATATTCTTTTTTTCTGTATAACAAATCAGTTTTTGTCAATGTATGTATGTATAATACACGGAAAGAATAATTTTGCTAAAGTATCTAAAAGTTTAGCTAGACAGAGATCTGAAGATAATTATATTGGGCCATTAAAATAATTATGTAGGACGCTCAAGCACGATGAGCAATGCTGCAAAAAAGTTTTGGGATTTATTCGCCTGAGCGTCCTACATAATTACTTTGATGGTCCAGCAAAATTACCTTCAGATCTGTATTTAGCTAAATTTTATCATAAGTACTTTAGCAAAAGCTTTCTTTCCGTGTACGCGCAACGAATTGGTCGCAATGAGAGTCATCGAACGTTACAACGGGAGCAATTTCGAAAGTTTGCGACGAATCTCAAGGAAAAGAAAGGGGACTCATCAATCTCTGGACCTCGTTGCGCTTGTTCTGCCAATTACGTTACGACAATGCGACGTGGTTCGCGGACGGTAAACAAAAGGGTCTGCACCGACTTCTCCGCAGCGCTTCCTAGAATGCATCACGAAGGGAACGCGGCTAAAAGCAATTTGAGCTAAGAAGACATCTGCGAGCACGACGCCCAAGTCTCCGGCGGCGGTTGTTTCAGAATGTTTATTTTCGAAATTTTATTACGAATGCCTTTACGAGATTGACAAGCTCTAAGTCTTGGAAATTATGTTTGTCTAAATGTGATATTTGTCATGAAAAAATATTATATGTTTTATACAAAAAAAAATGAGAATTATATCAACAATCACTGTCTCATATATATAAGCTAAAATATAAAATCTTTAAAAAATTTGATAAACTTAAAACTTTAGCAAAATATAATACTTAATTTTTATTTTAATATTATAATAACTATTTAAGAAGCACAATAACTGCTTGATAATAGTAATAATAAAAAAAAAACAAAGTTTTGATAATAATACAGTGAGAAAAAAATTTTGTTAAAAATTAAAGTATTTAGTCCACGTTCAACTAAATGTTGATTAAACAATTATTTATTTGTACGAAAAATGATATAGTTCACGTCGACCATTAACATTTTTTAATCAAGAATTAACTAAACGAACATAACATTTAGTTGAACGCATCGGACAAAAATATTTTGGTTTTTCAACAAATTCTTTTTCTCATTGTAAACAATTCAATTTATTTGAAGATACTATTTTCTTAATTGATGTTTTTTCTCTCAACTCAAGAAGTAAATATATTTCTTATAAAGTTGTGCAAAATTTCCTCGTGTAACAAGCTGTGTCCAAGAATAACAAATTTTCTTAATAATTTTTTACATCTTTATTTATACATAAGACAAATTATTAACTGAATCTTTTTGTGTGTAAGTACGTGTTAATTTTCGCGTTCAGTTGCGTTGCATTGCGATTTATGATTTCATGACATCACATGAGACAAATGAACGGCAATAATAAAACGATCGAGCTTATCTCAAAGCGATTAAGGTACTAATTTACACAATGTAAAACCGCTTTCGCGATTTGCCGCGGAAACAATGTGACCCACCCATCGTACCCAATGCATCCTAAAGTGATAAAGCGCGTAACGCGATCATTAATCATCATTACGGGGCGTAATGATCGCCGGTGGAAGTCGTTGCCAGGGAAATAATGAGACCGTTCTGCTCCGGAGATCGTGCCTTCCCTAATCTCGATTGGCCATCGAATAACACGGCACGACTACCAGATTTTTCTTCCTAAACGAGGATCCCCGCGTCCGCGGCTCAGCAACGTGAGATTTTATCGGCGACGAGCCTAGGTCGAAGAAGACTGGAGAAGAGGGCCTGGATCGTGTCACGAACGCGTTGTATGCCCTCTTCCCTTCCAGGGGTGGTATGCGCGCGAGGGAGGGGCTATTATGCACCACCGCGAGACGATTAATCCACCGATCTATCGGCGATGCGATCGGTGAAGTTGTGTGTACTGGCGCGGGTCTCTCGACGATAATTAACGTTAACGTTTCTGTATTCCGAGAATTTCCTCAGAAAATTCCTACATCAATCGTTCTCAAGGCGAACGTTTAAAAGACTCTCTACGATAATTCCAGTAATCTGCTAACAGTTGGACTATCCCGTTATCACATCGTCACGATATTATTACAGGCGGATCTTTTATTATGCTAATTACGCTGGCTACAATGTGAGAGCCAAGGGAGTTTCCGATTAAAGGCCGGTAAGCGCAACGCTTTTTTTGCAGTTCGGCGATATCCATCAAACGGAAATTACAGCTTTATATGCGGCAGCGCGCGCGCGCGCGGGCGCGGAAATAAAGCAGAAAAACCGACATCCTCGCGCGCTCGAGGTGTTGTTCGACTTGGCGTACGAAACGAACGCGCGCAATCTTTGCTAATTATCTCGTTCCACAAGCGGGGATTGCGAATCGTAATCGGATATGCTAATGGATACGGGGGAAACGTATAACGATGTTAACCGCGTTTTTATGTCGCTGCCGTGTAGTCGTGTACCCCCTTGGGCACCGATGAGCACCGACGATGCCCCCTCGTGTGCGCAGGTGCGCGACGTGATGCAACAAATGCTTACGGCGAGACAAGAAGAGTCGCCTAGAGCGACTGTCAGCCGGCGGTGGTTCGTCATCGACGTGTATCGCGCGTCTTCCTACATACATATATGTATATTATTAATGACGCCTAGAAAGGTTCTTTATTATCGTGCTCGCGTATCGTGTTGTAACGAGAGATACGCCGGTGGAGAACGATTGCATAGGAAAAAAAAAAAAAAAAAACAATTATATTCCATTCAACAATCATGGTTTCATAAATAAACAAGAACGTAAAATCTTTGAAGAATTTAATTTTCTGAAGAATCTTATATTTCGACCAAATACATTTTTATTTTAATCTCTTTACATAACTATTATAATATTTAAATAAAAATATATTGCATTTTAGGATAACAAAGAAAATTAATACAAAAGTGTCCCTGTTTCATATAAGCATAAATAAAATAAATATATAAACAAGATTCATCATTGTTTCATATAAAAGCAAGAACATGATTTCTTGCTTATACATATATGAAACAACGATCGTTTAATACAACAGATAAGTTTAATTTGTTAATGTTTTATACTGTCAATGCAAAGGTCTTAGTTTAAAAAAAAAGTATACATATATAGGATAAAAAACCTCAAACATCCGTATATTATGCCTTACATGACCCAAGGGGGTAATCACTTCATGTAATCGTGGGACAGTGTCCCCAAAATCATTATGAAATCTTTATGAAATCCTCATGTAATCATTTTGTAATCGAATGTAATTATGAAATCAGAAATCATAATGAAATCATATGACATCAGCGGAAATCACAATAAAATCATATGTAATCAGCAGAAATTATTTTGGATTTTTGTGTAATCCATGGAAATCATAAGCAATCATCGTGAAAATTACTATGAAATCAATGCGAGCTTTTAGATTTTGTAGTCAATTTTTGTTGTTTTTAAAAAAAAGGTCATCAAAAATTTTTATGATTGCTTTTTTCAGAAAATTTTTTTATCAACTGTTATAAACTCCAGTAAAATCTTAAAGTCAGCAATCGAGTGCATATCTATTATTTGTATGGTTATGCCTTAATTTAATTTTATTTGAGAGAAGTTAACAATCAGTAATAATGATTCTAATCAAATAAAATCATTTTTAATCACAACAAATCTGATAATTAATATGCAATCACGAAAAATCATTAAGTAATCAGATGAAATTATTTGCAATCAGATGAAATCATGAAATCATTATGAAATCCTTACGAAATCCTCGTGTAATCATTTTGCACTTAGATGTCATCATAAAATCAGATGAAATCATCGGAAATCATAATAAAATTATATAAAATCACCAAAAATCATATGAAATCATGTAATCCTGGGACAACATTTTAACTAGTGGTTACCCCCTTGACATGACCACTACGACATTGAAATAGAAATATATTTGACTGAAATTTAAGATCCTTCAGAAATGTAAATTCTTAAAGATGTTACATTCTTGTTTCTATACGAGAATGTTGAATAGAATACAATTTTTTTTCTGCGTACGCGTGAATTCCTACAGAAATTCGACGTTTCACCCTCCCGCGTGTGCTGTAACAATCCATTCATCAATATAAACAATTTCAATACCTACAAAAAAATCTGCGGATAATTATTTCGCGCGAGAGTGTTTATCGCAGCTTTGTTGTTCACGCGCGAGCCCCCGCGAGAAACGAGGGTAAAAGAGCGATAAAAGAGTGTGGGGTTTGTTCGGCGCGACTAATTTTAATTTACCTCGCGGCGCATCCCGAGACTTAATCGCGAGAGCCGGCCCGACGTCTCTCGTTACATCGCGTGACTACCGAATCCGTCCGCTCGCGCGTGTATATATGTACATACCACCGCTCTTATCTCAGCGTGTATCGCCGGCACGGCGTGGCGTGTCTCGCGAAAAAAATCGCGATCCGCGCGCAGTCGGATCCTCGTGCGCCCTCCGTATTTACTCATTCAAGAGGAAAACCAGTTTCCGTCGGCGGCGCCGCGCCGCCGCGCGCGATCGCCCGGCGCGACGAAACGCGCGCGCAAGCGAGATAAATAAGGCGCCATTTACGAAAAAGGCAACTGTCCTCGTTCGCGCGAAGCGTGTCGGAATCCCAGGCGATTTTCAATCCCTGAACGGAACGAGCACGGCCGAGCAAATCGGACGCAGACGCGTACTTTTGCTCTCGCGCGAGAGAAATCGTCGAGATCGAATTAAAAAAAAAAAGAAAAGAAAAAGAAGAAGAAGCGGGCGCTGTGATTTCTTTTATTCCCTGGACCTTAAGCCCGCGAGCGCCGAGCGCGGCTTCCGAGAAGGATGTAGATTGATTTACGCAATATAACAGCACCCGAATATTACGACGCAACGACGGCGTAATGCGGCCAATCTTACGCCTCTCCGCCTTGACACCACTAACATTCGTCAAAAATAACTCACGACCGGCCACAATTAAACGAGAGCGTATTCCCCGACCTTCGACGATGCGCGAGAGGGATCGATCCGTGCAGGACAAACCGGCCATTCATCGCTCTCGCGATTTATTATTGTTGTAAAACCTAACCTATGAATTGTTTAATCGCACTATTCCGCGAGGCGTCTTATTCAACTGCGATTATCTCAAGCTGTTGCGTAAAAAAAAAGGAAAAAAACCGATGCCCTGGTAACAGAGGATAATCTTCTTTTTTTTAGAGCGAATGATATATTTACGGATTCCAAACATCGGCGTGAGAAAACAAGGGCCCTATTTTGCGATAAAAACAATTTGGCGCCTAGGCATTGCCGCGAAGCGAATCAAGATTTATCGATTCGCCCGCAGATACGTGCCATTTCCATTGGCCGAGAGCGAACGAGGCACGTCGACAGCCAAAACATTTCTGAAATAGATCGCGCGTCGTAATGCGTTATATCTGAGCCGTATTTACCATAGCGCAAAACCCTCCGGAGGAAAATTCCAAAAACACAAGTGCCTCTCGCCAAGTCGAATATACATAACATTGAAAAAAAAAAAAAATTGTTAAATTGAATGAATTCCTTCAATTCCAGTATTCCTTCAATTCGTGTATATTTAAGCTAATTATATTCCATATGAATGGAATATACATATTTAAATACATCTAACTTTTTTAAATACATAAATACTTTAACTGAAGAAATTTAGTCAAGTTGAAGCATTTGATCAAATTGACTTTTTTTTTCATTCAATGTAAAAAATATTTTAGATTTACACGCATTTTAATTTAAATTCAAAAGAAAATTAGTATATATTTTTTTTAGTATTCATATATTTATATGATATAGATTTTTTATTGAATTTAAAATATGTGATGTGCATCACAGTTTAATTGGAAATATCTTCTTAAATCGATAATGGTACAAACGAAACGAAGATTAAAAGTAAAAACGATAACATAGTTGAATAAAATTTAGATGAACCTCCTACTTCTATTCGTTGGCAATTCGCGATTCGATATTTAATTGAATCCAACTGCGTTTTAATTCACACTACATTTTTTTTTTTAAGTGTAAATATACATCAAGTGCATTTATGTACATGCTAAATTTATTTCATGATACAGATGTGCCTAAATTCGCAAGTTTCGATCTACGTACATGACGATTGGGAAACCCGCCGCGTCACCGATGCATTTAGATACTCGTGGTTCACTGTAATTTTTCCAATCTGCGAGCGCTTTCCCACGGGAAAACGCAGCTTCCATGGACCACGAATCTTTTATCCCTCGACACGTCGGACTGTGTCATGATGAATCGCTCATTGTGCGACGTTACGTCGAAGAGCGGTCGACTACTTGCGCAACATGTGGGCACATTCTAAGCCAATCCCGATCTAATTTCAATTCTATCAATTCGAAACAAGGTGCAGCGATAACTACGGGGGGAAGCGAGGTTCTATGCAAGCGAGATTGGTCGAGATTATCGGCACAAAAGAAAGGAGAGGCGGGGAGGGAAGGCATTTGAAAAATTATCCGCGCAAATCTTTATCGTCAGAAATCATTTTATTCCATCCGACTCCGAGCGCGATTAGATCAGATTCGATTCGATTTCACGCGCGTCCGACTCGCGAGATTACTCGGCGAGATGCGACAACAGGTAGGTAGCGCAGCAGCGCGGAGAGAGAAGCCGTCTATCGCTCCCTCGCCGGGCATTGTAAATGCGTTCACGTAATTCAGAAAAGTACGTGGCCGTTTTGTATCGCGCCCTCATCGCAGGAGGCGGCGGCGGAAGTACGTCGCGATTCGTCAACGACGCCGGAAGCGACGCACGTGCGTCGTCGTTTTCGTAATTCATTCAGTTGTTTTCTTAGAATTCATTTGAAGACGCGGGGAGCTGAAGAACGTGTGTTTGTTCCCGAAGATCCTTGAAAATCCGGCGCCGAACGCGACAAAATATTCTCAAAATTCTTATTTTTGGGAACTGGGCTTTCGGACGTTTCCATAGTTTCAAATTAAAACCTTAAGAAATATGTTGTAGTAATTACCTGTGGAAGAGCTGACACCTCGCTTCAGAGTCGATACATGTATATCGGCTTCTTGTCTGAAACAAAAATAAAATTTTTTTTATTAAAATTAGAAAATAATGAGCTCAAGAGCCACGCAGGATGTCAGACCCAAATAAATAAATCACAGCATAAAGCCAATGTCAAGCAAACGTTTCGACCTTTAATGACGGTCTTTTTCAGTACAGATTTACAAGTCTATAAAACAACAAATTAATCACACTAATTAAGATATGAACTTATCGAAATAAACGACGAAAGATCAAAAATAAGAACAAGTTACCGAATAAATAGAGATTGCGCGAAAGCGCGATGTACATCTTCTTTCAACGTCTTAACATAATAACATGAAACTTTTTTTGTTTTTAAACTCTATTGTTGAAAATTTTCACCTTTTTACAATAGAATATATGATATAGAAATTTATTATACACAAATTTTCAAAATGGAGAGACAAAAAATACAAATTATAGTATCAATATATATTACGATGTACGATACATAATGCCTATATCATCAACATGCTTCTATATCCAAATTAACAAAATGCTATTCTATTGAGTAACTTTGCATAGCAAGGTCTCAACTCAAAATATACGTAGCCAAATAAAAAATTAAATAACAAAGAACACTCGAGTAACACTGTACAGCGTAAAGAGATCTATCACACTCGTAAAAGATAAATGAGGCTCTTTCGCGAATAGAATGTTTTGAATACACTACACATTGTCTTTGATCTTTTGAGTTCTCCGCTACTTTTTTTCTCAGATAAAATAAATTAAAGAGCACACTAATCCCATTAAATTCATTTAAATTATTAAAAGCCGATAAATCGACTTCCCATCCTCTAAACGTTAAAGATCAGATGGACATGAAAATTGATGAAGGAGAAAGCGCGACGATAACTGACGGCAATTATCGAATTGCGGCCCAACGTAACCGATGCGTAATAAAGAAACCGCGCGTTCTGTTATAATTACGCAAAGAGAGAGAGAGAGAGAGAGAGAGAGAGAGATTTTTATTTACGCTCCGATAATTCTTATTAATCCCCGGTCTGTTCGATACGCATCGAGGAGGAGTCACTAGTGATCTCACGCGATTACGCGATACGGACACGCCGGGTCGTTCACCGATTCCGCGCATTGTTCTGTCAGGTCAAGAACGACGCCAACACGCCGCCGAGTCTCTCTCGCGCGCTCATAAGGATCGACTTCGCGCCTCGCACCTTTCCAGTCACCGAACTGCAACTAGTCGACCGAGGAAAGATCCCGACTATACGACTTATCCGACGCGATCGATGCGATTGACGCGATAAAGACGGAATATTCTTACGAGCGAGAGATACCTCTGTGCCGCGGACACCGGCGGATCTGCGCGATCATCGGGAGCAGCAGAATCGGCAGGATCATAGCTGAGATAGATCCCCGCGATCATTCGGATCCCGCGAAATGCAGCGCAACGCGATAACGAGATAATCTTGAGATAAAGAGATCAGCTTGAGGCAAGCGAATATCTCGTAACTTCCGCTCTCTTCCCTCTCCTCTCTCTCTCTCTCTCTCTCTCTCTCTCTCTCTCTCTCGCGGGCGACGACGATCCTCTCTCGTCTGCCTTCCTCGAGACCCTGGGGTCAAGAGACGATCTCTCTCTCTTTCTCTCTTTCGTCGTCTTCTCCCTCTTCTTCTCCGTCTCTCTCTCCTCGGGTTATACGTCCTCCGCCTCGTCGCACTCTCACATGTCCACCGTCGTCTGCTCAGGAAACCATCCATTACGGAGATCGGCCGGCGTATTTAGTGGCAGTGCGGAGTGCGCGCGACGAAGTACCGAATCGAGAAAAGCCGGACAGCCGAAACGGATCACGGGCGGTATCGTAATCTCGGGCACGGGGCCCGCGATGAACGGCGACCCACGACGACACGGGGAGGGAGACTGATGTTATCAAAGAGGGAGAGAGGGAGTGAGAGGGAGGGAAGGATTCGCTCGACGTGAATGCGATTTGTAAGTAGTATAAGTAGTGTATTACGCGTTCCACGAATGGCGCGGCGGCGACCCGCTACGTTTCGCCACTTCGCGTGCCTCTCGACGATTTTCCGACCGCATTCAAATACGCGCGAGATCGACCGCAATAAATATCGGCCTCACACACAAGATGAGCGAGAGCACGACTCAGATCGATACGAATCTAATTCGCGTCTCGTAAAAAGGGACGGGTGCTCGCTCACCAATCTCTTCACGTGATACAACTTGACCAAATTTCGAGAATAAGTTTACGATCAATATGTAGGTATTTCTGAATTTTTTCACATTTTTGGCTGCATAGTTCTTATTTTCTAAAATAACACTTAATTTTCTGGGAAGAAGAGCTTTACGCAGGATTGGCTGATGACTTGTTAAAAAATTGTAAGTTGATAACTTTTGACTGAACCTAATTAATTTCAAGTGAGTTAATTTTTAACTTTATCTACCTAGTTATTTTTGAAACACAAATTTTAATTTATTAAGATTTGTTTTTCCCAAGTTTAAAATGTACTTAGGCGAAAGAAAAAAGTATGAGACACTGTTATTTCATATAAACTTAATTTATAAATGAAACATTAAATTTGATGAAGCGCATCGTAATAGTTTTATTATTTAGAGTAATCTAACTTAAAAAATTATGACATTCTAATTTAATATAAATGACATAATTAATTTAATCTAAATAAATTTTATCAATTAATGAAATTAATTTAAAAAATTAATTTTAACTTTTAGTTTAACTTAATTGTAACATAATTAAAAATTTTTTTGTTCATTTGACTTACAATTAGTCATTAACTTTAAAAAAAGATTAACTTATCCAACTCCGGTTTTAAATAATTTAATCTTCTAAACAAATACTTCTAAGAATTTCGAGAAACTGAAACTAAAATAAGAATGTGTAGTTTAAAGAGCATTTTGTAATTTAAAAAATAAATTTTTACACCATATCATTTCCGTGTAAGAGTACGAAATGCTCATTGTACAATTATACAATTTCCTTTACAACAAATTAAAATTAAATCAATTCTCTTTAAATGACATTAAAAAATACAATAGTCCTTGTTATTACATTTACATCATTATTATGAACAATTTTTTTTCGGAATATTTGTCAATGTTAAAAGAAACATTTTTCATTTTTTAAATAACGAATCATTGTTTTTATTGCTTCAATTTTAGTCATTTTAATCATCATTATGAAATTGGCCGTGTCAAAGTCCCTTTATTAAAAGATGTACATATATGAATGAAAAGTCATGGCACTTCCCACCACTTTTTTTATGCTAGAGGACTTCCTTAACAGCTTAATTACGAACATTTGAAGTAAGAATTGTGATAAATCTACCGTGAACGCGGCACAGACGCGCACATACGCCCATCCACGCACGACCACGCATACATCGGACACTCCCGTGTTAGACCAGACGACCGATTTTGATTTTCATTACCGTTACTAGTAGCAGTAATTAAGACAGACACGAATGCATCGCGACAACGGTGTGATTTATACATTCTTTTTTCCAGTACTTGCGCATAAGGCGCGCTCTGTCCCGTCAAAGTCCCCGCGATTTAAAAAAAAGTGTTCCTAGCTGCACGACGACGAGCAGATGTTTGCAGCGGAGGAGGACGAGGTGGGTCACAAAGACACTTCCTCGAAATGAAACCCGTGGCGGCGCCTGAACACGTAAAACGAATTTCGAAGCACGAGCGACACGGTGACGACTGGAAAAAAAAATAATAATAAAAAATAAAAGAAGAGCCCATTTCCGCGACGCGCTCAGTGACTCTCAATATAATAAAATCTTCATAAAATAATTCTTCTCTCGACTAAATGGCCAAATATTTGTTTTATCGTGTACATAAAAATCCCACGACCATTCACACTTCAAATCGTGAACACGTTACGATTCGAAATCGCAAAGGTGACTTCACTTACGAGCTTCCGTCACCGAGAATTTAACGCCTACCTAACTCAAGAATAGTCACACCTAGTTTTCGTTTTACACTCACTTAAGCTGTCTTTTAATCCTCCCTCTTATTATGTATATATTATCTAATTTGCTCTTATTTAATTTATCAGTATTTGAGGCCATTACACATACTTAGATTTATTCCATATTTTCTGAAAGAAAAATAAAAAAATAGGTACATAGACTCTTGATCAGAAAAGAAGACTGCTGTGATTGAATCTTCTCGTTACTGCACTCAGAAAAAAAATTGTTTACTTGACAAATTTTTTTTCAACGCGATTAAATTTCTTAAAGTTCAAATATTAATAAATTAGACTGAATTAAATTTGATAGAATTGATGCTCAAGTATTTAAGAGGAAATTTAATCAAGTGGAAAAATTCAGTGAAGAAGGTAACCTTTTTCTCAGTGTGAGATATAAAAATAGTTACTACAAGTAACTATTCAACAACTTTCTTCTAAATACGAGTACAACCGACATTTTTATACTTTCGTAGTTCTACTCGCTGGCATCCAATCGTCAGATTACAAAAAGTGAAATAGCGATGAAACTGTTTTTTAACAAGAAATAATTTTTTAGTTACTGAAATACAAATTGAGTTTCCTTTTCATCAAATTAAATGTCATTTTTCATCAAATTTTCAAAGTAATTAAGGCCATTTAAGCAAAAAAATGTAATTTTCTCCAAGTCTAAATTTGAACAACAAAAATTCTTTTCATAGCATAGTTTAAAAGTTTAAGGGTCGGAATTTGATTGATACATTACAAAAAGACAAAAAAATTTAAATAAAGTCACTTAAATATCTTGGTAACACAATAAAATGAGCGTCAGCACCAGTTAACATTCTGACGAGCAACCGAGTACTCTGAAACTACATCTTCGAACTGATCGCGAAAGACCAAGCACATGTTACGTATATTCAGCAATTGTTTTCTGCGTTTTTTTTTTCTGTCTGCAAGATAGATTTTGCATCAGCCACGCCGCTTGTCTAGCGTTCTATTCGCGGAGCAAAATAATCAGACTCTAAGACACCGAATTAGAGTTCAAGCGAGCGAATGGCAATAATTTATGAAATAAAACATAAAAATAATATAAATAGAACGTTGGAAAAAAGTAATTGTAGTAACTCATTTTGGATGATAACGACTTCTAATGATTCGTTAGAAAAAAGTAACAAAAACGACTCAAATGATTGATAACAGCGCTGTATTTGCTTTTGTTAACCGTTATCATCACAGCTATTTTCCCGTAATTTACCAAGAGTTTACCTATATTATCTTATATTAAATCAGCAATTTAATCGTTAAATCTAATCGGAGATTAAAGGTCAATTCCGGACAAACTATGTGATAAATCATGTAATGGATAAATAAAACACTTACACATGTCTACACATAGACAAACATTTAGATCCATTAGCTATATTATTACATAGTTTATCTAAAGATGAAATAATCTTCCATAAACAAAGTTTCGATAAAATACGAGGTAAATAATGAATGAGTAAAAAGTAAATAACAAGAGGACAGATTTAGATTTTCATTGTCAACGGCTATCTTTCGTAAAAACGAAATTTTCAGAACCAGGCGTGGATTCACTGAGGAGCGCCTCGATTCTGATAAATAAAATATTCCAGCGCCGTGCGTACGCTTCCCCATTCTCCTCCGTGTCGCCTCTTCCGAAAGCATCGCACGTACCTCTTATTATTCACGCCGTTGTAGTATCTTCTTTAACTTTCTTACCTTGCGCCTCATCTCGCTAAGTGATCGACGATCGCCGGAAAGTATCCCCATCGAGATGGGTCTGCAGCAGCAGCGAAATAGTCAAATTGAATCCTGAATATTCTTTCCGTTGTATAAAAAGAGAGAATGGTTAAAACTAACATTGCAATGTATTATTAACATTTAACAATAAAACAAATTAAAATACACATGTAAATCGTAAAATGCGTAACTGTGTAAAACATAATCATATTATAAATTATAATTAATTTATAAAATATGTAAAACAAATCATATTATGAATACCAGAAAAATAAAAATCACTAACAATAAAAATCAAAGTGTATCATATTGCTCGACCGCAAAGCCGCAAAGTTATATACTATTTAATATGTCTATATATTTATTTAAAAGTAAATATTTTTAATTAAACAGAATGCTTGCAACAAAATATGGTCTTAAGAAAATGTATTTTTTTCATTCAAGTTTTTCTCCTAACGTAATAACAAAAAAATCCTGTTGAAAAATGTAGCGCGCGTAGCGCGCGCTATTATGTTCTAATAAAATATATAAATTATATTTATAGATGGAAAAAAAATCAGTTTTAAATCAACAATTCATTGTTTCATATATATAAAATATAAAATCTTAAAAGAATGTATAGTTTTAGACAATTTGCTAACACGAAGAAATTTTATTTCGTGTAAGCAAATTATGTTTCTTTAAGACTATCAAATTCTTACAAGATTTTATATTCTCACTTATATATGAAATAATGAATTGATTTGACATTAATTTTTTTCTGCGTAGTTGTTAGAAGATAAACAACAGGCCTGGATACATTTCTATACATGATTTTTGTTCTTAACGATAGCTGTCGATATCGTGGCGCAGCTTTTTCTGCTATATAAAATATCTACAGTATACAGAACACACCTTGACCGAAAAAGAACGAGGCAGCAGACGAGTTTTCGCTGGCGACGACACCCAGATCGCCCCCAAGATCTACCTCCCCCTTCCCTTGCCCCTTTCCCGTTGCTCCGGCCGCTCCTTCGCTCGCGGAAGCGTCGCACGTTTTTCCGTATCGCTATGCGCGTCACGGCGATCGCGAATGGCGAGCCGGCACTGTCGCGAAAATGGACACGCGATCGATCGCGCGGATCAATATCGCGCAAGGCGAATTCTCTTCCGGATAGGACATAACGGTGCGTATGCACGCACGCACGCATGCACGCATATTCGCTTCTTCTTCGTTACGCGAAAGCACACAAGGATTCTATACTTTACACGAATAACACACATGAGATAAACATATGTTTGCTACGCCGCGGAACACCGACGGTACACTTCGACGACGAGAGGAAAATTCCATTGAAAATCGAAAAATGGATATAGAGATATCCCACTAAACACAACGTTACATGTAACGTAAATGTTAGTTGTAATTTCCCACTCAACAATGTAATTGTTATATAACGAGTATGTTATATAACAGTTACATTGTTGAGTAGGAAATCACAACATTACATGTAACGTGGTGTTTGCTGGGATTACATATAGAGTAGAGAAGCCAGCCTCAAAAGTGATCCGTTGCTGAAAAGAGACCGAAAACGGGAGCTTTAGTCTATCTCTCTCTTAACGGCGCTAGCACGACAAAGACAAGAATATAGGTCCTATCTTCTCTCTCTTTCTAACGAGGGAACATTTCCACTTACAGATCTGTCTATGGCTCCTCTACTCTATGGCCCGGTTTTTCATTATCTGGTTAACTTGTGGTTAAACTTAACGTGATGTTTTAACCAATGAGCTTCACCTATGGCATCATCATCGGTGAAGCTCATTGGATAAAACATCAAGTTAAATTTAACCATAAGTTAACCGGATAATGAAAAACCGGGCCTATATGTAATATCTCTATGGAAGGATCGCGTGGTTTCGGCGTTTCGCGAGCCGGCGGCGATTCTGCCGATAACGAATCGAACGGCCGCCGCGCCGTGGAAATCTCAATTCGTTCGTCGGTCACGTCAAACTCGCATGTTTTATTCATCGCTCGGCGAGGCCACGATAGCCGCGACGCGTTCGCGCCGCGGTATTTCTCGCCGCAGCGAACGGCAGAGAAAAAGGCAAAACACTGCCCACTGCTCACCTTGTTCCACGGGGATCGCCGATCGAGCCTTGCCCAGCGCAAATAACCTCCGACTTCGCCGATTGTCCATCACGTGACCATAACTCCGTAGACTCCGTGCTGTATGTATGTACACACACGGCTTCCACAGGTTGCATTTGTCGAATTGTGTCACGAGTCACAACACTCACAACTGTTGCACGTACGGTATCGCGGGGATAACGTAGGATAATGAGCGAAAAGTGGCGCCTAACGAGGGACGAGTCGCGAATTCCCGCCATTCCCGGCGTCGCGTCGTTCGATCGTCTTCGCCAATCAGCGCGCGAGACGAGCTTCGGGCCCAGAAGGGATGCGCGCGGACATGAAATAGCGCTGCTAATGCGTTACAATTATGACGATTAAAATGAGGGTTAGCCTGTGAAATTGTAACGGTCATCGGATTTGCCGTGAATGATCGCGAGTTGCGACTCATTTCAAGAGATCGAAGCTCGCGTGCTTCTACGGCTGACGACGCAAATCTTGATCGAACGAGAAACGACGAGGAATTCATCTGCGCGTGATGTGCCGATCTCAGGTGCGTTCTGTTTTGCACGTAACACGTCGTTGTTTAACATTATAGTGAACAACGAAGATAAATGAATCGCACGCATTATGCGTGACACGAAACGCATCCCGCGATGTAGAATCGTTAGAGTAGGAGCTCGGACTTTTGTATGACGCACAGACTTGGATAAGTTAATTAATATATTTTCCTTTACTGAATTAAATATTAAAATTAATGGCATAATCATAAAATTAAAAGTTATACGAATTCGAAACTAGCTCCATTAAAAATTACGTTAAGATTAAATAAAATTGAAGTTAATTCTGAAGAGCATTATTCTTATTAAATTAGAAATTCACGAGTTTTTAAAGTTAAATTACTCAAAACAATTATATAATCCATAATATGGATCACCAAATTTAATTATTTGTAAATTTTTATATAAAGTAATAAAGAAATGTTGTTTTCTTATGCATTTATGGGAATGTTTTTTTTTTAAATATTTTTTTCTTTTATATTATATTTAAGATAATCATGATTTTGTGTCTTTTCTTTTACACCGATAAATATTTAACTTGGGAGAAAAGTTAATAAATTAAAATTTCTGTGTTTTAAAAATAATTAATTATAATTAAAAATAAATTCATATAAAATTAACTCAGTTAAGTAAAAAGTTATCAACTTCTTATTTTTATTATTATATTTAACTTTTAACTGTTAACTAGTTATTATCTAATCCCTGATAATGCATAATAGATAATGCATCATAGTAGCAAGGTATAGTTTCCCTCTAAAATTTATTAATATTTGACAAATTTATTAATATTATACAAATTTATTCAACGTTCAATATTTATTCAATACTTTGTAGTAATGAGAAATAAAAAAGGTAAATACAGATTTTTGATCAGTAAAAAAAACTATATTAATTAAGTTTTGTTTTCTTGCTGCTAGACATAAAAATTATTTCAAGTGATTTTCCGAATTAAGTTTTATGTTGAAAAAATACACGGAAAGAACAGTTTTGTTAAAATATTTAAAACCTTAGCTGGAATAATTATATAGGAAACTCAAGCTAATTGTTGAAGTACCAAAACTTTTTGCAGCATTGCTCATCGCGTTTGCTCGTCCATCATAATTTTTTTTAATGATTCAACAAAATTATTTTCAGATCTATAGCTACATTTTTAGACTTTAGCAAAATCGTTCTTTGCGATGTCCAAGATTTGAAAGTGCATAAATGGATTAAGCATTTTGTGTAAAAAATTATATAACATTACGAATTACAATACAATTATAAGATACGTTACTTAACAAAATTGCAATATTATACATTCAACTTGCTGTAAGTGGAATGAAACCTCAGCTTCGTAGCTGAAGAGTAAGAAATCGAAATACATACGTTTGCTTATATGACTATATGACTATAAAAACTGAACTTGAACGGCAAGTTGGAAAGATTCGTCCGCACAAAACTTTTAATTTATAAAAGCATCGTTACTTTTCTCATTCGTTACTGCTAACGATCAAATAAAAAAACCTTTACAAAATAAAAGAGCGCAAAGTTATTTACACGATTTTGGATTTACGCAATAAATTAAAGTTGCATTAAATTAAGAGAAGAAATCACTATAAAAGTCACTTCGGACTAATTTGCGAGCGAAGTGTTGTTCGAGAGAAACCGGGAAAAATTTAATGTTCGTAAAATAGGAGAGTGCGAGCAAGGCCACCCATGTGTATCGCAAGATCTCGTCGTCGTTATTAATTCTCGCGACTCCATAGGGCTAAAACGGATATGCCCACTAAGCGGCTTACTTTTCGGGGGTCGACACCCTCTTCGTGTAATATCTTTACCCGTCACGAAACTCGCTTTCGAGACGATTCGTTTCCGGTTCGCGCAGATGAATGAATACAAAAACATGACTTTGAATATGACTTAGAAAGAATCGAAGACGGGGAAGGTACGAATTTAACATCTACTTTAAACGATTCGTTCCTACTTTGAATGTCCATTCACATTTTAGAAAACAATTTTAATAAATTGTATTATATGAAATTGTCAGTAGTCGACTATCACTGAAAGACTGCATGCATCAGTGATGCATGCAGTCTTTCAGTGATAATAAACTGATTCCAGTCAGTAAGAGTAAATATAAGAACTTATTTCTGATATAGAATGCTGTACTCATAACTATTATCAGTGATACAATAATATACAATATAAATTCCCCGATTTAGAAGAAGAAGGAAATATTCTTGCTAATCGGAGTATATTATTAAAAAAACAATCAGTATATTATTAAAAAAACAATAAATAATCACTGGTAATCACTTAGCACTGCAAAAATTAGCATGAGTTTTGATTTTGATTTAAAAACGAGAGAATAAAATTGAATTTGAATGAAACTTGAGAAAATGAGGAAAGTTCGAGAGTGTACTTCTATTGTATAAAGTAAATTACTGCCAATGTGCCAAATACTGGAAATCCGATCTTAAATGCTTCTTTTTAGTAAAATTAGTAAAATTATAAACAGTTATGTAACAATATCTGTAATTTACAAATTCAAAAAAGCACTTAATATCAAATTTCCATTATTTGAGACATTTAAGCTATTTATCATATTATACATATTCCCTACGAGCAACGATTTCACTTTCCCTACGAATGCTTTCGATTTACACATTATACGATTTAGCGTCCACGATTGACACAGCAATACCATATGTACATTGAAAAAAAAGTTCTCATGTTTAAGTAAATATATTTCGTTTAACATAACTTTCTTGATTTAAAGAAAACATTTCTCAAGTTTAAAAATAAATTATTTTGTACTAGCTAATAAATATTTATTGAAATCAAGGAAATGATGTTAAAATAAATATAATTATTCTTGAGCACAAAAAACATTTTTTTCAGTATACATGAGAGAAAGCCCTCCAGAAAAACGGCTCTCTTCGGCACCTTTTTGCTTTGGCGTCTCCTCGATGCTTTCTCTTGATCCACCCTCCTAATGCACCTCTTCTATCTCCGTCTCCTCCTCCCATCGTCTTTGATCCGCACCGCCGGCGACGGCCGAACCAGCTTTATAACGGCAAAGGTATCAAGGTACGTTCGATTAGGCGCCATTTCGTGCTGAAGAAATTGTGTTGCTATCAGTTGCGGCTGTTCATAAATTTCCGCGCTTTCGTTCTCTTTTATATCTCGAGGGTTACTTTGCTCTCTCTCTCTTTCCGTCGTAAATTATATCCCATTTCAATTTCCTGCCTTGAGTAATATTAAAATCACACTTACTCATTAAATATTCGAGAGTTAAATTAATAGGAAAAAAAATGGAAGAAAAGTCCCGTCTTAAAGTACTCCTGAAGGAGCCGAAAAAACGCACCTTAATTATTTATGCATGAATATTTAAGTGCCGTGTCTTTCCTCGGTCGTAGCCGTCCCGTGATTATCGTCGAAAATCTACGACGAGATCTACGATATCCCTATGAAGGAGTGTTCCACGACCCTCGACAAATTGAATGAAATCGCTCCAACCTGTTTCATCACGGGGCGCCCGACAGATTCGACCACCCGTAATTATCGTGACGTAGGTCCGGGTAGTGTCGACGGACGGCGAGGATATAATTTAAACTCGTCACCGGCACTTTCTTCTGAAATTTCAATATGCCGACATTTTATACACTGTCTCATCTCGTACGCAAATTTTATCGATGGCTACACGCGATACTTATTGTTAGACAATTACACTGAGAGAAAAGTATTTGATGACTGTAATTGAATGTTAAAATAATTGTGGTTGAGAGCTCCGTTTGTATAGCTATTACTGCTATAATGTTAATAATAACAGCAATGTGTTGTACTGACAAAAAAGTAGTTTACAATTACCATAATTTAAGTTGAAATTCTTTCTAATTTAATACAGTGTTTATTAATATTGTTAATGTTGTAGCAATAATAAATTATAAAAATGAAGCTCCTAAACATAATTATTTTAATATTCAACTATAGAGTCACAAGTATCAAATATCTTTCTCTCAATTAGTGCAGTAGTGTAATTAACGGTTTTGATATTTTAGTAAACAAGTTGAACATCCTCCCGATACAATTTTTTAAATCGTTCATTATTTAATCGTAATTATTTTCAGATCTATATTTTAGCAAAATTGAGGCTCGCCTTTACAAAGAATCATTTCATTAGAATGTAATAAAAATCTTATAATGCCACGCGCCTTTTATTCTATTTTATATGTTTCTTTTTCTTTTAATTGCGAGAAACGGAACTTTGCCGCATGTGACGCGTAATCTTCGCGGATGAAGCATATTCTATAAATCTGAATGATGACGATGGATGATGACTGGTCTTTATGTTATGTTTATTTATCTATAGTGAATAATTCTGAATATTAATCCCATACATGCCACTGGTAATCGGTGATTATCTGAACTGAAAAATCATTGAATTTATTGTGCATTTATTAATCGTTATTGTGTATTTCTTAGTATTTATGAGTGTATTTATTAATACACTGATCAATAAGAACTTTTTCATTGATTTTTAAATTAAAATAACTACTGATTTATCAGTCCCACGTACGTCACTGGTAATCAATTTTTCGCCGATTCAGATTTAGTGAATAAAGCATTCTTTTTCACAATATTTTTGAACCGTTGCTGCAACATTGCTGGAATATTACAAAAAAGTTTTTGCAATTTCTTCGCAACGCTGCTCAGAAGCTTGTAGCAAGAGCAACATTGCATATGTTGCTTTTGCTACAAGCTTCTATGCTGCATAAAAAGTCAAAACGTAATACCAATTTTAAATCAATCATACATTAACTCTTAATTAGAAAAATCAATTTCATTGTTAATTCTTAAAATTCTTAACCTCTCTTTTCTAAACATATACGAATTTCGGACTAATTCTATCATAAATGTCAAAAAGCAATTAACAGAAAGTAAAACTCTGTAGAAGTCGGAATTGATATTGTGTTATTCCAATCGCCTTCACACATACAGTCCCGTCTCGCGAATGATCTCAGAAGTTTTAAAGCGCTGGACGGGTTTAGCGAACTCGTAAGCTTTGTTGCAACGCCGGATTTACATCCCCGCTAATGGAATCGTATTCGTCGGGAGAAATCCAGGCGTTCGATGCACCGTGCTTTAAATTACAGGAGGAAAAGACCTTGCGTGTGTATACGTATATGTGCGGTACGATCGTGTCGATGGGTACAAGGCGAGAAAACGTGAGCACGGTTTTCGTTACGATTTCGACGAGAACCAGACGCGCTTGTTCTAGGGTTTAACTCTCGGTCGAAGCCTACTATTCTTTATGATGTATCATGGCAGAAAGAGAGAAAGAGAGAGAGAAAGAAAGAGACCGTTAAGATGTATTCCATTCGACCGTTCTCGGGCCGATTTATGACAGCCTACCGTTCACGTGCCGATCTCGAAAGGAACAAATGTTTACCACGGCGCGGCGCAAAGCTCACATTCTATTTTATGAGAGCTTTTATGAACTAATTTGAGATAATTTTTAAGCGTCCTTAAAGCTCGTATCGATTCGATATGAGCGAGCTTTTTCCGTTCGTCAAGCATGTACATACTTAGAAGACATAGTTTCGTGATCAGGAATAGTGTTCTTAGGCCAATGTATATGTATAGTCATAAATTTTCAATCTTAGTCTGAAAAAATGTCTGAAAATTTTGGGAAAAAATCGACTCTTTCTAGTTTTTCCTTGCCAGATTTTTTTCTTTTAAGATAATGTCGCTTTCATTTCTCTCTACGCCAATAGTTTCAAGATCCCCTTCACATTTAAGAATTCTAAATAAATTATCTGTCACAATCCTATCATTTCGGGAAAAAATAAAAAAACCAAATTTATTCTTTAATTTAATTTTTTTTACTTAAGAACGCTACGAAAAATAAGACGACAAAGATATTTTAGAACGACGGTAATGTGCGCGTATGTTTCGTGATAAAAGTTTACGCCACGTTTTTAAACTCTATCAAACATATATTTTCGTCTAATTTGTACAAGATTTTGTTAATGACTTGCGATTTTTTCAACGAGAAATGATAATAGAATCAATGCCGAGTCGAGTTCGATTAGATGAATCGTTTTATGCAGAATAAAGGTACACGTATCATCTGTATAATTTTGTGTTTTTTGTAAAACGAAACTCGAAATATTCCTGTATGCGCGATCGGAAAGTTGGCATGAATTTCGAGTAAAATCTCGTTAAAGAATCGTAAAACAACGATCTCTTTTTCTTATAAGGAAAGCAATATTTCCATTTGCACGAGATACGCGGACTGCGGAGTATCATAATTCAATTTGATCCAATTTGACTCGATGGGAAAGGGTAAGCGTTCAACGATGCTCATTGCGAGAGCTTTATGAGATCTCTAACAGCTTGGAAGCCGATAAACCGGTCGTCTAAGAAAATCTTCCGCGACGTTGAACCAACCGCGAATTCCTGAAGACTTAAAAAAAAAAGAAGTACGATAGATGTCAAAGCTCGCGATTAATCTTATAGCTGTTAAATTCTTCCTGCCTACGAAGCTGTAAATGTCGCGTGATAATAAAGCAAACTGGAAATGTTAACTTCCGGATTAATTAGACGCTGAAGATGCTGCTCTTTCGCTTATAAAATATCGCGTGTACTCAAGGGAATGTTTGGCGCGGTTACTGATTAGATAGCGGCGTGTTTCACGCGCCTGGAAATAGTGTTTTGATCCTCGATTGAGATGAAATTGGCAAGATAAAGGCCATTAATCGGCTAATCACGAGATTATGACCAGCCGTTAAGGAAATGAGTGCGGATTTATAGCCGAATAGCCCGATACGTTCGAACGCGAACGCATCGGCGCTAATTAAACGCGAAAGGAGTATTGGCGTATACACCAGCCTAATTTATCGAGCACTAAACTCTACGTGACGTCAGATTTACTTTATGAATGCATTCCTGAATACCGCGCTGTGTCTCCGTTGACGCTCGCAATGATATTCCTCGTCGGCGCTTGATATCCTTGCGATCAAGATCCTCAGCGTTAACCGCAAATACGATCGTAAAATAGCTAACAGCTATAGACTAAGGTGATACGGAATGCTTCTCGCGCGTTTCGCTGTAAATTAGGAGCTATAAATTAAGAGCGCCGCACAAAAAAAAACTGCTATCAAACTAAAATATTCTGTTTAGTAATCATTTCATACACAGAAAGAACAATTTTACTGTAGTATCTAAAGATTTAGCTGAATACAGATCAGAAAATAGTTTTATGTTATACTATCAAAGTTATTACGTAAGACATTCAAGCATGATAACGCTGCTGCAAAAAATTTTGACATTCTCGCAACCTGTTCAAGTTAATTTTTTTAACGGTTCAACATATTTATTTTCAGATCTGTATTTCACCAAAATTGGTCCTTCCGTGTATGTAAGCAAGAAAATAAAATACTTGAACAAATAATTTTTATTAAGGAAAATATATATATTTTCATATAATATTAATTTTTACGAGAAGGAGAAAAAATCGAATAAGAGAAATAACAATATCTTCAAGCCAAGAACAATTTTTCTAATACTATTATATTATTTTGTTTATAGTTTAATATTAACTATTGTTTTATTAGTTAACTATTATTTTTTATTATATTTTAATACTATAATTATTAAAGCAATCATATGATGCTCTTTAGATGATTATTATAAAATTGAAATAAAAAAATATGTATAATATTTTGAAATTATTAAACTTACTAAAGATTTTATACACTTATGTATAAAACAGTGACTGCTGATTTGATAATAATTCTTTTTCTGGATGCGATTTGATTATCAAATGAGCATTCTACCGAATCTGGAATGTTACGTTGACGTATGGTAACATAAAACGAACGTGCAGGTATGTCATAGTCGGAAGAATACTCGATTTAATTACGTCCATGTATTACCAAGAATCGTACATATTCCGTCCTACGCGGTCGGTTATTTATAAAGTAGTGTGCAACCCTTTCGGCTGTGTTTTACTCCGACCGACTGCGTTTCGCTTGAAATTCCGCGGCCCACGCGTACCTAAAATCGGTGATTTATTAGCGCGCAGCACCGAAATATGAAATTTCTCTAATATCGACGACATCCCACATAATTTACTTTCGACCGAGTGCCAGCGAATGAGATACGCACGAAATACGAACAAATTGAAATAAATATACGCTTTCTGTGAAAGAAGACGCGTTTGTCGCTAAATTTAACACAAAGTCAGTAAATATAATAATAATAGTAATAATAATAATAATAACAATAACTTTAATCAAATGCAAATAATAACAAAGATATGAGTTAATATGCAAAATTGAATAGAAATAAATAGAAAAACTACAAATTTATGGAAAAAATACTAGTATTGAGGAATTGCAGATTTTTTAAATATTCTTTCAATCTTTTTCCCTAAAGGATAAAAAGAGGAAATAATAAAAAAAAAAAAAACGATATGCCAACAATAATATTACACATTTTTTCAGCTATAGCAGTAAATAAAATTGCTGAGAACACAAATATGACAAAACATATCAATAATTGGGATACGATCGTGACATATATAACATGATTAAAATCAAGAAAATGTCATAACAGGATTTTGGAACTCAAATAATATTTTTTTATACGATCTTTTATATACAGATTCTAGTTCTTGGAACTACGCACCATTAATTTTGATTTTGCAGTTCTTAAATTAAAACAGAACAGCAATATCACAATATAAATATAAATGTTTAGGTTGTGGTATATTACTATTCTTCAATTGACTGCAATCACTTTAATGTTATGCTACCAAACATTTAATTTGGCACTGATGCCAATAAAAATCCCTTCCCCCAAAATATTGTAGAGAATCACATTCAGCTAGGGATCAAAACTGGTCTTCTCGACTTTTCGGAACGAGTATCTATGATCAATAAGGATCATCTTTAATTGGTTGATGTTTTTTAGATTTAATTCGTACGAATTTGCGATTGAACTATTATGAAACAATGACGGAATATATTTTATTGCGGTAATTTAGTTGCTAGACGTTCGTTAGGTTTTCCTTTTCAAAACTGTCAAATTTTCGAATTTATTTTTTGTTATTGTCTCGATACGATTTCCTTTCAGTTTCGCTTGTTCTGAAGTGCCTTCTCTCGTTTTTCTGGTTTCAAGTGCTGAAGGAAAATGTTCTCACGACCGTGATCTTTCAAGAAAGATGAGACGCCGACTCTCTCTCTCTCTCTCTCTCTCTCTCTCTCTCTCTCTCTCTCTCTCTCTCTATCTCTCTCTATCTGTCTTCGACGGGAGCGAGGGTGCGCGTATTTCTCTCTTTCATCGATGCAACAGGTGACGCGTCGAGATCCGGCGAGGAACGACACCGAGAAACCCGTGTGAGATTCTTCGACCCCCTGAGGAAGGGTCGGATATTAATCGTCGTTCGCTAGATTCGTCATTTTTTATTTCCCTCGGCTCACGAACATATATATTCTTCCTCGAACCGAGTAGGTAGAAAGACGCATCCACGACGTCCACGTGATCGTTAGGGTGTTTCAAAGAAAACAATCGAGATTCGAGACCTACCCTCGATCTTTTCAACAGTCGTCGTTAATGGTAACATAGGAAAACAAGCGCATATGTAAAAATGTCTTGAGAAGAAAACATTGATCACAGTTACGCTTACGAAATACCCGAGGTCGGATAAATCGGGGAAAACACATGTGAAATAGCAGGTTTGAAAAGTAGCGCATTGTTTGTAACACTGTTGCAATAATTACTTCTTTCAATAATAATCGTTACTTTCTTCTGTTTGTAACGGTAACGATAACGTCGTTATACTTTTACGATAACGATAATGAATTCAGCTTTTACTTTTGTTGTTATTTCAGTTTCTTGTTATCTTTGTGCCTGTTCAATAGTTTCGGGCACCTCTTCCCACATTATACATACGGTAAATGATGTACCAGATCAAAGATTACATGCAATAAAAGCAATTACAAGTTTTATTTATTTTCATATTTTATAATTAAATTAAAAAATAGTTGATACTTTATATATTTTAGGCTACACCTAGTCATTGCCAGCATTATTAGAAGCAATATTAATGTTAACAATGAAAATTTTTCATAAAATTTACATTTGTTAATTATAATTCAAATATACTACTAAAAATTAAAGTTAATATAGAGATGTATTAATATAAAGAATTAGAAGATTTATTACATAAGTTTAATTTAAAATAGCTTGCTATGTTGAGACTAGTTATTATATTTTAATATTGATTATTTAATATCAATTATTAAATAACATAATTTTAAAATTTTACTTTTTCACAGAAAAATAACAAAAAAATAAATAAATAAATAACCAGTCGTCACTCTTTAAGTATCGATAATGGTAATGCGTTATTTTACGAACGTTCTCAACTCTGTAAGATTGGTCGACAGTCGATTTTTTGAAATTCAAAGACTCTGCACAAGAACGTCTGACGTTAAGTGCTGATTTTAAACTTAAAATCTATATAACAGTATAAATTTATGTTAACGCACAAAAACACATAAAAAAGATAAATTTTAGCCATTTATACTGAAATGTAATTAACTGTCAAAGATAGATTCTTGCTGTTGCAATTAGTCTGGCTCAAGTAAATTGAACGCTTTTTCATATTTCCTCAAGTCGCTCGCACAAGCCAAAATAATTGCAGTTTTGTCATGTACACGTTCCGATAGAGTTGACGAGTGTGCTTGCTCATGCATAACAAGTTTACTTGAATGTGTGTGGCCGACTTAATCATGTTGAAGTTGACAGTCTGTGATCTTATCGTTGGATAAGCTCACATACTTCTATACATTAAAAGCCACGATAGAGTGACTCGTTAAGTGTACGAGTAGCGCCGTATATTTCCGTTTATCTGCAGGTGAATTTTATCTATTTTATCTATTATCTCCGTGCGAGGATTTACGCACCGGAAGATAGAAAAAAAGTGAGAGAAGATAATTTGCTCGCACTCTGTTACGTCTTTGCGCTATATTACAATTTTTTTTATTCTTATTATTAACGAGACCATCGTGAGTTAAATCGATTTGTCAATACGAGTAGTGTTATGATATATTACAACCTACGTAAAATGATTCTCTTTCTTTGCAGATAATGTAAAGGCTTAATAATTATTTCATGATACGTAAATGTAGAAGAATAGTAAAAGATGGAGTATAGCATAATACAAATGCATAGTTCTTGTATTGTTTGTTCAGCTTGATCATTCTACTCGTACATTGAAAAAAAGAGTTTAGTAATAGCTAGCAAATTAAGTGAAATAATGCTAATTAAATAGTCGCTATTAATATGACAAAAAATGATTTTATTTTTTTAAGTATTTAGGAATTATTATCAAACATAATAATATTAGTGACCGTTTGGTGATGCTTATTAAATATTTAGTAAAATTTCATTATTATAGGTATTTTTACTTTTAAGTTTTCGGATAATGCCAATATTTAAATAATTTCACGTGATTTACGTTTAAAATTATTAAAAATTATTGATAAGACACAACGGATTTATTTGAATAGTTATTTGAATATAAGAAGACTGTAGCGTTATTTACCAATAATTCTTAATAAATTTACGACCATGACCATGGTGTACCGAAATAAATCCATTGAGTTTTATTATATAACTACAATCTTTATATGTTCAACTCGTGAATTTGCCTAATATATTATAATGTTTCTCATTATTAGATTTGTATTGCAGTACAATATATTACGTAATAACTTTTAATGATTTATAGTAAAAATTATTGAAATTATGTTAAGAAAGATTCAATTCTAGGTGTTGTACCATTTAATTATAAAATAATGTAAACAATTATACAACGTTGAAAATCTTAACTAGAGAGACGTTAATGGTTCAATTCGTTATAAACTTGTGAACTGTCAAATTGTTTCTACATATATAATACTGTTAAGAAGTGAAAACTTTTTTTCAAATAATTCTTAGTATTAATATATTATACCTGAACAATTCAAAAACTTTTTCAAAAATTCTGCAATACGCATAGCATACACAAGAGTTTAAATAAATTTAATCACTTTTAATTATACAGTATTAAAAAATTATTAATATAATAGTAATTTTTAAATATTTATTAATTTAAGTAGAGTAAATTCATCAAGATACAAACAGATAAGCTTGCAAAATTTTACATTTACAACACAGAATTTACATTCAATCGTGGTACACAAAATTAGCTGCAAGGATCATAAGTTGGGCAGACTAGTCAAAAACTAGAGTAAAACGAATCAGTACAGGAATCATATAAATAAAAATACCGATTAACACTCAGTGATTACGGAACACGAAATTAACATGCCGCATACAGATTGAAATGTGATAGAAATTTTTGATGAAGAAAAATTTCTAAATAAGAGGCTAATTTCGGAAGGCCAGTACATATCCATAAACGAAAACAAATTTACAAACTGAAATATACACTGCTCTCCTTGACTCATTATACTTGTCAGAATTATGTACAAACAAATAATATTCCGTTTCACTACGTGTTATACACATAGAAGTAACCCAATGGTTCATAAGATCATAGCGACTCGAACCATCAACATCAGTTTCCCTGCCCTGTGTAACTGTAAGTCTATATTAATTTTATATAACAATTAAATTGAGCCTATTATATAGGGACAAATCTGAAACGTTTACATTGTAGCTTTCACTAATATATTAATAATACATTACGAACACACGAATAACACACGTTGGTTCTAAATTGTCATTAATCTATGTACAGTTGATTGATAATTCTCTCGAGCCTTGTTAATTCTTGTTAATTTATTTATTACTATTAAACTCCTTTCTTCAGTGCACCGCGATTTACGACGGCAACTTCGAGTCTCGCGTTAAAAGCAACGAACGCAGTCGCGTCGTTCCCGGACGGGAAGCACGTGCGTAAAGCGTGTGCGTTTTGACTCGCACGCTGATACTCTCAGGGCCGTATTTCAGCACGGCCGTGTCTAAAATCGTTGTGGTCGGCGTGTCCTCGGTGAGTGCATCGCGTTTTCGGGGTTTGGCCGTCGGCCAAGCGACGGGAGACTCTCCTCGCGAAATGAAGAAAAAAATACGAGGTCGGGCGGCCGATGGAAAGGCGGGAGCGCAGAGGCAAATGAGCATTTTGCTCGTCTATTATTAATGCCGATGTAATTGCGAGTTTGTTTGGATTGCCGAATATTTTCTCTCTCTCCCCCTCTCTCCCTCTCCCTCTCTCTCAGCTTTTGCCATTTACATAATCACCCTTCCTTTCCCTTTTTCATCGTTTCCGTCCAGTGCTTGCGACCGAATCGAAAGTTACGATTGAAAAAGGCGTTGAAAAGCATATTCCGTCCACGTGCTATTTTATTCCGGTGTAGAGGGAAAGATAAATAAACTTTTCACGGTTTCTATTTCAGGAAGTCACCCATGCCACGATTACATTAACTGCGTACGCCCGGTGTCGAGCCCGAGTCGAAATGGCGACGAGGATATGCGTAATCTTCGGGATCCTCGCTATCCTGGACGTCGGACTTGCGCAAGGACGTAAGGACGCGAGACTAATTCGGCTGGGTAAGAATACATAACGTAACTCTTACAATTCGTCACTGAAAGATTCGTTCGGAAAGAACGATTTTGCTGAAACACAACGGATCTGAAAATAATAATAATAATAATAATAATAATGATATTTTTATTGCGACTGTAATTTTTAAAAAACTGCTTTTTTTCAAATCGCTGAAAAAACGCCACAAAATTTGGTTTTCTTTTTTACGCGAAATTGCTGTTTTTGCTGTTTATAACGCACTTCTATTTATTTATACGAAAAACTAATTTAAAGTTAAATCAGCCTTTTTTCGTTACAGTAGTAAATATTAACTTACTATACAATTTTTAAATTTTGGAAAGTGTATCAAAGCCTTTTTACGGAGTATTTTAATAACATTATATTGTACACCATAATGTATTTATTGTAATTTTTTAAGAATAGTGTTAATGCTTAACAACTCTGCACAAAAGTTCAAAATACATCATAAAGATATTCCTTAGATGTCTTTTAGGCCTCTTTTAGGCCTTACATTTTTGTATTAAGTTTTAAAAGCTCGACAAATAAATCATTTTTTTCTCATTTTTCTGCGAATTTTCTCGATTCATCTACAAGACAAATTTTTCCAATAAATTTTGCTTTCTTTTGAAAAGGAACTGAGAAAATCCGCGAAAAATTGAAAAGCTCCAATTTTCTCGAGCTTTTAAACCTGTACTTGTGTGTTATTTGGGATGTAACTTTAATTAAATAAAGTTAATATGTTAACCTTCAGCCGACACGCTATATTGGATTCAATATTTTGCTACACATGGATGTACGTCACCCGACCATTTTCAATTGCATATATCTCGGTACGTAATGCATAAAATTTGAACAAGTTTTTTTTTTAATTGATATGACAGAAGGTCAAGAAGAAGATTAAATAGGTGCGAAAATTGCGAAGTTGAATATGTCCAAAATATTCAGAAGAGAAGGAGGGAACGATTTATGAATGCTAGGTATTTTTGTAAATAATTTGGGTGTACGACACCCAATACGCAATCATTTTCTTTACGGAAAGAAGCAAATATAGCAGTAAATTTTTTCAATAAATTTTTCTACCTTGGAAAAAGGAATGAAAAAATCCGCGGAAAAGTTACAAAAAAAAAATCAGTTTTTTCGAGTCTTTAAAGCCAATTGCGAAATATATAATACATTGAGCAAATTGAAAACTAACGCTAAAAAAAATGTTAATTACAGTATAATTTGTATTGAACCATTAAGGTATTGAACGATTAAGCTGATTGCTAGAATGTCAAACGTTTTCCTAGCAACATTATCATGCTTGAGTGTCCTACGAAATTATATTTTAATAGTCCAACATAAAATTATATTTTCCGATTTAATTAAATTTTTATAATAGACACTGCAGTAAAGTTTTTTCTGCATTGGAAAAATTAAACATTCATTTTTCTAACAATGATCGAAACGCCATTCAAACACTTGTTATGCGTTCGCATTCCTGAAATGAGAAGAAGAGAATTTAAATCGTATTTGCGTACATAAACGATTCAGAGATCAATACGTGGAACGTGCCGCTTATTAATGCTTTAGTCGAATTATATTCTCAGAGCGTTTAATTCATAGAAGCAGCCGATTCACGAGGATTTCTTGGAATATTTGCACAGGAAGATAAAAGCTTGATTGCACAATGGACATCCCGATAAACATTGTGTTTGAAAATGACATAGAAATCATGATGGAAAA
Organism: Solenopsis invicta; assembly: GCF_016802725.1. Lineage (NCBI taxonomy): Eukaryota > Metazoa > Arthropoda > Insecta > Hymenoptera > Formicidae > Solenopsis > Solenopsis invicta. Next base: position 26,218,315 of record NC_052667.1, read on the forward strand.
TCGCAGTTACGAAATTGTCGTGTCACAGTTTATTTCATTATTATCGCGGTAAATTCGTTTTCTTTAGTAAAATAGCGAGTCAAATTAAATCAGTGAGTGCCACGAGATGCCCCCCGATGCGCGGACGTGGCGAGCCGGAGATGTGTAAAGGAAGTCCGTAACGTCATTCCGTTCCGTGGTATTTTTGTATCGAAAAAGGAACAAGTTGGATGAGGCGCGGCTAGTGCGAATAGCGCGAAGTGAAAAATAGCGCGAAGGAAGAAGCGGCGCGAGGTTCGACGAGGAAGTCAGCGAAAGCGGAAGTACGAACGCGAAAAACGAATAGCGCGCAGAAACTCCGGGGGATGCCTAGAGGAAATATTTCCAACTCGACAACCGATTATTCTGCATATATTAACTCCTTTTAGCTTTCTACATCTATTTCTACGTCTAAAAGTGTTAACACTAGAGAGTTGCAATAGAAAATATTTTGTATTTATGTTAAAAGTTATTCTTGTTAAAGTTTTCATATTAAATTTTCGACATGAATGTTAATTCAATTTGAATAACATAATGTTACTATGTTATTTAAATATTTTGTGTTAAATTGATGTACAACATTTCATAGTATCAAAAGAACACAATTTATTGGGAAAATATAAATAAATGACTTAAACATAACGTAGATTTGAAACGTTAATTCTAAGAAATGAATGAAATGTACGTGGCAATATATAAATATTAATTTCACTGAAATATGCTTCCACAATTTCGTGTGTCAATTTCGTACATAATATTTGTGTTATTTTTTACATATTCATCTTGAGTTAAATAAACACAAAAAATTGAATGGATCCTTTGAGACATACAATATCTATATATTAAATTTAACAAATTTTTCAACTGTGTACCGAAATTTTTTTACTTACTAGAAGAATCAAGCGCAAGGATAAAAAAATAATACTATATGAAAGTGAAGAAATGTGATATAATTAAAAGCCAAATATAAAGAGCACAATTATTAAAAAATTAATGAATTTTAGAATCTTATTTTTTACCGGCAAAATATATAATATTAATTTACACAGTTGGAAAACTCATGTTAATTTTAACATGTACGGCCTGTTTCAAACATCTGTTCAAACTTTGTGTTAATTTAACACAACATGATTACATTTTAATTTAAAGTAACACAAATATATAAAAGTTAATACAAAATATGTGATACTTTGATGCAATTTGGAAATTAATTGCAAAAGAATATTGTCTGCATTCAAATTAATGCAATATATTAAATTACCATTTTATATTTTACATTTTATTTATTTATTTTAGAATTAAACTACATTACTTTGTTATTTGTTCATTTACCCTTAAATTGTTATTCAACGCAAAATAACGTTGAATATTAATTTAATACAAAATATTTAAATGTAGCGCTCAAATATATTAAAAATTTAATATAAAAATTTTAACGAGGACTACTGTGATCTTAAAAGAAGTGCAAAATGTTTTCTACCGCGTAGAAAATAGTAATTGTCAGTAATAACCGCTTGGTACTTGTAGTGTTAAAAGAAATTGGCACGACGTGTATGTTCCGTGTTAATATACGGACGACCGATTGGCGCTGCGTAGTGGCATTTTGTGAAATCTATACCAGGAAACGTTGACTTTCTGTCAAGCTTTCAAATGGGGTGTTTGATCCTATTTATTTCCAGTCACGTCGCTCCTAGGCCTCGTAGCTACGATTTAATTACCGGCGCTTGCATTCTCGGGAAACTTCGTGAAGGAAAACGCCACGTGCATACATATCACCGCTATTTAAATCGTAACCGCTGCCACTCGGTTGCAGTCATCGATGTTCAAGAGAAGCGTGACCATACATAAGATTATTTGCTCGGCCTCCAAAATTGTAAAGCGCAAATCGTCGACGGAGAAACATGCACGGCAATTAATTACACGGCAGCGCGACGATAATTATATCCCACATGGGCATAATTATCGGTGGTGCGTGTCGCGCGTAGACAGCGACCATTTATCCTCGCAGTAGTGACGCAAATTGTCACAGAAAAAAAGTTAGTATAAAGAAATCTACAATTATTGTCTCATATGTAAGCACAAGTAGAAAATCTTATTTATAATTATAATAAATTTTATAATTATAAATTTCAGCAAAATATATTTTTATTTCAATATTACAATTGTTATTAAAAAGACATTAAATGACACACTTAATTCGTCAGACCTGCTACGTTGCATGATGCAATGCAAATTAGTTGTAAATTGGAAATAATTTTTGTCCTAACAAATAAAAGTTTGTTTCTGAAACGTAAATGTAATCTTCAAAAAAAAAATAAATAAATAAATAAATACTATTTGCTTGTAAAGATCAACTTTATAATTAAATAGTATCTATAAAAAACGTAAGTTTATTTCAAGTAAATTTACTTTTTGTAGCGTAAATTAAATAAAACTTTTTTTACAATTAATAAGAAAAGCGAGATATATTTTACAGAATTGTACTATATATTCCGTCATCATAAGCTAAATTTTTTTTACACTGAGAAAAAAGTTGAAATATCCAGAAACAAATGTTACTTGTGACATTTTCTTGGATATTTATAAACAAATTTGATTGCGACAACAAAATATTCATTTCCGTGAAATATATTTCATTTTTCTTATTAATTGATTTATTTGGCAGAACTAAAATTTTGTTTCTCCGTATTTAAATAAAGATTTATTTAAATGAAAATAATTTACATCCACAAATAAATTTTTCAATCTTTTACTCAATGTATAACTAATAAATATCGAAGAAACCGTTTGTTTCTGAATGTTTTGATTTTTCTTCTCTCATTGGGTGCTTGATTATTATTACCAAACTTTTTTTCAGTGTGTTGTTGTGTAATTGTTGTGATAATAATAGTATTAAAAGATTCTAATTCTTGGTTTAAAAATATTATTTTCTATTCAATATTTTTTGATGAAACTATTATAAGTTAATATACAAAATTTATTCATGCAAGCAAGTTATGCTGGTTTAAATTTATTACATACTTTAAAAAAAATTTACATTCTGCCATATGAGACAATGATCAGTGATTTGATACTAATTCTTCTGTGCACCAATTTCATTTAATTACGTCTGAATCTTTTGCCATTGGGATAAACACGAAATATTTTGAACATTCGTCATTAGTGTCTCTATTCCGCCAATCTTGAAACTATTACGTAACATCGCGGTGTATTCAGCGAGCGGTACACGAAGCACGTGGCGCGTGGGTGTTCGTTTATTGTTCCAAACAATGGAAACGATTCCGACGGGCACACCGAAAGTTCTAATGTTGCCCTGGTCAAAAAGAGGAAAGGCGCGGTCGAAAATTTCGACCGGCCCACATCTGGCGAACAGACACGGCTTTGTACCGTGAGCTGGTGTGATTTCCACTATATTCCGTAGTTGGTGCGTGCTCGAAAGTAGAGAGTTTCGTTGGAATTTTGTTCGGCGGCGGGACGGGGGCCACGTGCGTAAACGCGCGACACGTAAACGGGGTCTCGTTTCGCGCCGCGGCGACCCGGCCTAGATGTCAAGACCGGGGGCCGGGCGCAACGGAGATTCATAATACCGCCCGTCCCCGGGGCTCCCTCCCCGGGTTCCAGCGTGTGGTTGACGGTTCCCTGATTATATTTTCGATGCGCTCGGGTGGCTGGCGGGCTGACATTTCGGTAAGTAAACACCGCCGCGCGGGGTACGAAACGGGCGAAACGTCTCTGTGTGGCACAATATGCGTATGAGCGTTATTATGATTGAGCTCAATTGTCCAATTGCCCGGTCATTGAATGCCGAGCCAGGCTGCGGAGCAGCCCCCCTCCCCCCTCCCGCTATTACCAAATCGCCAGCGACGATACTCTCTCGGCCGATGGCGGATACGAAACGCCATTTTCTCGGACTGAAATTCTGGGGAAGGGGAGGGGGAGAGAGAGCCCGCGGTCCTCGCCGCCGCGAGAGCGACGGGTACGATGAGAGCCACTGCCAATCTTTTGTCTATTAAATGTATTCAACAGCGTAATAGCGGCTGATATTACCAATTGGACAATGAAAGAGATGGCAGCGCGATTTGTGGGGTGGAGGGACGGGGGTGGACGAGTGACAGAGGCAACGGGGTGGAGAGAGGGAGGGCGAGAAGGAGAGATTTCGCCAAGAGAATCTCGGCTGGTCTTGCCAGTTTGATCGAGCGTCACTCCGTTTTTCTTCGCTGGACCCATGCCCGTTAGAACGGGGCTGAAGAACCCAAAAGTTCTTTGATCAGAACGGGGTAGTGCGAAAAAATTGTCTCTCGACCTCAGAATAAAATCCTCAAAAGCACTTTTCTGCTACTTGATATCTTCTATGATCCGGTAAGAGGGTACAAAGTTTCAAAATTTGAGCCGAAATACAAAAATATTAAGACATACAGATGCGATTCTATTTATGTCGATTACGATATCTATTGACCAATTTTCGCTTGCTGGCACATTTAAACTGCAAAGAACAAGAAACTGTAAACCATTGCAAATGATAATGGGCCGGGAAAACGACTTAGAAGTAAGCAGATTTTCATTGAAAAAGAGTAAATAGATGCCTTGAGTATTAGCACCTTGAAAATTCTTTCTCTTCGCAGTTGGGATATGATTGTCATCAATGTGACGAACTAGTTGGGATTTATGGAAATGCAGCTCTTCGCCTTTGGACCTAGCAAATTAATTAATGACCCAGAATCTTGATTCAGAAGAACTCTGGTTCAGAAGATATCAGTTAACAGGGCTGCGTTCGAAAATTCTACTCATCAGAGTAACTTTGAATGACCAATCAGGATGAAGAAATCTTGAAATTTCCTAAGATTTCTTTATCCTGATCGGTCACTTAAAGTTACTCTGCCCGACGCCGCAACGAGTAGAATTTTCGAACACAGCCCAGAAAAGCACTTTTGGGGATTTTATTCTGAGGCCAAAAGACAAACTTTCCCGTTCGACTCCGTCCTGATCAGAGAACTTTTGGGTTTTTTGGCCCATCCTAGTACTCGCATCCGCGCTGCGCTCGCTCGCGGATCAGAATGCTCCGAGAAAAGCGCTCGCAACCTGGAAAATTGACGCGGAAGCCCCATCTGGTCGGCCGATTCAATCTCGGAACGAGGGGAGCGGGGGGGGTGGCATGAAAGAAGCGCGCGACGGGTCGGCGCGTTCGTTAGCCTAACAAGCGCGACGTTCCTTCTCGATCTCCCGGGAGAGACGGGAGAGATGATCCGTTTCGAGGTGTAATTATGCGGGTAGATATGTTGTACCTGGCGATCGTTTCAGGCCGCGCCGAGACCCGTCAAGAGAATCCCCGCGTGACGTTTCTATCCGGCCCGATGAATCTCTCCTCGTCCTCCTTACCCCCGCGTTCGCCCCATTATGAGAGGACGGCTTCCAAGACGAAACGGAATCTTAATTAGATCGTCGAGAGCCCAGGTCTCGTTGGCAGGTCTCTATCCTAGTGGTGGCACGCGGTACTTTGTTAACGCGCTATCTTAACGCGAACGGACGATGCGTTAAAACGTATAACAGGATTCACTCCCCCTCCGAGACCCTGGCGCGACTCATCACGCTCGGTTCGCCACGGCTCGTTTTTTATCTCGAATTATCATATACCGAGTCTTTTGTTGATGAAAAAGAGGAGGATGTCCGTCATCCCCCGCGGCCCCGCATGGCGAACGTTCGTTTTGTCATCCTCCGGAGGAGGATCGCGACAAAACCGACGATTTCAGCGGTCGAACACGCGCCGCGGAACAGAACGAGGTAATTGGATCGACGATACACCCGTTCCGTGCCGTAAAGTATCGTTAACTCGTCGACGACAGAAATAAAAAAAGAAGAAAAACATTGCTGTCCATTAAGGAATCGTCGTGAAGCGCGTTTAAATCACGAAACTCGTGAGCGCACCGACGATGGATTTCCGCGAAGAAGCGACGAGCGGCGTTGTATCGTGGGATAGGTGAACGTTCTGTATGAAAAAGGATCTTGTGTAATGAAGAAAAAAAGAGGGTCTTGGCGTTTTAACGTTTCCGCGCGGTGAGGACTTGCGCCGCGCTCGCACAAGATGGAATTATCGTGTCTAGAGTTTCTCCTTTTTGTCGAATCATCATCTCGCGCAAGATCGACTGCTACCTCGGCGGCGATGAAAGAGATCTCTCTCCTTCCCTCGTATCTACGAATGAAGACGCTAAAAGCCGGACGCGTGGGACGATCGTAATCCGACACCGCGGGGCACTTCTTCGAGGTCGATCTCTCTCTCTCTCTCTCTCTCTCTCTCTCTCTCTCTCTCTCTCTCTCTCTCTCTCTCTCTCTCTCTCTCTCTCTCTCTCTTCCTCCCTCTTTCTCGCCTGTCGATTTTTCTTTATTTCCTCGACAACCACTTCTAGAGAATAGACTCGTTTTGTTCGTAAAACGATAGACTTTGACCTAACACAAACCGGCAGCCGTGATTTCTGTCACTCTCTAAATCTCGTAGAGTGAAAGATTGCTCTAAAAGAGTGAAAATTGAGCTTGTACAATTATTCGAACGATTTGCCATTCTAGAATAGAAAATTTTATAGATGTCCTATTCAATCTTGCAAAAGTAAATTTTATTTTTACTCTTATACATTGAGAACAATATTTGGTGAGATAGACACTTAGTTAAATAGTGTGTATGTGTGTGTTAAAATGAATTTTATTTATAATTACTAAATATGTAATTGTTTTGATACATTGTTTCATACAATCTGTAGCCTTAATAATGATTTTATGTAACTATAATCAAATAGTTTGTTAAATGTAACTAAGTTTTTGGTACCAACAATTATAAAATTTATTTGATCATTATTTAATTAAATGTTTGATTGATATGTTTTTTAGTGTAGAGTAGCAAATTACTTGAACAGAGAAGATTAAACTAATTGGTTCCTTTTCAGTTTCGAATTTTTATGGACAAAACTTTGTTTTTTCCATAAAAATTCGAAACTGAAAAGGAACCAATTAGTTGTCAGAAATTTGTCGGAAAAACAAAATCATAATCAGTAACTAGATACTATATTATACTATCCAATAATATTTTAAGTAAAAACAAATAAATTAATGTCTTTCCTTGTGTATCAAACAGCTCCAAGAATGGGGTAAGTTGTACTCAGAGAAAAATTCATAGTAATGACAATTACAAAAATTTTATATGTAAAATTAATACACATAATTCAATAAACTATTTTATAGGTTATTGCAATTAAAATTTTAGTTGCAGTAATTATAAAAAGAATAGTTTGTATTACCACGATAACATTATTTGTATAACAAAATATTAATTTATATGTAGTGAAATAGCACCTCGATCCTCAACTACAATTACATAGTTGTATAGATTTTACTACAAATAAGTTATAACAATTACATATTTACAATTTATGTACGGCAGATTAAGCATACAATCGGAATAACTGTGATAGTAATGGAACAGTGGTGCAGGACTTATTAATGTGCTAAGAAGGAAAACGAGAAATCCCAAGTTCAAATCTCACAAGTAAACCTACCCAAGTGTTACACTTCAATTTTGATAAGCTTTGAATATATTGTACTCTAAAATAAGAAACACATGTTTTATATTTTTTTATACGTACTCATACGATCATTAAGGGGATGAAATTTCAAGCTCTTTAAATTCAGAAGGGGAAGAGAGACTTCGAAGAAAATGACATTTCCGAAAAATCTGATTGAATTTATAAAGTACATAGAAAACCATAAAACTTTTTTTGTATTTTTTTTTAACGTTTTCACTTCGTATTAGCACAGAAATAAAAAGACCGATTTTTTCAAAAAAGACTCAGTCGGTTTAATATTGCTTATAAATTAATTGTATTAGTAGAAGTCAAAAAATATTCTAAAATTTATCACATTTAGGACTATTTAGCATGTGTAATTTGTAACGCCAAGATAAAATTGGCCTACTTGTCTCACTAGTTCATTTTTGAAAAAAATCTGGTATACAAATAATAAAGCAGATTAATAAAAGTAAATTGTAGGATTAAGTAGGATCTGCATTTACTATTTAATCAAATATTCAAACAGTTGTATATTAATTTATAATGAAAACAAAAAATGTAAGATTTAAAATATTTACTTGCTTATATGATTTTACGATAATGCTTCGTAATTTTTGAACAATATACATCTGTACCGAAATACTTTGGATAACTGAACGGTAGTATCTGCTGCCTGTACAAATACGATTATAGTTATCTCCATTATTTTGTTTTGAACTTACATCCAATTAATCAACTTATCCTTACAATCAACCAGTCTCCCTTAATTGCACAAGCTCAATTTTCACTCTACGAGATTTAGAGAGCGTAGACGCTCTATGTTGTCGATTAATCACGCAGGCAATCCATATATTCCGATATGCTTTCTGCTAAGTCTTCAACACTGTTTGATTTAGCGAATCGTTTGTTTGTCCGCGCCGTATCGCGCCGAGTCGTTTCCTCGCGGACTCGCCTCTAAAAAAAAATTCGTCGAAAAATCTCGACTCAAATATTTATCTTGCTAACTCTTAAAAAAGCTGCGGAGCAGCTCTCCGGTTAACAATTCTCTCTATATTCTTTACAGTTCATTTAACTGATTTAACGCGAACATTATGTACTAGCAATGCGAGGCGTTCGCTCGGCGACTGATGCGTTTCCGTGAAGGCAGAGAAACAAAGAGCAATTACAAGAACGTAAATCACAACGCTGTTCGCGCGATATCCTTACGATCAGCGCTTTCGTCCCGAAATAACCAGAAGTGAGAGATCTGGTTCCATCAGAGACGAGTGAACGATGTAATACGATTCGATCTGATAACACAGGCCTGCAAAACTGGGGTTATGAAAATTTTTTAACAGTTTTAGCCGTTTTTAACGTAGTTCTGCCTGCTGAACGTGAATCCGTTGTCTAAATTTGCTATCACATCACAATTTTAAGAATGACATCAAAATCGTGTTTGGCTTCTTTGAAGTCATTAAAATTGTGAAGTGATAACCAAATTTGGACAACAAATTCGTGTTCAACAGATAGAAGTACATATTGTAAAAACAACTAAAATTGATAAAAAAAAAGTTTTTATGACACTGAAGACTAATCTATGATGTCCTTTTTACTTTCTGTTTCATGCCTTTCGTCTATTGTTTCTTTTGTCTCTTCGCGCACTATAATATTTTATCAATAATTGTGTTTCTTGTAGGATTGGTAAATTAATATATTCCTTTAACTAAATTGAATTAAAATTAATGGCTTGCAAAATTAATTTGGTAACGTTGAAAATTATATTTCAATGGCGAACGAAAAATTAACTCAATTAAAGCAAACTCATAACTAGAATACAGATCAATTAATCAAGTAAATTAAGATAGAATATTATAAAAGTATTGAATATATTGTTTAGACCCGATAAAAAATTTGTCATATGTTATATAATTATATATCAAATATGCCCATATCTATTGAAATATATACATATATATATATATATATATATATGTATATATATATATATATATATATATGTATATATATTATATATATATATATATATATATAAATATAAAATAAAATATAGTTAAATAAAATAATGCATGATTTTTATATATAATTATATATAATTTTATATAAAAGTCATGTATATTTATATATAATTATACATAATTACATATATTTTAATATATGTATATGAACATATTTGATACATAAATTTCAAAAAATTCTAAAAAATTATACAAAAATTTAGAGAAAAATTTTCACCAGGGTAACCTCGCCAAATTCGATAAAAAAAGAAATGCTTAAAGATGCAAGAAAGCAATAGGCAGAAAGTAAAAAACGGGAAGCGACGAGCGATTAGTAGTCTTCAGTTTCCCAGGATAAATAATACAGTACTCCTTTTGAGTTTCTAATCTGGTTGCAGATTAATTTGTGCGTTCGCACAAATCGTAGGGATTGGCGAGGCCAGTCATGTGAAAATATTTTTGGCACGACTCGCCGAGAGCGACGACGGTAATCCATCTTACCGGCCTCGTCTTGTCTCTATAAACGAGGCAATCGTATATCGCCAGCACATTCAGTGTTCTCCGAATCTCTCGTTCGCGGATGAAGACGCGAAAAGTTGGCGCTGAAACTCGATCGTCTTATTTACGCGCGAGTCACCGCGATTCGAAAGAACAATCGGACTGGTTCTGATAAATCGGCTCGGAGGCTGAGACCGATGTATCGTTACCGGTCCGATCAGCCCCTCGAATCTGCACGCTGGCTGCTACGTGGGTAAAATAAGGCGTAACGCGGCGGATGCTTCTTTTCGTGTCTGACAACTTATTATACTGGTTTCACGTCCGACGGCTGAATTACGAGGTGCCTGTGGTATCCGCGACGAAATATTATTTACCCTGTATTGGAGTGATCTTATTCCTGGTCGCGCACGGCGAGACGAAACGACGGTTATTTATGAAGCCGTCCGGCACCCGCAGAACCGGTAGCCGCGCCTCCGTTTGCGCGGAAACTTTGATAGCAATTTACGAGCGGCACGTGCTGCAGCCGGCACCGCCGCAGAGATGCACCGAGAGCTACCCCGGATTGAGGAAAGGGAGACGGAGAAAGAGAAAGAGAGAGGGGGAGGGAGCCCTAAGAAAGCCCGTGTTAAAAGATCGGGTTGTGTTATTGAAAGATTATACGGCGCTCTTCGCGAAGACGTATGTACACTGTTAAAAATGTCATAAAACTTAATGTATTTTTAAGTTACACATTAAATTTAATGTACAGTAAATTTAATGTATCAATAAGTGAAAATCACATGCATGAAATTAATGCACTTTTACTGCACTTTTGACAACATCAAATTTATATTAAATGTACATTAAATGTTTTTTAATATACCTGCTTGAAATTTGCTTCCGTTACATTTCACTCAAATTCTGCTGCCGATTTTTAACAGAAATGTTCTTAAATTTTTTTAACTTTTAATGTACACTGGTGAATAAAATTAAAATTTTTTTAACTGAAAAGATTATTAATATATATGTTAATGAGATTTAAGTTTGTAATTATAAGTAACTTAAAAATTCAATGCATTGAAATTTAATATATTTTTTTATTTACGGGTATAAATGATATTTTAATTAACCGTAAATGAAATAACTATTAATGTACATGTTAATAAAATTTAAGATTTTAGTAACTTAAAAAGTAAGTGTATTGGAAATTAATATTTTTCATTCACGATATATGAGTGATATTTTAATTAACCATAATTAAGATAATTAAATTAACCATAATTATTGATGCATATATGATTTAAAAGAGTAAAATTTATTCCATTAAAAAAAATTTTAAGACAAACAATATTCAAATTTTATTAACTAAAATTAAAATATGAAGGAAAAATAAAATATTAGTCTCAAGTGTTTAAAATATTTTGAAAAATATGACATAACAGCCAAATCTGTATATTCATAAAAAATAAAAAACATCAAAGGATTAGGAATAGTATAGGCGTGGTTTCACAATGCGCAAGTTTCTCACTATTCAAATCTTCTGTTCAGCTTTACTTCAAATCAAAATTTTTGTTAACGATACTATTGTACAAGCGTGCGATTAGTTCAGTGTTAGGTTACCGTTCCAAAATCTTAGGTTCGAATTCCGCCGATGCGGGATTTTTTTAAAAAAATTTTAAATAATGTGTAATTGTAATTAGCGAAATCGAAAAATTATGCGAAACAGATTAAATTATAAAAATAAAAATATCTGTAAAAAAAAGTTTTTTTTTTTGTTGTGTATTACTTTTCAGTTACTCGTTCATTACATTTCATTAACGCGTTTAATTCTAATTTTCAGTCACAGATCTCTTACATCTCATTAACACGTAAATTAATTCTTATAACATTACGTTCATTAAATTTAATACACACGTTCATTACATTTAAGACTGCTGTACCCTACTTTTCAATTACATCATTCATTACTTCTAATTTCGTACATAACTGCATGCTTTCTTTACAAGTTACTTAAAATTCATTAAGAAATTTCTAACAGTGTAGCGCGCGTGGAGACCGAGGGACGTTGAAGAACGAGCGCGCGGGATAATAGAGATCGTTTCTCTAACGCGCGACCGTTGTTTAACTATCGCTATCCGATGCGACCGCGATGAGGGAAAGCGCGCCGCATACATCAGTTAGACGGATGCGCGATGTGTCGAGGGGTAAAAATGCGTGCGTTTCAGGCGCGACACGGGTAAATAAACCGCCCGCCGCCGCGTGACGTTGACAAACCAGAGGTTTCCGTCGTCACGCGCGACGTTAATGGCTAATGGTCTCGAGATGGTGGCACGTACTATCTCGATCGTATCGAAATCGAAATGGAATTAATTATTTCAGAATATTTCCGACAGGATCGTGACACGAGGCAAGATAAGTCTCGTTTACGATCAGAATCTTTTTGTTTGCTGACGGAGGTAACTTGTTCCTCTGCATCTACGATGTATGCCGCGAACTCTTTATTTATATCGCAGTCATTCTGGACACTGTGCACAAAGGTGACACGGTAAAATTCGAAATTCTCGCCATTTCGACGACGAACTTGTTGAAAGAATTGCGTTCGCCAGTACTTTTTTCTTTGGAAAAATTCTTTTATAATTTAAAGAAGAGTTGTCAAAATCGTTCTATTTAAAATATTTCGTGTTACATTTTTCATTTTGTATCAAGTTGTACGTATTAACCATGAAAACTGTAACTCTGTGTTTAAGATAGTTCAGTCTTTTTCCAAGATTAAAATTTATTTATTATAACATAGTGCAAAAAGTGTCAAAGGATTTAAGCATCGAATCCATCGATTTTGGAGAGAAAACTTGTATCTTTTAAAAATAGTAAATTTGCAAAAAAGAATAATAAAAAATGTAATTGAGAAGATTTATACTTTCATTAATAACACATTAAGTAATATTCATCAAGAGGTCGCGTCCCGCGTCAAGCGAACGCGCAGTGAAGAGGGAACGCGCCTCTTTTACACGAGTCAGCGATTTCCATGCACACGAGATTATCAGATCTCAATAAATCTTAGTAACGGCTGATATAATGGACGATAATACGATTAATGATACGATTTGACAACTTATACTTAATATATCCTCTATTATATATTTAGCTTATTACATATAAGTTAGGCGTATTTAATTTATTATTTTAAGATGTTAAAAATTTATTTCTGTCTGTTTTTTTTAAATATTAAAAAAATGGTTTTAATTTATAACGATTGTTTAGATTTAAAATACTAAACGTTTGAAATTGAAACAGTTTTAATAGCTCTGAAGATTTCAGTATTTTAAATCTAAACAACGTCAAAACTAAAATATTTTAAGTATTTAAGAAAACAGATAGGAAATTGAAACATATTAGTATCTTGAAATTAAACATCTCTTTTTTGAGTGTTAATTATAAATAATTATGCAATCATAAAATAAATAACCCTTTGCAACGGATGTAAATGAGTAGTGCAAAAAACCGCTATAAATAAGAAAACTATTAAAAAAAAGTTTTATTGACTTTAATCTTTGACACTATTCATCTTTTGACTAATTTGACTCATTTTATTTTGATGGAGCTAAACTCTTTGAATATGTCTATTGACGAAAACACTATAAAAGTGTTTAATATTAAAGTATTTTAAGATATGTTTTAAGTATTTTAAAATGTTTCATTTGTATAAAAATGTTTTTTTTAAAACATTTTAGTTTTAAACGGTGTTTAGATTTAAAATATTAAAAGCTGTCAAAGATTTGAGGTTTAAACATTTTAGCGTTTTAAATCTAAACCCTTTTTAAAAATAAAACATTTTGAAGCATTTTAAAAATGGAGACAGAAATAAAACGTTTTAACATCTTAAAATTAAATACTTCTCTTTTTAGTAAACAAAGTTAAGTTCTCTTTCTGAAAACTTTTCCAGACGAACGGATGGGCAAACAGCCAAACTGACACGGTAAAATTATAACATAGTTTGCTACAATGCACTACTTAATAAGTATTAATCAAATATAACTTTTGACTCTAGTATAATTTAAAAAAATGTAATAAATTTTATAAAAATATTGATTTAACTTTTATAATAATTATAATATTAATATAATATTCTACAATAAATCTACTCTTCTAAACATAACACTGCAAAATAAAATCACATTATTAAAGTATTATCAGTTACATAAATTGTTAAAAAATTACATCAATCGTACTTAATATTTTTTGTAAATTGTTTGTATCACGTACAAACTGATTGTAGGATGTAATCTGGGAATTTTCCATCAATGTCCCGTTACTCATTTATTACATATTTCATAATTAGATATTATTTATATTTACTGAGAAGAGAAAATTAATGATGTATGATTTAAAGAACTGGTAGCTGGTAACTTTGGGTGACTGGTGCGCATTAAACAACTCTCCCTTGCTTGCGTTCGCTACACCAGTAAATCCATAAAAAAAACATCCAAAACATGTCGAAGCTCATTACCGCATCCGAAAGCTTGAGGAAACGCTGGTGGTAGAAAGAGAGGAGAACAGGCAAAAGTGGCGCGCGTTCTTGAAACGTTTAAGGCTATTCCTGGCATCTGGCTCGAGGCAGATGGCTAGTTGCGTACTGAGAGCAATCGATTTCGGGTTTAGGTATCGGTCGAAGTCACGATTCAGCGTGGTTTAACGCGAGTCGGGATTTTTCAACGACATAAAAATCTCCAGGGGAAACAGATCTAGTTCCGAAAACGACAGAAGAGCGCGTCAACGCGAGGGTGAATTAATTTTGGGAGGACACCCCGCGCAGATTGCGTCCCGACGCGCGTCCTGTGCCGAACTTCGCGCACCGGATTGCGCAGTTACCGATGCCACGTGCCCCGCATCTGTCGCAGTCTCCGGAAAAAGAGAGAAGCGAAGCGCCCACGACGGCGAGCGACAATATAAACTCGATCGATTTCCGTCGAGGGCTCTTCGCAAGGCACAACGACTCGTCTGTGCGCTAGGATGAGCTCGGCGCGAGGATGTTTAAAGATTCGCGAAAAGAAAGATCTCTGCGCGAGTCCCGATTGAATTAAAATCTCCCTCCTTCTTCCTGGCGCGTCTGGAATAGCTCGGGAAGCAGATCCGTTGAAAACGGAAGGGAGAAAAGCATTACCATTGCTGCGATTGAAATAATATTAACGCGAATGACGTGTTTCAATTAATTATAGATTACTATGCTTGATTTTTGTTTACGTTGTTAACTTATTGATTTGGAAAACCCAGAGCATCTTTATCTTTTCATCATAGATTACCACGAGTCAAAATTATCTATAATTTACGACTTTTGAAGAATTTTACTATAATTTTAATCAAATTTAACCAAATTATTTTACATTATAATCTTTTATAAAATTGTTTGATTAAATTTTATTAAAATTTTTCAAAACTCGTGTTATCTCATGCAATTATCTGCCTAAAATTATCTAAATAACTATCTAATAAATCTATCCAATAATAAATGAAGAAATGACTTTATCTTGTCTTTATCGAGATTATCAGAATGTTTATTACTTTTATATTTATCTTAGATACACGTTATGTTATCATTCATCAATAGTCAATAGGTCATTTATTCTAATAGGAGAACTTTTTAAAGTGATAACAATAGTTTGCACAAATAAAAAAATAGCAGCACAATGTAAAAATTGTCCCAAAGCTATGGGTTTGAAAACTTTTAGAACAGAGTTTGTTAGTTATTTTAATATGAATTATAGATCGTATATTTTTCAACGTTAATTTTTATTTACGTATTGATCTAAATAAAATTAAGAATTTTTAGTCAAATTGAATTATTTGAAAAAATCTTATTTTTGAGAAATGGAGATTTAAAAATAAAATCATGAATACATTGTTTTTATATCTCAAACTGTGTTTTACTCAAGTGATGCTATCAATTATCTACATAAAACGATATAATTTTATCTATTAGCTAGATAAATTCAAAATTAAATTTTCATCTTACCTATGATATATTTACGTATAATTTATCTTATCTTTATCTAGATAATTTTAGTTTATCTAACCCCACACTACTATAATTTAAAGGATAAATTCTAAAAAAAAGTCTTTCCATTTAAATAATTCTATTTTGAAACCTGTTTTCCTGTTATAAACAGGAAAAAAGTTATGAAGACTTAAGACAAAGGGAAATTTTTACACTGAAAGTTTTCAGATCTCCTAGACTTATGCTAGTAATGTTGATGGGGAGTAATAATCAAAATTTCATTATTGTTCTTTCGGACTAACGCGGCAACGATGAAGACGCGTCTCGTAGTAGATACTATTAGCGGTCGTAATCACGGGGCGATTCACCGGGAAAGAGCGACAGCGACGGGGTTTGCGGGGACATAGCTCTAAAAATAGTGTGCGACGCATTCCGGGGTCGGAGGGGCGAAAAGGTTCCAGATGGAACATCGGAAGGGACAGTGTCGCGATTCACTTCTGGCCGTCTTCCAAATGGCGATACTCCGAGGTCCGGCCGGTCGGCTTCATGAATGAGCCGCGCAGGAAAATGAGTTTCCTTGATCAAACCGGCGTGAATATCGCGAAATAGGCAGACAGGACGGATCCGAGCCAAGCCTCGTGTCGTTTTTCTCTATTTCTCTTTCTCTCTTTCTCTCCCATTAGACGCAAAATGTTCGTGTCTGACTTCCGCGAGCTTTCGCGTCGGCGATTATTATAGATCGTCGCGTCGACGAGCCGAATCAATCTAAAGTCTAAAGCGACGGACGATGCGACGAAAGACAAACGAGTACTGACGATTGAGTTGAAATTATTTTATAAAAAGTAAAAATTACAGGACTATTAAAAAGAAAGCAATATAAACAATGAAAGCAGGATAAAAAGCACGTTGGCGTGGTAATATTGAACACTTTATAGCCTAACAGTTCGGAAATGAAATATATAAAGATATAAATAAATACAAATGCGAAATGTGTAAAATCTACATGGAGCAGTCAAATCAAACGGTAATTTAATTTATCCTGTGATAGATTTATCATATAATTTACTCTGAATGACGTCATGAATCGTGTTTTAATCTTCACGCGTAGGAGGTAGAAACATCAATTGGCCTAGAGGCTGATCGTTCGAAATCGACGCGAGACCACAGTTTGAGGAACAAATCATGAGTTTCATTTCACGGAAATCGTATACGAGGAAAGGCGGAACAATCTGCCGTTCTGTTCGCTTTAATATCGCGTTGCACGGAACGTATCCGGGATACAAATTGGATACTTATTAGCCAGCTATATACACGTGACGCATAATAAAATGCATAATGTTTACGTTACAGATGCAATTAATCCCGACATTGTGGCGTCCGTGGGCGAGAGGCTCAATCTGCGTTGCCAGCAAAATGCGAGCTTCGAGACAACGTGGTATAAGGACAATGAGGCGTTGCATAAGCCGCCCAGAATACGCGCGAACAAGCAGTTTCTGAAGTTCAGATATATCGAGACGGAGGATACGGGTGACTACGGATGCAGATTGGAGTCGAACGATACAGTCGAATGGAGGAACGTGACCGTGCGCGTCGAAAATCTGCAGAACGACGGCTTCCAGAACGAAGACGAGGACAAGAGCGCCACGGTGAAACCGATATTTTACAGCAACATTCTCGAAATCGAACCTAAAAGTGAGCTATCTCCTCGCCAATCGCAATTATTAGGTGTACAAATTAATTCGGTGCCTTTGCATTTGCTCTTTTGTAGTTTATAAGTGTGGATCTCCACACTTTTTAAAACACCGTATACCTTCAAAGCAGACGACTTTACACAATGGGCATCTGAAAAGTAGCATTTAAAATGCTGTATTTTTTCGCATTTTAGTAAAATAGACTACTTCTGAAGTCACAGAACCAATTTGTTCTGCTTTAAATGAAGGTGACTCATAAAATGTGCAAAAAAATGGTATCCGAGGTTTCGGAGTGAAGATTTTATTTTGCAACGCGATAATATTCAACCATATGTCGCAAAGAAGACGTCATCTTCGGGCTAGGAAATTTTTCTTCGATTTTTTCCCAGCTTTAACTTCGTTGAATTATTATCCTGTTTTGATTACCCCCCCGACATCACCTGTTTGACACATATTTTAAGCAATGTTCCCAGCAAACACCAAGTTACAGTTATATAATTCTTATTGTTAGTTATAATTTTATTCAGTAATATAACTGTTATGCAACAGTTATATTGTTGAACGAGAAATTATAACCAACAGTTTTATAACTGTTACTAGATATTTGCTGGGTTATAAGAGATTTTTTAAAATAACGATAATTACAGTTATACAATTATTTGAAGAAAAATTAGGTAAAGATGTAGATACACATTTTCTATGAATAATTAGATAGATTACTAAATTAATTTATTTTAAAAATAAATCTAGATACTCCACAGATAGATAATATATACAATACTATAAATGCTAGTAATATATAAAAGGCCTACATAATAACTATATATTTTTAATTCTTTTATTTATATTGTATATTAAATATTTTTGTTTTTTTAAACATAAGTAACATTTCAAGATAATCCGATTTCTTTTTGAAATTAAAATGTGTCCTCCAGTTTGTACTGACAAGACATTCTATTGATGCTGAAGAAGGTAGAATTGTGATACAAAATTTAAGTAAATATTTCAAGAATTACATTATAATTATGCAAAGATTTTGACTCTTTCAACGTATTACTTTAGATTTATCATTAAGTATTTTGATAATTGCACAGTACATACAGATGAAGAAAACTCTTTATTATTCTTTTGGCTATTATTTTAACAATTGGAAATTGTTTCAAAAAATTAAAATTTTATTTGACTTTTTAATAAACTTAATGAAAGAAGGCATCGAATTAATTTGTACCTACATCTAATAAATGTCATTTAACTGCCATATCAAACTGAATCAAGTAATATCAAGTGATGATCAGTTGCGCTATACAATACAATAATCTCTTCCGCAGACTTGCCCGAGCCGCGATCGTTGCACCTGGACAGCGAAAAATTGGATGCGGACTTGGACGAGAAGGTCGACGTCAATGTCATGGATGACGAGCATAATCACAAGGTACCGGAAAGCCCGCCTTCTTTCAACAATGGCACCGATTTGACCAATTTGGTGGTGAGGCCCGCCGGCAGCATGATACGATTGAGATGCCCGAGCGTGGGCAATCCCAAGCCGAACATCACGTGGCTGAAGAACAACGAGGAGCCAAAACGAGATCTGGGTGTCGCGGTCCGGGCCAAGTGGTCTCTGAGATTGGAGGATGTCGTTACCAAGGACAGCGGCAATTATACATGCATCGTGTGCAATTACCTCGGATGCATTAATCATACCTTCAAAGTGGACATTATCGGTGAGTAGACGTTATGATACTTCGCTTGCTAAGCGAGTTCGGTTATTTCGTGCCTGTCGCGCAACAATTTTCAAGCCGCGTTCGCGTTATTACGTGGACGCACGATTCGTCGTGCGCCGAACTGAAGATCTGCTAATGAAACCGCAGAGCGTTACCCGCACAAGCCGGCAATCTACTTGGACTACCCGAAGAACGTGACCGCTCTGATCAACAGTACTGCGACCTTCAAATGCCCCACTTTGTCCGATCTCGAACCGTATATACAGTGGCTCAAAGTTGACGAATATCCTGGAGAAGAGAAAACGCCCAACGGGACTCTACTCCAGGTACAGCCGCCATTTATCGCGATGGTGGTGGTGGAGGGTCCTGGGTTCTGAGTCCTAATTCTTTATTAATTTTAATTTATTTTCTTTAGCAAATTCGTTTAATCGACGTAATTCATTGCTGTGCTAACTCATTGGTGTAGGGTGGACTAACTTTCTGTTCTCGAAAATTTGTCTCGAAACGTCAAGGACTAAAACACATTTTGAACAAAATTTTTACAGGTTGAGGCGAAGAAACTCCGTCCTAAACGTGATTAACAAATCCGATTGTTTCATTTTTCAGCACATGTCGATTAAAAAATATCTTCACGGCTATGGGTCTTCCTATTTCTTCTTATTCTTTATTTTAGCCTAGGCGCTTTAGTTTATTTAAATGTACAAAAATCAAAATAGGACATTGACATCGTGATCTTTAAGGGATGCTATAAATGCTGTATATTATAGTGCGATTTATTGCATATGTAAATAATAAATTTGTCTATTTTACAATTTAGTGAATAGTGATCTATTTATACATCTATTTTTCCGAGGGTCACTACAACTCTAACAGCACATGATATCGAACGAATATTGTATGATATTTTACAAATATACGCACGATATCACGAATGTTTGTATGATATCTAGAATATTCTAGAATATTCATACAATATCTTGAGCTGTTAGGGAGTCAATAAACAAATAAATACAACACAACTACTATAAATATATTTTCAAGTTAAAGATGATACTTTAATCAAATCTATATAGAAATTGGATCCAAAAAATATCAATTAAATTAAACTTTATTATTTTAAAGTTTTATTATTTTAATATTTTCGTTAAACAGTCATTTACCGATGATTGTTCAACGACTGGTGCAGTGACCCTACAATCTTCTAATTTTCGTTTTCATATTTATTAGAAAAAAATATTTCAGGTAACTTGGGCGCGCAGCTGAATCCTTTATGTATTTCTTGTTTTGTCTTAAACATTGCTTTAAATGGTGGTTGGGTTTCTTTTTCTCTGTAGAGTCATTACCGCATCGACCGATCCTGACAGTGGCGCCAAAAAACACCACGGAGCTTATTGGAAACAACGCTACTTTTATCTGCAAGGTGTTATCCGATGCACATCGTCACCTCGAATGGTATCACGGTTCCCATACTTCTTTCGACACCGTCAACAAGACCAGTGAAAGCTTAAGGGTGGAGGTCAGTGGGCGCAGCTTGCATGCAAACTCCATGATCTTTTCTCTTAATCGCTTTTTCTCTATCTTCGCTTTCAAATTCGAATCTTTTATAATTGCTTCATGTAGCTCTGTGTTATTATAACATTTATCAAAGAAACAAGTTTAAATGTATGGTTTTGTACTTGTGTAAATATTACTGCACGATCGATCAGTATCGAACGCACGATTAACGGTGTTTCGTTCCATGCAGGCTGGAATGGATTCAGAAAATCCGGAGGAACTAACGCTATATAACGTTACTGAAAAGGATGAGGGATGGTACACGTGTATCGCTCAGAATACTTTAGGGGAAACGTTCGCCAGCGCTTATTTACGTGTAGTCGAAAGTGAGTATTTTACAACTCAATTTGCTTGAAATTATTAACCTAATTTTTCCTACAATTTAATTTTATTAGCATTTTTTAATCCACATCTTACTAAGGTTCTTAGGATCACTGATTATGAATCTGTAATCAAAATTTTAAAATTAAATTTGGCGGATTCAATGTGACAAATTGTAAAATTTTCTTGGATTTGAGTAAATCTCATTTAAGAAATTGTTTAAAATTAAGCAAGTTAATTTTAAAGTTAAATTAAACGTTATTAACTTTTTAACTTTATTATTTATTATTTTATTCAACTTCTAACTTTTTAATAATAAAAAGTTATTAATGGTTTTTACTATCCAACCCTGTGTTTTCGTATTATATTCGTGAAAACGAAATACAATATCTTAAACTGAAGTACAAAAATACTAAATAAGCTACATTAATCCTAATGTAAAATTTATTCAGCGTTGGACGAGCCGAAAGTACTGCTAACCGCGAGGCCGCACATTTTGGTAAATGTTCTCGCGGCCATTCTGTGTTTATTCTTTGCCGTGGGGGTCGTCGTGGTGATATACATCTTCCACCGACTGAAACGAGAGAAGATGAAAAAGCTGTTAGCGATAGAAACGGCGCGAGCGGCGGTCGTGACGCAATGGACAAAGAAGGTGATCGTGGAGAAGCAGAAATTAGTGAACGCGCAGAACGCGCTCGAGGAAGAGCTACTGATGCCGGTAGTGAAGATTGAGAAACAAAAATCCACCGTTATCGCCAAGGATAATATCAACGACAGCGTGTCCGAGTATGAGATACCGCTGGATAGCACTTGGGAATTTCCGAGGGAATATCTCACGCTTGGGAATACTTTGGGCGAAGGAGCTTTCGGCAAGGTCGTCAGAGCAGAGACGAATATCAATAAACCTGCGACACCTAGCGTGGTCGCGGTAAAAATGTTGAAAGGTAAGTAAATAAAAACATGCAGTCACGATATGCAGGAAAGAGATAAGAAAGAGCGAAAGATGTAGTCAGAAAAAAGTGCATTATTGTTTTCAGAATATTTTTATTTTTGAAACGTTAAGGCTCCTGAGTACTCGCCGCGGCTATATTGAAGTCGTGACATCAGAAGCGAGAAATTGCGTGAAATCACACGTAATTTTGTCAAACATGCCATTTGTAAATAAAGCCAATTTGGATAAAACAGATTAAGCAGATGTCTTTAAAACACTTCTAAATATCGGTCATGACTATCCTTTTTCCGTCTAACAGTCAGTAAATAGTTGTAAAAAGCATGTAAACTGACGCCTATTCAGACAGAAAAACACACAGATAGCTATTGAAAGAAGTGAAAAATGTACTTTTATGTATAAAATTCAAAGAAATTTTACTTGCAATCCATTTTTACGAATTTGGTAAATACGAGACAAGTCACATTTTCACAATGAAACACATAATAACAAAATGACATGCACGACCACATCTCATCGTCAATCTGTCACGTTTCACGTGTATTAGTTCTAATTTTGTCCGCGACGGAATGTCGCTACCGTCAACGCAGAGTTCTCGACTGAGGAGTCAGGAGCCTTAAATATCGAAATGAAATTATGTAATGTTAAACAGATATAACTTATTTACATGAAGAATTGTGTACAGCTTCGTCAAAAAAATATATATTCTGATTACTCTATATTAATTTTTGTAAGTTGAGAGAAAAAAATATCGGCTAGAAAATCACAATATCTTCAGACTAAGAATTAGAACTATGATACTATTATTATTAAAAGAATTATGTTACGCTCTTTAGATGATTGTTGCAATATTAAAGTGCAAACATATTTTGCTGAAATTTAAGTTATCATATTCTTAGAAAAAAGATTAAATTATGTATACAAGCAAGATTATCATTGTTTCATATATGTATAAACAAAAAAGTAATTTATTACTTATATATGAAATAATTATCATATAAAATAGTTTTACTTTGTCCTAGTAGACATGTATACAGTTTTCCTAGACATCCAATTACTATCTAGTAGTAACAATATTGCGTAAGAAATGAGCAAAAATTTGATAGAGTTTTATTCAGTGGCTAAAGCAGTTTTTTTGATAAAAGCCTAGTCTAGTATAATAGACAGGTGTGCAGGTTTGTTTTTAAACAATTGAATAGTCCATTTATTGTCTTATTTTTGTTCAGTAAATAAATTCAAATTTTGCCCATCTTTTATACACAGTAACAGTGTAGGAAAAGCGTTACATCTCGATTGGAATTCTTCATAGTTTTACTTTCCAGTTGCGATACAGAAGTAGTAAAACTATCTAGTAACTATTCAAAAAATGAAATGCGATTTTTACTAGGGTGATGCTAATGTTTTTCTTTGTACCCTGTATTTTATACATGTATGTTTATATTCTCAGAGGGTCATACGGATTCCGAGATGACGGATCTGGTTAGGGAGATGGAGATGATGAAGGTGATTGGCAAACACGTGAACATCATCAATCTGCTAGGTGCATGCACTCAGAATGGTCCTCTGTACGTCATAGTAGAGTTCGCTCCTCACGGCAATCTACGCGACTTCCTCCGAAATCACAGACACTCTTCAGGGTATGAACCAACTGTGGAACAGGTGAAGGAACGAAAGATTCTTACGCAAAAGGATTTGGTCTCGTTTGCGTATCAAGTGGCGCGTGGGATGGAATATCTAGCTAGTAGGAGATGTATACACAGAGA
Source organism: Solenopsis invicta (assembly GCF_016802725.1). Lineage (NCBI taxonomy): Eukaryota > Metazoa > Arthropoda > Insecta > Hymenoptera > Formicidae > Solenopsis > Solenopsis invicta. Next base: position 26,242,345 of record NC_052667.1, read on the forward strand.
CCTAGCGGCTAGGAACGTCCTCGTCAGTGATGAATATGTACTGAAAATCGCTGATTTCGGCCTCGCCAGAGACATTCATTGCAACGATTACTACAGGAAGAAAACGGACGGACGGTTACCAGTGAAATGGATGGCTCCGGAAGCCTTGTTCCACCGTATTAACACCACTCAATCCGACGTGTAAGTATTTAGAAATAATATGCCAGTCAGAAATGATTAGTCGACTCATCAAAATTCGATGTCGATGGATGGATACATAGTTGATGTTTAATACTACTATTTGATATAGTTTTCATTTTTCTTTGACTTCATAATTGTTTTTATATTACGAGTATAACGAGCGACTGTAAATATTTTTATATAATTTCGAGTTTACATTGAATATCGAACATATGTAATGTGTACATACATGAAAAGAATTTTTTTATATATTTTACCACATAATTTGCTAAAAATTTTAACATGTTTTGTGATAAGCTTAGGGTAATTTGACAATTCAGATAAAAATTTTTCTTAGAATTTTTCATACTTTAAATTTATAAAAATTAAAAAAAAAAATTCTTAAAATATACCAAAAACACGAGCGCACACGCGCACACACATAAGGAAAAAATATGGACTTTCACGTATATTCATATTTTTGAAATTTTATAAGTTTTCTTTGGAAATTATATCTTGCCGTACACTATCTTTTTTTCCATCGATAAATGTTTATTTATGATGCAAATAACGCGCCAATTAATTACTATGCTGCATATATGACAAAATTATTATAACTAAGATTGAAAATATTATATTGCATTTTATAATTTATATAAGATATTATCGCTATTTATTCTATTTAAAACAATAAAGAATCACAAACTGTTCAAAATATTTAAAAAACATTGAAATTTAATTAGTTTAGCAAAAATAGCCTGTGTTAAAAAATAATATATTATGTATAGTATAGATATTAATAAATTAGAGAAAATCGCATAAAATTTTTCGGTATTGTACTTCTGGTTTTGCGTCGATTTAATGTAGAATTGATTGAAAAACAGTCTCTTATAAAAACAATGTCTTATAGAAATATTTGCAATTATTCAATTAAGGTGAGAACAATTATGATGAAGTCAAAAATGATAAAAATATCAAATAACATCCGGCACCGGCAATGCATCGACGGATTGACGTCAAATCAATTTGACTAATCGTCGATTAATCATTTCTGGATGGAATAAGTTTTCCATCCAAGAGAATTTTATTTAATTATTTCGACTAATTTCACACGATTCTTTCGCGTTTATTTTTATCTCTTGACATCTTTTATTGTGATTTTTTTTTCTAGATGGTCGTACGGAATCCTGTTGTGGGAGATCATGACACTAGGCGGCACGCCTTACCCGTCCGTGCCGTCGGTTGAGAAATTATTTGAGCTACTTAGATCGGGCTTTCGAATGGAAAAGCCACCCTACTGCTCGATCGAAATGTAAGATATGACTTGGTGCTCAATTTGACTTTATAATACTGTATTCTCTAAATCGAAATCAGTGTATTATTTACTGAAAGACAATGCTTATTGTTAGTCTGATATCAATATTATTCTTGGTAAAAATTTTTCTTAGAATTTTTATACGAATAGGAACAGTTTTCAGAAATACTAAGAAAATATACATCTTTTCTCAGAATTTTTCATACATGTAAATTTAGAAATTTATATAAAAGTTTGAAAAATTATATGAAATGTTTTGAGAAAAATTTTATAATTTAACTTTTTTATTTTTCAGATTTTTTCAGAATCTATATAATTTTGAAATTTTTTAGAAAATTTTTCAGATTTTTTATACTTTATACAAATCTTAAACATTTCATAATTTAGAAAAAATACATATTGAAAAATGTATTTTGGATTTTCCTAATATTTCTGAAAAGTATTTCTATTTGCGTATAAAAATTCTAAGAAAAATTTCATCAAAAATACTTATAATTATATCAATCAGTGATATGCCTTTTCAATAATACACTGGTTCCAAGTAAGAGTACCTCCTTCTTAATCACTAAAAAATAATGAATAATCCCTAATGATCACAATTATAAACGAATCACCCAGCAAACACCAAGTCATATAACTGTTAGTTATCATTTTCTACTCAACAATATAACTATTACATAACAGTTACATTGCGTAGGAAATTGTAACTAATAGTTATATAACTATAACTTTATAGTGTTTACTGAGCAATAAAATTTCACTGATTTTGATTTAGAGAGAGTATTGGTTTACGACATTATCTCTGAACGTATTCCTCGATTCCTTGCTTACAGATACATGCTCATGAGAGAATGTTGGGGATATCTGCCGAACGAGAGGCCAACATTCGTTGAACTGGTTGAGGATCTCGACAGAATATTAACGATAACAGCGAACGAGGTGAGTTGCGACATTCGCACATCGATAAACAAGCAGTGAGATTTTTGTAGTAGTAGCAGTCTTGATTTTACATGCTTCTTCGACGTTAGGAATATCTGGATCTCGGCCTGCCCCAGTTGGACACGCCTCCGTCCAGCCAAGAATCCAGCGAGACGGAAGAGGAAGGTGAAGAGAAATTTCCATGTCTGCTGTGAGTTGTGTGCTCGCGAGGAATGTCACTTAAATTTCGCATAGACGAGGTATACTCAAGATAACTCCAGCCGACTTGTACAAACGTAATAAACTATCGGTGAGAACGAGTGGAGTGCGTACGATAGGAAATATAGAAACGAGGAGTCTGAGCGTGAGAGATGACACGCGGAGGATAACTGACTGACAAACAAACGAACACGCCAAATAAATAAATAAATAAATAAATAAATAAATCAGTATTGACCTGTGTAGCGCGTAGAATTAAGGAGAGTGCGTAAATCGTGATGCGTTAGCGTATGTCAGTAACGCAAGTATTAGCGTATTGCGGCAAAACTGAATCATCCTATGCCCTATTGTTTTTTATGAATTGACGTACGCTAGGTTTAGGATCGAAATGAAGAAGGGACCGATGAGCAGAAACTCAGATCGAATAGGACACTATCTTCTCCTGCGCCTTCAAACACGAAAAGCGAATTTGTATATTACTTATACAGATCTTATAGGTAATCATAGATATAATAATTGTGCCATGAATCAGTGCCTTACAAAGGTATCGGACAATAAATAAAGCGATAAGCCTATCATGGTAAGGATATTCGTCCATATGTTGGATCGCGTATCAATCGAGAATATACTATTGTGTTTTGTAACTAGTCAATTGTGAAAATTGTATGTTTTCCTGTATTATAGTAGTTTGTAGAGTTTTAGCGTTTTTACACGGCTATCACGATTGCAAACTTTGTATGGCAAGCGACAAGTTCTGTAGTTGTGTTTTGTAAAAAGAGAAGAAAAAAAAAGGAATTTCAGATCGAACGCGAGAAAAAATGAGCGAAAAGAAAATCCAAAGTATCATTGTAAGTTTTGTAATTTCAGCAGTATCGATCGCGATAGATGTATAAATGGGAGAATAGGCGCTTAGAGGTAGATAATTTATTTCTTGTATATCAGTGTCCCTCAAGTATACCCAGTGAGCAAATTGTCCGCGATATGATAGCAAATTGATAGCAAAACGGCATTACCTGCATCTTAAGCTCGTATTTCGCCAACTAAGTTTACTGGCATAACTTGACAACAGACTAGTGACAGAAGCCAAACACAATCTGTCGAAGATTCTGCTCTAGTTGTGGCAATCTGTATTAAATTATGCAGTAAATTATACCAATCTGCTTCATTTCAACCATCAATTATATTTTACTGAAGAATATTACTATAGTTCTGCCAATATTATATTATAACAGCACTGTACATACCAGATTTTTCTCGTAAAAATTTAATACCGGCAGTATTAAGTTGACCAGTGATTACTTATTTTGAGTATTTAACAATAGTGCTTTTAATACTAAAATAAGTAATTGATCAATTACTGGTCGCAATTTAATACTGTCAATATTAAATTGAAGGATTGTAGGTCTTTCTCTGTCTATTGACAGATTAGGTTGTCTGGGTATACGTATGTCTTCAGGATCTTTCTATTATGTAATCTTAAGGTACATCGCTCGAGCGGCTCTCTTGTAAAAAGTGACAATAACAGATTTACACATTAGAAGGTAGTTTTTTAATTCATGATTTGTACATATGGACGTTTATTTAATAAAGAGTATTTGTTATGAAGTAGAATAAAACCGGATAAATTAGCGTTGACCTGAGGTACATAGATTTTATGTATAAACCGTATAAAGGAATTGTCATCGCAATGTGACTGTTATCTCAAATAAATTGGTCAATTTGTATCAAAATAAAGTAATACTCTTTATGCTTTCATTATTTCCCGAATGTTCTCTTCAAAAAGACATCCAGCGGTGTCTTATTAATACTAACTTCATCTTCACATTATGTAATATTCTATAATCTTTATTCTGGTTAATAATATTTAATTAATATCTAGCACTAGAAAAAAAGAGGAAAAAAAACAGGAAAATCAAACGGCTGCATTTTTGCATTGCGTTACATTTTAAAATAAAATTACACAGAGAGTTCATAAGTGAATCAGTAAATTACACATAAACATCCAGGTGTCAAAATATGTCATTATTATGCACACTAAGAGAAAACGAAACAATTCTGACAGCTATAATTTGATAACTATAAAATTTAAATACTTAACTACTAACTTTACCCAAAGTAATAAAAATTAAAGGAACTCTCAATACTAAAATAGTTACTGAAAAAATTTATGTGCAGTGTTAATTCAGTGAAATAGTAATAACTCAATTATATTCTATATATTTAAAAATATATAGAAACTTATAGAAAAATATTTCTTATATTGTATAATATAAGAATGTTTTTTAAATAGTTTTCAATGTATTAGGTATATATGTGTAATATATAATATGTAATATTTCTTATATTTATTATTTTAAACATTATATCATTATAATTAAATAAAGTATACGTATATATATATTTAATAAGTATCAAGTATTTCGTATCAACTTGGGAGTAATTATAACTGTATTTTCTCAACTAAAGTTCTTTTAATTAAATATGCGGAAGTATAATACATTGAAGTATAATACGTTGCATCCATAAGTAATAGTTGTTAATATTCCATGATCCCCCTGTTATTTAACAAACGCATTCTTGTTTCCTTCCTTTAGTAAATTGTGAATTACGTTCGTTCTATATACCCAATAAACTTTTTTATTTATAGGGTAATTAATACAATTTATGGCTAATAAACTGGCGTTGATTAGAATTGTGCTGCGTGTTGCGTTAATATTTACGCAACACTGAATTATTTAGAAAAATTTAAAACAAAACATATCGAATTAATTTGACGATACGCTCCGCTTCGTTACCAGACCCGTCTTAGCGTTTTGCGATACATTTGCCAAAACAAAAATTCGAGGGGGTAACCATTAGTTATAGATTATTGCTAATTAATTTTATAAAACTTTTTAATGACCTTTTTTCAGAGAAAGCATAAAAAAATGCCATTACAAAAGTCAAAAACTTGCGCTATTATATATGATTTCCAATGTTTACACAAAGATTTAAAATAATTTCATCATTACATCTGATTGTAACATTATTACATGAAAATTTCCTAATAATTTCGGAGATACTGTGGCATTAAGTACACAATTATATGAATTGGTTAACCGTTTGCAAAAATTACTTATGCCAGAGAGGAACCTGAGAGGTGCCACGGCGGCCTTTTTTCCCCAGAAAACATTTTGCGGGTAAACGTCCAGCAAATCACGCGCAAAAGGGATTCCTACAACGCAAGCAAAACCTTATCCAACTGCGTCGTCATAGCGCTAGCAAAACACTGGCACACTTTGTACGCAATTTCAATAAGCGATATGCACGCAAAATGCTAGCACACTTTGCGCGCGATCTCAATAAGCTATATCCTGCCGAAAATGTGCTATTAAAACCGATTTAAAAAAAGTTAATCTGAATCGATCGGGATTCCTGCACCAAAAATACGGTATTAAGACCGATTGAAAAATAGGATCCAAACCCAGATAGATTTATTAAAACAGAATACATTAATGTAAACGTAATAAATGTTTAGTTTACAAAAAAAAATATTTCTTGAATTCTTTTCGTTAAAAAAAATTTTAAAAAAGAAAATTTGAATTAAATATTTAATTTATGTACAAGATTAAATAACAATACAAATTGTTATTTACATGTAAAAATATAAAATTTTATGTGGAACAGCGTTTCACATACACGCCATGTTTGAAAAGAATGAGAGCTAATATTCGTCTCAAGGTTACAAAAAGCAGCTCCTAAAAGTGTCATTAAAGTTTGAGCTGACGAGTTGGCGGCGGTGGCGCCTAGATATAACGCCTGTGGCCGCACTTAACTCACGAGAAAATCTCCTGCGGCGTGGCCGCCTAGCGGTGGCGTTAGCACTCACTTGTTAAACCCATTTCAATCTGAAATTACAGAATTTCAACTTGCTGGCAAAACTCACGCAAATCGCGTACACAGTTTACATGCATAAGACGCGCAAACTTTGCGCGCAAAAAATGTTATCAGGGTGCAAGCAACTTACGAGCAAATATAATTATCCAATACACCAGCAAATCACATGCAAAATGGTATCCATTTGCATGTGATATGCTGGTGTATCGGACAATACATGAGCATAACCAATTTGCGGGCAAAACTCACGCAACCGCGTGCACAGTTCACATGCATAAGACGCGCAAACTTTGCGCGCAAAAAATGTTATCTGGGGAGCAAACGACTAGCAATATGTTAGCCATCTGCATGTAATTTGCCAGTACATGGGACAATACATGAGCTAGCCACTTGTAAGCAATATACACGATGTAACACGTTCTACGAACAAAACGCATGCAAATCTGTTACAAAGTTCGCATGCACATCGCGCGCAAAACTTACCAGTAAAAAATGTTATCTGGGCAAGGCGTAAAACATACTTCATTTACAGGCACGAGAAACGAATTGGCCAACTTACGAGAACTATTCGTGTATTTTCTTCATTTCGACAAAGACTGGTGTGAGTGAATTGTTTTAACTTTTTTAAAAAAAAATTTTTAGAGAACTTAATTATTCGTATATAATTGTAAATCATTACCATTAAATTCTTATTAGCGAATACGATTCGTGTCGGCAGCACCATTAAAATGAAAGAAATTCGAAGTTAATTAATCAGCGTGCTTTATATGCGTTTTCCTCGTTAATACACAGTATCGTATGATATACAATATATCTTACAATGGGACTAAGAGCACTCGCATATCTTCACGCATAAAGCTGTGATGCAAACGTCTCGTACTTAGATGAAAAAGTCGCGAGATAAAACTCTCGCCGTTATCGCGGAACAGCGCAAATGGATTCGCATCGAATACACGAATAGCGGCTCAAAACATTCGTCGCAAGACTTGGCAGTGTGCTCCCACTTTTGTATGTTAGCATGTGATTGAACGCTTCTTCCTCCACGTCTCGCCAACATATACATACACCGTCACAAAAACATGCCGCGTCACAAGTTAATTGGATTTATCTGTTTATTTAATAAATAACTTTTGATTTACAAGATCGCGAATGTCCCGCTTTCTTTCGAGTGTAAAACTCCTCACGTGCAACAAATACCCGTGCAACAAATACCCCCTCCCCCCACCCCTTCTCCGCAGATGCTTGGTACAAGTGCAAACAATATCATTTTCATGTATTTAAATATCTAAATATTTTAATAGCGAGTCGCATTACTTATCTTACGTGACGCGCAATTCAACAACGCTTAAGAAACTTAGATTGGTGAGATTTTATTTTTTAACTTGTGAATCTACATCTAGAGTACTTAGGATAAGTACCTTCTAGCCTTTCCTCGGCTCCAGCCTCTCTGCGTTTCGCCCTTTAACATCAATGTATGACGCGCAACAGAAGTATGAATGCTCGCGGGAACGCGATTATCGGTTCGGCAAACGTTATCGGATACCACATTCAGAAATTTCAATAACATAGATTATGTCGTTCGACGATGTACGAATTGTAAACATGCGTAAAATGAGAATGCGCTTTGAATATTCTCGTTACAAAAATTCAAGAATAACAGATAGGACTAGTTTGCGTGCTTTTCGTGCTCATAACTGCACTTGTTACGATTTTCCACGTGCGGCTTAGAGATTGACGAAACAAGATATCGGGAGGTACGTTCCTTAGAGGAAACGTTTCAATGTGATTAGAGGTTTCCGGAAGCGGGAAGGCTCCCTGCCGAGTTTCCAGACTCTCGCGCGCGCTCTTGTTCATCCACGGTGTGATCGTATGTATCGTTAAACGTGTCTCAAGTTATTAAAGGCCAGCCAAGATAATTCTAGGATCTTCCACGGCGGCTTTGATCTTCCTCAGGAACATTACAGCCTCACGTCCGTCGATCAGCCGATGATCGTACGTCAAGGCTACGTACATCATTGGCCGAATGACAACCTGAGAATACGGACGTTTGTTAAGTGACTTTGCGATAAAATTATAGTATTTAACACTTATAGAATTTAACATTTAAAGGATTAATATATATAAACAGTTAAAAGTTTACATTAGAGAATTAAAAGATCAAAGGTTAGTTGTGTTCTACTTTCGGATAATCTGTAATATTTTATCCATTAGTTATTAATTTATCCAAAGATGAAGCAACTAGCTTTGAAAGTTTAGATTAAAAAACTAAAAAATGAGGAAGGATTTTAATATGAATTTCGATGAATTTTACCTCTCCCTTGACGGCGATCGGTCTATCGAAGACGCCGTGCATTCCGAGAATTGCGCTCTGTGGCGGATTGATGATGGGAGTTCCCAGCAGCGAGCCGAAAACGCCGCCGTTGCTTATCGTGAAGGTGCCGCCGTCCATGTCCTCAACAGTGATCTTCCCTTTCCTGGCCTTCTCGCCCATAGCGGCCAGAGCAATCTCGATCTCGGCGAAATTTTTGTTTTCTACACTGCGAAGTACTGGTACAACGAGCCCTTTCGGTGTCGCGACTGCCACGCTAATATCTACGTAATCCCTATATACTATGTCGGTGCCGTCTATTACAGCGTTCACCACGGGTTGGTCTTTCAGAGCATAGGCACTGGCCGCGACGAATGGGCTCATGAACCCGAGCTTAATACCGTACTTTTTCGTGAATGAATCTTGATGCGTCTTTCGGAACTCAATAATGCGACTGCAAATTAATGATATACGTTAAATAAAAAAAAAAGACATACGAGCACAAACCTTGTACGCACATCTTGGTACAGACAAAATCTTTAAATATACATGTATAGATTTGAGATAAATACTTAGACAATAGTTCTTGAAATTACCTCATGTCGATCTCATTGAATGTCGTCAGCATAGCGTTCGTGTTCTGCGCGTCCTTCAGACGTTCTGCAATACGCAGACGCATTCTATTCATTTTCACTCGTTGCTCTGTCCTGGTGCCGATTATCTCGCGCGTGTAATCGGCAGGAGGTAGCTGAACTTTCGCGCCTTCCAGCGACTAAAAGCACACCATTTACGTAATACTTTGAAGAAGTTGCATAATAATAAGAAATAATCATGATTGATAGAGTGAATACCTGGGCATGTTTGATAGCCGCAACTGGCATGGACGCGATAGGTGCTTGTTGAGGTGGTGGTTGAGTAGCAGGAGGCGGAATCGGCGCTGCCGCGGGTCTCGGGGGTGGAGGTGCCGCTTTCGGAGGTGGTGGTGCTGCTGCTGCTGCTGGCGGCGCTTCCGCGGGTTTCGGCGCCTTCGCCGCTGGTGCGGCTGCGGCAGGCTCCTTCGCCGCGGGTGCGGACACTGCGCCGCCAGTCGCGCCGATGTCGATGGTACACAGCTTCTGCCCCGGCTTCACTGTATCGCCATCCTTAACAAAGAGCTCCTTTATGACGCCGGCTCCGGGCGATGGTACAGGAACCGAAGTCTGCGAACAAATGTAATTTTAAAAAATAAAATATTCCCAATGTTCCCTGTAACAATTGCGATTATTTCTATCTCGTGTTACAACTGGAAGAAATGAAGGATGTCCAGATTGAATACCTTGTCTGTTTCGATCTCGCAGAGGACATCGTCTTCCTTCACCTGATCGCCGACCTTCTTCTCCCACCTCACGTCGCCCTCGCTGACACTTTCGGCAAACGCAGGGACTACAACTTCCCTTATCTCCCCTATTTAGAGAGAGAGATAACATGAAAGAATAAATTAACTTAAATATTTATCTACATTGTAACAGGAATGTAAAACGCCATACTTACATAACACTGAAGTTGAACGTATATGTCTCGATTGATTTATCCAACAATAGCTTGTCTTGTACTTTCTACATCTGCAAGCAAGAAACCCTTAATATTCTATGTTCAGCTTATAATTTAAGAATAAAAAAGATAGCAATAAAAAACTCTAATTTCTAGATATACAATGCTGTTATTAAACTTTCATTTTAACAGCATATTTAAGAACTAAAAATATGTGTAAGCAAAATTATGCGATAAAATGATGCGATTGTAATACTACTTACAATAGAGCTTTGGCGTTGGACACACGTTCAGTGTGGATAACTACAGTGCGTCCTGTAAAAATGATTTATTACAGTTAATCGTTTTCCACTGATGAGCTCTCCTAATTGACTTTGTCTTTCTTTTGCAGAATCCTTGTTATATCTCATCAGAATCTTATCAGTGTTTTATCATCTCTCGTTAACCTTACCTTGACTACACAACGATCTCGCGACCTGCAAAAAAACGAACACAGGAGCCAGTTAGTTTTATTCCGGCAATTATGTGTTCGGTACGGGCAGTGAACCGGTTAAAAACGGCCTGATTTTCAGTGAGAAAAACGAGCGATTGATCTTATGAAATGCCGACACAATACGGCGACCTTGCCGGGGATAAAAATAGTCATTGTTTCAATCGTGAAAAGAACGAGAAAAAAAAAGAGAGGATGAAGGAATCGATTGGTCAATGATTCTGATACCGCAATTGTGATATCTTTTTGTCGAGGACTGATTCGTCCTGGTGATTGCGGAGACGTCTCGCTTGATTGACAGACGATGGTACCGCGTGAATCATGAGGATATTATCGGGCTGAGAGAAGCGCGGATTATGTAACCGTCATCGTGACGAAAAAGGCCGGCCCGGGGCGAATCCTCGCGCGCAAAGGGGACCGCAGTGACGAGCATCCTTGAATTAATTCCGTAAACCCGGGACGAGCAAGTGTCACCAGCTGCCGTGGACAAGGCGGGCGGAGGAGAAAACAGCGTGGTGACGAGAAAGTGTACTTACCTCGGCCCGCAATGCGTTGCTCCGCGTGATCACGCGAGGCGCGAACCGCGAACAGTTGGACAGCATCGCGGCCATCCTCGGAGGTAGGCGAAGACGATTACACACACACTCGGACGTCTACTCACGAACGGCAGACGACGGGTGACGACGGGCAGGAACGACGGCGCGCGCCTACGACTTCTCGCGCTAGTGACGGTGGGGCGTCGGAGGCTAAAGCGCCAAAAAGACTGGATCAAATGAACGGCGGCATCTGTTAAGGACGGACTGCACTAGCACTTTCCCTGTTTTCCATAAATTCTCCTTCTTACAGAAATAATTTCTTTTTAGAAATTCTCAAGTCCATTCGTCTCGGCAACATTCTGTTGCGCTTTCTACAATCAACGTGAAATAGATACGGACGTGTACTCGAGTGCTTTAGAAGAAAGAACCAAAAAGTAATGCAAATAGTATACCCTGGTAAAAATTTCATTCATAATTTTCAGGGTTGTACTAAACATTTCAAGATTACATCTACATATTTACGTTATGTTTAGGAATCTTTTTTATCCAAACAAGCAATGTAAATTATAAATTAGATAACAATACAAATTAGATAAAATAATAATCCTAGTATTTGAATTATAAAATATTGGCAAAATATAAATTTTATTTTGTATTTCAAATCAAAATTGTCAGTATTTTGTAATTAAAATACTTTCTGTGTAACTTTCAATAAAATATTAAAAATGGAATTTAATCATTGTTTCTGATAAAATCGGAATCTTCTATAATCTGTTATTTACATAGATACATAAAATAGTTTACATTGTATATATGTAATATAGATTATTTATGTGTGTGCCCTGATTTTTATACAAATTGGAGTATTTCAAAGGTATTGAGAAAGTTTAGAATTTTTCATATATCTGAATTTAGAAATATTCTAAGACTTTTAAGATTTCTTAACCACAATAATTTCTAAAAATACTTTAAACTTATTTAGATTTTTTATCAGAAGTTATAGAAGAATCTTAGAATATTTAAGAATTCATACATATATATATATATATATAAATTATAAAATTATTTAGAAATTTACATAAAAACTTTGAAAAATTCTTATCAGGGCTAATAAATTTCTATAGATAGAAACCAAGTTGCAATTCCATATTGAATTCAATGTATTTTAAATGTTGAAGAGTCATATAATAACGTCGTCAACTGATGTTAAACATTATTATTTAATACATAAAATCCTTTAAAAATATGTAACAGTCTCAATATAATTTTTGTATATTATAAACTTTACTATTTATTCTTTGCAGTATAGTCTTCCACTTCTATGTATCTCTCACGAATAGTATTGCTTATCCATTTCGCAATCTTATCGTTGTACATCTTCTCAGAGATCCACTCAATAGAAAGCGCGTACACCATCATTTTTGTGTTACGCATGAATTCAGTCGTGATTACATTTGGTACCTGTTGGAAATTTGTGTCGAGCCATGGGTATCCAGTAATGTGTATGTAATCATCTTTTTCAACTAACATATCCAAATCATTTGACTCGCACTCGGTCCCCATATTCTGTTATTAAAAACAACTGCTGCAATAAATCTTTTCAATATTTTTCTCTTTCACATCCAGAATTTAGAGATTAAATCTAATTTATTATAACATGAAAGTAATAATATATCAATAATATATGGAAATAAAAATAATTTAATATCCATTTCCACCAATACAGATTAACTTTGATTTTAATTTAACTTATTCTTTATCTACTTCTAAGAACTAGAAAAAAATAAAGATTAAGTTAAAAACCTAAATCAAAATGAATCTATATTGATAGGTAATTTTGTCATTTTTATGTATATATGTTCTTAAACCCTTACAGTTGCGTCATATGGGGATACTACCTCAGAAAACTTTTTTGAACTTTCATTCATTTTTGTTTTACTCTTCAAATTTTCATCTTGAATCCTGTTTTTCTCTCTATTATGCCTCATCAGGCGTATTTTATTTTGATTAAGTTTATAATTAACTTGCACCCTTCCTGTTCCATCATCAACTGCAAAAAGATTCAAATTCAATTATTTGTCTTCATATTATTAAACTTATTTGTTGTACTTTGTGTCTCTTGCCTTACCTATCAAAGTCATATAATAGTTACAGGTCTTAATACTTATAATCATTCCTGTTAGTTCAATCTTACATACTTTAACATTAGGCATATTGAGTGGATGAAAGTGTATGTAGGAGCCTTCCTTATAGGGTACCAATCTGTACAGCTCCATAATGATCATTGGTATGTTACATCTTACTTGTGAATCTGAAATTAGAATTGACATTATTCTTCAACAAGGTACACAAATGACACAATGTAACATTGTGTCTAACAAAGTGTTCCAACTGTGACACAGTGTTACACTGCTCGATACTGTAAAAAGCCAAGTGCAAGCGTGTAAAATATGCCACTGTTATCAGCTTTTCAAAATATTTTATGTTTAACATGCAGTAATTATGTTCATTTATGATATGAATATAATCTAAGTTGTATAGAGGAAGATTATTGTTTATTAGAAATTTAAATATAGAATTTTAATTGTGTTCCATTAAAAATCTTACATAATGGAACACAGTGTAACATCAATGTGTCTTAGCTGGAAAAACAGCCATTGTCACATGTCTGTGAATCTGTAATGTGGTAGCTAAATAAATTTACTCTTACCAGTTCTGATTTTGAGACCGGGCCACTCTTTTTTCGACGAGATAAATTTCTGATAGTAGTCATACTCCTCTTTGCTGAAGGTAGTAATGCCCTTTGCCAATTTCTCACCAGCCATTTTCGACGAAGTCTGAATTCAATCCTCTTATAAGGTTCTTCTGTCGCAACGTTTCCGTCGCTCCCCCAATTATGTCATCAGTTACTTTAGCGAAAGAATAGGGCTAACAGAAAACGATTTGAAAAGCAAAGAGAATTTAAAGCAATTTAAAGAAGGAAACCCGTCAATATTATTTCCTGCACTGGGACTGGACGCCAAAACACTTCCCACGTGATGCGGTAGTCAAAGTTGGATAGAATTTAACTTGATTCGATTGGCTACTGCGTTGCATCTTGTGTGGTGTTAACGTGCACGGATGTTTGGAAAAATTTTTAACGGTTGCTGTTAAGTAGGGCCGAGTATCAGTAACTTTAAGAAGAAGCTTTTTGTGCAGCAAACATTTTCATGTCCAATGAGCAGGAGTTATTAGAAATTTATTACCAGAGAGAAATCTCTCTGTTATTACCATTTGCCAATCTGTTTTCCAAGTGCAAGCATCAGAATTTAGAGGGCGTTGATAATTTTTCGTCGGTAAAAGAGAACACTCCTGAGGTGCTTTCAGATTTTCTCGCACGATTCAAAAAGATGAAAACAATGAAGCTCCTTGTTCATCAAAGAGGAACACAGGATTGTTGAAGTATTTCTGGTAAAATCCTGATAATTGAATGAACAAAATCAGTTTAGTTGGCTTTGGTTAGTTTCTAAGTTTAAATTTGCAGATTTCAGATCAAAATGCAGTTTTACTAAAGAGTCCAGGAAGCAGGCTGACGTTATTTGTTGTCATTTCAATGTCAAAATGTTGCCAGACGTTATTTTAACGTTAAAGTGATATATAACCCCAACTTGTTGCCTGGGAGGAGTTTATGACTAAGACAGTGGACTTGGATAAATATTAATTTCTTTGACATACATGTATACATATGTGTGTATATGTATGTATGTATGATGTGTATTATATATATATATATATATATATATATATATATATATATATATATATAATACACATCATACATACGTAGATATATATATATCTACGATTATTATATCGAATGGATCCTACAGTTCTCGTCTCAAGACATAGCTCCAATTCAAGTTCAATATGAATGAGGATTGAAGTTGGGATGAGGATTAGAGTTGGGCATTTATGCATAAAATGTAAATAATCTACTGCATAAAATATAAATAATGTAATGATCCATATTATGATTATTTTTGTATTTAATCTAATTTTAAGAAACATTATGACATTCTAATTTAAAATAATACAAATAATACTCTTCAAAATTAATTTTTAAGTTAATCTTAATGCAACTTTTAACTAAATTTTATGATCTATTTAGTTAAAATATATATATATTTATCCAAGCCTATTTTTTTCTGTGTATTGGTCATTCACATTGCTTGTATAAATTGTTAACATGAAAAAGATTTGTGTGAGCATAATGCAAACAATACATAAATAATTTATGTACACGTAATCTTGAAATTTACTGCATAATCCTAATGAGAATGTGCAATAAAAATTGAGTTCTCTTATAATTTCTTACAGTTTATCTATTCATGATGAATCTAACTAAACAGAATCATTTGAGGAGAGAACATTTTATCAATTGAAATTGAAGTGATAATTAAAAGGGGCAATGGTTTATTAATCAACTTCAGGGACTTCACGTTCATATATTTAAATAAAGTTTATTTTGAAGCATTTTGCACAACACTGCTCTACACATCTGCTTATGTAAGTAAAATAATTCCGCATTGCAAGATTTGCTTCGATATAGTCATATATTTATATGTACAACACCTTACAGAGACCAAGTTCGTTGGATTATTAATGAGAGAGCTGCCAGTGATTTTCGAATCTCTCCTGAGCTCTTGTCGCCACTTGATTTTAGAGTCGACTGCGATTTTGGTCACACTTCTCTTTATAGTGACTAGGTCGGTATACATTTTTTTTTAAGTCAATGCAGCGATTTGCAATAAGATTCGGCTACGAATAAAACGGCAAATATCAAAAAAACATTTCATGTTGTTATACGGAAAAGGTTTTGCACAAACGTTATCGTCTCTGGCATAAATGCAATAGCATCCGACTTTGGCAGTATGATTTTTTTTCATTCTCCGATTAGGTACAACAATTTTTCTTTCCCTTTTCGCTTATTAATACACATTATATAATATATCGTAACTTAGGTCTTCTTTAGAAACTCCCATCGACGGTTTACAGCAGCTTGAATATATGCACCGCCGCGCGGTGTAAGTAATGCAAATGTAGGACCTATCTTCGCAAACGAACATACAGAATACCGAAAGTTCAGAACGCACGCTATCTCCCTGTATTGCTTTAACTGACACCTTATATAGGCGACGACGAGATTTCCAAGTCTACGTCTCATTTTCGATCAACAGTAATGATAGTTTACGTTTTGTACTTTGTAAGTCAGTTAATGTACATGTTTAACACTCGGACGACCATCGAGCTGTTATTCGCAAACTCACGATAGCAACGTCGTTTCTGCGTCGTTTTAGAGAACCTTGAAACCTCTCTGCGACAGATTTGCCGAGAATTATACGACTCGTTACATCGCTGCGATATATAAAAAAGAAACGAGAAAAGAATAGAAAAATATTGCACGAAAAGACAGCAGCCTATACATTATGAATTAAAGTCGACGCGCAATGTTTTTTGATGCGATGGATATTCCGCCATTGGAACAGTAAAAAAAACGGTGTAAACGCGAGAATTCACACCGTTCGTTTAATCTAAATGCAAATTCGAAATGCGATAAAGCCGCGAAGAGCACCAAAAATATGTTTGTCTAAGAGAAACAACGTCCCCTGCTTAAAAGATCCGATAGAATTAGATAAAAAAACATATAATTCTCTATTTTTTGGTACATAAATATCACATTTGTTGTCTTTTTTATGTTATTTAATATATAATTTTATCATTTTTAACCAATGTTTTTTTTGATCGAAATTGACATTCCTGTTTCCAGTTTATATATATTTAATATAATATTATATGTAAGACTTTAATTTTAGATTTTGTTTTATATATATATATATATATATAAATAATCAACATTTCTTACATAAATATATAAATTACCTATCATTTTAAATATATATGTTACATATATATATATGTATTTATACTACAATATATATTTACGATTTGCTTTATATATTCTTTTTCAATAAGTATATATAATATATATTTCAGAAAGTAAATTTTTGATTCGATTAGATAATTCAACAAATTATATAAAAAAAACATGCAGTTTAGCACTTAATTGTTTAAGTTACATATTGTTAAGAAACGATAAAACAGACAATTTCTCTATAGTTACTCAAATGTGGTTTGATTGAGACGATAGCTTTGCTATAAAATTAGAAAAAATTTCAATAAAGTTTAAATCTATTTTTATCATTTTCTATCGGTTTTTTAAACAGGGTATTTATATATTGATAAATATATATCGCATTTTAAAAGTGGTCTTATACAATGGCCTTCTTTTCATTCTATTTTTCACATATTGTGTCTTAACTTCGGCGGAATGATTCAGTAATTACGGAAGAAAAAGGTATTTCTCAAGAATAGATCGATTGTCTTCGTTGATATCATATACATAAAATAATTGTTTTAGAGCGCTCTCGCACGATAACACAGTCGCGAAAAAATTTAATTTTTTCCCTTTTTTTTTTTAAAGTAGCATCGAGTTCGTTCCAGATAACAAAAAAAGTAGTTTTTGTTGCAGAAGGCCAAACCTACTTTGACATTTCTCATTAACAAACGTTTAAAGACTGATATTATTATCAGCGAAGACTCACCTCGGAGGGTGTTACCTCAAAATCACGTAGTCATTTGTCGAATACCGCAAAAGTATGCCGGTGTAAATCGATAATTATCCTTACGCAATCCTTCTGAATGGGCGCGCGACGTCAATTTTTTTCTTCATCATTAAACAACATCGTTATATGACTAGTATCTACTCTCTACAACCGTAACTCGAAGGATAATGGAAATATCCTCCTTTATTATTAAAATGTATCCACGCCCCAAGAATCTCAAAGCAAAAGAACCTAGATCAAGAATCTCGTTACTTACACAGGAGATTCCATTGACCAGAAAATACCTATCGCTCTCGATCAAAATACAGAATGAGCCTGATAAAGTGGAAATCAGTAGGAAATATTACTTAACGACCAGAGAGAGAGAGAGAGAGAGAGAGAGAAAGAGAGAATTCGGAATCGACTTTTCCTCAACGAAATTTGAGCGAATTGTTGATTGCGGAGCAATTAAAGTTAAAACTTCAGAAGATATTGATCCGCGTATCGGATGGGCGTTTGTGCAGGCACACGTGTCTTTGTGTTCTCCTGGCTCTCCTGGGCGGCTTTTGAGCCTCTTTAATGTGTTCAAGCTCGTTCATTAGATAAGTAGGCCTCCAGATATTCATTGAGGTCGGCGTCGAATTTTCTCAAAGGACATATTCCTAATATCGATATTTATCTTTCAGGTTCATACGGTATATTGAGAGACAGAAGATAGAGAATATATCTCGAGTTAAATATACTTTTCAAGAAGATAACGTTTTAGAGTCTCTCTAA
Source organism: Solenopsis invicta (assembly GCF_016802725.1). Classification (NCBI taxonomy): domain Eukaryota; kingdom Metazoa; phylum Arthropoda; class Insecta; order Hymenoptera; family Formicidae; genus Solenopsis; species Solenopsis invicta. Next base: position 26,261,114 of record NC_052667.1, read on the forward strand.
GCGCAGCGCAACATTTTTAAATGTCATTCTATTTCTTCCATACACATTTATTCTGTCGAGCGACAATCGTTCACAGCGGCAGTTACGCCGCTCTTCCGTTTTTCGGTACATACACCACGCATTCTTACGTGCTCTTACATTTGTAGTTGTGTCGCAAAAGCTTTCACAGCGAGAAAAATTTCAGGAAGGTTTGCGGAGGGATCGGCACGTGAAGAGACGCTTGGTCGACATCCGCTAGTTTCTCCTGAAATGCTGGATCCTGATCCGCGATGCAAGGATGGCCCAACGACCGCCAGAATAAGCAACGGCAATTGCGGCATAACTGTATCATTTCGGCGTATTCCTCCCGTAATCCAAACGACCTGGATGAAACAAAGACATGCGCGTTATAAAATATATAGCGCTGACAAACGTACAATTTTGAATGCTAAACTGGCATTTGCAGCTGACCCAATTTTGATACAGTCACACGTAAAAAAAACAATCATACCTCCGAGCGATAGTGAATATGGTTTTCCAGTCTTTTCCAGGATTATTTTGTCTGGTGGTGGTAATTTGCTGCGGTGTGAAATGATACTGGGCAAGCTCGCGCCAGATTCGCTGTTCCTGCGCTAAAATGGCAAGGTGTTCACATGCCTCAGATGAGGCTTCGATGTCTCGAGGATCGCTCAAGCGTAGGAGGACCTCTCGACGGCACTCGGGCGGCAGGTCCGACCACTGAGGTTGCTGTTCCTCGTCCGGCTACAATAACTCGTCCATTATTAATCAAGTTCTTCATAAATTTTCTTGTAAAAAATGAAATTGCACTATACTAACTTTGATTCTTTTGGATACATTACCTGGGTGATGGTAATGGACGAAGCGATCTGTAAGATTCTCTCCAGAGCTGCTTTATGTTTCTCCCAAAGGATAACGGAGCCCAAGGGTCTACCACCCCAACAACATCCAGCACTGAAGGCTCGAACTCTCTCTATTAAACGCCGCAGCCTTCCCGTCTGTTGTTGCGACAATGATACTAGAATAATTGTTCAATATGAACAATTTCCTCTTTAGAAAAAGAAATATTAACAAGCGTAAAGAAATATCGCGAAATCGCCAAGTAAATTTTACGATGGATTCACCTTACAAGCTGATAATATTCTTTTTTTACCTTCCAGAGCGACTTCTTCAAGCATATTGAAGAGCACTCTTTGAGCGCATCCACTAAGACCACCCATTCTGTGACTGACCAGGAGATCCAGCAGACGGACTATGTAATTAAATCGACGGCAGTCGTGTACCGCGGACAGGAAATCCAGCCTCTTCAGAGCATCGCTTAGACCATTGAAGCCGGCGATCTGTAAATTTAGGAATGGATAATGATCCTGCTCTCACTACGACGTCTAAGTATAGGAAATACAAGAGCCGTCGACAGTTTGTTACTGGTATTCTTTTGCTCTTTTTCCTTACTCGCCGCACTCAATCTGTCTCTATCGGGTAAATCCCAGTTTCTTTTTCCTCTTGCAACAAGGTTGTGTCTAAATTAAGACACCAGGCCGGAAGGAGTCACTCACCTCGCGTGTACACTTCAGCGTGATGTGACAATGTGGTTGGACGGCGTTTTCTGAAATTTAAGAAAAACACTCGTCAGAAATCTTCACTTGTTTTGTTAAAAACTTCACTTTTATCGCTTGACAAGAAGATACAAAAAAATTACTCGATCTCGATATATTATTTGAAAATCTTCGATGAATAGTTGACTTGAATCATTAATATTGTAACACGAAGGAGAGGAAAAGTTTACAATAAACTTGGATTTATAATTATAGCTAACGAAGGTCTCGCGTCGGCTGGAATCGATAAGTCTTCAAGTTTTATGGACTACATTACTCACCTTTTTTCTTGTCTTTCTCCTTCTTATCGCCAGCATCTTTTTCGCCGCTGTAAAAAAAAAAGGTATGTTCTTTAGACACAATGGTCATAAAATTTGTTGAAATTTAAAGAATTTGTTAAGATGAGAAGCGTAACGTATAGAATTTGTCTATTAAAAAAACTATAAATATTCTATTCATTCTCAATATTTTACATCAATATGTTACTTCATCGTTGTTGCTTCGTCCATTTTTCTCATATTTCAGTTATATGACATTAATATAATAATGAAAATTTAATTTATTTTATTTATCCACCACATAATTCATTTAAATCTACGATTTATCTTGTATCGAATAGAAGTGCGAAGAAAATACTTCTTGCGAGACGCTGGAGGCACTAATATACGGATCCCAATTATGGCACAATACACCACGACCGGTTCCAGCGTACTCACGGCTGCTACGTCTCAGCAGAGTTAGCTTCGGTTCGACTATGGAAAGACTATCGTGGCCAATAATGTTCAAGAAATAATTTTGTTGGACTTAAACTCGTTTTCTTACAGTCTCTCATTTTGTTTCGCAAGCACATAAAATGTACGTAAAAATATCATATTGAAATATTCCTAAGATATTCTTTAATAACAATAATAATATCAATAATAATTATTAGCTTAAATTACTTCAAGCTTAGATATTCAGATAATAATGATCAATTTTTAATAAAATCGATTTTAATTATTCTCACAAGAAACTCTATATTTTTTGGCTGTTTAGCTAAACAAATAATATCGTTTTGTATAAAAAATAATGAACTTTTGATTTATCTACAACACAGTTCAGAAGAGTGAATACAGTTTACTACAAAGTGATTATGAGTTAATAATATTAATATGATCATCGTGTTGGTATTCAACAAAATGGATGAAAAACACGCGTAGGCGTTCAGGGTATAATCCGCTAAACAGGCCACGACGAATCCGTTCAGAGAGTGATACCTTCACCATCAACGGGAACCGTAATTGCTTTATAGCACACTGGCCATAATTAACGTGGACACACCTTGTAAGTAGACATTAACTGCCACTTTCATCGACTACAATAACATTCTTATTCTAGTTGCACGGCTGATGGGAAGACCGAGGAAGCGGAAAAATGCACTGGAATTGCAGCAAATCGCATTAGACATCAGCGTGTTACCGCAGAATGACTCTATAGCCTCTTAATAGATGCGACATCAGTTATTTAACTGTCACTGGATTACAATGTGTTCTATTTATAAAGAAGGAGTTCTAATGCATACGCCGGTATTCACAAGATTTATTCTCATCTTTAAAATGTCGGGGAATTAATTCACGCTTGTGCCGTCGGGACGGGAATCGCGGCCATCTTCGCTAATTTTAAAGTTTTGAAGCATCCGCGATCGATAAACTTATTAAATTTCGGTCCTCTTTATAAGCCCGTTTAAAATACGAAGTCCGCAATACGAAAATGGAAATCGAATCTCTGCTGCATATAACGCGTTCCGATTTCTTCCCGCGATTATTCATGCTTTCAGCTATAAAAACTCCTGCATAGAAACTCGATTTCTTTCAAGGTTTTAAAATTCTCTTGATTTGCAATTGCAGAGATTTGAAAATCCGGCAAACGTTATATTAAATTTGAATACAGAATCGCGAGATACTAGATTTCTTCGCCTAACTTTGCCATTCGTAGTAGAATTTTCTACACAATTTCTGTTATAGAAGAAACTTTTCTCAAATCCTAAAGAAATGCAATCAAATCGCAACAAACTGTCTTGATTCTTTGCGTTAAGAACTTTTGGCAAATATTTTACTGGTAAATCTAAAAAATTACATCGTTTCAAATTTTAACAAATTTTCGTCTTGAATTGATCGTTTATATATGTACATAATAAAATTTTAAGATAATTTTTTTTCTTCATCATCTAGGTGTATTTCGTCGCCCTTCTTTCGTCGCACGCTTATGATATATTCTGTCTACGCAAGTGACGGCGACGAACGTTCTATTATAGGGACGCAACGACGACCTTGTATGTTAACTCGTGCATATATTCGCACATGCAACAGCCTCGCGTGCGGGACATATTTGTGATTTTTCCGCATGAGCAAGAATGGATGCAAGAGAGCATTTTTGATTTTAACACGTCGATCAATGTGGTACGTGCCCTTGCCCTTTCAAATCAAGCATTCGAGGCGTTTAAGGTCGTCAAATCGCCCATGGGGAACCTCACATTAATACACTTACATGACGCAGGGGAGAAACGGAGAGCGAAAGAGAGAGAGAGGTACAGATCTTGTACTATTGGCCCACAGCGTTACGTAACTACTTGTAGCGCTCATTACAAGAGATCAACGTGTAAACGCGCGTGTATGCAGCGAATGAAGAACCGTAAATGCGGAAAATACTCCACTATACATTCTATACAATATCGATAACTTGCAACTGGAGCGATCAATGTCACGTCAATGTTCTGTGGCTTATGAGTGTAGAAGGCCAAACATCATATACTGGAATATACGGTTTGACGTCATATTATTCACGGTGTCAAGATTGCTCGATTTATTTTAATAATAAACCAGTTGGAGCAGATATTAAATAAATTATTAAAACATTGGTGTAGTTCACAAATTATGAATTCAAAATGGAGGCCTTCACTTTCGTTTTGAAAGTATTGAATTTGCAATCTCAGAGATTTTATATTTGATTTCGTGATTAATAATAATAAAAGAGTTTTTCTCCGCTAAATGTTATGTCGATAACATTTATATATATCACAGAAATTATATTAGCCATGAATGACACAGTTTCAAAGTTATAAGTACAATACGTTGATAGAAGATAAATATGGCTTCGAAAGTTTCTGCGGTCTCTTCATATTTCTCTTTCTAGTTTCGAGCCGCAGAAGGACACCGGTTATTTTAGTTCTCTGCAATATACGGAGACGGATGTATAACGCAAGTGCATTCACTGTACTCGAAGTATCATTCTCTTTTACGATACAAAACGGTCGAGCTGGATGCGTCCCAGTAAAGATGTCTAAAAAAGTGGAGGCAAACTTTTGAAAAATTTGACGCGAAAAATAGGCCTACAGCAATGCGGAGACTTTCAGCAACAAAATTTCGGTAATAAATAACCGAGCGGTAATAAATAATTCGCGCTTGAATTTGGATCAGATATAGCTTCGTTGTTGACTGCCTAAAGTCTCTGTTATTTTAGGATGTGAAAAATAAAACTGTTTTTGACTGAGGATTACCGAGCTTCCCGCGACACGAGAGATGCAAGAGATGTATACATGCACTAAACGATCGATCAAGAATAGAGCAAATCACAAAAGAAGCATAAGAAATCGGAATGTTGCTTAGGTAAAACATGTTAAAGTTTATATGACTAAGTATTGAGAATTTTATTTATTTTTTTCCTGTTTACATGCATAGGTACATATATATTTTTATTACACCTACTACCTTCGTTTATTGCTTTTTGCATATTCCATTTTTTAATGTTCTAATATTTCGTTTCAATAACAGTGTTTGCTTAACGTTTTTATCAAGCACTTAGTATTTCAAGCAATGTTCGTTCCGTGACAAAACACTCGTCGATCAGACCAGCCTGGAAAACTCGACAATAAAGACGGATAACGGTGATATTTTACACGAGATAATTCCGCACGAAAGGAAATACAGTACGGAGTGGCGTGGTAGCTTTATACTTCGCAACGCGCGAATAATTAATTCGCGAATACAGAGATCGGCCCAGTACTGCGAAACTTTTACTTCCACCGAGTTCACCGACCCTTCCGTGGTGCGCGCACCACATCTAATCCCGTCCAGGCTGGGAAAACGTGCGTAGGATGGTTGTACATACGGTTGAATCGTCGAAATAATGGCGCAGGCGGGCGCATCGGCCGTATATTAAAGTCGACGAGGAAAACGGAGAAAACCGGACTTTAAATTCTTCTGCACGCAATGCACAGCCCGTTCATAGTACTTTCCAGTCATTTCATTTAACTGTATCAAAATCATGGCGTGTGCGCGTCGTGATAATATCGGCAGAAAAGGCGCCTCACTACTCCATTACAACCAGGTCGACTCCGATCCCTGTGTAGATTTTTTTTTTTTTTTTTTAAATATAAATATGCTTTTAAATTGAATAAGATATTTCTTTCTCTTAGAAGGAAAACTATATCGTTTTATTTGAAAGACTTTTCCTTGAATACTTCACACTCTCATTTGCGAGGGATAAGTAGAGTGAAAGAGATTGAAGAGACGTCTTCTTTATCAAACGTATAAAAGTAAAAAGAAATACAAGACACGTTTTCATTGTATCGTATCATGTTCCACGTTTCCATTGTTACTGCGCGAAATATTGTAGTCGACATTCGCTTCGACGCGAATCCACATGCGAAGAGGCTACGGCGTCTAACCGAATTTATCAAGGCTGCGTGGGTACATCCTCTGTGAGAGGATTGCGAATTGGCGCAGGTCACGTTAGTAGCTAGGTCGCGACCCACTTCCGTACCGGCGAAAGACACGCGCCAGTATTTTCCCCATTTTGAGAATTTGACCTAGCCCGCTGAAAGATACCTAATCTCATCGACGAGAACGTGAAACGACTCTTCTCTCCGGCGAATCCGAAGGAATAGGGCAGTACTGTCAATGCCAAATGTCGAAGAGCACGATTCGTAACTTTAATTCTGTTTGCTTCTCCCAGAGAGTCTGTTTGAACTTGTAATATGGTCGATTTTGTTTAACATGTATCGAAACTGTCGTATTTACACTGTACTGTAGGATTATTCGATGAACTTGGAACCCGTGTTCTTTTTTTCAATAAGAATGTTAAATAGCCAATTTATATTATAGATGTTATCATAGATACATAAGAGAGTTTTGTTGAAAATGTCTAAAAATTTAATTAGATACACATCTGAAAGTATTATAATTGTTGGACCAAAGATGATATCAAAATATTAAATTGATATCATTACTATATTTCGGTTCAATTTAAGAACTGCGTCCCAAAATTTAAAGTAACGGCGCGTAGTTTAAAAGAACTTGAAAATGTATATAAAATTATACAAAAAAAATATTATTGAGTATTAAAAAGCCGTTTGTTGGCCTCCTCTCAAGTTTAATTTTATTAACTTTTAATTTTAATTTCCCGTAGCTTGTCTTCATCAGGCGTGAAGGAAGAAAACAGATAAAACGGTTTTTTTTATGAGCGAGTGCGAGAAAGCGCGACGAAGTCGAGCGCTCTGTCGAAATCTCTCGTGCAACGACTGTGAGTTTCACATGATATTGATAGCCATTCCTTTGTAAGCGTCTCGAGGATACGCGGAAATATAAAGGTAAGAAAATACTTCAATCAGCAAATTATAACGCAAATTAAAATACGCGAGTTTTTGAGTACATTTTATAACAGAACAATGCTGTTTTCGATTATGTAACTTACATTTCTGTTAGTGTAACAAAATAATCATTATGTGAAAATCTTACTGATTATGAAGAAAATTTGCAACTGGATTATGTATAATATTCAGGCACGTATATAATATTGCGCTGTTACTCGGCAATATTTTATTTATTCTAAAAATAGATGCCATCATTAACAATAGGAATATTCAATATGCATGAATTAACGTGGCTTATATTGGGAATATTTACGACATAACGCAATGCACTAATAAAAGTGTTGCAGATTGCCGTGTACGTACGACGTATGTACACGCTCGGGACTTTTATGCTTGCAAAAAATCCGGATGCACATTGGTACGCATGCACGCACGCACGTACGCACGCACGCATGCACGCACGCATGCACGTGCTGTTAATTAGAATCGTAAGGAAAGGAACACTGCGCGGGATTGCACGACTTGAAAAATAAATTGTTTCAAACAACATGAAAAATGCCAAATATTCGCCAATGTCTAACGAAAATAAAATACATCTGTGAAATACATTCGCATTGCGAGAGAAACAGCTTCGTGCATCATATATTTATTCAACGAATTGTTAATCAATAAAGGTAAGTGTAAGTGGTATGAGTAAAGAGGTGAATATCTATAATAGTTGTATGTACATGTATATAATGCAAATAATTAAATACATGATAATTAGATATCGTGATTTTAACATATTACTTACATTACCGCAATTAACATTGTTTATTAATGTATTGATTATATATATAAATGTAATGCAAATAATGTGATATTTGCAATTTCTAGTAAATGAATGTTACTTGCATCCATTTATTATTTAATTCAATGTTCACGTCATCAAAGTTTGTTTCTCGAGAACACGTAATTGCAAATCTGTAACGGGTTCTCGACAAATTAACAAACTTCTCGCGCCTCGCGTGCATTACGTAGCGATTATCAGTTATTTGGAGTTAGAGAGTTAAGTTGCAATTAAGCGTTAAATGTCGTATCGATTGAACGTACAGTAAAATAATTATAATTATCCGATTTCAGATGGGAACGAAGAAGTGGCCCAGCTTTAGCTGAGATCATTGTCTAAAGATAATACGCAGAAGTGACATTACAGAGCGCTTTATTGCCTTATTAAAACTTTCAGCCGTCACGGAAGCGTAATAATAAGAAGCAATTACAATGTTCGCATTGCGAATCAATTGGCATAAATCTGCGCGATGTCATAAATTCGACATAAAAAAAGACGATTTTATAGTATCGGCGTTACTCTATATTGTGTTTCTCCTGAGAAAGAATGTCGATCACCTTCAGCTTCCTAGAGGCAGAAGAGAAAGCTTTCGGTCAAATGTAATCTAGAAAATTGGGCTTTTGGAAAGTTATTGTTCCATAATGCATTGCAATTTGAATAAATTTAGAAAGTAATAACACGAATAGATCGAAATATCGTAACTCGTAAATTTGTACTTGTTGTAAAATGTTGTTTGTTGGCTTGCAGTTGTTTCCGTAGGCCGTAGATGATTTAATTGTAATACTCTGTTACTCTCTCGATTTCTCTAGTCAAATTTGCAAACGGAAAACGCCGCGCGAGTGACAAGAATGATCGATTGCCTATTGCCTGTTATAATCTCAATAAGATCCCATGCACTGGCTCGCTCGCCAGCCGCGATATTTTACGAGACGTAATAAGTTGCGGGAAGGAGTATGTTTATGCGGTTACAGCTGCTTCCAGATGCAAGAGCGCGAGCGAACCGTCAAAGAATCGCGGTGCAATTCTTTGTTTCTGCCGCGCTCGCGCGGGCTGGATACGCTGCAATTCTAATTATCTAAGTCTGTCACGGCCACAAACACAACTGGTGCAACGAGGTACAATGGGCTCAATATCCGGTCGAAGAAATCGTGATGCGCCACCAGCTGGTTGTCTCAAGGATTGTCTTTGACAGGTCTCCAGATATATAATTGTAAGCCCTGATTAATTGAATTCGAATTTCGAAATTGTATTAACATGCACGAAGTTATGAATTTCGAAGCAGCAAGCACATTTGTTACATTAATTTTGAAATGTATCGCAATCATCGATATATTTAAAAAAAAATTAAAAATGCCTGTTTAGAAAATTACGAAAATAGAACGCGCAAGAGAGCGATTAACTTAATTTCTATCGTTAGCAAAGAGTTTTTATAGACACGGTCAATATTTCTCAGAAGAGATGTATTTTTAAATGTGGATCATTATAAACTATATATTTTCAGAAAATCAAAGACAAAATAGAAATGTTAATTATGTTTTTGTGTATTAACCAAATACTCCTAAATAAAACAGTTTTTTTTAAAGCATAAATTTAAGATTATAGGAAATCTGTACATTTTTTTCTACTGTACAGTTTACTAAATTTTCTATTTCACATTAAATTAATTTTAAAAGAACTAAGATGTAAGATTTGCAGAAAATCTACTATATTTTTTTTCTTTTATACCAACTTACATTTTAAAACTTAAGATAGAAGAATATGACTAGAAGAATATGACGCAACTTAGTTCAAACATGTTTACTTCTATTATTGTCGAATACCCTTAAGTGGAATCGACGTTCTTTCTCAGGAGAAAAACAATGCCTGGTAATGCCGATACTCTTATTAACGCCTAATTAATTCTTAGAAAAACTGAACGTTAGGAAACCCACGAGTGCGAACTCTTTCGCGAGATACAACGCTGCGTGTATAACAGAAAATAATAGACTCTCTTTTGCACGCAACAGAGAGCCCGATGCCATTCTCGCCATTTTCGATCAATCCCAGTGCAAAACGTTCAGGTTGATCGATACGATCAAAATCTAGATCTCGTACGTGAATCGGTTTCGCGATACGAACGAGCCTTGCTGATTTTTGCGCGTATCCACGCCGAGGTAACTGCGAAATAACTATTTTTACTTTCAGTTCGCGCTATATTAAAGAGAAACAGGTTTCGATATTTATTTTCTATCGCAAAAATTGAGGAAATGTCAGAGGCAAAGCTAATTAATTGCGTTACACGCAAAGAAGTTTTTTCGAATCACAAAAAAAAAACATTTGTTTGAATCAAAGAAATTTATGCGTTACTATACTGTTAAAGAAAAGTTTCTTTGGTTTGAAAAAATCGTTGGTTGTTCCTTTTTATTAGTATTAAAGAAAGGTTTGATTATGCAACGGAAATCTTTATTTAAATAAAAGAAATATATTTTTAAAATCAGAACAACTAAGTTACTTTTTACATTTGCCTCGAATTAAAAAAATTATTTGTTTAAATTAAATAATTTATTTACTTTAAAAATATCATCATTTCTTGAAATCGAATAAATTTTTATTTTTCTCAAAGAAATTTTCACTTCTACTTAAAAAAAAAACCAAGTGTTAAAGAAACTATTTTATCAATTTAAACAATTTTTTTCTGGATGTAGTACAAGATCACTCAGGTTTTCGAATTAAGAAGAGTTTTAATTTGAAAGCAAAATATAAAATTCAATATTGTAAATTTTACTTTTTATTGTAGTAATATATTTGTAACGCGTTGCAGAGAGATAAAAAGTTACTTCTACGTCGACGGGAGAGATGCCAGAAATGGTATCACCCACGAGCCGCAGCGCGGAGCATCGGCGATCAATTCGAGTCTCAATCACGTCAACCTGAAGAACGGCGAGATAACGCAATGAAAAATGACCGAACGATACAATAGGCCTGCCTTTTTCACCGTCCGCACTCCACGTTTTCCCGCATTTTCCATTCTCCCGAAAGAAGAGCGATTTTACATATATTAAGTACACATCTTTCAGTTCTATTTTTACTAATATATTTCGACACTCGAACCAGATGATTCGAAGGAAATAAAAAATCTTAGATACAATTCGATTTGCGTTTTAGGAGTAGCTGCACGTTGCTTTCATGAGAGAGAGAAGATAGAAGATAAAAGAGTCGCGGCCAAGAGAAACAAACTGTGATTTCGCGTCGCAGTAATATTACACGTATTACATCTTGCAGATCAATTTGAATAATATGCGTTACACTCCGCACGGGGAAACTTGGAAATCATTTGTATCAAGACTCGCGTGAGCCAACTGGATAACATGGTATCACCCGCGGGTCGCGCCGCAGGATCAGCAGCAATCGACTCGCGCAAGGACACGCCGCTCGTCAGCCTCGTGATGATGGTAAATTGTGGCACGAGCCTCTCTGGTAAACCGGTCGTAAAGCATCGCTAACAAAGGCAAAATCCAGAGTAGCAGTCGAGCCGTGTTAACATTCCTATCTTGTTTGATTTAGACGTTCGTGAGAGATTAATTATACTGCGCGGAAAGAACGGGTTTGCTGAAATATCTGATAATTCAGCTAGATACGGATTTGAAAATTATTTTCCTAGACCAGAAGAAATTACTTTCTTCAAAGTAGTTAAAAATTTTCACCATGTACGTGAAAACTTTTTGCAGCATTGCTCATCATGTATTGAACATCTGTCACGATTGTTTTAATGCTCCAACAATTATTTTCAGATTTCTTTTTGGATATTTGAGCAAAATTGGGTTTTCATTCGTGTACTACTGCGAGTTTCGTCATGATACGCTGCAAAACGGAGGACTGATCAGAACGCGAATATGTAGCAGAGCCGCAATAGAGAGGAATTCGATGCTTGGCCGAAGTTCTAAGGAGCATTACGAGTAACAATGACTCGCTGCATTCGAACGACGCGTCTCGTCGCGTTTTCGCGAAACAAATGGAGTCGACGAGCGGCAGGTCGCGCGAACGCGAGGACGTTCGCGCTCGCATGTAAACAAACGGTGCTGTCAGTCGGATCGATGTGAACACTGGAATAACAGCTGTGCGCGCTGAGTCGCGAAATGAACAAAGAACGAGGGCGACGGGTAGACCAGGGTAGACGAGTGTGCGAGAAAGAGAGAGACCGGCGCGGCGAGCGAACGAGGTTGACAGAGAGCGAGAGCGCGTGATGGAACGTGGGACAATGACGTACCGTAGGAGAAGCGAGAGGGTTTTGTTGTTGGCACACTCGAGGATCTTCTTCTTCTCCCAGCCCTCGACTGTCTTCACCCATTCCTCGCCCGGACTACGCCAGTCCTTGGATATGAACGGCATCCTAGGCGAGGACAACGCTCAGCCTACGCGGAGGCGACAACGACGACGACGGACTCGAGCGACACTCGCAACACCGAGACGGCGCAAGGCGCACCTCGCCGTGTCTGCGGACGACGAATGTGTGGTGCGCGTCCACTGCGCCTCGCGCAAAGACTCGCACTCGCTCGCTCGGCCTCGCGTTCAGCCGCCGACCCGAGCGCGCATGGCTTTGTTTTAGTGACGTCACCGCGCATCAGCTGTGAGAGCAGCGCGCGCGCGGTGGCGTCCGCATGCCGCCCTCTTCCCCCCCACTCCGTCGAGCTGGCACTCGCTTCCGGGTGGAAAGCATCGTGTCTGAACACTCCGCGTGTCGGCAAACTAATTTTTCATTGGCTGAGAAGTCCAAAGGAGGCTGGAAGAGAGGAAGTCCGAGTTCTTTCTTCCTATCGCGTGTTGCTATGTTTTTTTTTTGATGGCGATGCAATAAATCAGATTGTTGACACCAAGTCTGCAATAAGTCACATCAAAAAACACGTGGTATACCTAATGGTAACTAATAATTTTTTACTTATTATATTATAACCATTTCCAATGTCTGGATGCGCGACTTTTACTTTATTTCATTCGCAGGACGTACGGAAGAAAAATAACAATTGTCATATTAATCCGAGGATGCGCATTTTGCATCTGAATGTCATCTGTTATCAGCAGCAGGAAGTTCGTCGACGGATCTCGAGTGGGCAGCACTTTCCGTTCCCGTATATACACGATGTCCAGTAAATCCAGACCCGACCGGCAATAATGTAATTACCTCGCATACCTTAAAAAGCATTTGGAGCAAATCTCTCTGCATGAAAATTGAAGCTTCTAATTATATTTAATGTACGAGCTTTTCAGAAGCCAAATTGATTGCCTCTACTTTTTATTAATTTTTTTATTGGAGCCCCTAGTAGCAATTTAGTGCAAGACTGCTGTAAATCAGTTGACGTTATGATCTGCTTCCTCATTCTGCTCAAGTCCTCCGAAAGATTCTGTAAAGCAGATTCTTGCAAAAGAAACTTGCATATATCTGCTGCAAGAATTGCAGCAATCATTCTGTTTACAGACTTGAATTAGGCGAAGAATCTGCTTCAATTAAATTCAATTTCTGCAGCAAATATCTGCAGAGTTCACTTGTATGTCGTTGCATATGCACAAATCTTTCTGACAGACTGTCAACAGAATTATATTAAAAATAGTCTTTTACATCTGAGTCAATTTTGCTGCATTTAACTGCACGCAGATTCTATCAGATTCTGCTCTGCAGAAATTGTTACTAGGGAGCACACAATTATTATAGTTTGTATATTGTCAAGTCTTCGCATTTTAATTTATAATCAATCAGTTATGCTAAATTTATTTCCACATATGGACTAACTTTGAAATCTAATTCTTAAAACTGGAGAAAGATAAAGAGTAAGTTAAACCGAGATCAAAGAATTAATTTACACTGGTGGAAATGGACATTGGTTTGCTTTCTGAGAGAGGTTTAGATGTCGATCTCTCTTCTTTCGAGTCTCTCTGTGTCTTTCAGTGAATTAAAGAAGTTTTCTTTCTACAGAATGTGAGATCGGATTTATGTGGAATTTCCTCTTTCGTCACGGAAACTTCGCCATCTGGCTTCGAGGATCTTTGCCCGTCTGTCCGCCACTGATCTCCGGGCAGACACATGACGTGGCGGACGTACGGAACGGTCACGGACGCTGACAAATGGACGCGCGCGCTCGCGCGGGCCGAGCAGCCGAGCAGTCTCAATCGCTCCGCGCCGCAAGCAAATCGCTCGTCGGGCGCGCAGCATGCGCCCCGAGTCGTTCTAATCGTCACGCAGGAACATCGCCGCCAATACGGCGCAGCTCATCGGCTTGATTGAAGGTACGTAAGCGTCACGTTGCGATCGGCTATCCACGCGGTTTCGCAACCGCGGGCAAGCGCGATCGAGCTGATTTATTACGTTGCGTACCGCACGGCACGTGCTCTCACGCAGCTCTCTCTTTCTCTTTCTCTTTCTCTCTCACGATCACGTTTGTCCTTGTGCCGCCTAATAGGATATGGACCCAGGTATTTATCCAACTGGATCACGTTATACGTCCTATTTTCGACGAAGTTGCGCGGCGAATGGAATTAAAATCGTATTCCACAAGTTATTTTGTCGTAGAAAACAAAATTTCTTACATGTGTGACGTCATTCGTAAGCTATGTGGCTATACTCTTATCGGCACTGTCATTCTAATGTTTACATTATAATTGTTAGGCGCAGTCCACTTTAAATGTCTCTTAGATTCTATATGACTTCGTATTCTGCATGTGCAACTTCGTCGTGGCAAGATAATGAAGAGAATTACGAGAAAATAGAATTTACACGCACATACGTGATATCGCTCCCACTTGTATGTATTTCAATTGTCATGTCGGTGTTGTTGTCGCAAAGATAACGTGTAATATTTATGATGAAGTATTAATTGTGAAAAGAGATTTTATTCTTTTATATAAATAAAAGCAATATTGTTGTATGAATTAGCTCACAGGTCTAATTTATCTCCATAAATTTAGACTTTTTATCATGGTTTAAATTCATGTTAAGATATTATATTATTACATCATGTAAAGCTCGTTGAAGAAAAGATATATTTAATCTCTCGTGATAGTTTGTACTTTAATATTACTTTGCACAAAGAAATCTTATCATTTGTTACATTTTTCACCTTTTTATTTATATAGATAAACTTGTTGATGGTCGAGAGTATCATAGTTTAGTATTTAATCACAACAATAACACAAACTTTCTGTTTCGTTATTTATTAATCATTATTTTGTTGTGTGTATGATTGTATTAGTTAACACATGATTAATATGCCTTTTATGTTTTGTTAGAGAATGTGGGCAAGGAAACTATTTTAAAAGTGACAGATTGGTTGCGCGGAATTTGGGAAATGAGACGGCGCGCCGGTGGACCAGTCCAACAATGGATTGACTCCATACCGTCATCCACAAAGTCAGAGGATGTTGTCATCGGGAGCGAGTGCCAAGAGCATGCCCCGAGTCATGAGCACAAACCGTTAACACCAACCGAGCCTAAAGACATTCCGTTTTCTAAAAATCTAAGGCCTCCAAGTATGACCATATCGGCACCTATTGATGTTCCTAATTCTCCAGTGATGAATACACCGATATTACCGAGGTATTACCTGAGTGAATAGTCAAGTCGTCGATAGTCAGTTACGACAATCAGTTTACATTAAATATTTGAATATTTCAGTTCGCTTCCCCAGGTGCGACTGGTGCGAGATGCGAGCCTTCAGTCGGACAGTAGTCACTGCAGTAGCGTCGAGAGTTTATTGGAATTGCGAAGAGCGGATCCGACAGCGATTCTGCTCGATCTCGGTTTTGGCGGCTCCTCAGTCGGTCCGCAGGAGAATGGTACAATTTCTCGCATTCCCAAAAGGTTCCTACAGCCATCGTCGTTGCGAGGTATCGCCGTAGACGAGTTTCTTAAGCAGCAGCAGGAGACCACCGAATCTTTTGATTCGGTATCTTTAGGATATCGAGGCCTAACAGGTAAAATGAATTTTTTAATAGCAATAACTATGATTATTCAATAAACTTCATTTTTTTTATGAAAACAATGAACGTAGGAATAATTCTGGAATTTGCCATTCTTAGAATCTTATAGTACAACATCTATGACTTGTGTTACAAGTAGTATTATCACAAGTAAATTAACGGCAGCATTTTTATGAAGCAGCATTTTAATTATTAAATCTATATTTCTGGGTACAAAATATATTCGCAAATATCTTGTCGTATAGCTTGATAATTTTGTAGGAAGCAATAGCGCATTAAGTGCGCCTTCACGTGTCCGACAGCGCAGAAACTCCGGATCAAGTAATTTTGTAAGTCTCGCGAGAATTTATGGTCAGGATTGTTTTGATGTACCTTCAAAACCAATTTAATTGACATTGTCTAATAATGCATAACTATTTTCTTTTGCTATTTATATTATGATTTTTATTTTAGTAAGCATTTACAGCTTTTTGTTTTTGCTTATATTTTAATTTTACTTGCGTAAAGTCGATATATGATGTTTGTGTCATTTTCACGTAGAAATTTATTATTTCTTTTTCATACTTATTACGTCATAAAGATAGTATGCTTTTAAAATTGCTATATGTTCGGTAATAATCTTATGCTCAGAAAGACTTCACCTAATTGTAAACATGCGATTAGTCATGAGTGATCTCGGTATGAGGTTTCAGTTAATTTGCATGAATAATAGTAAGTGTGCACAAGAGAATAATACAATAATATATACTAAAGCATTAAGAATACGAATTGAAAGCGCGAACTATTAGCGATAAAATCGGGATATGTTTTTTAAGTTGTAATTTATATCAAATAGCGTTTTATTTCATAAAGTGTGTGCAATAATCTGTTAAAAAAAATATTCAATTATGATATATATGCCGCTAATAAGTAAAATTTATGCACGTGTCTTGTATATCCCAGGGTATGTATATATATATATATATATATATATATATATATATATATATATATATACGCACACATGCCTACATATTTTTTTTATTTTTACTTTATATATTTTCTGTATTTATGCATCGTATTTAGTTCTTTGGCAATTATTATTATAGATCATAAAGAATATACAGAAGATATAAGATTTTGTTCTTTTTCTACATTTTTTAAAAGGATCACCATACGTAGCTCCATCGGAAATTGTGCAAAAGATTATGGAACGTTTACGGGAGAACGAAAGCCACGAAGTGGATACGAGTTTGTATAATTGCGACCAGCAAAATTCAATGCAT
Source organism: Solenopsis invicta (assembly GCF_016802725.1). NCBI lineage: Eukaryota > Metazoa > Arthropoda > Insecta > Hymenoptera > Formicidae > Solenopsis > Solenopsis invicta. The sequence continues at coordinate 26,278,376 of NC_052667.1, forward strand.
CAAAATGAAAAACTCTCCGTGTTGTCTCCTGATAACAGGCAATTCTTGGAACGGCCGCGTTCCAAAAGCCCTGATATGCGCAACAAACGCATGATTATAGGTATGAGAAACTTGTGGATGTAAATAATTTTAGTATTGGTATTACATTGTTTTTATTCTATAAAATAAAATGTATTTTTTTTCTTGCAGGACAGAAATCATTTGCTTTTGGATGCGACGGAAATTTAATCGAAATCTCTCCCAATGATGCAAAACTTACATGCGATACAGAAGATGATCACAGTAGCTCATTAGATGCTAGTGAATCCATAGAACTGAAACAATCATATCCAGAAGAAAGTACATTTGAACACCAATATCTCTCAAAATATGACAAAAAGTTAGCGAAACAATTATCATTTGATGATACTGTAGAATTTCTTGAAGCTGACCAAGTATTAAAAGATGATCGGGGGAGCCAAAATAGTTTAAACATTGCTCAAAGTGGCACAAACGTAGATGATAGAGAACAAGAATATAATGCACCAGATATTACTCCTGAAAAAAGTGAGTTTTCCGACACTCGAAGGGCTAGTGATGGCTCATGTGACACTAAATCCTTCAAGAATAAAATATTTTATAGAAGACGATTTAGCGATAGCGCAATGCGCATTGCTGAGCGTCAAAACAAGGAACACGCATTAATGCAAAAGAGGAGAAGTTTCAAAAGACAATCTAGAGTATGTGATACAAGTGCAATGCATTATTGCGATCTAAGTCCTATTAGGTCTAGTATACCGAGTATAGTAATAATAGAACCTAAAGTAGATAATGAAGTACCGGGTGACGTAACTGATAGTACACATCAATTAAATATACCGAAATCATTCGAGTCAACCGACAGTAAAATCGATCTGGAGCCAAAAACAGACACTGAATCTTTGTTTAATAAATCTAACATGCCTTCGCCTTCCAACGTTAGCGAATCTATCGATAGATTGGAATGCTTTGAAGCTACACAAGAAGATTCGGCGTCAAGTGATCATTCTTGTACGGAAGATAATCAAACTTGTTGTTATAAAGGTAAAATGTATAAGGACCGGAAACATGGCAAAAACTGTCCGGATTGTTGTTGTTACGTTGACAAACGGAAATATCGAAAAAAAATGGAGAAAATCATGCAGAAAAATAAGAGATTAGAAGATATGTTAGCGAGAAGTAGGAGAGAGGTGGCTGAGATTCGCGATATGCTAAGCAATGTGTTATCGGTCAGGATGGAGCCGGGATTTTAGAGATGGATATGCTAGAGTAATTGCTAATTATGGTAAAACTATTATCTTGTGATATAGGTGAATATCTAATTAGAAAAAATTAATACCTTGCATAATTTTGGACTTTCTATTTAACATTTTGAACTAATTTTTTTATACTTCAAAAATCGAATATTTTTGAAGTTCATGTTTTGTAGAACATTGACAAAAGATATTTTTATAATGTACATACCTAGGAACAATCCTTTTAACAGAAAAAAAAACTATAAAAAGAAATGATATATATTATTTTTGCATGCTGAAGATTAATATAAATTCATGAAACTATAAGTATAAATACTTTTTTTATATTTATATTTCTATTTTTAATTCATATATTTTTTTATACATAATGCGAGTTATAAACTACATTTTGACTTTATTTAATATTAAGAATTGGCACACGACCAAAAAAAAGTGCAACAGATTATTATTGCAATATTAATATTTGCAAATATATATGATGATTAAGATAAAAATAAGTTTTGATTATGCGAAGTAAATTTATATTAATTTATATATATGAAGATATTTTAGGATTGATGAGAAAAGATATTTTTACAGTGATATTGAAATAATCGGAACATTAGAATATGTGAGCTCTACTTATTGAATTTTTTAATCGTTTTCTTTAAAAATTTTTATATAAATTTAATAGCATAAAATTTTCTTGAATTTTATTGTATTTTAAATAGATTACGACAATTAACTTGGTCTTATATTGTTTCAATTTTTTCTTTTTGTAATCTCTATCTCACATTTCAATCGTTACATTATTATGTAAATCGTATACATTCCCACTACCATACCTCTTAATATATTTGTTAAGTTTGAAATATTGAATTAATCCTTGTTACTTTGTAATTGAATTTGATTGAATCTCTAGCTCGTGATTAATAAAATAATACAATAGTTATGCTATATTCACGTTTGATAGAATTTTTCTGTATAATGTAATATTTATATATATAATATATATGCAAAAGAGGAAGATTAATTACAAGTTGAGAAAGCGCAATCAGAACAGTAATGAAAGTTTGAAACTTTCGTCACTCTTTTTTGATAATATATTCACAATAAGTTTGAAATGCTGGTCATTCCGTACTTTACGCAGAAATACTTGAAATCTAGTCTTCTATAATTGCTATCGACACAGTGATAAGATTTTTAACTATTAATTCCTAATCCCTCGTCTCTATCTCGTATTATAATCGTGAGAGTATGTGCTCCAGGAAAGAAATTTCAAAAAAAGCGACTCATGGTTTCGGGTTATCAATTACATTGAGAATTAATTTATGCTGCCATACTGGAGTACTTCTTGAATAATAGTATATTTCCACATATCACATTATAGATATAGACAATGTACATTTATTTAACTTTAATCTAACAACGGGATCAGTAGTCTAATATACTAAAAGAAATCTGCGATTTAATAAATAAAATAAAAGGACGATGTAAATTAAAACAAAACAATACAACAGGCTCGTTCTTGAGATCAGCCAAATGCAAATTATTTAATATTAATAACGAAACACTATTACCTACAAAAATATATTCAGGAAGGGAGAAGAAAAGATTAAAAAGTTAAATACATTAAATTAATATATATATTATGAAATGTATGTATAAGTCTGTCCATTTTTTTACTTAATTTTGCTTAAGATGCTAACATCAATTGGAAGTTTATTTGATATTACTAAATGCGAATTTAATTTTCCTTAAGTCACATAATATCGTTTAATAAAGAAAAATGCACTTTATTTTGTCATGATATACGATAAAATCATATAGTTTGCATAAAAATACAAAATTGTTAAAAAAAACCGGTCCAATACAAATGAAAAATTTTGTTAACATTTACATAATAGATTTTCCATAATAAACATCCACATTTTACATGATAAATCAGTCTATCTATGATATATTTTCTAAGTTCTTATACAATCTTATCAAATGATGAAATCCTACTAAGATTACTATAGAAGTATTACTTATTTAAACTATCCCAGAAAGTAATTATACAAACAAAATAGATGCGTTGTATTATTAAGGTACAATGTACAATTGTGGGAGAACTCAATAAATATTTACCACAATTGAGTTTTATATTTTTCTTTGTATATTAACCATAACTCTCATCTATCGAATTTATCAACTAATTATGCCACTAAATTTACTGTTTACAACACTTCGTATAGAAACAAACTGCTTATACTATAAAGTATCCAGGTATTTATTTTAAATGTACTCTTACTTGTCAAAAATAATTGCGAAACTATGTCGGTTCTTAGAAAACAACATGAGAACTATGCGAAATAACAATTTTGTAGATATACCACGAGAACGAACTATTTGAAAAAAAGTGACAAAATATGATCGTCAATAATAATATAACTCTGTACAACTGATCCTCTTTACAAACTCAATAAAACATATCAATGCAAATTATTCTGAAAGTGTAATTGTTAGTTTTTGTTACACATCTTATGATTAAGCGACACACAAGACTAGCATCGCCCGTAGCAGTTATGGGAACAGTAAGAAATATTTTTTTGTGTAAAGTCCTTTTTCTTTACATTTCTTGGACATTAACATTTTTTTTTTCCAATTCTAAATCTGATCCAAAAAAGATGTATATATAAAAATAATATTTATCGCAATGTATATTAGTCATATTTATAATCAACGTAATTTATAAGACTCAATTTATACCGTTTCTTTGTATCAAATTTGAAATTATCTCTTTATTGTAATATGAGATATGAATGATAGTCCCCATTTGTTTCTAACTAAGGGCACGCTATAAATGGCTACATAGGTCACAAGGCCAATGCTGCAACTGTAAAATAGAGTTTAAATAACGAACATACCAACAATTACATTACAAAAAAAAATTGAACATCAACATGCATCCTTTACACTAGTAACATTGAATTTCTGTCGAAGACGCAAATTATCCTCAAATTATTGGATATCGCATTTACTAAACTCTGTAAATACGACGCATGCTTGCGAGTAGTTCTCTTGGTAATTGAAGCTCACACGTATATTCTGTCAGAGATATCAATTATTAGCTAAAGCTAATTTTCAGTAATAAATTCAGAACCATGGTCCATCCAATCTTATATTTTAAATATGAACCTGCTACACAATACCATGTCATAAACTTCATCCATGTGTACGTGTAAACTGTAAATATGTTCGTGGATAGTGTACATGTAGATGTGGATGCTTTTGTCTTATCTTTGCTTACAACATATGTTTTCTTAAGACGTATATAAACAAATAAGGGCAAACACAATCTAATTTAGTCTTCTTTATCATCCCTGAAATTAATAAAGAGAATCTCGTTAATATTAATCACGTTGTGTATCGCAATGTTATAGATGAGACAAATACATACTTTACAACTTCTTGTTGTTGCGATGGATCAAAATGAAGTTCAACAATTGTCTCTTGTCTACTTTGCACTTTAAAGGACACCTGGACCGCTATGTAATTGTCTTTGTTACTTTGTTGCCATCCAGAATACTGAAATAAAAATAAGAATTTCTACGAATCAAGAGAAAAGTCGCGAGTCCGAATCCACACACATCCCGCGTATATGAATTTTTAAATTGAAAATCTTTAGCCAGAGGACTCTAAGTAACACATAGACCCAAGTGACTGATAGTCCCATTCACTCTCATTACTACTACATACATTACTACTAAATACAATTTATGGGAAATCATGCTCCAGATTTTTTATTATCTGCTATTTGACTGAATTATAGGTCAGTTTAGCGAATGTTAAAATAAGTTATTTCAAATCCTAAGAAAAAGAGAATGATGTACTTACCGTCGTTGTGCTTTTGTACAGTACTTTTCCATCTTCTTCAAAAGGTAGAAACTTTTGGAGCAATGCTTTTCCATCTATCCTCCACAAGGTTGGATAAGCGCTCGATTCTACGTCGGACTTACCCTTACTAGATAAGTTATCTTCCTTATTCTTATTAGATTCAAGGTCAGCTTTCGCAAGAACGAATGAACCAGACTGTAAGAAATGTCAGGTTATAGAAACCTCTTCTTTTAAAGGAATATTACAGTGGAATGGTCATCAATCATGATGACTTACTGTATATTCTTTTGGAGTCTCTCCTGATTCATTGTAACTGTTGTCATCAGAATCCTCTTCTTCCTCGTCTTCCTTTTCATCGTCCTCTTTCTTAGAGCGCCTTTTTCTCTTTGACTTTTTCCCTCCATCAGAGTCAGATTCTTCATCCTCCTCAAATTCATCTTCCTCCTCCTCCTCTTCTTCCTCCTCGTCCTCTTCTTCGGAGTGCTGTCGTTTTTTTGCCATTCCTCTCTGTGGCCTTATTTTACTGCCAGCCTGTAAACAATCACAAGTAACATATCAGTATTAGATATCTATCTAACTTGCTGCTGTATACTCCTTTAATCACATTACATAATAATGCTCCTATTAAGATGAAAGTAATAATGTATATTACAGAATTACTAGATTTCCTTGTGAAATGTTAAAATGATAGAAAAGTATACAATCTAAGTCTGAAATACAAGACTTCGTAAAATCTATCAACATTCTTTAATTCATTAACATGTTTAATAAAAATTGAGATAAATATTTGATATTGTTTTCTTATGTTCATTTCTACCTAAAGCAGTTAATGTAACTAGAGAAAATTTGATTGAATTAATCACGTACTGATTAAGCTAATCGAAGTTTAGTTAAAGTCATAAGGATCTATTTTAAAAAGTGCATGTGTACCGCTGTTTTCTTTTTTTATTTTTTATCAAAGAGAAGGGAATCGCGGCACACGTCGTATCGTACTCCCTTCCAGCGGTTCAAAAGATCGCGTACCGGCGTGGCGCCACCGAGCAGCCGACCGACCAACCGGCCGGCGACGATGGCCGCCGCGGGGCGATGCGGGACGAAAGAGAGGACCGTCCTGGACGAACGGCCCTATCTCGAAAGATACGTCAGGACAGCGCGATCGGGCCGTCGTGCAGAGAGCCGTGCGGCGTAGCCTCGCAACTGGACTCAGCGTCGAGGATCTCGTCTCGTAGCGAGTTTCTCCCCGTGACGGGACGAAGGGGAGAGCAATCATGCTGGCCGTCGCCGCCAACGCGCCTCGCTCCGCCACGGATCGCGGAGCACCTGCCGTTTCACCTGGCGCGCGTATCCAACGCCGGGAGAAGTCCGAGTCGATCGGAGCAAGCGATTCTGCGACGCACGTCCTCGTCGCTGACGCTTCCAAGTCGTGACGAAATGTCCGCCATCGACGGCGCGAGTAAGCTCGATCTTCCTTGCTTCCCTTCTTTCTCTCTCTCTCTCTCTCTCTCTCTTTCTCTCTCCCTCTCTCTTCCCGATAGGCGCCGTTCGTTCGACGCCAACAACGCGAACGTTGCGACGAAAGGATCGGCCCCATCGGCGACAGGCGTCGACGAACGCGGGCGTGACGAAGGGAAAAAAGTCACGGGATGAAGTCGCGCAGCGTGTCGACTCACCTCGGTCCCGGCCTCCGGAGTCCACTCCTCCTCGGAGGCACCCTCGACCTCCGGATAGTCCGGATCGTCCACCTCGTAATCATCCTCGTCCGAATAGTCCTTGATCTTCTTCATGTTGCCCTTGCGCGAAATGTTTGCCGATTTTTCGAGACACCGTCCGCGAGAAGAGCGTCGTTACGCGGGCGACACGCGCTAGCAAGAACGACGAGGAACCGGAATGCGTGCACACGAAGTATCGCAAACAATATGGCGGTCGGTAAGGGAGAAGGGAGGAGAAGCGCTCCCTTTATTATCGCGAATACACGCGATACGCGTGGCGTTGCGACTGAGGAAACCGTCTCCCGATGGCAGCACTTATCCTATTCGTGGTGCTTCCTCAAGACTGGTCTGCGATTAGCTTGATCGGTTGATTGAATTTTGTAATAGTCAACTGGAAAACTTAAAACCGATCATCTCTAATTTAATTTTTTAATTAATTGAAATAAAAAATTACTTAGTTATTATAATTTAAAATATAGTATTTTACAAAAAAAATTGTAATTTACGAAAAATAAACGAGGAAAATAAAATAATACTATCAGTTTTAAGTTTTGCAGTTGCATGCTTATTCTTAAATTTAATAAGTTCCTCTATCAAAACAGATGATACGGTCTTCAAAAAAGAGTTTAGACTGTCACACGTAAAATTAAATACTACTCAATCAGCAGACAATAGTTTTTAAATGCTATTTAAATATTTAAAGAATATTATAATGAAGAATAAATATTTATTCTTTATTATAACGTTTCTTATATTTAAAAGACATTTTAAAAACATTGTCTACTGTCTTTGCTGATTAAAGAATAGCACACTGAAAAATGTAAGTGATCTAAGCAAATCGGCTAATCACAGGGGGAAACTTAAGCAGTAAGAAATCAAACAGTTGATTTTACTTAATGTATTTATGCCTTATTCCTCAAATTTTTTAATATGTCCTTATAAGCCCTAGTTGCCTTATTGTTAACAGTGATAAAAAAAAGAAATTCCGTAATAATTCTTTATATTAAAGGACTCCTTATTTCAGATAGCTAGCCTTTAGATTTATTTGTTTTTTTCAAAACTCAATTTTGTTTCAACAATATTGATCACCTGCAAAATAATCGGTAAGGACTGGAAGTGTAGCTGTGTGTCGAAGATCCGGGTTCAAACTCCACTCTAATCAGAAACATTTTACTTTATTTGATCGCTACCTCTCGAAAGGCAATAAATCATCGAAAGTATCTTGCCCTCTAAATTTTAAGCCGTTCGGAACTGATGTTTAGTCCATTAAATTTTATATTTTAAATATGAAACCTTGTTTTAAACTTCATTCATGTGTTCATTTTTCTATAGCCGAACTTTTTTGTTCATGAAAAAAAGTTACACAACTAATATTACACAACGGAGAACAATGATCAAATCACTGGGACCTAAAGAAATATAGGCATATATTTTTTAACTTCCAAGTCACATGGTAATGCAGAGAATAAACGAGTAATTTTCTTGATGCGAACACCTCGGTGATTGTTAATAATTTTTCGGACTCGCGCAAGACCGGGTCGATATAGGGGTTGACGCGTGCGCCGACATCCAACGCCGCGTCGGGACGCCGTTTCTTCCGTATTTACGGTAGTGGCGGTACCAGCAAAAACCCTGGTGCTGGGGTAAAGAGTGGACTGAAAGACATCGGGGAGAAACATGTTCGAACTCTACGGTGTTGGTAAAGACGGCATGGTGTATCGCTCGCCGCCTCCCAGAAGAAAGGAAGTCGACATCCTTTCGGAGGTAGGTAGGACGACGAGCACGCAGCTAAAGGTCTCTTGTTAATTGCAAAGAGAGTTGAGAGCTTCCTCTTAATTGACTTGTCTGCAGATCCCCAGAGAACATACAATGATATATTTTATCTCCTGTAATTGATGACTGTATGAACTGAGACACGCACATACTACGTGTGTCACCCTTGCCGACCTTTTTCCTGGAGCAATACAGATCAATTCTCTCTATTGTAACATCTCCGAGATATTGTTTTATTTTATACCTCGACATAATTTTTTGAAAAAGTTAGAAAACAGTCTGCGAACGCTTCTTATTTATCCGCTGTTGACGCCATGTGACACTTGGAACCCATACAGCACAGAACATTTCAGCAATATTGCAGAAATGTTGAAAATATTACTGCAACATTGTTGGAATATTCTGCTATATAAAAAATTAATACATATTTATTACATCTATGTTTTTTTTAATATTAATAATTTAATCAGTTCTTCATTTAATCAATTATGAATGTACAATCTTTTTCATAAGCAAATAAGTCCTGTTAGAGCTATATTTCCATAAAGACAAATCATGTTTGTCAAGATTAGAAGCGTTTAGTTTAAAAATAAAAATCTGAAGATACTTCCTATTATGCGAAAAAGACGCGAGTTTCTATTTAAGAATCAGATTTTACGATAAGTGCCTATGATAAGTTTGGCCGAAGAAACGATGTGCGGATAATTTGCACATAGCTCTCTGAAATGTTGATTCATCGTCTCGTTCATCGTCGATGTTTTTTTTACAATCGTCTGAGGAAAGTCTCCCAGGGATGTTTCATGCAAAGTAGTTTTCTATACTTATTTCTTCATTCAAGGCAGACTTCTTTTTCCTCACAGCCTTTTATAACTTAGGAGCCACTAATACCCGGTGTAACACGACAATTCGCGGATAATACTCGGAAAATTATGCAATCGTTGCAATCTTCGTATTTAATTTACGGAGACGATTGCTCGGAGGCTAGCTCGGCAACTTTGTAAATCGACGCACTTTTACAGACCTGCCTGCAGCTCTCGTCGCCAGAATTCATGAGAAAATTGCCCAACGGCGATGCACTTCACCACATCAAGGACACGGGTGTCTCGACTTCCTTCAACAAGGCTAAAGAACCACCAAGAGAGAGCAGTGAGTCCATATAAAAATCGTTATTGCATACGGGGTAAGATAGCCGAGATAGCTCGTTGTCAGATAGCTGAGAAATTCATGTCGTGAAGTTTTTATTTTACATTTCGCCGATGTAAAAACATTCAAAAAATCATAAGAGTCGTATGGAAAGAATTTTATATTAGAATCAAATGTAAAAAATACATTATAGCAGGGTTGAGTAAATTAATATATTTTTTTAACTGAATTAAAGTTAACGGCTTATAAAATTAATTATATTAAAAGTTACGTGAAGAGAAAACCAACTCAATTAAAAGTTACGTTAAGATTAAATTAATTTAAATTAAAAATTAATTTTGAAAAGCATTTTTACTAAATTAGACATTTTTAACATTTTATTTGTAAATTAAGTTTATGGAAAATAACGAAGAAATATTTTTTCTTTTAATTTTTTTTACATAAACAAACCTTTAACTTAAGAAAAAAGATAAATAATTAAAGTTTGTGTTTCAAAAATACTTGTTAAAGTTAAAAATTATTAACTTTATTATTTAACTTTTGACTTTTTAATTAGATACTATCCAATCCTGCATTGTAGATAATTAATTCATTTTATAACAAAACGAACATTCAAACATTATTTGGACGATTCTGAAACTGAATTGAGTAAAAACTGAGTAAAAACTGAACTCGCGAGAAGTCAAGAGTCTTGTATGAAGAACTTTATATTAGAATCAAGTGTATAACGGGTACATTCTGAATAATTAATTAATTTTATAACAAAGCTAATACTTGAGCGTTATTTAAATTATCGATTATTATCTTAGTGAACGGTCGAGGTATGAGTCTTCTCTAGTGCTAGATACACATTTAAATATACGATTTGCATTATGTCTATCATCGTATTGTATTCACATTCTGATAGCAATTATAATTACTGCTATCAGGGTAAGTAACGACCGACAAAGTGTTAAATCAGATTAGCACGGATTTAATTCGTCGTGTCGCGCACGATTGCCGAGTACTTTCTCGATTATCCCATCATCCCCGATCGTTTCTGACGACCGAACAGGTGACAACCTCGACAGTTTCTTTTCTCCAATTTTGCACGTCAATGAGTTCGCTTATGTAAAAGTCACCGCGAGCGAAGAGAAGAAAAGCTATCGCGTGACGCGAAATGACGAGCGCAACGAGTGACGGTTTCGCGATTTGATATGATTTCTATTTACGGCTCGACGATCTTCCCCCGATCACAGAGATCGAAGTTTCGGTCACGGCAATTTCACGTACGGATAAGTACGATCTACGCTCGGCTGATCTTCCCGGTCCAAGAAGATTCCGCTGCGGTCGTCCCGAGTTAGTTTTTGCAACGGGCTGATTTTTTGAACCTACTGCGAAAATATTAGCAAGTTAACACATGTATAATTATATAATAGATATTTAATCATACATAAAATAAATATAATTGTAGCTAAATTAGAGAAAAAAATATAGAAAAACTTTAAAGCACATTTATAAATATTTGGAATGTTGCACAATAATCAAACTACAAAGAAAAATGCTTAAAAATCAAAACGTTTCTTATATATTAAATTTTGTATCTCTTTCTACTGCTATATATTTCTTTATGATTAATAAACTTTAAGAATCGTTTCTGTTTGTCGATCAAATCAGAAAGAGATTTATAATTAAATGATCGCACTCTTTGAGTTAATCGAAGAATGAAGATGCAGATCAGATTTTGATATTGGACAATGTTGCAGGAGGCAGTGCCGTGAGAAGATGGATGGTAATGACTGGATTCTTCTTCCTCGGGTGTGCCTTAGTGGCTGGAGTAGGTTTACCACTCGCCCTAGAACTCCGAAGCTCTCATCTGCTGGAGGCTAGATTGCAGGTGGTCCGAAGAATGCTCTCAGAGGTTCCTTTGATCGATGGGTAACAGTCGTATCTTATTTATAAATTAGCAGAAAATAGACTCCACCCTGAATTAAAATAGATTGTTAAAAATAAATGATTATTCGAAATCTCGGAGAAATTTGCTCTTCAATATCAAAATTAGAAAATAAAAAGGATCTATCAAAAAAATTTACATTTAGAAAAAAAAAAGAAAAAAGTATATATACACTTAGCTGTACTCTTTATCTTCTACATCAGGAACAACGACTTCGCCTGGAACCTGCGCAAGCACCGCGGCAGCACGAAGCTGGATAATTTCCCCTTCGACGAAGATCTGTCGCGTAACAGCAGTTGGGGCCCGCAATGGCAGACCGACCTGATCCGCTTGGAGCAGGGGATCGTCGGGGCGCAATTCTGGTCGGCCTACGTACCGTGCGAATCACAATTTCTCGACGCCGTGCAGCTCACCCTCGAACAGATCGATATTGTGCGCCGGCTCACGTCGCGCTACCCCAAGCGCATCAGGATGGTGACGACGAGCGGCGAACTGGAGGCCGCGCACCGGGACGGGGTGATTGCCAGCCTGGTGGGGATAGAGGGTGGCCACAGCATCGGCACCTCCATGGCGGTGCTCAGGAGCTTCCACCGGCTGGGCGCGCGCTACATGACACTGACCCACAAGTGCAACACTCCGTGGTGAGTTCACCGGGGAGATTAATGTCTCTACGCTCGCGAGACGCGCATATGAGCGTTGCGCGTGCAACGACAGCGGAAAGGAATGAACCTTGGAGGAGCAAATTGGCAACTTGTATTTGCTAATGTTTGCTTTCACATCACATGGTTTATATTTACATACATTGTTAGAAGAGTTTAATAAGTCCCTGGAAGCTCATTACATCTTGTACCGAGCGATTAACTTAAACATAAATAAATGACATCTTAGTTCTGCATAGCAAGTGACCGCAAATCTCGCATCCGCACTCGAAAATCTTTTTCTTAGCCGTGTTCGCGTTTCCTCTGGATTGGATTTTTATTTCTACTCTACGTGATCGGTTCTGATTTTCAGGGCAGACTCATGCTCCGTGGACGATCCGAATTCGGACGCGCCCTCCGATTTTCACAGCGACGGCCTCTCGCCGTTCGGTAAGGCGGTCGTCCGGGAGCTGAATCGGCTTGGCATGCTCGTGGACCTCTCTCACGTCTCGGTGAGGACGATGACGGACGCCCTCGCCGTGACAAAGGCGCCCGTTATATTCTCGCACAGCGCAGCCAAGGCTCTCTGTAATTCCTCGAGCAACGTCCCGGATGATGTACTACGAAATTTGGTGAGGAAGAGAAATTTACATTTCCTACTCTGAAATTCACAAACGTAAATAGCTACTATGTGTGCGTACTTTCTTGAAATTATCGTGATAAACACTATAGAGAACAAATGATGGAAATAAATGTATACAACTTTAAAGAACTCTCGATCGAGCATCGATTTTTATATTTTAATTTTGTTTGAATCTTCTCTTGAATACAGATAGTTTTTTTTAACTGTAAGCCACATTTATCCTAAATTTTAATTTTTAATCATTATGTAAACCGTTCATTTAAGTATAAAAAGCTCTCGATTGATCGACTTTAATTTTATCCTAGAAATCAAATTTTCTCTGAATGCATATAAATTTCTTTTTAAGTCAGAATTTTTTATTTATCCGCCTGCATATTAATTTTTAATTATTCCGCGGAAACAAAATATTATTAATATAAATATTAGGCCAATTAATGAACAATATTACAACTTTAACAGATCTTGAAGTTTTTTTTTACAATAATATAATGATCCTCTTCGAGCCGGTTTGAAGAGGATCAAATAAGATCGAAACATGTTCCGTGATTAATATTTATCATTGTATTATTGTAAAAATACTTCAAGATCCATTAAAATTGTAATATCGCTCGTTAATTGGCCTAATATTCATATTAATTTGTTGTTAACATAAACGAGCTGGTTTGTTAGAAAACATTATGTAATATTCATCGGGGTGACACAATATTCGTTCGAGGATATTTAATCGCATGGCTTTTATCTCTGCTTCCTTCAGTCGCTCAACGGTGGTCTGGTTATGGTCAGTTTCGACAGCGCGCATTTGAGCTGCGGCGATAAGGCCTCCATGTACGACATTATAGGTAAGTAGCGCGATGTAAGAAACATCAAAAAAAGATCGAAGGTCAAAATCGTAGTAAACATAAAAAACCTCGAGATAGGGAACGAACGAGATACACAACGTCGTCTCTTTTTACAGCTCACATCAATCACATTAGACGAACAGCTGGCGTGAATCATGTGGGTCTCGGGGCGGGCTACGACGGCATATTGAGGTAGCTGAAGACGCGCCAGCATTGCCGTATCTTTATTATGCACCGATAGCATTAATGCATGTTCGCGGAAATTATGCAACGCGCAATAAAAATTAGTTATCAATAATCCTCCGAGCAATTACTAACAGTTTGTTTTCAATGCTTATTTATTTTTTTAATTAAAGCTCTCAAAGCTACAGAGTGCCTTTGTAGTTAACTTGTTAATGGTGATCTCCCTAATTTGTGTCAATAATTTTAAATCTAATAAACAAGATGTTATATCTATTTTTGTTTCAAAGAATGAGCACATTTGATAAAACATTCCGTGCTTGTTCGCTATAAAAATAATTATACTATTGCTCAATCCTCTGTTTGCCATCGGTGTCTAGTAAACTCTCATTTATTTTACGATTGACTATTCAATAAAAGAATAATAATTTTTGCATTCTGCTTGTGCTTGACATAGATTATAAAAATATAGATATTATATAGTTATAAGAAATTGCTCCTTTATTCTATTGTATAATGTATTATATAATGTATCTTCCAGCCGATTCAGATAAATCTGAGCGATATAAGGATTGAAAGAAACGTTTGCACTTAATTCAGGCCACCGACGGAATTGCCAGACGTTTCCGGCTACCCCTTGCTGTTGGCCGAGCTGACTAGAGAACGTAAATGGTCCGCAACCGATATAAAGAAGCTCGTGGGTGGAAATTTGTTGCGCGTCTTCAAGGAAGTGGAGGATCACGCGGCGACTCAGTCCAATCAGTTTCCAGCAGAAGAGTGGATTTCGCAGGAACTCATGGAAGATAGCGCCTACTGCAGATACCACGACACGTAGAGTCGTCTTTCTTTCTCTCTCTATTGTTCGTGCAACCGTTTCCGTTATCGACGTTGTTATTTGATTTCCACGAGGTGTTCTCTCCTAAGGAGATATGATCGAAATATTGAAATGTTTCAGTCTGTTCAAAAATTATATAGAATACTATTTAAAGAGAAATTAATATTATATTAAAATTTAAAATCGATTGACCATGTAGTTTCTAAGAAAATAAAAGTTAGACCTCAAGTTAGAGTTTTATACATAGCATCTTATGACAGATGCATCGAATGACTGATATATCACATTATGTTACTTTTTTAAAATGTTTCTATATAAAAATTATATGAATAATTAGAACAAATCTTTTTGCATGTCCTTACAAAAAGTTACCTCCATTTATCGCAATTTTTTCGCATACAAGTAAAAAGTTAACAGAAATGTGCTTATGAACTAAAGATGACTTTTAACAAGCTAAAGAAATTCGGCAATGCTGTTGAAAAAATTATTTAAAAAATTGTTACAGTAATATTATTTGAAATGCAAGTTGTTATAAAGTTTCAGATTGTAGGTAAGCATTAAAACACGCGGTGATATACAATAAGCATTAAAGCATCGCAGATTAGCTGTCCAATGGTTCTGACATTTTTAATGACAAAATAAAAAAAATATATGAACGGTATGTAAAATTTTATAAACGATTATCAAATACATTTCATTAATTTAATTTTACATAATTGAAATCAGTAGTGATCTCGTGGAATCCAAATATATGATAAAATTTTAACAGTTGTTATGTTTCGATGATATAAATCATTTTTTACTGAGAATAATTATACCTCCTTGAAAAACGCATTTTATCATCTTTGTACCTGGAGCGTTCCAACTGTTTTACATTTTTAATAAAGTAGCGGTAGATTCTCTTCTCGTGTTTTATTAAAGCTCTCTTTCATCCCTAATAGATACGGTTCTAAACAAAACATTTATCTCTTTTATTATCTTCGATCTCTTTCATTGGATGGATCACAATTCATCTGACGTCAATTCAACTACTCTTTTTCTAGGAGATTGTACTTTCCGGAAGGAGCTTGCACGTGAAATGATATTTTAGAGTAATCGCTTATGATTACGTTAATGAGTTTCAAGGACTTTTAATATGATATAAAGACTATCTACAGAATTCCACTGATGTTTACAAAACACAATTTGCGCTTAACTGATTTACGATTTTTTTTTTAAATTTAATTGCCCATTTCGCTCGGACGCAAAAACATGGATTAACAAATTCGATAAGCATGTTTGAAACTTTTTTACGATCGGCTCAGTTGCGTCACGTTCCCAATTGCGATTATGGTCAAAATGAACGATAGCAGTTAAGTCAATTTACTTTGTCTTGTGTCTCCTCTCTCCGTGTCCAGCGTCCCATAATATATGTTGAAGCAATTATTTAATCTCGGTGCACACATCTGTACGCACGGACGCATACGACGCTATAGCTAACAGAGGCAGACGAGTCGCAGTATGTCAATTACATCGTTTAATATTTAACTCGAGGCTTATATTTCAATCGGGGACGGCGCCGTAAATAATCGGACTTGATCTACCATCTGAATCCCGTATGGTTCTTTCTCTTTTTCTATAACGATAACAAATAAGTTGCGGAAGCTTCTGCGTTGTTTGAATCATTCATACCTGACAACGTGGAAGAAACTGTCCCGAGATTATTAATAGTAACTGCTTTTCTTTGTATGCACGTTTTTCACACCGCTCTGATTAACAATTAATCCGACGATAAAGATCGTGACAAATCGTTAAACTGGAGAACTTGTGAATATTTACTTGGCATTAATCGACAATTTAATAATCTGAAAAAATTATACTTAATAATGTATACGAATCAACTTCTAAAATAATGCATAACATATTTCATATATCACACATTGTTGAGTGCACACGAGGACAGAAATGCCTAGCAATATGAATATGCACGAGTATCAAGAGAAGTTTAAAATGCGAGCTTCTTTCTAAATATTTGTGCATTATGAAAAATGATTATTCGAAAAACGATAACGTAAACTTAAATTAAATAAAAATTAGCAAGTAAAACTAAATTTAAACTAATCTGAACTTAAATTAAACTAAACAACAGACTAAGACTAGAAACTAAAAACCTAAGGCTAGGTTAAGATTAAATTTAAACTAAACTCAAATTAAACTTAATAATCAATAAATGAACTAAATAATGTAGTATTATTTTTTTACTAAAATCGCAATTAAATTACAAAACATTCCGTAATTCTTTCGTAATTTCGTATTTCCAGTGTATTAATATGTTGTATGTGTGCTACGTGTGCTAAACTGAAAATACGGAATTACGGAAAAATTACAAAACGTTTGAAATTTAATTGCGATTTCAGTAAAAAAATAATATTATCTTAATTACAATTTATTTGTTAATTATTAAGCTTAATTTGAGTTTAGTATAAATTTAATTTTAACTTAGTTGTAGGTTTTTAATTTCTAGTCTTAGTGTTATTCAGTTTAATTTAAGTTTAGATTAGTTTAAATTCATTACTTGCTAATTTGTATTTAATTTAAGTTTACGTTACCGTTTTTCGAATAATCATTGGTCATAATGCACGAATATTTAGAAAGGAGCGTGCGTCTTGAACTTGCTTTTATACTCGTGCAAGTTCAGAGGCATTTCTGTCTTCGTGTATACATATAAAAATTTTGTTAAATGCTTATGTTAAAATTGATGCTCTATTTTTTAATAATTAAAAAATATTCCAGAATTTTTTAACTCAATTTTTATTTTATCACAGAGAGATGTCTTAATAAGAAGCGTTCCAATAAACTGATTACTATATCAGTAACTTCATACTATAGATTTAGTTAAAATCTCATTATATTATAGATATATTAATCACTGAAACACTTTATCAATTCTTTTTTTTTCAAAGAAAGTGGTCATATGGCCTGTCATCTGATGAAAGTGTTGGCGCGGTAATCAGTTAGTTATTAATGTTCAAAGTACAGACTTTATTTCAATAAAAGTTTCGACACCATTTTGAGCCATTTTCAGCAAGTAATATACAAAATATTTTATAATTCAATAAAATAAAATGTAATTACAATTCGCATATATTTAAGATGTAGCTAAAAACAAATTAGTTCTGATAAAATTTTTCCCTCTAATTAATGTGTATTATTTTCTTTTAATCAAATGATTTCTTTATTAGGTCAACGGTTAGAATTTTATAAGCTAAGCGAGTGTTACTAACGGTTTTGCTGACAGAACGATAACTCTCTTGACATGATGAAATCTATTTGATATAATTCCAGCGCATCGTAAACAAGGTATTTAAAAAATTGAAATAGAGCTCAGCAAGCGTGACTCCATTCTAGATTGGAGAACCGTACTTTTATCATTCGATCTTTTAACGAGGCATTAACTGAAATTCGACAATTACCAGATAGCTTTACGTCATGCGCATTATTCTGTCTCAAAAGACCGACAAGAGATCGTTGATTCCACAACTTTCTACGACAGATAAGAACAAATTATTTCTAATAGGAATACTCCGCTGTGCAGCCGTGCTAGTTCCTACATTTTTCAGAAATCGTGAAAGTGCTACATTGATACACCAAGGCACGCATCGGGAGAGCTTTCGCCTTCGTCTCTGTTAACTTGTTCTCGCAATGTGGGTCACGTGCGCCGTAACACAAGTTGCAATATTTTTGTTTTTGAAAACAAAACCAGAGAAGCATCATCCGATTACTTTTCTCTCCTGAAGCTATTGCTCAATAGTGCATTCGCAAGCGGATTCGACGAAGTGCATCGAGTTGAGTTTTGGGTCTTGTTGACGGAAAAGTAAATTTGTTCGAGTACATTTCGTAATCGTTCTTTTCCTCTTGCTTAGTTATCGGATCCAATCAATTGCATCAAAACAAAAAAAAATGCGATTGAGTATTGTTTCCTGACACTGACATAAGCTCTTTGAAACCGCAACTTTTTCAAGTCTCTTCTCTCCTCGCAATCAGCGAGTGGAGATCCAAGTGATGCAACAGAAAATTATCTCTACTAATTATGAAACAAATAAAAAAAATTAGAAAGAAAGAATTAATTGTGTCAAAAAGTATTAGCGTGAAATAAAATAGAAATCTATCATCTTTCTGTGATAAAATAAAAATTCAGTTGAAAGATTCTGGAATATCTTTTAAATATTACAAGAATTCATTTTAGGATATAAAATAATTATACATATCCTCTACAATTTGAAATGTATTCCCATATATGCACTGAAGGAAAAAGTTTTAAATTTTAATATTTATTCGAACGGTACTAATAAAATATTTACTAAATGTAAATGTATTGGTATTTATTTATTACAAGAATCATTAATTTAAATTAAGTTCATTTTTTTATAAAGTACATTTATGTACCGTAAATAGATATGTTATTAGTATTATATGAATAAACGTTTATTAAAAATTAGGATTTACTGCTCTCAATGTGGAAAAAGTGAAAAAATGCCAGAAAAGAAGGTTTGTAAAAAATTATCGGTAAAAAAGAGAAGAAAAATCCTGCTGGCGAATTACTGTCACATTATGTACTACGCATATAAAATTTTTTTCTGAAATTTATCTTGGCCATAAATTTTTTTTTTTTTTGAGATTTAACTTTTGCAACCTATCTCGCAAACTCGTTTGAATCTCGCTATCAGCTACGTCGCTATTATTTAATTATTCTCTTTTCGCATACGCTTTAAAGTATCGACAATCTCTAACGAGGTACAATATTACGAGTAACGAACAGTGTGATATTTAATTCACGTGACTGCGTATCACACGTTAACGTCAATATAAAAAATTCGACAGCCTATAATTTTTCCCAGTTGTACAGCGCAGTATTTTTTGCGGGTTCCCTTCCGGCGTGAATATTTAATTCTCTCGACTGCGCGTCGCGCGTTAATATTTATAGTGTATAAAAAATTACTAACAATTTCTACATTTTCATCAGCTCTACTCATTCAATAAGATATCTCAGATATTAAGTTTCTTATCATATATCGATCAATTTTATCTTATTTTCTCTCTAAACTTCTTATATATTTTTTTTTAATAAAAAATATTTTTTAAAATAAAATAAAAACATTTTGAAATAAATATCAACATATATTGTATCAATTCGACTAAAATTTCTAGTTTCTTTTCCGATCGTAGACTTTTCGCGAATTCCTCTTTTCGGCGCGCAGCCGACTGTCCACGCGACCCACCGTCATCGTCGTCCGCAAGCCACCGCGGAGACGAGGATGCGCGTGCTAGCCCGTTGCGCGACCCACGCGCTCGCGAGGCCGAGGGGAGCACACGGTCGGGTCAAAGAGGCCAAGATAAATTGCAATCTAATCCGCGAGAGTAAGCCGGGGCCAATTACAATTCGTTGTGCGTCCGCAGGAAGAGAGGAGTGGCGCCGTACCCGGGGCACAGCACGCTGCTGTACACCTCCCGCCTTCGAGGCCTCGCGGCAAATGCTGACGGACCGTAAAATCCTCGTCTCTTTTAAAACATGCCGCCGAGGAAGCGCGAGGATCTACGACGTCGACCGATCAGGATCGACGGCAACGATGTGCACCGTCGTCGGGCGCGCCCGCTCGGTTCGGGAAATCGTCTCGTTAATATAAAAAATTTGGATATTGTTTCTGGGAAATTAAAAGTCCCAGTGTAATCTGGGATTTTTAGAATTATTATGATTGATCACGAGGATTAATATACAACATATGTGTTAATATTTATAAAGAACTGCAATGACGAGATTATGTTAGATAATATAAAAATCGTAAAGTAAGATAAAATTGATTAAGATATTTAACAGGACAGAAAACTCATATTGAACGAATAATTCTAATAAAAATTTAGAAATTTATTAGTATACAAAATTGTTTAATATTAACGTGACAAAATTGCCAAGTAGTAAGTGAAATAAACATAGAAGAAGTTCTGAATACAATTAATTGGGACGTAAGTATTGCTAAAATATGTTTCGTAACGCGAACGACAATGAAAAAATCTAATTCGATTTCGAGCGTGTGATTTCGACCGATACAATGACGGCAATATTTTTCTCAAAACAAAGGCAGCGAATACACGCGGGCGGCCTCGTTAAACCGCGTCACACTGCGCGATTCAATCCGCTCCTGACGGAGCATCGTGGCGCGGAAATAGTGGGGGATTCGAAGATTAGAGTCGCTCCTCCGCAAGCCGAAACTTCAGTTTAGTTTACTAGCGGTCCTCGAGTCGTATCCTCCGCCGCGGCCGGCACACGGAAACGAATCGCGGCCCGCCGAAAAGGGAAACATCAAAGAGAGCAAGAGAAAAAGAATAATCGGGGCCCGCGCGAGTCGCGAAGCGATGATGTGAAGCGGCTGCGGCGACATACGGAGGAAAAACACAAAATCGCGAGTCGAGAGAAGGAGATCGCGCATTCTTTTCGCCCGTTTTTCCCTGCCGAGTCCATTCGTCTCTAACTTGCGGAGAAAACTGACGGCATCGTAGAACGAAATTTTAATATGCTCTTATGAGAATCGTCGTCGAGAGAAGCTGCGAACAGGTGAGAGCGCATCGTTCGTCGATTCATTACGCGAGATGTCAAGAGATTGACAGTGAATCTCTCGATACTTCTGTCACAAACATAAATAATGCATTTAACAAATTTATTGTGACACATTTTATTCTTTTATATTGCATTTAAATTACATGCAATCGCGTTATTTCTGGAAATATTGTAATTTATTTTTTGTAAAATTTTATCCGATTATGTTGTATCAAGAAATATCGTGATTTATTTTGGAAAATTCTTTTGAGATTAGTGTGAAGAAAATTCTAGTTTTGGATTTATTCTCTGCAGTTTCCATAAGATGAAGGAAAATGCTCAAAAATATTTTCCTTCCTAGAAACCAAGGGAAGAGCATTTTTGACTTTATAAGTTTTTATTAATTTTTTTTACAAATACATGAAAAATTCGTTTATTATGAGAGATGTTAAATTTTCCAAGAATGCACGTGGTACAGTAAATATTTTTATGCGCACGCGACGCGGATATATTACATGCCGAGAGGTCGAAGGTTCTTCTGCAAGACGTAAGCTTCTCAGATCTTGTATATATAGCTATCTATTGATAGCGACACATCTAAATGCACGACTGTACATACTATAAGCTCTAATAAAATTTTTGTAATATATTTAATACAGAACTTTAATTGATATATGAAAACACAATACAAACAATCGAAATGGCTAATCAAAACGGTTAATTTAATCATAACTAGATCTTAGATGCTGATATTTATTGCATTATTTTATATATTTTTTCAAGTCCACAAAGTTACACGCGAATAAATTTTCGGTTTTAAAACATAATTCTAAGTTGAACAAGAAATATTAATATTACGTTATTAAATTGAAAGTCAATTTAATAACAAATGATGCCAGTGAGAACCCTTTCCCCCTAAAAGACTGTAAAAAATTTATTGCAAAAAAAATAACTCAACCAGGGATTGAACTTAGGACCTCCCGATTTTTCAAAATGGGTGTCTTGACTAATTTTAATCAATAGTATCATTTATTATTAAATTCATTTTCAATTTAATAATGTGTTATTATTACTTTTGTTCAACTTAGAATTATGTTTTAAGATCGCCCGTAGTTTCATGAACTTGAAAGGGTAAATAAAATTACACAATAAATATCAGCATAACATTTATATGTGACTGATTAAACATTTCGATTATTTATATTGTGTTTTTTAAATATTATCATAATATACGTGTATATGTGTGAGAATTTTCCTATTTGCGTTCATATCAAAAGAAATTTATAACAGATCTATGAAAAATAAAAATCTTCGAGTAATACATGTTAATACTGGCGATTAATTGGAGCTTATTAATTAAAAAAAAAAGTATTGACGAGATCTCTTATTATTCTGAATATTAATAAACTTTTTTTGTCTTTCAATTAATTCTTTTCGAAAATTTTTACGTATATCCTTTCTACTTTGTCTACTATAAAATATTCGCTTCAGCCAATGTAAAATTATAATCGGAAGTGAAAGCATCTCTCACTGTAAAGAATATTCAAGATAAATTTTTTGGACACCGCTTGACGTCGCAGACCGCAAAGTTTGTTATGCTCGCCTTGCGATTATTGTTTTTCAACTCACGTTCGGTCAAGGCAATGCTCCGACAGTACGCTCGTAATACATCTAGCCCCTCATTTCCTTAAATTCCTGGAATTTTTTTATATACTATTCAAAATTCCCTTCTTTTGAGAGGAAGAAGTAGAATATATTTAGATCTTCAAAAAAATTTGAATTTTTTTCTCTCATGTGAGTGACTTTATTATTAGAAAGTATCATCAGACTCGCTAATTGATTAATCCAAGTCGGGATCAATATTAAGTAAGTTGGGGAAAAAATATAATTGAAAAAGTACGCGGCGCACAAGATTAATAGTGCGTGCTTTCGACAAAAGCGTCTGTCCGACACTAAATTGCTCTCTGGCAGGATGCCAAAAGAGCGATCGGTGTATCATCTCACTTTAAAGAAGTTAAATTACGGATTTACACGGATCTTTCGCGATGGCGAGCGAACGTCTTAACGAATATAGCGCCGTTTCTTTTAACATCCGTCTCGTGTTTATGAATAGATTTTAAAACGGATGCTGCACACCGCGGCCCCTCATATACGTTTTCGCTTGCGCAAAGAGTCCGCACAAAGAGACCGTTTCTCTTAAAAAATGCCCAGGGCGGTCTGTTTATATCTTCAACATCCTGTAGACCTCAACGATAAGATTCGTGTCCGAATATTTTCCAGATAGCACATTCGTTCTTCTAACGAATACTTGAGCTCTCGAGGGCGAGTTCCAAAAAGCTTGTTTCAAGTCTCTTATCTCATGTGAAAATTTTGCATTTAAAAGAAAGCAATTTTTAGCAATACAAGTTTAATTACTCTCTATCAATTATGGATCTAAGATAACGGCATACAGTTTACAGAATTTAAAAAAAAACTTGGTTTTAATGTGGAGAAAACGTTTCAATTAATTAATTTTTGTTATTTTATTAATTGTTGTGATATACAATAAATTAATTCTTGATTAACTTAATAAATTAGCAACTTAATAAATTATTAATGCGATGAATCGTAATTTAGAAGAATGATAAATTGATTTCTTCCGTACATCACATTATATTCGCTTGGTCACTTGAAAGTCCTCGAGGCCCGCAAACGCTCTATTTCGTATCTGGACGGTATACGCACCGTGGACATTTCGTTGCGTAAGGAATAACTGTATCTGTAGTCATCCACTTCAATATTGTATCTTCAAACGCCGGCCGCGCGTGGCAAATGGTCGAAAGATGAGCGCAACGCAACCGTTGCACCAGCGATTCCTCCGCGCGAGATGCGCGGCGGCAGATACGATTAGTAGACGCGAAATCGAAAGCATCGCGAGAGCAGGGTCGGATCTAAGGCGGCATGCGCTCGACGCCTCGCGACGTACGTACAACGTACGAGTCGTCAAGGACGTGCGTGCGGATCGCGTATCGCAGACAATAATTATGCAAACGCGATTCGACGAATCGCGAATTAATAGCGTCATAAAAAGAACGATGTAGATGATTCAAAACGCAAAAGATCGATCCATCCATTTGACTGGAACATGGTGTATCGTCGTGAAAATGTAACGAATAGATGTAAAACTGAAAAAGTAGATTGTTTCTTATATTTGATCTGATAAAAGTCTTCGGGTTTTTCTCCGGTAATTTTATTTTTTCCAATTGGAATCGAAGATCGACTCGCGTAGATATTTTCTCGTTTATTTTCGTCTGCGTGCACCAGTTCTATAGGCGCTACAATATTCCTAGAATATTATACGAATATTATGAAAAATTAAAATAACATTCCGAGAATATAATTTTTAATAATATAGGAGTATGGTATTAATGTTATATGTCCACCTTATATAATATTCGTAGTATATTATTTCAATATCCGTGAAATATTAAGAAAATGTTCTACGAATATTATTTTTGTTAAAAAATTAATGTGAATTGTGATGTATTAAATATTCAAAACTTTATAATTACTTAAAAATTATAATATCCTTGATAATTTAAAATAAACTGAAGTAAATAACATTATTCACTTTTCATATTCATATAATATTATCAGGAGTGGACATATGATCACTTTTTATTAATATTGAATAATATTCTAGGGATATTATTTAATATTAAATAATAACGTGATGCTTAAAAGGTGAAAAACTTCCCGCTGCGCGTTTATGAATGTAATAGCGGTACTAGTGCATGCATTAATTCTGCAGCGCCGCCGATCCTGAGCGAGAGCTGGGCTGCGTGCCGCACGCTTTCATCGATCCGCCGGGATGCATCTGATTTAATAACGATCTCGCGATTTCACGACGCAATTTCGCGGCACAAAAGGGAGTGAATCGCCACGCTATTAGACGGACGTGCGCTTTTCCGCGCGGCTTAACCCGTTAATCGAGATAGATCCCCTCGTTTTCAGACGTCGTCGGCGTGGCGGCACGGCGCGGCGGCGAGCAGGCTGCGAGAGTCGCTCGTGCAATGCACCTTGCAACGCGCGCATCGCGAACGAGGCTTTTCTCTGGAAACCCGAGACGGTTCCAGCACGATCCGCTCCGGAACGTGAAAAATCGTTTGCACGACGCGATAATAAAATTCTAAGCGCTCGCGTAGGATCGCTCTCGTGGAAACGAAAGCGTTTTGATAGACAATCGAGCGGCGCGCGATTCGTTAACCGGTTAATGTACCATGCCAATCCCAGAGAGATAAATTATTATTTATGGAAGAGCGGCGGGCACATCCGCGCTATCGAAGTCCTCGCATCCGGTAAAAGTCGACGACGCGCGCTCATCCGTTTCTTTTATCAAACTCTCGGAATTTAACGTGCCGAGGATGACGGTTCGTCGAACCAACCAACGTCCGAACGTTTCGTGTATGTATCTACGTGTGTACATCGAAGTGAGACGATCGTCATATGAAAACTGAATAAATTTGGGCCAAGCCGCGAGAAAGACGGAGAGAAAGAGAAGGAGAGAGAGAGATCTTCTTGGAAGGCAAACGACGTCGTGTACCTCATTCTCGCGACATCGTTATCTTCCCCGGAGGACAAATCGCGCGAGCGATTGTCCTCACAAAGGAATCGCGACGAACGGAGAAAGAGAGGGAAGAAAAAACGGCGCTCGCTTTCTGTCATTCAATGCAAAACAGATGATTCACCGGCGGTCGCATTCGCCGCGTCAGATGAGACGCGGGGAACATTTCTTTAACAATAATTTATCTCGTCCTTTTGCAGACACGTCGGCTGAGAGGGTAGAGGACCGAAGGACGGGAAGACAGAGGTCGATAAGGACGGGACGGCGAAGAAGACGCGAGAATGAGATACAAGGTGAGACACGCGGCGTGTACTTCCTCATCCGAATGACGCTGAAGGGAACGTGTGTGCCGATAGGGACGGGGATAAGCCAGATTCGAGAGCCAGCCATTGTGCCGGTCTCGTCAGGCTTCCATTAAAATTCAGCTGCCT
The DNA here is from genome assembly GCF_016802725.1 of Solenopsis invicta. Classification (NCBI taxonomy): domain Eukaryota; kingdom Metazoa; phylum Arthropoda; class Insecta; order Hymenoptera; family Formicidae; genus Solenopsis; species Solenopsis invicta. The sequence goes on from NC_052667.1 coordinate 26,304,806, forward strand.
ATTCCTTAGCCAATTTGGCGCGCCGCGTCGGCTTTTCCTCCTCCTGCGAGAACGTAAAGTCCGCGGATTTATTTATCACAGATACCTGCGCGATTCTTGTGCAACGTGAATACCGATGAAAGACTATTGTGTTGGGCACATACATTAAAACAAAATGAGAAGTCATTTATATTCTTGAATTATTTCTCCATGATAGATTACAATGGTCCCTCAAAGAAGGATTTTCCGAACTGGCGTCGCGCGAGCGCTTCGCTTCATTTTCTTTCGCGAAATTTATCTATGTCGTCAATGACAATCGAATCAATTAATTTAATTAATTAAGTAAATTTAATATATTCCGTTTTTCAGTAAATTTTTGGAATAAAAAAGTTTCTTAGGAAGTGGACACTGCCTTAGCTTCGTGCTTTTAACATGCTAAGATGTTTAAAAAGATTGTCGCGATATATCACTGTAGAAAAAGGATTTGATATCGCCAGCTTAATTTATAAATTATTATAACAAAAATAGAAGATTTTAACAGTTGAGTCTCTAAGCTCTAAGAGAATAGAAAGATAATATCTGTATTTTTCTTTTGTTTCTGAAGAAGTTTATTTTGACGGACAGTTTGCTCGTTGAAATAATTATTCGGGTCATGTGCAGATCGGCGAAGGAATTCGCAGTAAAGCGCCGCCGAGAGATAAAATCGTCTCCGAATCGAAAAGGGGCGTACTTGAAATTTCATGCAAATCCTACATGTTCGTATAATGGTCTCGTTTCACATTCGTCCCGCGTCAGTGGAAGCCAGCGCGCAATTGGAGGTGTGATTTATTTAAATTAAATTCTAATTGATGAACGTGCGCCGAAGGATTATCTCGCTTCACCGACGACGCAAATCTTTGTCTTTCCGTGAGAGAGAGAGAGAGATTTGTCCTCGAGAGCAATGGATTGAGAACTCAAATCGCTCGATTCGCTCGGTCGAACTTGAAAAAGAGAAAAAAGAAAAACGAGTTCGGTAAAAAAAAAAACTTGATGCGTCAAACGACACAATTATAGGATCGATTTCGTGATTTGCAAGTACGTCGCCTCGTTCCACCTGTTGGCGGTTTCCTTTCCGGTTGTTCAATCCTCCCTTCTCTCGACAGCACGTGTGCCGATCTCTGCACAAGACACAAGGCAACTACGCATTCATCGCCTTATCACCGTGCGTGCGATGCGCAAAGGTGGGGCGATCTATTCCGCGCAGATAGTCGCAACTTGTTTCACGTCAATTTTAACGAATGGAAATCATAAAGTGCTCGCGCAACGTTAACTCTAAAACTTAATTTTTGAAGTATAACTGTGATTTATTACAAAAAAATAATTTGGAAATAATCGTAATCTCTCGTGTTCGAAAGATGATCTAGTAAAATGCACTTTTTATTAATTAAATATTAATAAAATGCACCCATTCGATTACATTTGCCATAGAAACAATAGAATGTTTGATGATCTTTTTTCTCACAGTGCTTCAGAACGATGACTACACCTTCCTCAATTTTTGCGAAAAGAACTTAAACGATTCGAGTTTTTTTTTTGTTATAATACTTAAGTGATAGTTATTTAAAATATACCGCGTTAAAGACGAAAATTCTAAAGATTCTCCCTAATTCTTTGATTATTTTTCGACGAACTTGCGCGCGTCGATTGTCATTCAAGATATTTAAAGCTTCACCGTTACATATTAAATAAATTTTATCTCTGCGCGCGATCACGGATTTTCGACCAGCAATCGATCAATCGATTTTTTTTTCCTCGATTAAATCCAATTAAGAGGAAAAAGTAAACTGCCGTGTTCGATTATACTTCGTTAGAAATTGCAAGTAGTCGAACATTGCTGCAGCCAATTCTGGTTTTCTTACTTGACGGAAAAAGAGGTCAATCGCGTGCAGGTGAAGGCTAATTAAAATAAGACCAGTTGCTAACATCGAATATCACATTTTATTCGTGCTCGAGGCAGATAAAGCGATACCGTTTACGGCGATTATCTATTATCCCCTTTTGCGACATGGCTACGCAGTTTACGCATTTTTCGTTTTCTTTTTGTTTTTTTTTTGTTTTCTTTTTTTTTAATGGAATGGTTTCTCCAATTAGAAATGATTATAAACAACGTAGGTAAAAAAAAACACCGACGAAAACTGAAATCAAATCACGATTTTGACGCTTTTAGCTTTTTCGAACAGTTCAGATAATCTTATCAAGTTCTTTTCCACATAGAATAGGCGCGTTTATCAACTATTTCTCTCGCTCTGTGATCCATTCGTCTCGTCTAATCGGCTACTCCGCTATCTATGCGATACGGGTCGCACACTGGCCCCGTATTCCGGCGAGATCATCATAGAAGTGATTGTTCCTTCGTCGGAGAAGAAAGAAGGCGGGCGGAAGAAGTGGAGCGTGCGCGGATGCGATCCGCGAGCGGGCGACCGCGCGCGAGTTGAGATTCGCTCGAGAAATTTAAGTCAATGGCAAGAAGAGCACTTGAAGCGAATTCGTTCCATGAAGCCCTTCCCCGGAAGCTCGTTAAACGGCGATTACGGCTCGCGTGTCTCCATCGCAGCGTCAGGAATGTCAAATATCTGTCGCTTAGGACGATCGATGTAGGGGAGTAAACGGATTATCATGTATCCTCGGAGTTTTAACTAGAATTATTATTTATATGATTTTAGCTGGACTGCTTACTACATAGAATTTTTTATTAAAATTTATCTCTTGCAAAATCGTGGGGCAATATGGCCTTTAAAGAAATGTGTCAAATATACTAATAATTTTAGTAAATTTCATTAAAAGCCTTATAAACCTTTAATATTATTTAATATTAATTATATTTCTGTTATTAATAATATTAATTAATAATATTAATGATAATATTAAATAATATTCCTGAAATATAAAAAAATGCATGTCCATTCCTGATAATATTATTATGAGTTTTATATGAAGAAGTATAAATAATATTATTTACTTCAGTATTTTAAATCGAGAATATTATAACTTTTAAATGTGATAATTATAAAGTTTATAAATATTTTATAATTCACATTAATTTTTTGCTACAATAATATTCGTAGAACATTTTCATAATATTCCACGGATATTGATAGTAATATTATTTTAATTTTTAATAATATTCGTATAATATTCTAAGAACATTGTGTGTTTTTAGGAAGAATAGTAAAATTCTTTAAAGTTCATATTATTCCACGGCTACCACGATTTTCAGAATAAATTCGAAGAGAGAATTCTCTCTCTGTACTTTGCAGTAAGTAGTCCAGCCAAAACTGTAAAATCGCGCATCTATCAACACAGGATCCGCGAAAGGCGGGACGCCGACGTGTGTAATCGGAGATCTGACGGGATCAGAGATCCATGAAACTAGAATTTTGCGAAAGTAAAGAGATTTGCAGAAAGCCGAACTTTCCACGCTCATCTTCTGCGCGTTCGCTCGGAGTCGAGGAGCGAGAACGCGGCGCGAAAATAATAATTTCGACGCAACGCACTGCCCGCGCGGTGAAAGAGACGCGCGCGCGGAGGAAAAGTGACACGTGTGGCGACCGCGATCGCTGATGGCAGAAGCCAGAAGTCACTGACCACCTTCGCCTAATTGTATTATCAAGCAATAGGGCGACAATGGGCTGCAAGCATCAACGGCCCGGCGGCACTTACGACCGCCTCGCATTTGCGTCGCTGAAATGGGATCCTCTCAATGGTGCATTCAGGCGATACACTTGCGAAACAGCCAGCGGGACGCGACGCGCGATGAGGCTGTGCATGGACCTCCCGAGTGCATCAGTCACTTTTGAAGGTGGCCTGTGCGTCGGCCTTCCGTCAACCTACATCTCGCGGCTTCGCTAATCGGTTGGAAAATAATTTCGCCATTACCCGTCGGATAGAAACTGCGAATACTATTGAGAATAATTATCGCGTTTTCTTCAACGTCACTGAAAAATTCCTGGCCTTAAAATTCCTTAAGAGGACGCGTCGTTTGGACCTTGTTCGTTATTTTCAGACTACCTACGGTGCACTTAAGGAGAAAAAAAAAAAAACGTTGAAATCATTTGATATTTATGCAGTATTTATCAATACGGAAATGAATTTAATTCAGTAATTTGTATAGTAATAATAAAATATTATTACTATAAGTAAAATAATTAATAGTACAATATAAATTTCTTCGTGATCAGTCTTAATGAAAAATTCTTTAAATTAATTATTTATTCTTTACGGAGCGTAAAAGATTAATTGTAAGATTGACTGATCTAAACTCTTACTTAAGAAACTTTATCGAGTCTGTCTCTTGCAATTAATCCTTCGAAGCTACTTCTCGACTCGATGTATCAGTTCGATATATACATATCAAATGCATACGCTCCGTGAAAAAACAAACGATTGGGATGTTACGGCACATTGACGATGTATCTCTTTCTGTCGTAACTTTTTGCGTGGGGAAACGATCTAAGAAAAATACACAGAGCACTCGTCTCTTCCTCTCGGGAACAGGCTGCGAACGTAAACGAGAATAATGAGTCGGGACGTCGTAGGAGTCCCTCGCCGGAGGGAATTCTTAAGACGACAACGACCCGCGGTGCACCGGCCAAATTTCTAAATTGAGCCGTTTATTTTGGAAGTGGCACAAATTACAAATTTTTGAGCGCGCAACTAATTTACGCGAGGGCATAAACTGACGCTGGAATCTAAGAATACACAGTTTTTTTTTTTTTTTTAATTGAAATATCTTTTGGACGGAGCTTTTAACATACCGACTTGAGCGGGATATGAAAACGGAAACGTGCCGCATACGATGGAGGAGATTGAGCGATAAAGACGCTCACGTGCCGCATGACGATCGGAGTCAATGCCTCTGATAACGCATTCGTCTCGTACGTGACGAGCCAGAGAATACCGACGATTTATCGATAAATAAATACTGTACGGTACATTGTCATGGATGAGCGTTGTTTGGAGCTTACTCATGCTGATTCGTAACTGGAATAAATAATCAGAATTAATAATCAAAATGAAAAAAAGAATGTTTGTCAGTGAGTCAATCCTGGCTCTACCACTCGAAATTAAAGCAATTACTGTACTTAGAAAAAACAAGGAATTTTAACAGACGCGCAGTTAAAAATGATTTATTTATTATTACATTATTATTGCTATAATGCCGTTGTTTGAATAAGCTCGCATTCAATGAGCGTCCAATTTTGCTAATTGTTTCATAATCTTATCATCTTGTTATATCTAGAATATTACAGCTGTTAATGACAGACTCGACAAAGATGAGTTTCTTCAGTAGAATGGAACGTAAACAATCGGCACGGGAGACAAGTATAGAAACGATTCATTATGCGAACGTCGCATTATCATTCACGCGGAATTGTCCATTAGACGGCTTGGCCTCGTCAAGATTTTTTATTCGTTCGCATTTATGTGAATTCCAAGTGGTGCGAAACTCGGATGGCTTTTTAATTACTGCGAAAAAGAGAAGATACCTTATTTTATGCATACAAAATGTCATTTAGCGGCGTAATTACGAAACAAGTTATATTTTCAGGTGCTTTGAACGGGTAACAATTTATCTTTGTATTTGGAGATTACAAAAGCTCGTGATAAAAATATATCGGTTGCTATCGTCGATCTAGGTTTCATAAGCGAGCTCAGCACTATTTATGAAAAAGCGAAGAAAAATTCTCTGGAAGAAAAATCGACCCGCCTGCGATTAAACCTCAGTTAAGCTTCCGTTACGCTGCTTTTTACAGTTTTTACATTCCTGAATTGAAGTTGATATAGGAAGACGATTGAATTATGTCCGTCAGGTTCTCGTTGTTTATTGCCTCGCCACGAGCGTTGGTCGCGAGGAAGAATGCATTAACGTGACGTAAAGAATTAATTACGCGGTATCCCGCAACGAGACAAAGGCGAAGGGGAGCAGCGCGAAGCGTCGCGTAATGTTCTCTCGAGAGATGCATTCGAAGACTTCATCGATGACGCATAACGAAATCGGTCGTCGTCTCGTCAATGATTGGTATCTTTGCAAGGACGACGAGAACACCCATTCGCGCGCGAACGTGAGCCAATTCGGCAAGTACTTCCCCAATCGGGGCGAGAATTGCAATTCTGTCGATTCGCAGCGAAACTCAATGCTAGATGCGCCGCTAATTGCTCGGCTGACGGAACTCGTATCCGCGGCCTTTCGGCTCGACGTTAAACGGAGAAATCTTACGGCGCGCAAGGACGACGTAGGATCGGAAGCGACGTCGGTCGGATGACAATTATCAGACTGCAAGGACACGCGGATCGGAAGCGAACGGTGAGGCCGATGACAATTGCCGACCTGCGAGTGGCCATCAGCATAAAGACATCTATATGAATACCATTTTCGTACGTCCTCTTCAAATTTTCGCGATTACCATGCGGTAAATAATTCACGACGACATGGCGAAAATAACATGGGGGAATAATAATAATAAGAGAGGAATAGAGACATTCCATGATCGTGCATTATTATCGTGAAGTACTGAAGTACTTGGAAATTAGATTGTCACATTACGACGAGAAGAACAGACGAAGAGAAGATAATATAACGTGATTCTGCATGATTGATGGAAAAGCTTTTGAAGGATGTTTTGGCTATACTTACAATACGAGCTAACGGTTATTAAAATTTAAAAACTGAAGGCTTCCCTAGATTTATTCTTTTTTTTCCTGATCAACAACAAAAAACATTTTTTTTTAGCAAATACTTGAATTTTGGGCCTGAAACTAACTGCAAAGAAATAAAAAATTAATTTATAACGATTTTTGCAAAGAAAATTATTATATTTTGCCGCAGTTTTAAACAAATAATTTTTAAACAAGTGAGTGAATTTAAATGTATGATTGCACGAATGTTTACTAGAACTTTATTATGCGTAAAAAATTTTGATTTAATTGGTAATACTACTTCCCCAGCAAATGTACAAATAAACTATACTATTAAACGCGATTTTATATAAAAATCAACAGTAAACAAAAAATTAAATAATTTTTTAATTCATAAGTGAATTATTAATCTCAAACACTTAAAATACTTAAATGTAACACTAGAATGTTGTATAAAATTTTTTAATTTTTGTTAATGTTTGAAGATATGACCAATACATCCTTAAAACGTCTTACCGTGCATTTACTCGGTTGTTGAAAAAACTTTTTATTAACTCCCCTTTTCCAATATCTACGATGGACATTTCTGTAGCATAAAATAATTATGACAAAGTATTCAATATCTTACCACGATTTATTAGGATTGATATTAATCGACTGCTAAACGCTCAAATGGGCCTCTTTCCACTCCGATTCGGGAGATTAAAGAGCAGAAGGAGAAGAGAAACAAATAGAGAGAATAACTAGAAATAACTTGGAATCATATGGTGCGATGGTATCTCGTAGGAAGAGTTGATTCTGTTTACTCGGACAAAGAGGAAGAGAACTAGACTGAAGCAGATATACGATTACGTAAGTTCGTATGGTTTACTTGATAGATAAATGAGAGAGCGAGAGCGAGAGAAGACAAGAAAAAGGCGCCGGCGCTTCTCATACGTCTGCCGATTTGATAGGTCGAAGCATATAATGGGAACGTTGTCGGATGTACATACACACGCCGATGTGTCTGCACCGTACGCGGAAAATCGGTTTCTCGCCTCTCGACTAAACACGAAGACGGCTGCCAAATTCTCCGAGGCTGATTTCAGCAGCGTTAAACAGCATCAATCACGTTTATCTAAATTTCTTTATCTACGATAAGTTCTTCATCTACGTTGTAATTAATCATAGAACAGAAAGAAGGAAGTCAATGTGACGTTACAGCAGAAAAATCAATTAATCAACGTAAAATGTGTTCTGAAAGAGAAAAATATTTCTTCGAATTAATTCAAAGATACTTTGAGTTAATAATACGATAAATGATAAATAGTCTTGCAAGTGCGCTAATATGCGCTACACTAAGCATTTATTGGTTACAAAAAATGAGACTAGATTACTAGACTTACTAGAACAAATGAGACCATTACAATCGTCGGCAGTGAAAGGGTTAATAAAACAATGCGGAACGAACGATACGTTAGACACGTGCTTGTTAATGAAATCAGAAGCGAGAGAAGAAAGCTCAAGACTGTCCCATATCGCAGCCGACTATGTCAACTTTTTACTTCATTAATTTCAGTTAAGTGTACTTTCGTTAAACACGCGCGTCTGGCAGATAAAGATCCCTCTGACAGATAAAGTATACATACGCGAGCAACATTCAGTTGGTTACAATTAATATTAATCGAAGTTGGGTGAAACACTAAGAGTGACTTTAGAATTAGGTCATCACGAATCATTATTTACGTTTACGGATGAATCACTAAAAATATTTTTTTTATTTCTCATCATTATAATTAAGGAGTAATCGATAAGTGCGCGTTAAATTCTGAATTTGAGATTGATCGACTTATTTTCGCCGCCCCACAGAACGAGGATTATTCGTAATTTGAAAAAAAATATTCGAGCACCTGCGTTAAAAATATACAGAACGTCGTTATGTCATTTCAGCTTGTTAGCTCCGAAGTGGTTTTCATCAAGTCTATCTTGCAGCACCCAATTTACACACCCAATTTCCGACTGTAAGGCAATGACATAATCTCCTCGACCCAATAGAATTTTTGTGCGGAAGGACAATGCGTTCTATAAGATCGTTCTTTCCGATCTGTTTCACGCACGTCGTATAATAATTATATACGCCGGGAATGAGCGGCTGTGTATCACGTGGTTTGAATCGGCGAGATATCCTCCATCGCGACGTTATTGGCGTTAAAACCGCGATGATCGATACGCTCACCTTGCTCCAGAATCGGCGGGATTACTTCGGCCATTGTTCGCCTCGTACCCAATATCCTGCCGCGCGTCCGTGAACGATCCTTCATTCCATTGAACCCAAAATCGTCGAAATCGCCGCTATTCGCGGCAATGACGCGAAAAATAAAAGCGATCGCGAGCTTACGTAAGGTCCGCGCGCGGAATTAAACATCGAAGCGCGCGAGAACGCTATTGTTTGGATGCACGCCGCTCGCGTAGATTTATCCACGGCACTCCATTTTAAGTATACTCTATTTTTAAATATACTCTGCCATTGCTCGTCTAACGCCTTCGGCTTAACAGACGAAAGATATATTTATCGCGCTAACAAACCAGAGAATCTCGTGGCGTCAATAAAAACCGCTATTTTTATCAAGATTGAATCAGTTTGTCTGCGATATTTCACTAGATAAATAAAAGTATAAATTTTTCCCCCCTCTCTCTCTTTCTATTGTGAATTCCGCTCTAAGATTCTCTATCAAGTTTTTTTTAAGTAGAATCTTTTATCTGCGACTGGAACGCAATTCAGGAAAATCGAGCTAATCGTTCTCAGTGAATCGCTCTTGCAGAATCGCTTCAAGGTTCCTGATTATGTTACACGAAATGCATCTGTTTTAGTTGCGCTTTGATCTCTCGCATTTTCATAGTACGAAGCGCAGAAGTTAAGTCATAAGATTTTGCTTCTTTGTCAGATCAAAGTGACTTCCCTCGCAATGCACTATTAGCATTTCGCTACTTCGGAATTGAATATAACGGAGTTGCGACAGTGTCATATTCTTCGACAGGCAGGCTCGTTAGCATTAATAGAGTAAAAGAAATAGATATAACGGGCAATTATTGTGAAATATAATGTCATCATTTCTCTTTTGAAGGTAAATGACCCGGAGGATAATGAGAGAGACACGGTGGAGAACGTGAAAGGAAACTCGGACGTCCCGTGGTAATAAGCGTTTTTTTGATAAAAAAATCAATAACATTTTCTTATTTCTTACTTTCGGTTTTCTTACTTCTTACTTCTCTCATCTAAAATTACTAACTATTAAGATTGCTATTTTTTATACGAATTCTCTACTGAAATGTGTCCATTAAACATAAAATCATTTTTTTATTTTTTTTTGCATCTTTCTGAAACGCATCTTCTTTCTTTTATTTTTCTTCTTCTTCTTCTTCATCTTTCTTCTACGCATGAAGTAAAAGTTCTTCTAGATTTTTCTTTTTTTCTTTTTTTCCCTGTATATGTTTGTCGTTTTAATTTTAACGATTTAATAATTTTAAGTAGTACATCAATGAAATATGTAAGCCTCCGGCTGTCAACTTGGAAAACAATTTTGGACAATTTTCTAGATTTCTTTTTTTTTTAATTTTGCATTTTATAATTCTTCTTATGCATTTTGACATAAAATTCAGTGGTAGAATACTATTATATAATTATATATATCAATATAAAAATCACATTGTCAAATCATGTTGTAAGTTTTCACACATTTTATTAATAGAATCTTTCCATTGTTTTTCGATAGGAATTACAATCAGCGGGATGAGAAGAAATCGAGCGGAAACGAGATGCGGCTCGTAATCGTCGTCGGATTGTTAGCGGTGACCGTTATCGCCCTTGTCGTAGCACTGACTTTGCAGATGGCGGTCTTTAGCAAAGAAGAGTACAAGGAGATGTGCCAGAACGAGGAATGCATTAAGACAGGTATTTTTTATCGATGATTTTTTATTGATTAATTAAAAAAATAAAAATCAGGGAAAAATTAAAGACATTAATTTAAACTCTCGATTAAAAAAGACAATTCGTTTGGCTCAGTTTATAATCACTCTGAGATATAAAATTGTTTCACGATGAACTTGCTTTTATCATTATAGCGGCGCGAGTAATAGGCGCGATGAACAGATCCGTGGATCCTTGCAAGGACTTCTACAACTTCGCCTGCGGCGGCTGGATCAACAAACATCCAATTCCTCAGAGTCAGAGCTTCTGGGATCAATTAAGTCTGCTCAGGGAGGAACTTCTGCAGAATTTGAGGATTCTACTAGAGGAATCGGATAAGGATAACGATCTCAAACCGGTGAAACAGGCACGGGCCCTTTACAGGACCTGCATGGATGTCGGTAAGTCTTAAGAATGAAAGTACCGAATGACTTGACGAAATATTTTGAAAGCAAGCTTTCAAGAAATTTGTAAAAAATTTTCAAATTACACGATTGAATTATTATTAAATTAAGGAATAATTCATCGAACTCGAGTTATAAATAGCAACTTCTTAAAATGAATACAACAAATTAACTAGCATAAGAAGGTTATGCATTAATATTAAATATTGAGAAAGAGCATACCAAGTCAAAAAACGTTTCTCGATGCCGAAAAGGAAGAGCTGTAATATAATTTCCATGCGAACCAATTCTCTATCAAGATTTTCTATCGTTAACATGTTCACAATCTGCCTACTTCGACAATAAATTATTCATTATAATATAAATTGATGCTTTCGTACAAGGATATAAGGCGCGCAATTTATATAAGCATTTACATAAGCATAAATTCGAAGGAATAAATACTTGCTTAACAATTACGTTAACAACACAATCGCTGCTCGCGTTGCATTGCATTGCAAAGTATCATTACCGCGATAATAATATAATCAATAATAACGTAATAAGATAAATTGACTACTTTATTATCGCGAAGAAGTAACCGGATCTCGTGTCTGCCTTTGTACGACGCGTTCGCGATCGTAAATCGGGAAAACCAAGTGTGCAAATGATTTAAATAGAGACAACGATCGCATTAAATTCTTCCGCGTGGAAAATGGTAATAGTAGCGTTACGTGCTACTAGTCTAAACCAGGTTGTAAAACGTTTCTGTAAACATATGTCTATTTGTAGCCTTGATGATAGAACGTATTTAAAATTACGGAAATTATCGGATTGCAGCGACTGTCGAGGCTCTAGGATTGGAACCCATCTTCGAGGTACTCGATAGCCTAGGTTTGCCGAAAGAGCCGCCGAAGCAGGGTAAAATACCCTCTCTAGACATATCGAGAGTGTCTGGTATAGGCCAACGAATGCTAGGCTTGAATCTCTTTATCAATTTTTACATCAGCGAAGACGTTAAGGACACCACGAGGAATCGGATGATGGTGAGAATGCCAGCAATTTGAATGAAAGAAAATTTAGAAAACGATTGAAGATGAAAAGAGAAAGAGAGAGAAAGAGAATCTCAATAAAAGACGCGTAATTTCACGAAATTCTAGAAAATATATAAAATTGTTTTGATAGAAATAAAGATTTTTATCTTATAAAAATCTTTTCAAAATTAAAAGCACATTAATTTAAATTTTAATATTCTTCCAAATTTTATTAAATTATATTTTAATATCTTAGCAAATGATTTCATTTTCCGATTTAATAAAAAAAGGAAAAAAAAATGGTTCTATTTAATGTCCTTTTTAATAAAAATTAAACGGTAAACGAGATCAAGTCGAGCTAGCTCAATTTCAATTTTTATTTTAAATATTTCGAGCTTTATTATAATTATTGTCCTTTTTAATGTTGAATAACTTAATTTAATAATAAAACTCGTATAATGGCTGCTCTTTAAAAGAATTAAATTACTTAAATTTTTAGAAAAATTAATTTTCTATGTGAATATTTTTTGTATATCTCCTGTGACGAAGCACAGAAAACGAAATTTTTTTAGTTGGAGCAAGTGTCCCCCGGATTTAGTGAGCGTTACTTATTGGATCCGCGGCGTTTCCAATCAGAACTGTTGGAATATAAAAAGTACATAAAGTCCATGGTCGAGCTAGCGGGGGCTGGTAACATGAGTGCGAATTACGCTAACGAGATTTTAGAGTTTGGCACGAAACTCGCTAAGGTAAGTGTCTTAGGTCTGTCTCAAGTTATGAGGACTTCAAATTTTAATTATATTCCAAGCTATGCCATATAGCCTGCATATTAAGTGTATATCTTCATAAAGGATACATATATTATTACACACAGAAAAAAATTAGTATCAAATCAACAATTCATTGTTTCATATAAATAAAATTTCTTCATGTTAGCAAATTATGTCTGTTTAAGATTATCAAATTCTTTCAAGATTTGATCTTCTTGCTAAAGTGAAACAATAAATTGTCGATTTGATACTAATTTTTTTTCTGTGTAAATATGTCAAAAAGCATCGCACTTAAGATTACCTATAATGTTAATCACAAATTGAGCTTCAGTAATTAATTTTTCATTTTTAATTTTAACAAAGATGTGATAATAATTGATTGATTGGTTCAGCACATCTTTTCGCTTAATTAACTTCCAATATGAGGATAATGCGTTTTCAGGAATACGTTTAATTCTTTTGAAATCCGTCCAGATCATGGCGACGAACGAGGAACGGCGCAGTTCGGATCATCTCATTCACGAGGTGACTATCGACGATCTGCAACAGCTCACGGATTTACGCGGGCAGCAGGTAGGCGATAATTGATATATCTGTTTATTTCTTCACATTAATGCATATAAGGTAAAGTAGGCAAGATAAATGGCCGATTAAATTAAGAACGTGATGACGCGATATTTGTATTTTATAGCGACGAATATTTGGAAACAAGTAATTCTCATAAAAATTCCAACAACGGTAAAGTTCAAGCGGTAAAATTCCGCTAACGAAAGAAGTAATATTTAAAAACTTACGAAATTATTACTAGACGATATTAAAGAAATAAAAAAAATTGCATTTTAATTTCATGCTTGAAGTATCGATTACAACTATCTTGTAAATTTGTTTACTCGCGTTTTATTCACTGATTATTTTATTTATAATCCATAAAAATTTACGAATAAATATTCGTATTTATTTCCTTAAATTAAATAGCGAACATTATCGGGAAGGCGGAGCAAGATAAAATTCGTTCTCGATGGACGAGTAATTAAACGCGCGAAATGTTGTTTCAGTGGAATTGGACAAGGTACTTGGATGCCGTGTTCGAGAATACAAACGTCACCATAAATCCGACCGAGGATCGAGTTATCGTTGTGGACCTACAGTATTTGCAAAAACTGCCGGTGTTACTGGCCGCCACTCCACCCGCCACAATAGGTACGCCGAATTTCAGTACTCTCAAACCACAAGCGCTATTGTCTTGTGACATAACGTATGCTTATACAATCCACAACGCATATCGTTACTTTTCCACTTATGTTCATTTACATTTGTTGTGTAAGACAAAAGAAAAAAGAAAAAAAAAGAAAGAAAGAGAGAGAGAGAGGGAAAAGGAGAATGGCGTAATTCATTTTATCTGTAAAAACATTCAAACGAATGTTTCTAACAACATTTTTGCAACGTGATTCTCATTAATTTTCTGCCATGAAATAATTATTGTAAATAATATATTGATAGAAGCGATAAGCGATACCCGGGAAAAAAATTTGTCATATATAATGGTAAATAAACATATATAATAAAATATATAATCATATATATATATATATATATATATATATATAATCATATATATATATATATATATATATATATAATATGTATTGTACATATTATATATATATTATATATATTTATATTAAATATATATATTATATATATTTCATTATATCATATATATATTTAATTATTTATATTTATATATGGATATATATTTGATAACTATATAATTATACATAATTATATATGAAGAATTTTTATCTGGAGATTCGCCTGATAATAGCGTGAAAAAGATAAGACTCGCAATATTCTAGCGCTTTTGCTAAAATTGAGTTGCACTATACGAAAGGTTCCTTAAACTTCTCCTTTAATTTAATTGCAAATTTATCTTCAAATACCAAATATCGCCTAAAGCGAAAGGAAGACTTGGAATTATCCAGAATCCATAACGCATAATATCGAGCGTTTCTACAGAGAGAAAGGGAAAAAAAATAGCGAGAAGAGGTCACCGGGGTCGGAAGCTATCGAAAGCTGCACTGTATCTATAGAAATAAGTCCGCGATTGTTTCGCCGCGTTTGAAACGGTGATTACGCGCCGATAAATAACGTTAACACCGAACCGATTTTTCAGTGCGATACGTCTGGTGGAGCGTATACGCGACCGTTGCCCCTCTGACGCTGCAGAAGTTCCGCGATCTCGGCTTCCAATTCTCGCAGAAGATCTTCGGTCTGAAGGAGAAGACACCGCGTTGGAAGGGATGCACCGGGAATGTCAACGCGAACTTCGGCATGGCACTGAGTTACATTTACGCGCAGAGACATTTCAATCAGCAGGCACGAGAAAAGGTTCGCCTGCTATTAGTATTCCTGAAATATTTAGAAAGGGTCGGCAAAATAATTAAATTTTTATTTTATTATTCTAATTATTTGTTCACCCAGAGAAAAATTATGTTTAAATTGATGAAATTGTTTTTTTAACTTGGTTGTTTTAAATTGAAAATATCTTTGAGGAAAATAAAAATTTGTTTAATTTAAAAAATATATGTTATTAGACTTTTTTAAAATAAATTATTTGTTCAAATTATTTATTTTATTTAAATAATATTTTAATTCAAAGAAAGTCCTGATAAAGTTGTAAGAAATAATTTTGATTTTAAAAATGTATTTCTTTCATTTAAATAAAGATTTGCGTTGCACAACCAAACTATTTTTAATTTTAATAAAAGAAACAATCAAAAAATTTCTTCAAATTGAACTATTTTTTTAACTGTACAGCAATGCACAAATTTCTTTGCTTCAATTTTTTTTTACTCGAAGAAACTTTTCTCTAAGTGTTTGTTGTATTATAATAATGATAATAATTATTGTTTTTTAAATTTTATTTTTAACAAAATTGTGAAAGATTTCGTCCTCTCTTTTTACATAAATATCTACATATTTATGTAAAAAGAGAGGACGAAATCTACATATTTATGTAAAAAGAGAGGAAATCTACATAATTACTTTCCAATCAGCAATGTTTTTTAGATATTTATTCTTCATTATAACATTTTAAATGTGTAAAAACAAACATTGTCTGTTGATTGGATTGGTTCGTAAAGCTTGAAAATATTATTTGATTCTTTCCTACGTGGTCGGAAAAAATTTGCCGATCCCCTAATTTTCAGGATATCCTTAAAACAAAACTCGGGTTTTACTGACTGCCCAATATTTTTCTAACTGATGTGAGAAGATACAATGATGATACAATGATTTATTGTCGATAGGCGTTGGAGATGCTTTCGGATATCAGGGCGGCGTTCGACGAAATGGTCATGGAGGTGGATTGGATGGATGCCGGCACAAGAGCTCGAGCCCATAAAAAGTTGCACGCGATGAGGCCGTTCGTAGGATTTCCCGACTGGATCACTGATTCAAAAGAGCTAGACAAGTTTTTCGAAGGAGTGAGTTCTCTCTGAAAATATCACGTGTTTGCACACGATTACAAGTTTAGTACATTCTGACCCAAACTGCGAAAACTACAATATCTGATCTGATTTCTTTAGGTGGAGGTGATTGATGGAAAGCTGTTCGAAAGTTTTCTAAAACTAACTGACGTGGCGATGAAAAAGAGCTTCAATAATTTACGCGAGAAGCCTGATAGGAGCAGATGGATATCGACGGGCACGACAGTGAACGCGTTTTACAGCGCGATATTAAACTCAGTCAGTAAGTGTCTTAATGTCAATTTTCTAATTAATTGAAGTAATTTTTCTAATTAACACATATGGTATTAATCAGAAATATTACTATGGTTTTATAACATCAATTTAAAATAATTATCTAAAATAAAAGGAATGTGATCTCTTAGCTTTTCCAGCTGGCATCCTGCATCCTCCGTTTTATGGCAATGGATTGGAGTACGTATATTTTACAGACGAGACAATATTTTCATGAACTCATATTTTCTTTAGATGCAACAACTCTAATTGTGCACTGCTTAATAAGATTTTGATATTGTACATGACTGAGAGTCATATTACATTCAGAAATTTGTAGATTTTTAAAAGTATCATACTGACAAACATAATTATGTACAAGATCCCACCCGATAATCAAAAATGTCAATATTTAACTATCCGGCATTATATACGCAATTTATTTATTAAAATGTTATATATTTTCATTCAAGATGTAAAAATATATGAGCTCAAAAAAAAGTTTCGATGCGCGTGAATTATCCTCATCATAAATCGCTAAACTACAAATCTTTCGCAGGTCTATTAATTATGGCGCTATGGGGGCGATCATGGGCCATGAGCTTACACACGGTTTTGATGATCAAGGTGCGTGATCTACGATGCGATGCGCGTTACACAATGTTGCTAAAATAACCACTTATTCGCCTATATTTCTTTAGCACTACATCCGTATATCTGAAATAATATCTGGAATTATGCGATTTTCTATGTCAGGTCGTCGGTACGATGAGAACGGGAATCTACGGCAATGGTGGAGCGACGAGACGTTACGACATTATCACGAGAAAGTACAGTGTATGATAGAGCAGTACAGCAGTTATCATTTGCCGGAGCTGGGCGATAATTTCACGGTGAGCATCGTGCGATGGCCACGTGCCTGTTTTGCTCATTGAAAGCACCGAGAAAGAAGCGTGCCAAGGCGCCCCTCGCTCGCGTGCTCAACCACTCGATTTGCCTTCTGATTTTCAGGTGAACGGCATCAATACTCAGGGTGAAAATATCGCCGACAATGGCGGCATCAGGGAAGCTTACAGGGCGTATCAAAGGCTGATTGCACGCAATCCGTATCAGCAAGCTCTACCAGGACTTGTCGACTATAGCAACGAGCAACTCTTCTTCTTAGGTTTCGCACAGGTAAAAAATAATATATATAAGTTCGTACCTCTCACAACTCTGCAAAAGTAATATATTAATTTTTGTTCAACAATAAATTATCAAATTTGTAGCACGTCTATTAAAAAGATCACAATCAGCAGCTTCCTTCATTTGAAAACGCAGTTTATTTAATAATACAAAATGGAGTATATTTTAATAGCAATAAAACTCATGCTATTTATTCAATATAACTATATCTTAATATATTACTATTGCATAAATCTAAAAATAAAGAAAAATAAAAGAATAAAAATTGTTTTACATAATGTTATTTAAATGAAACTTGTATAAACTTTATACATCTATAGACATGATTATTTCTCTGGTCAAATTAATAAACAATTATTTGTAATGAAAATCTATCTAAGTATAAATTAAACTCGCAAAGAGCTTTACACGTAAGGAAAAATGTCATAATTTTTTGGGGGGTATAAAACTTTACAAGATTGAGTTACAAACGCTAACTTTTTTCAAGGTCTGGTGCGGCAATTATACGAACGGGGCATTGAAGTCCAAAGTGATAGAAGGTGTTCACGCGCCAAATCATTTTCGAGTCATTGGCACGCTGTCGAACAATGCAGAGTTTGCAAAGGCCTGGAAATGCCCGCTTGGTAGTCCAATGAACCCGTCGCATAAGTGCATATTGTGGTAGACATCTTTCGAGCGATACGAAACGTAACGACGCCTAGAAACTGTTATCTCGGTACCTAATCTCTCTCTCTCTCTAGTGACAGAAGAAGACGTTGGTGCAGTGATAAGTTTAAGAAATTGTAAATAGACTGATTTATAATTATAGGAACTAGCGAGTAATTTATTAAGCACTTAAGCGCTTTATTCTTAGTTTTAAGTTTATCATGTAAATATCACACGGATGAAAAAAAAATTAACTTTTATAAAGAGACTCTCGCAATTGAACCCTAATTTAACCTGTTTATTTTTTTCTTTTTCTTTTTTGACACAACTTCCTTTACCGCGTTTACGTTTTTCTTCATTTTTCTAGGTGGACTACCCTCGACATCCGTCATTGGTAACTTTACTTTGTGTTTTCTGCGAGGCAATTCCTCGATTTTATTCGATTTTTTAATTTTTTTCGCTGGCGAGGTGATATGTGAAGCAATACTGCGCTCTTTCCGTTTTTTATTAAAAGGACTTGTCTCGTTTGCTTTTAAGAGTTTCTTCTTCTTTTTAGGTTTATCGATAACATCTTCCATCTGTGACGGCCTGTCCCTCTTCTTTCTTGAAACCACAGTCTCTTTTACTTTTGGAGCTTTCTTCTTTAAATGCTGAACGTTGTCTTCGATATCCTCTATAGATCTCTTTTTTCCATGTTTTGCTTCTCGTGCTTTTTCTTTGGGATTTGCGATTTCTAAATCCTCCTCGTTTTCAATAATAACTTCCTGCTTTAGACGAAGCTGCTTCTTCTTCTTCTTCTTTACTTCCTCTTCTTCCTCCGATTTCACTTCTGTCTGCTGCACTAAATTTTTGTAAGCTTGTACGACAGAGAGGCAAGTAATTCTGGCACCACAATTTACAATTTGCAACATATCCAAACTATGTTTGTTATATCTCCAAAGTTTGATCTCTCCGGAACTAGAGGCGCTTACCAAGAGATCGTTCATATGTGCGAGACACTTTACTCTCATGCTATGCGCCTTTGTATTGATTGTATGCAGGGAGGTTTTGAGATTACAAAATTTTATATCTCCGTTCTCGAAACCAACCGCAATTAAATTATCCTTCAAGAACTCGACGCAAACAACATTTGAATCAAACGTAAGTTCCTTCTCTATTCCAGCAGTTTCTACAGAATAAACATAAATATTTCCATCGGCAGCTAAGAGATATCTTTCACCGCTCGGACTCCATTTAATAACGGTTATCCATTTGGCGTTAGACTTCAGTTTCGGTATCAAATTGATAGCATAAGCTTGTCTACCCTTAATCAGATTCCACGTCCTAAGCACGCCGTCTTGTCCAGTGGACAATGCTAGTTTCCCCGTGGGATGAATAGCCAGAGTATTAACGGCCGAGCCTTTGTGCGCTGTCGGCCAGACTTTCTCTAGTTGCCAATTGCCGCAACGAACGGCGCTTATGCTTCCATCGTTACTGCACGAGAACAGATGTGAACCTTCAGGAGTGAACGCAATGCAATTGATAGTATCTTGAAAAAAAATATGGAAGGTAACAGAAATTGGTATAACTACAATAAATTGTATAGAATATAGAGTGCGTTTATCTGTGTACCTTTATGATGTACCAATTTGCCAGACTCCCGTCTGAAACGCATGTCGTAGAGACATATCGTTTCATCGGCACCTGCAGAAGCTAGGTGATATTTACTACTGGCGACACTGCGTATACTTGCGATATGATTGTGAGTCGCAAAGCTTTTCTCTATTGTATATTCCTGAGGCCAAAAAGAAAAAAAACAAAACCTAATAAAATATTTGTGTTTAAAAGATTCACATTTAAAAGTCTCTCATATCAGGTGGAAACTTTGATTAAAGATACACCTTTTCCTTTAGTACATTTTGAATAATTATAATAAAGCAATAAATATATAAACATACAAATAAATATAATTATTAGAAGCGTTTTTTAAAATGTTTTTCAACTTTTATGATAAATTTCATCTATAGCATATAACCTAACCTAACCTCTACACATGATGAAATATACTTACATTTACGATGTTGTGCACTTTGTAGCCAAGCAAATATTGCTCGTACGTCCCTACTACGATTTCAAATGGATTCGACAACTTTGCGTCTACGTGCATTTTCTTTCGGCGTTTTATTCTTATTGCGTTAGTGGAACGAGCGCGCGCACGTGTGCGAATGAAATTCCATAGCAGATACAGCCGATACAGCATACAGCGCGCCGTGTGCTGCGTCACACGCCGCCGCGGCCGCGTGACGCCGCTTCGGGCGCGTTCTAGTCGGGAATTAATCACCGTCACATTAATTAAATAAAATTCACGTTATCTCTCTCGAAAACGTAAGAAAATATTACATATATATTTATTTTATATTATTTTGTTATGTGTGTGTGTGTGTAAAAAATATATTATACAGAATTAGACAATCAATTTTTGTCTTTCGTAAGATTCTCTCGAAGGGAGAAGTTAATCAATTTTATGAAGTATCAAAAATTGAAGTTGATTAGCTTAGCTTCCGAAAGGTTCATATAAATTTTTTAAGACTTACCAACACTGATGCGCAACAGCGGAGCTGACACTGCGTTAATCTGTAACATACAAATGCATCTAAATTAAAATAATTTCCAAAATATCTAATGCTTCAAAATAATTATCTTGCGTTTAATTTTTAATTTGTCTTTTAATAGATTCAACATAAAGAAGTTAAATATATAATGTTTCCAAGAATCATAAATTATTATAAAATTTTTATATGAATCAACAATCAATAACAAATAACTTACTCATGGTTGTTCCGCCGATGCCTGATGCTCACCGAGCTTCCTCCTCCTCCTCTCAGATTTCGCACACATCGTGTTTATGTGTTGCTCCATCACGTACTCCTTCGCACTCACACAAGATTCCACTGACATTTATACCTAATCGCTTGCACATTGATTAAAACACAAAGAATCGCAGAATATTTGCGCAACACTTTCGATGATGAACGACGAGTGATAATAAATACTGCGTCGAAACGGAGTAACCGCAACAGAACTTGGCCGAATAGCGTCACCTAGTTCACGTCACCCGACGAGACTCATTCGCGAAGCCACGTTCATGATTGTTCGTGTATCAACCGTTGACACTTGACACGTCGCACGACACCTTGTACGACAGCCCCGACGACAATCGCGAGGCGATTTTGTCACGTCGAGAAGAGCAACATGAGAACGAGAGAGAGAGAGACCGCGATCGCGAAACCGTCATTCGCAAGGACGCGTAAAAGACGACTGCCAGCGTGCTAACCGGTGCTCACACATCGCTCGATACTTTACGCGATCACTCTTGACAACGATCACACACGATACGCACTCGATTCCACCCAATTCCACTTGGATGCGACGGATAACGCGAGAGCAGCGCGAACTCAAACAGCCTACACGAAATCAACATGGCGGATTAAACTTTCGTAAACCGCGCGATCAAAGGCGCCGCGTCGAGAGCAGGTACCACTGGTACACGCTGGTGCACGCTGGCGTCGTAACTACACCTGCTGCACGTAGCTGCACCTTCGTCCACTTACCGCGCGTTTGAATTACGCGTAATGCACGCCGCGTTCAATTATTGCTCGAGATATGAGACGAGTGACCCTGCGATCTCAAATTAAAGCTAAATATCCGTGAGATACGCGATACACGAACATGCAGCCGTCACTTATCGTACGGGACGACGAAGATACGGGTTGAAATGCGCCGCGACCTTTCGCCGTGCTCCCTCACCGACCGACTGCTGCTACTGCGTAGCGGCGGCGGTAGCGGCGCTAGTCACGTGAGTCACGCGTCACGCCGGCTACGCAATAGCAGCAGTCGGTCAGTTAGGTACGACGGCGCGTCGCGACGCATTTCAACTTTCAACTCGCATCCTCGTCGTTCCGTACGAGTTTTTGACGCGAGCTATTGTTTCGAGAGTACTGTGGAATGTCGAAAGTGAAGTGTCGGGCGTTCGTGTCAACGTCCGTCGTGTCAACGTCAGTCGGATACGATGCATCGTGCGAAGTCGTGTCGCGTTCAATCGTGTTTCGCATCTTCTCCGTTGCCTCGTATTCCGAGTTTCCGAAGCGTGTGAGTACCGGGAGTGTTTCGAGAGTGCCAAAAACGAAGGATCGTGCGACAGCTGCAGCGGAGCTACGGTGGACAGAGCGACCAGCGGCGAGCAATTGTGCCGACTGCTCTCGTGACGGACATTTTAGTCACACAAGTCTTGCGAAATACGTGCCACGGGAGGTTACCGATATGCAGAGATTGAATAAGTATACGTTACGATCGACAAGCGTTAAAAGCTGGGCTAAACAAGATTGTATTTATCAAACTATACCAACAAAATGCGTTGCGACGCCACTCGACTCGGAGTTGATCGGAGCTGTGTCCCTGCACGGTATTCCACGATGTGAGTCAATTCAGTAGCTAAATTGTAAACGCGATTGACCGTTCGAAAATGTACGATCGATTGGTGCTACACGCGTAATACATTTCAAACATATAAATTTTGCGAATGATAAATATTGTTGATAAATCATCGTACATTACACAATGTATTTTTCTTTAGTCTATCTGACGACTAGCGTATTACTTATCTTTCTTGCGAGTGAATCCAATCCTAAAATCAAGCGGCAAAGTAGCAGTTATATGATTGGCTCTTACTTTTAAATCCAACCAATTATATATCCCATCGAATAGCAAGCAACCTACGTTTAAATTGGCGGAAAATTCAAAATGTAAAGAAAGGATATTTTTTTAAACAACGATATTGTTATAAAAATAATTGCAGCCTTTAAAATGTCAAGAACAGATAAATTACGATTTATTTACGTTTAAAGTTACATATATAACAAAAAACTAACTAGTTAAAAATGACGTTAAGATTAAATTGAGTTAAATTAAAGGTTAATTTTGAAAAACAATTTTTATTCATATCAAATTAGAAATTCGTGAGTTTTAAAGTTCAATTACTCAAAACAGTTATAATATAAATCATCAGACAAATTAATGTTTTAGTTAAAAAGCTAAAAATTAAAAAATAAAATTTAAAAAATTAATAACTTTGAACTTAATTCAGGTAATTTTAAATAATTTAATTTCTAACTTTAATTAGTTATTTTTGAAACACATAAATTTTAATTTATTAACTTTTTTTTAAGTTAAAAATTTATTTATGTAACAAAAGATAATAGAAAAAAATTCTTACATAAAAAATATTTCTTTGTATTATTTCACAAAAACTTAACGTACAAATAAATTATTAGATTTGTTTGAGGCTGTATAAACTAATTGTTTTGAGTAATCTGATTTTAAAAACTTACGAATTTCTAATTTAATATGAATGTAATATATGCTCAAAATTAATTTTTAATTTAAGTTAATTTAATCTTAACTTTAAATAAATGTGAAAGGAAAGTTATTAAAAGACACTACGCAAGAGATTATATAACAAATAAAAAAGGAATAGTTAAGCTGGAGTAATTTAGCATTTACATACTTTTTTTTGCTAAAACTGAAGCTTGGGTATCATCAGACAAGTATCAAATACAATCATCATAGAGTTTAAATGTAACGTTAAAAGGAATGAAATTCGTTGAAACAAATTTTGAAATGTAGCCTTTGTTAACATAATATCACGCGTTGCCTACGACACAAATATTTATCTCTGCAGATAACTAGCGATGTTTGTGTTTGAGACATAACAGTTCAAAGATATCGTTCAGTCAGTTACGCGTTGTCATTTCAGAAGTGCTCTGTACAGTTTCATGAAATGGATACTCCCCTTGGACGCAATCTCAAAATCATCGGTGTCGATGTGAAAGATATAAGATTTCCAACGTCATTAAACCGCGATGGAAGCGATGCAATGGTATGCATTATGAAAGAATTTGCATTAACATATTCATTATTTTGATAAATTGATACAAACACATTCACAAGTAATACACATATTAATATATATATATATATATATATATATATATATATATATATATATATATATATATATATCAATATGTCTTAATATACATGATAAACATTTCTGCCTATCATGCCAGTTTTATTTAAGACACGCAATTCAAAAACAAAGTGGTATGTCAATACTGATGATTAATACTGGCAAATTTCCTTCTTCTAATACATATTTTATTAATATGTATTTTAATTATTGATTAAAAATATTTATACATATATTAATAAATGTGTAATATATATCTTTGTACATTGTCAAAATTATATTTAAATAACTATTGGTTTTTATTAATAACAACAGCATACCGATCCCGATTATTCTTGCGTGTATGTAACAATTGAAACAAATGAAAAAAAGTATAAAGGATATGGTCTTACGTTTACCCTGGGAAGAGGAACTGAGATCGGTATTGTATATTATTAACATACATTAATAATACTTTAGATTCAAAATTGGAAAATAACGCATTACTTGTAACGTCGTTATTGTTGCTTGGTTGCAAATCATTACTTTTTCTGTAACGGCAACGAATTTGATATCGCGCGTTACTTTTACATTCATATATTATTCTAATAATATTTTTTTAGTTGCGCGAGCATGTGAGTCTCTAGCCACAATAATAATGAACAAAGAATTAACATCGATCTACGACAATTTTGGGATATTTTGGAGACGTTTAACGAGCGACTCGCAATTGAGATGGGTAACGTATAACATAGAGTAACATGTTAATTACATAATAATTAACGAAATATGATTTGAATATCTTAGGTCGGACCGGAGAAAGGCGTGATACATCTAGCTACAGCGGCTATTATAAACGCATTGTGGGACTTATGGGGACGTATTGAAGGCAAACCTGTCTGGAAGCTTCTTTCAGACATGTCACCAGACAAGCTCGTTACCGTTATGGATTTCAGATACATGTAAGTCAAAACTTTTTCTAAACAAAAGCACTGAGTTACATTTACGCTCACAATTGAATTCTGGGTATACATTTCTATGTAGTGGAGACGTAGTGAACGAGTTTAATGCGAGAGAAATACTCAAAGAGAGACAAACACATAAGAAAGAGCAAGAGATAAAGCTGCTGAAGAATGGCTATCCTGCATATACCACGCAGGTCGGATGGCTGGGCTACAACGACCAGCAACTCGAGGATCTCTGCAAGAAATTTTTGGATCTCGGTTATACAGCGTTCAAGATCAAAGTGGGCCAAAACTTGGAGGATGACATTAGAAGATGCGAACTGATACGCAGGGTGATAGGCTACGAGAACAAATTGATGTTAGATGCGAACCAGGTGTGGGACGTGCACGAAGCGATTGACTGGATGCAGCACCTTGTGAAATTTAAACCCACTTGGATAGAGGAGCCGACCTCTCCTGACGATATTCACGGGCATTCCAAGATACTTGCCAAGTTGCAGCCGTACAATGTCGGGGTGGCCAGCGGCGAGATGTGCGCAAATCGCATTATGTTCAAGCAGTTCCTGACTGGCAACGCGATCAATTATTGTCAAGTCGATGCGGCAAGAATGGGTGGAATTAACGAAATCTTAACTGTATATATAATGGCGTACATATTAAAGAGTAAGTATAATATCAGTATAAATCTAAGTCAATTATCTACTAATTATTAATAATTTGAATTTTTGTACTTAATTTTTCCCTTCTTCAATATTTAAAAAAAATTATTCTTGACAAACTAATAAATTTAAAGAAAATCAGAATGTGAAAAATTTCTTATTTGCAGAACCAGTTTGCCCACATGCTGGTGGAGTAGGCTTGTGTGAGATGATTCAGCATCTTCAAATGTGGGACTACATTTGCTTAAGTCAGACCACTCAAGATCGTATAATAGAATTTGTGGACCAACAACACGAGCACTTTGTGGATCCTGTTCGTATTAATAATGCACATTACATGCCACCTTTGCGTCCTGGATACTCGACTGAACTTAAGGAAGAGAGCATCAGAGAGTACATGTATCCAGAAGGCTTTTATTGGAAAAACAAAATTACTGAAAAAGAAAAAACTGAGGATTAAAGATTAAAGATTCTTTTTAGAAATTCTTTATATGTACTATTATATTTTATTATAAAAACAATCTAAATAAAACTACTTTTAAAATATACATTTAAAAATACAACAAATAAGATACATACAGAGTGTCCGATATTAGATGTAATATTGCTTATGAGCATATAGAGTAAATTAAATAAAAGTTATTATTTACAAGACATTAGACACGCAATAGCATGCAACTATAATTGTGCTGTTCGCAAAAAAACATTTCTAAACATCTTTTCGTGTGCCTAGCAATGATGACTGTTTAGCAGTTATATCTCGTCATGCACTTACATTTGGCAGTCAAATAAGCAAATTTGACTTTCTTTATAAATTAATACAATTTGTTAATTAATATGAAAATTGCAAAACTTACAATATGGTACAGGATCTTTTCGACTCGGTTTAATTTATTCTACTCATAAGCGGTGTTACACACAATGTTAGACACTTTGTACATATATTTAGTACATAAAAATAAAATATAATATACAATTTCACTTAATTTTCATTAATAATAAACTTTGCCATACCCCACAATAAATATTTACGTCCGCAACCACACTAAATGCTTCAATAGTATAGAGCAAGAATTTCATTTCGTTACTAGGAAGACAAATAACAAGTAAAATTATAACAATGCTCTACAGTTTACAATTTTCTAGGCGAGATTTCACATAATCTGTCTGTAAAAGGATAAACGATATAATGAAGACTTGTCTTTTATAATGCTTGTACTATAAGATTTATAATCTCTATACTTACACCCACGAACCAAAAGTTATTGGGATTGAACATAAATTTTCTCATAGCGTTCATTTTGTCTACTGGTGAAATTACATGTAAATGTAAATGATCAACGGTATTAAACGGTGGCCAGTGAAATCCTGTTCGTATAGATGCTGGATCAAGGTTCAGCTTTTCAGAAATAATGCCTACAGTAGCAACAATCTTGTCAACTGAAATTTAGATATAATCAAAGAATAATCATCCATAGAAAGATCAATAATCAATTATTATATTAAAAATACTTTTAGATTAAAGAAAATTACTCTTAATTAGATTAAAAGTATTCTTTAATAAGAGAGACACATTTTTATGCATATTTTTACATGGGTAAAAATAAAATACTTGCTAAATGCTCCTTGAATCATTATAACAAATAAATTATAAATTTATGCAGTTATTTGGTGTATGTTGATTTGTAAATGTTAATAGAAACAAACCTGTAATACTTACAAAGTTCAGAATCTTCAGGTTTAAGTGTTTTCGCATTGCGTATATGTTTATTTGGTATTATCAAATAATGATGCGTGGATGCTGGATTAATGTCCTTAATACATGTAACATCATCGTCCTAGCAACAAAAAATATACGTCATGTAAGTTACAGACATTTGCACAATTCTATATTAAATTTATGAATGTGTACATTTTATTTAACTTATAGCACAAATGAGCTGTCAAATAATTAAGGTTAACCTCTTATACCTCGTAAATTTTGTCGCCGGGTTCCTCGTTTCTAATAATTTTGCAAAAAGTGCAATTTGCCAGCTGCTGAGCCATTAGAAATTTATGTTAATTTCGATAATATCAAATGACAGCTTATTCAGAAATTATTGGAGCATCATTTCTAAACTGTTACACCGTACACATTAGTGTTCTCAGATAATAGGTCTCGAGAAGCACTTATCGATAGACGGTAACAAACAGTTAGTTGGAAATACATAATAGACGTTGCTTTCTAAACTCTCGAAAAATCACAAATTTATCCGAGGACCATGTGCAACAAGGAGGTTGTCAAGTATAGCCTTCTTGTTTCTCATGTGTTTTTGATTTTTCCTTCTCCACCAAGGCGTACCCTTCGGCCAATCAGAGCGCATCAATGCATCCCTGATCACCACCCACGACGACCAATGAGCGCGCCGGTCACGTGTAACTGGGGTTGCTTTGACAAGCTCTTCGCCGAGCATGTTTCTCGAATAACTTGGCGATTTGTTGAGAGTCTAGAAAGACGCGTACACGCCTGTATTCTCAAATTTATGTTACCATCTGTTAACAATTGCATCTTGAAAGAGACGGGAGAAAGCGTACGGGATATCGACTCTATCTTTTTACCTCCTACCCTGATATACGTTCCCGATAATTTTGACGATTAGTACAATTTATGAAATATAAATGGCGTACACTGTACAATACAGTATGGCGCGGTTGGCGTACAGTTTAGAGTTTAGAGGTCCAATAGTAATTCAGATTTTTCAACATAACTTTAATGTTTTTTAAAAATTCTATATAGAATCACAAATTGTGACAAATCGATATTTAATTACGAATCAAATTATGTATGGCAATTTTTAAATACGTATTTAATAGCGATACGAGATTATAACTCTTTGTACGAAAATTATCTTTGAACGTTGCATTTATTTAATACAGCGCATCAAGACAACATACGCAAGAAATTTAAAATCCACTTCAATCACGAGTACGCAAAATAAAACGAATACAAATTACGAACTGTTTACTTCTTCGTCCAAATCGATCTGAATCCTTATAAACACAAATTTGTTCTGATGACAGATCATTTGCTATGTTTATATACATATACATATGTATATGTGTGTATACTTTAAGCAATAAGGATGTTTCCTGAAGATAATGATTCAGTCACGTCGTTATTGTCGTCAATTTTATTCGCGAGTATTGCTACGATACAGGAAAATGACAGACGTAACAATTACTGAGATTAAAGTGCACGATATAAGATTTCCGACATCGCTTCGGTGTATTGGAAGCGATTCAATGGTATGCATTGTAACATTAATTTTCTTATAATTTTAACGTTAATAAAATAGACTTATTTGCGCGTGTATAATTCCTCTTTTTTATTATCTTCGAATTATCGTCAGGATTATATCTAACGTAATCGACTCTTATTTGTAATAGCATGACAAACCCAATCACGCTGTTACGTACGTAATAATTGAAACTAACAAGAATGACTTGAAGGGATACGGCATCACAAGCACTTTGGGAAGAGGAAATGAATTTGGTATTTATTAATAATATTAATTTTCTCTTTCTCGTTTCCATTATTGATAATATGTTAATTATAATAAATAAATAAATTTTATAGTGGTGCAAACGTGCAAACACATAATCAGACTTGTAAAGAATCGAAAGATTAAGGAGATTTACTCAAATTTTGCATTCTTTTGGAGAGAGTTAACGAACGACCCGGAATTACGACATGTAACGTATAAGGAAACAAGTGACAAATATTTATTGTACTATTTAAAGTATGACACAAAATGTAATTTATATAACATTTTAGTTAGGGCCGGAGTGTGGTGTGGTACATCTAGCTGTAGCAGCCATCGTGAATGCATTATGGGATCTGTGGGCACGTTTCGAGAAAAAACCTGTCTGGCAGCTGCTTACTGAAATGACACCTGAACAGCTTGTTTCCACGATAGATTTTAGATACATGTAAGAATTTAGATACAAATCCTGTTTCATCCAACGTTACGTTTTATGCCTCAATTGTATTGTAAAAATATTAATACATCATTATATTAAATATGCCTGGTGAAAATTTTTTTCAGAATCTTTATATGAATTGGAGCACTTTCTAGAAATACTGAGAAAGTCTACATCTTTTTTTCAGAATTTTTCATATGTGTGAATTCTGAAATATTCCAAGATTCTTACAAAGGAATTTTCTAAAAAGTTATAAAATTATACAAAAATTCTGAAGAGAACTTAAAAATTTATATGAAAAGTTCCGAGAAAAATTTATTATTTACGATAAAAAAATTTTTTTTAATTCTGAATTCTTATATTAATTATTTGAAATTTCTTTTGTATATACAGTACAGATGTGGTGACCAAAGAGGAGGCAATTCAAATGCTTAAGGAAAACGAATCGTACAAAAAGAAAAATGAGGGGATATTACAAAGAATAGGATATCCCATGTACACAGCTGATGTTGGATGGTGGAGTTTTAAAGAGCAACAAATTATAAGTAGCTCCAAGAAATTTAAGAAACTCAACTTTGACACCTTTAAGATATCTGTGGGTCGCTCAGTTGGCGAGAGCTTCAAGAAATATAAAGTGATACGTAGCACGATAGGAAAAAAGAAGAAAATCCTGGTGGATGCGAATGAATTCTGGGACGGCGAAGAAGCGATAAGTGCTGTGACAAGTTTCAAGGAAACTCTTCCCGTATGCATAGAAGAACCAACATCCACCGACAATGTCTCAGCTTATGCTAAAATACGAAAGTCATTAAAAAAGCTTAAACCTTCGGTGCAAGTGACCTGCGGTGAAACATGCGCAAACCGCGTACAATTCAAACAATTCTTAAAAGAAGAAAACATCGATTTCTGGGAAATTAACGTGGGAAGGCTCGGTGGAGTTAACGAAGCCTTAGCTGTATACTTTATGGCAAAAAAGCACAACAGTAAGTTTACAATCGACGATAATTATATTTTTTAGATTTTAATAATTCAGAGAATTATTATATGACTTTTTGTCAATTTTTGCGAAATGCAAATTCTTTTTATTTATAGTACCTGTATGGGGGCATGCTGGTGGAATAGGTCTGGGTGAGATGATCCAACATCTTCAAATATGGGATTTTATTTGCTTGAGTCAATCTATGAACACTATGATAGAATATGTCAATCATCAGCATGGATACTTTGTAGATCCTATATTCGTTAGAAATACTTTTTGTTTACTGCCTACGCGTCCTGGATTTTCAACTCAGCTTAAGAATAAGGCCCTTAAGCGATGGTCTTATCCAGATGGTAAACACTGGATACATCTGTTTAAGATTAAAGTCTTCGAGAATGAACTTAATTATTAAAAAGAAAAATAACACGAAAAAACTTTACTGATAAAACAAAAAGTTTTTCGATAAAAACATTTATGCTATATGAAATCGATATATTTTTAAAATATTTTAAAACATTCATTTTGAAACATGTACTTTATACTCAAAATTATATGCTATTTTATAATAAACATGTATCTATAATAATAATTTTATAATAAACATTTTCAGCAAATCAAATATTTTTGTTTTCACAGCTGTCGTATAAAATTAGTAGGAGTCGTAAAAACTGATTTACCTAATTGGAAAATAAAGAGAAAAAATATTAAAGACTTATACAAATCAAAAACGCTTCTTTGATTGCATTACTTTTTAATTTAAAATATATATAAACTGTACATATATATATGTATTTATAAGTAGCATATATCTATTATGTATATTTTTATGTAATATAGTTGATGTGAGCATGATAAATTAATAATATGTGTAACATATTTATACGAGTGGCAGTTGAGCTGAGAGGGAATCTTAAATTTTTCTAAGAAACTGTTAAGAGCCATATCTACCTATTCTGTAAATATTTACCATCTTATCCTTCGTGAAAAACTTATCTTTCTTTTTACAATCCCTCTTTTGTTAATAAAATCAAATGAAACGGAAGTTTCTCAATAATACAAAAATTAATAAAAACCCTAATCATTATCAGTCCATTTTATATGGAATATGTTTTAAATTATTAGCACATAAGTTCTTCTTTCCTCGAAGAAAGCTTTCACGTCGCAATACTACCGAACTAGAATAGCCAATGTCGTTCTATGAATAGACACGAGTTGTTTTAGTTTCAAAGTATTGACTCACTTAATCACATTTTTATACAACATAAATACGTAAAATGTTTGCCAATTTCGCGCAAGATAAAACGCGGAAATGACACGTCAAAAGAATAAAATCGTTTATAAATCCTTTAAATCGTAATTTTGTTCTTATATCATTCCATTTCAGCCATTCGTATTATAACAAATGTCATCATTACGTATTCAAATTTTATGGATCTTTTCCCTATCGACATATGCTCACGAATGTATCCTCTGTTATGCGAAATTATGCAAGAAACATTTCAATTCAAGAATTCAGTGCACGAATTTTATCAAAGTAAGACGATGTAAAACATAAGAGATTAAACTTTGAAGATACTTTCAAGAAATCATCGCTACAATCTCTTGTGTTGTCAATCGCTACGATGAATGGCATTTCTTGTTTGACTTCGCCCAACAGGATACTGCTGTCCGTTATTCATTATATCTATTCTCACCTAACGCTTCATAAGTGACTTAAGTGCTAAAGTAGTTTTCGTTGGGGCACCCCCCTCGGTCTCTGTACAATGTGCTCTTTTTATAAATAACTCTTATAAATTAGTATAGTCTAAGTTTCTTGTTCCGACATAAAAATCATACAATGTACATAATGCTTGCTTACGGCGATCCACTTTTAATACTGCGCGTAAATCTTCATCCTTCGCTATCGTAGTGTGTTTTTGTAATGACATTCTATCTCACTGATCGGTATCTAATCTCTTAGAATGCCGTCCGCGCGTGTGTTTGCTTTTTAAAGAGTTGTTTGAGGAGCTGCCGCGAATCGAAAAGTTCGGAGCTTAAGCTAACTTAATACTCTAGTAAAGAGGTAAGTTTCAGCTGCCCGGGTAAGCCATTTGATCTGGAAGGGCGGATGAGTGGTTCTGGTTGGGACTCTGATGGAAATGTGGATTGGTGCCATCCTGCGAGAGATCGCCGACGACGGGTTCCTCGTATTTGCCTCGCTTGAAGCGCCCGTACAATGACGAATACGGCAGATTGTAGTGGATTGCCGCTTGATTTATACTCATATGACCTAATCTGCAATAGTAAAATTCAGGAGCAAAATGATTATCTTGCATCAAAAATTTGCATTAGCTATAAAAGATTCATTCGAGTTTTATACATCGTTCTATAAAATCAAAACTTTGTAAAGTTTTTATAATCGTTTTAAGTTTTCAAAATATATGCATTAAATGAAATATATGGTTATATATTGAATAATTTAATCTACAATTAATAAATTTCTTCAAATTGAGTAGTTGAAATATATCAATCTAATTATAGCGTATCAATTTTATTGAACAGAAAGATGAGCGATAGAGAAGAGTCACTTATTATATATACCTGACAGCCTCGAGAGCTTCAGTCATAGCGTCTTCGCTCCACGGCGTGGGATTGCTCCTGCTAAGCTCGATTCCTTCCCGCTTGCATCTTCCATACAAAGTCCCCGTAGGTATACCGAATTCCGTCGACGCTCTCTGAACAGACGTCTGACCAGATCTTATTGCTTCTAGAGCGCGGTCCAGATCAGCGGGCGTCCACGTGGTGGGACTCGCGTTGAACGGTGCGGCCAACCTGATACCTTCTCTCCTAGCAATCTTGTATAACGTACTGGAAGGTATGCCATACGCTTTGGACGCCTTGTTAGCCGAAATGGAGCCGGTGCGTAACGCTTCTAAAGCGTTATTCAAACTCTCGTCACTCCAGGATTTCGTGGGACCGTCCTTCTTCGGTGTGTCGATGCCCAGTCGATGTGCCCGTTGCCACAGAGTTGTCGAGGGAATACCAAATGTTGCTGAAATGTTTATAAATTTGTTCATTTAATTTATTTTATACACAGTATCGTTAATGTTATGAGCTACATTTGTTAAACATTAAATTTACTAGATTTTTAATTTTTTTATTTTACACAAGTCATAAATATATGTATATAAGTTACATATTATATTACACTGACTGACAATAGTTATTATTCACTATAGAAATTATAAACTCTATATATAATACAGAAAAAAAATTAATCATTCTTCAATTAAAAGTCAAATTTTTGATAATTTCTTGGTAATATCAAATAATCAGCAACAGACAAACGAGTAAAAATTGAAATTCGGAATACATTTCTTTTCTTACCCGAAGCTTTAGTCAGGCTCATGTTGTGATTCCTCAGCGCTTCTAAAGCTGCGTCCATGTCCTCCTGCGTCCACGACTTCGAGCCGTGGTGATGCGAACTGGATTGTCCGCTGTGCCCCCTCGAATTGTTCTCACCTGAGTCCGACTGGCCGGAGCTTCCCGACGGCATCAGTCCCAGCAATTCCGGTGTTATCATCATCATGTTGTCACTGTCGGCGGCATTCTTCGAGCTCACGCTCGCCCGATCAGACATGTGACTGTCTATGTCGATCGTGTCCGAGGAGTCCATCGTGTGCAGCGTCTCGAACTTGATTTTGACGGCGTCGCAATTCTGAATCTCTGCAAACAGATCGCGGAAAACGGGCATGACACGCCACTGCTATTGGCGCTTCGCGCCGAGGAAACTAGATATAATTTTCGCGACGGTATATATCTTCGCCGTGGGACTCGCGGAAGTTAGTTGGTAAGCCTCGATGGTACCTGAGGATCGATAAGCGAGCGCTGTCGAAGGCGAAACTGGACGCGGAAGGACGCTAAATGAGGCTGCGTGGGCTGCTACGGACCGAGCAACGCAAATCTAATCGCGACTAGTTAAGCATGATTAGGCCAATTATTTTGATTCCCTGTCCGCCTAATGACCGGGCTGCACTTTCAGCCCGGTAGTGTTTTACCCTACGCCGCGCCCTCATGTCTGAAGCACGAATGAAAGCGTACGACGTTGAACGGACCGAATAAACGGGAGACTTCTATCACGCGAGATGGGCGAAACAAGACACGATGATCACCTATACTATTGGAATTGGATATATTTGGTTATCGAAGTGTGGGATTCGCGAAAGTGACGCACGTTCTGTACCGTTCAAAGTCGATAAGAGAGAAGAAATATTTGCAAAGAAATATTAAAATAGACGAGTCGATTCAGTAAAATTGATATAAAACGCAATTAAATTATTTTATAAACTTTTCTTCCTCCTCTCCGATAAATATTCGAAAATCCTGTATATATTCCGAGTAACACACACACATTTATTAAACGTTATCGTCTCGAGTGGAAATTGTATTTTTACTACATTTGCGCGCTCAAAAAAGGGTCCTTTATAGTCCTTAAAATATGCATATCGTTCTCCCTTTATTACCCTAACGAAGAAGCGAGATATATGTGTTTCACAATATCTTTTCGCAACGAGTCCATCGGGACTCTGCCCCAGTTTCATTTAGTGTTGTTCATTAACAAAAATTGGCAAGAAAGAAAACGAATGAATTCGGAAGGGATTAAAAGCGATTATCTTACTTCATTTTACACTCGTGTACAATTGCGACGATCGTCGTCGAGAACCGCTACTCCCGAGGTAAGAAACGGCACTCAAGAATCGTAAAGTTTTATACCTGTAGAATGATGATCCGGATCTCTCAGGTGGGTAATGGTGGTACCGACCAGGGTGGCGCTGGGTGGGGTGGGTTGGGTCTCGGGGGGCAAATCGACCTCTCCGGGATCCGGATGGTGGCCATAGTGCCCTAGCCCTGTGTGACAGAACATGTCACCTTTTTATTCGACGTGAAAAGGGTCCGTCCCGGTTGATCCTGAAAACGGTAAATCGCCCCACACCTGGAAGCTTCCGAATAATCGTGACGCAAGTGTCTTTCGTTCCTATTTTTCAAGTCTGATGATAAGTTATTTATTTACATTGAAATGTAAAATACGCATGTGTGTACTAAAGAAAATTTATTTAAAAAAATATCAATAAACAAGAAAATAGAAAAATTGATACGACGCGAAATTTTCATTAAAATAACAAATTGATTAAGAGACTCACGTTTTGCGAGAGATACACGTGAAGGAAAAAATAAAGTTCGACAATAAAGTTCCAGGCGTGGGGCAAAAATCTCAATTGATCTACTTACCGTTGTTACTCGTGCCGTTACCGTTGTTGTTGTTATTGTTATTATTATTACGCTGGCAAGTTTCCAGTGCTACTGCTGCTGTCGCTGTCTCCGTGCACTCTTCATCTTCAGCTTGCCAGTCCCGATGGTTCTGTGGAATATCCGGTACGAATTTAGCGTCGACCCTGACGAGATCGAACCCACCGACGTGGGATAGCCGTTGCGTTTTCCTCACTTCGTCTTTTTCAAACGATCAATTCTCTGCTACTTAAATTCGAATAAACTATCCACACTGCGATAATTTTCCCATGATATAAGTGTTTCTTGTGATAAATACAATTTATATTATTATATTTTCATCAAGCTGTCTATAATAAGTTTTTATCAAGAATTAAATATTGGATAATGGATCATGCTGCATTAATAATCTAATATAATAAATAATCTCTGGTCAAGCATTAACTTAAAAAAAATTTCCTAAAAATATTAGAATTATATAGAACTATATAGAACATGATATTATAATTTAATTATATTACAAATATATTGTAAATAATATTATAAATTATGTAATAATAAATTCTAAATAATATTTACATTACGTTATAAAAATAAATTTAATTATTTAATTTATTTATATTCGTGTTTGTATTTATA
Source organism: Solenopsis invicta (assembly GCF_016802725.1). Lineage (NCBI taxonomy): Eukaryota > Metazoa > Arthropoda > Insecta > Hymenoptera > Formicidae > Solenopsis > Solenopsis invicta. The sequence continues at coordinate 26,341,613 of NC_052667.1, forward strand.
ATATAAAACATTATAAAGACATGATTGAATAATTAATTTAGAAAAAATTTTTTTTTAATTTTAAAATTTTACATATCACATTATAGAAAATGTATAAACGCGAAATACTCTTCTTTCATTATTCATAAAACATCCATTAGAATTAAGAATTTATAACAGAGTACCGCTACAGTAGCTGAGAATTGAAAAGTTTCGCTGTGTCTCTCAAAAGTTATAATAATAATTGTATTATTATATGTACGCGTAAAGTTAGAGTTTCTAAAATACACCGTTTACGATCGTTTGAATTTAATAAAACTGATTAGTTGCTCAGAAAATATTCAGTGCCGGCTCTTATTGAACAGATATCTTCTTCAACTTTTATTAGTCTCAAAAATTACCTCTTTGTTATCGCGGCTGTAATCGTTGTTGGCCTCTTCCTCTTTGTAGCGATCGTAATGTCTCGGATCGGCAGAGCGCGGCTCGAACGTGGGCCGCTCGATTCTGGGTCTCTTGTACCGTTGATGGTGCTTCTTCAGCTTCGTGTAGTTCAACCTCGGGGTGCCGGACTCCCTCGGCGGCGAGCTCAGGCTCACGGGTGGCGGACCGTCCCTGTTCTCCGGCACCTCGCACAAGCCCTTGATCTTTAGCTGGTCGGCCGTCTTCAAGAGCGACTGTGGAATAAACAAAAAACACTGTGAGTCGCCACGGATCGGCGTGTAACTTCAAAAGTCACGCGTCGCTGGCTGCGTGAGCCACCTTTAAAAACGTATTTAATAGAGAACACGCGGACTTGTTCAGAAACACATGTGATTTCTAAAACCATCAGGGCGTGTTTCTTATGCTACAAAATATTAATAGTATATTAATTACAGTATTAATTAAAATATTAAAATATTTGGATTAATTTCTAACGCGTTTGTTGCACGAGCTTTCGTATTAAAAATTACTGTCGAGTCTCAAGGATTGACGTTTGCGGGTTAGCGCGTCCGTCGCGTGGAGGAATTGCCACACGTTCGCCACGCGATTAATTCGTTAATTAACGGGACTGTATAATCGAGGTGAGAGCCGTGTGTGGAAAACGCGCGCGGAAAACAGCGCGTTCGGGGAATCAAGGCGCGGGCGCGGAATAGAAAAATACTCATTTCGGTAAACCGCTTTGCGAGTGGCGGACGAAGGACCGCGCGGGTCCGGTCCGATTGGATTTGCATATTTCTCGCGCGAGAGCTCGTCGTCCCAGCATCTCGTTCCGCCCGGCGGCGGTGCAATTTCATCTCGGCGACGGGCGTCGACGGCGGCGGAGGCGGCGGCGGTGGCGGCGGCGGCGGCGTCGACGTCGAGCACCGTTCGTCCACCCACCAAACGTCGCTCCTGAAAATCAGCGCCGGCGAGCCAGTTTCGGCGGGCGTTGCAGCGGCGACGACAATCCGTGACGAGACGCGACACGACTCCGGTGAAAATCGCATTTTAGAAAACCGATGTCGAGAAGACGCCTGCTTCCCTTCAGCTTTCACGAGCTCAAGGTGTGCGAGATAGTTAGAAAAGGGAGACGGCTATTTTCGCAGGTTCAGGACCGATGAAGCTGAGCGGATATTCGATGTTATCGAAACCATAATATAATGAAATGTTTTATAAAAATGTTGTATTAATATATAATATATGTACGATAAACGTGTGTTTGCATTTCTCAAATCAAAATTTATGGTTAATTTAAAAATTTGCAAGACACGCGACTTTCTTGACATAAGTTTAAAAGTATTATGAATTGAGCGTTTATAATAAATTTGTATTAGGACAAAGCCTGGATCTGATATATATATATATATATATATATTTTTTTTTTTTTTAAATAAATATACGACATGTATGAAAGACTGGTAAGGACTCGTTACAAGTTCGCGATAAACGTCCTCGCGAAGTAACCTTGAAATCTCGTTGCGCGGGAGTAGGGGAGTGAAGTTTAAGAGACGAATGAACGGCGAAACGAGGAGGAAGTGAGGTCACGAGGAGGAAGATGATGGACGCCACCTCCGCGTGGCGTAACCGCGTCAAGTCGCGTGGCTTCTCGGGACGTCGGGACGTCCACGTGGCCGACCTGTATAGAGGACCTTGCCCGATAGGATCGTCCTACGGACGATGACCAAGAGAAGAAGAGCGATGACGCAAAGCAAAGAAACGAGAGAGAGAAAAAGAGAGAGAGAGACACGGCAAGGAGAAGCAAGAGAGCGGAAGAGAGAAGACCTAACGGCAGCGACCCTCGCACGCCGGAGCCGCTCTCTGTTCTTTAATCAAGCCGGGGGTGGCACGATTAGGCGGGGTCTGCGCGGTTGCCGGCGGCGTGAGAGTGGCACCGCGGTGGAGTAACAGGGAGGCAGAGGGGATAGAAGGTGGAAGAGAACCAGGGGACAGAGGCAGGTTGCACCGGGGGGAGGGGGAAGGGTGTCAGTGGCGGCTGGAACGCGTTGCGTGGGTGGAGAATCGGAGGGTGTGAGATGGCAGATCGGGCTGGATGGATTGAGAGAGAGTGTGACAAGGAGAGCGAGAGAGAGAGAGAGAGAGAATACAAAAGATAGAAAGAGAAAGAAGAGTGACAGAGAAAGGAAGAAGTGAGATGGGGAACGAGAGAGAGAGAGAGATAAAGAGAGAAAAATTTACAGAGAAAAGGAGAGATGCAAACAAGGGAATAAGAGGGAATTGAGAGCAAGGAGGATGGCGCGCGCAGGAAAGAGGGTTGCGGCGGAGAGGGCTGAAACGTGGCGGAGGCAAAAACGCCTGCAGGAAGAATGGGGAGGCCTCCGACGCGGCTGTCGCGGCCCCAGGGCCGTATCGACCACCCCCAACCCCTGACAGGCGCACATACACACAACACATACACACACTCTCTCTCTCTCTCGCTCTTATTTCTCTCGGTGTTCGCGACGGCTTCGACACCAATGACTTCCAAGCGTTTCCACACGCGCACACGCGTCCGCCTGTCCCTCTTTCTCTCACCCTGTCGCTCTCGTGCTTTCGCTCGTTCGCCGGCTCGTTACGGCCGGGCGTGTGCACGGCCGCCCGAAACGTCCGCGGATCTTCGATCTCGGCGGCTCGGGGAGTTTGATGGCGCTGGTCGGGTCGCGGGGCATGCGATAATCGAGCGTCTCCGTCGGGACGAATGAGGAAGCGAGCGAACGTCCACCCTCCCCGACGAGGATGACGACGGTGATGACAGTGGTGCGACTTTCGGCGAAGAGGATTACGCCACAGATCGTGGGCCCGAAATGCACTCATAGAGCCAAACGCAGTAATAATTGATCTCATCAAACGTGCGATAGGACCCCTAGATTCTTCTAACGTCATTCTTAGAGATTGAAGATGCAAAGGAAATTTAATCTCAATATTGTGTACGCGTGCTAAAGAAAATAAAAAGCGTTATTTATTACAGGCGCAGTATCGATACCTTCTAACAATATTTTGCAATTTACTAATAATGTTAATTTATAAATTTGATATTAATTTACATGTAAATTATCGAGATCCAAATTTTTAACTTGATAGCAATATTTAAAAAAAAAAAAAAAAAATCGTACAATTTCAGCAATTTCTCAATATTTCCGAGTTTTTCTCCGAGTCTTTCGGAAAAGCGATAAACCTGTGGAATAAAGTCGGTTGTAGAAAAGGTCTCCGTCACTATTCTTCCATTGCTACAACCGCTTTCGCCGTGTAATTGAAGGACACTCGATAACAATGCATGACGCGTTATAATTTTGGTGCACATTGTCCGTTTTAACAGCATTCGTTTTCTCTCGGTTAATGGATCGGATCGAGCGATTCGTAATTGGGGCAAAATATTGTCAAGCATCCAATTTTATGACGCCGCAATACTATAATGGATTTGTAATAATAAGAATTGTCGAATTTTTGTGTCAATCTCTACTCATTATACGGTTTCTCGGTATATAGAGAGGAATTTAAAGTAATGCCTCGCAATTACGGAAATTTTAGCAGTGGAACTTCCATGTGTAAATTTGCATTGCGCACTACAATGCTCGCAATACCACTGCCTTCAAATTTAACATTCATTCTTTTCCGTATGCTTTAACTTCAGAATTAAAATCAGTCAGATTAAAATTTATAAAGCAGCGAGAAATTTAAGTGTAAGTAATTTATAACGATGAATGTAGATAAGAAAAAGAAAAGAGATTTGCCTGTAACTTCGTAATAAAAAAATTTTTTAACACTAATAATCTTTTTGCTCAAGCTTAATAAATTGACCAAATGTATGACTATATATATTTTTGGCAAATAAAAAAAAAGCAAGATCCAAATTATTATGCATACATGAAATTAATTATAACTAAAAATTATGCAATTGTTAGAAATTAAAAATCGAAGCTTTACTTAATTTTATTTTACATTTTGATCAATTACGTGTATGCATTGTGATTAAACAGTTTCTTTAAAAAAATGTTTTATGCTCGACTTATTAATGTGCTCAATTATATTAGGAAAACTGGTAGATGTTCCGCAACTGTAAACGCACAAAGAGCGATCGATGTCCTCGCGAGACAGGCACGTTACACGATAAATCAAATTCGGCGAGGGCCACGAACGTACAACGAGGGGTCTCGTCCGTTGCAATGAAATTACCGTGCAATGAGCCGCATCTCCGTGTATCCGAACGAAATGACGTTCGATTCTCGGTGGAATTCCCTCGGTGGAATTTCGCTCGCGCTGTCGCTGCCGGAGTTCGACAACGAAGGATGCGGAAGGGGTGGATTGTGAGAGAACGAGCGAAAGAGAGAGACAAGGGGGGCGATGGATAGGTTTCGGATTGCGTTCGTGGGAAATGGCGTTTCGTAGTTCAATTAAATAAATAAAGGGCAGAAAAACCTTTGCCGACACGCGGTGCTTTAACGGCGACGGCACTTGGAGAACCACGGACGGAGGGTTGTGCGCGCGGGGGAGCAAAAGGGGGTTCTGATGCGGGGGTTAAGCGACGGCGGCGGCGGCGGCGGCGGCGGCGGCGTCGGCGGCGACGGCGGCGACGGGGCGGGTGGTTGGTTGGTTGGTCGGTTCGGAGGTGGATGCATAGGGGTGGTGCCATCGGTTCGGAGGCAAGAGGGACACCCGCCACACCGGCAGAATCCGACCTCACCAATCAATACTTAGGGTTCAAGGGCATCGGCCGACCAATTATCCCGGACTAATTGACGCGAGACGGTGGCGAAAAAAAGTCCGAACCTCTCTCCCGTTTTCCTTCCCACCCCTTCTCGCCGGTAGACTCCGGTTCCGGTTTCGGCTCACCTGCGTTTTCTTTTCGGGCCGCGTCGAACGTGCGATCGAATTTCTGAAATTCGTATATGCCAAAAAAATAATCCTCGCGCGAGGTGACCGATGTAAGTAGATTGTCTCCAACTACGAGCCTGTCTGGAGAAGTTTCATTGGACGGCTCTTCGTGAGAATCAATCGTCAGCTTCGATTGTCTTCCGAGACGAAGACGCTTTTATTTGCGATGCAATTCGAGTTTTTAAAGTTATTACAACTTGCATTATCGTACTGCGAATTGCCAAGTTAAGTTTTATCACGTGGTTTCTTCCGGAGTAAACTCGGAGAGTGTGCTTACAAGACTGCAGATGTAAAAAGTATTCGCTCGTACTTTTAAATAAGAGGACATCTAATTTTCTAAGATTACAGCGAGTGTGAGTTTCGCGTAGTTTCGCATGTGCAAAAAAAAAAACAAACAAACGTGAAGCTGCGACATTTCCGCAGAAATTGTAAGTAATAAAGATTATCGGCAAACTTTCTCGAGCATTAATGTTTCCAAAAACTGTGTAGTAGCATTTCTCCTAGCTGAGAGCCGCCAAGATCGTTTTTCGTTCGAGGAGCCGTGTTGTGCTCCGGAGCGTGTCTTTGCCCGTGCAATAAATTTGCTTGTCGATCAAACCGATCTGCCCGTATACGTTTTCGTGTCGATAAATAATTCACCGAAGTGTCGGACCATCGAAGAAGACACGTGAAAAGAGTCTGAACGCGAGAAATCTATCGGTCGAATCCGCAGGCTTACCCGCGTTTGACTCGCAAGTGAAACGAGCGACTTTTCTACATGAGAAGAAATAAGGGAGCGATTGGAGCGCGCGGTCGAGGTCCAACAGGTGCAAATCCGCAAAAAAGCTCGACCTTCGTGGAAAGGTTTCACGGAAACGTGAAGAAGGACGCGGAAAGAGGAAGGGTAGAAGGACGTCAAGGGGGCGGGGGGAAGGGGGTTGCTCGCCAAGAGAGCGTACTGAGGGAAAGTAAAGTGCTTTATATAGAGAGAAGGAAGAAAAGAAGAAAAAAGAAGAGATGGAAGAGAGTGCGGAAGGAAAGAGAAAAACGGGAGTAGAAGAGAAGTAACGTGGCGAGGAAAGAAAGAGAAGGAAGGAAAAAGAGACATGAGGTAAAAGCACGTCGGTGAGAAAGAGGAGGTGCCGCGAGGGGGATCCCCGAAGACGGTCGTAGGGTCGTCTCCACTATTACGAATACGGCGCCATAACGGAATTGATAATGTAACGGGCGTCACGAGTATAACATTCTCTCTCTCTTTCTCTCTCTCTCTCTCTCTCTCTTTCTCTGTCTCTCTTCTCTGCGTTGCTGTATAACCTCCTTTCTGAATGGGAGCGCGACCCTGGCCGCACCACGTGCTCGCCCTCGAGTAAACGTTAAGAATACGACCGGCAGGTATCTTCCCGCGGACTTTCGTGACGTTGAAGGGGATGGAGATATCTAAACGACGTCGAAACGTTAATACTTTGTCATCCATTGATACGTCAATGTTTTATTTTCGGTTAATGTCGTCGATTTAAGTCGGCGACCGGAATTTCTGGCATAATGCACCCCTAACAACATGTGTTCGTACCATCGTATGATGGCAAGGTGAAATAATAAATAGCGAAGATGCATTGATGTTTTACTGTCGATATCTTCTTGTCGTACTTCACTGACACTAAAAAGATATCAGTATTTCGAGGTGCCTCGCGCGATGGCGATGTAAAATACGACGTACTAAAAATAATACAGATGCTAAAGTATTGATATCTTGCTCTCGATATCGAGTTTCTGCGCATCGGTGTAACACACCTCGACATTCGCTGAGTATCTTAAGATTTTTCAAACACTTCTTAACACGCGTTGGCGTACGTTATTATTAATATTAATTGACAGCGGAGTCAATGAACTCGAGTCCGCAAGTTAAGAGACAGTTATAGCCACTAAAAAAAGCTACAGATATTTTAAAGATACTGATATTAAAATATTCGTATTCTTGTTAATATCAAATTCACACCAATGATCCTCAAAATAAGCTGATATTAATTTTCTAAAAAGGTCAATTTTCATGAATCGCATAATACATGCTAATTATCCTTCTTTTTAACTCTCATTGTCAGAGAAATATTTTCACAAACGTACTTAAATGCTAAATGTGAATGGTACATCAACGATAAAAAATTATAAAAAGGAAGCAGCTATACTTTTAACTAGAAAAATTAATTTACTCAATTTTGATTTCTACAGGTTGTTTACTTAAACTTTGTAGAAGAATTCTCTGAGAATTCCCGGAGTTTCCCCAGGAAATTTTTATTCACATTTTTATTTAAAATTCCAGGTAAGATTAAAAAATTTTTAAATGTAGTTTTGAAATAAATGTATTTTATTTTAATTAACTTTTAATGTTCCTTAATCATACAATCACAAAAAAAAATTGAGTATAAAATTTAAGGAAGTATTAAAAAGAAACAATACCAAAAGACTCATAATGCTAATTAATTGATTGTTTATAAAATAATTAATTATACAAAAATGGTCAAAGAAATAATTGTCAAAAAAAGAAAGAGAGAAATTTAAATTTACAAATAAAATTCCAAAAATTTTCCTTGAATACCATTAAAATGTTATGAAAATATATGATTTTCAAAAATAAACGTTCTTCGAAAATTCCAGGTTCTCTAATAGTAATATCCTGTTCTATAAATTTTTTCATATGGGTTATTTCATATGGGTTCGATTATATGATATTAAATCTATTACACCAACAGAATTAAATTCTTTTTTTCACTAAATTTTAAATAGCTATCCCTTAATTTTCTCGATAATCCAGATATGGATAAGGAAAAATACAGCTAATCGTGATTCGCGTTACGACAAACGTAGGCGCAATCGGATATTTACGAACGTGGAACAGAGGAGTCGGATAATGGGGGAACGGCCTGACTTCGTAGACGGTTTAAAGGCCTCTCGTAAGAGCAAGTCACCCTTGACTCGCGTCTTCTAAAAAAGAGAAACGATCTTTGAATCTTTTTACAAGCGCGCCTTTTCACGGGACGATCAGTCAGATGCTCAAAACCTCAAAATTGTAGATTGTATGAACAAGATGCTATTTTGCGTCGCGCACTTTTATCATTGAATTGCTCGTTTCCTATCGATCGCCCGCATGACTGTGCTGACAAACAGATAGAATTAGAAAGCGCGATATTTTTTACACATGTTAAAAAAGCACTAAGTGATAAGAGCGCTGATAATACCATGACTATTATTTTAACTTATCAACTATGTATCGTGAATCAATATTTATAACTGTGTAACAGAATCTATACATCTATAACTTTTTTTTATCAAACACAACATTTTTTTAAAGCTATTTTTATTATTAATTTATTATTACTTATTAATATACTATTTTCAAAAACAGTATATAAATTTTTAATATAACAGCCAATTAATTTAGCGTAACATAGTTTCAAAATTTACTTTATATAATAATATAAAAGAAACAATAAAATGAAGAATAAAGTAAAATTATAATTTACATTAAAACACTTTCACAAATTCTTAAGCTTCTCAAAGAGAAAAATATAATTGATACTCTCCTGGCTCGTAGAACGAAAAATTTTGATTATCGTTAAAATTTTTGTAACTCCGAAAAATAAAAATAAACCTTGAAGTCTATATTTGTCGTTTATTGATATTAAAGAATTGTTAAGATAATCGCGAAACAGTTCGGCGAGCTGATTAGCTCGCGAAGTTAACAATTTGCGAGAATACGATGTGTACGCAGCTTAAAGGTGCATCGACAACACGTGTCGTAGCTTCACATATCGTTTTATGCAACGACGCTGTTCTACGAAACAATATGCCCGTCATAATACCTAAGAAAACCGTAACACTATCGACGTCTCGCGATAAGCCAACACACTTGTCGTTAATTCATTTATTTTTGCGTAACTTTAAAACAATTTATTGGAAAAATATTGAAACGCGCAAAAAAAAAAATAACTTCGACAAAAGAGACAGAGTTCAGAATCGATAAAAACGATCTAGATTTCCGCAGGAGTCATTCTGTCATATTTTATCTATTGGAAAAATTTTCTTTGCGTTCATTATGAACATTTGATGAGAGATTCATTTAGTTATAAAAAAATTATGAATACGTTGCACAAGTTGGAATAGTCGTGAAATTGATTGCCCCATATGAAAAATGTTCTGTTTATCGTCTCATCAATAATTCTCATATCGACGATTCTTCAACATTTGTCATTCAACGTTCGGTAATATTGTCAATATGCCGGACGTTATCAAATTTTCTGTAATATTGTTTCAATCTCGGAATATCGAAAATTTATCGAAGCATGCGAATCCACTAAATTCATCAGTTCGCGAAAGATACAAATTGCTGTCGGTGCAGAGAACTTGGAATTAATTGGAGTTACCGGCTTGCGTAGCTATTTCGCCTTGCCCTTTTCTTATTGACCATGAACGCCATGACAGATTTAAGAGTTCCCCCAATCTCCGGATCGAGATTGAAGCTTCTATATAAAAACTTCCTTTCTTGATCTGCGCTCATATTTTATCTTTCCGTCGAAACCCGAATATATACACGCGCGTTTCATTATACGAAATAAAAGGAAAAAAAAGAAAAAAAAAACAACTTGAAAAATTCATTGTCAACAAACTTTACGAACATCGATCTTAAATACAGATTGATTGATGCCTCATCTCCTTGTAGATCGCTGCATTGGTCACGATGTAGACAAAGAAGGATTGAATCGAGCAACGTCGGTTAGCATTAACTGACGTTGGTGAAACCGGTCCGACAGCTACGCGTCTACTCGCGACTAAAAATCGCGCGTGTCAATTATGACAGTAGTATGCATTTGTGCGGTTTTGTCAGTGTTGGTAACACGGTAAACGTATTCGTTTTGGTCTCAGTGTAAACACACTCGCGAGTTGTTCGAGGAAAAACCATCGTGAGACACTCGCGTGAGTGGATTCGTATCTCTAGACGTGCACTCGCCATGCAAGCTTGTCGTTTCCTTATCAAACTTAAATTCCCCCGAATTTTTCTTGTTTTCTAATAGCTAAGCTCTATCAAGATCGCCTAATCTTTTCGACAGTATTTCACAATTAAAATCACGTAGACACGAAACACGTTTCTCCGTTGAAATAAATTTTGTTTAAAAAGAAATAAGAAAAGAAATTTTATTATTCTTTACGCTTACACGATTTATCTCTTCAAAAATATTAATTTTCGATACTAAATACTTTTTTAATTAGCGGCTTAATAAAATTATTGCGAAGCTTGGATTAACTCTTTTAGTTCGGAGCGATATTAATTCAAGGTGCTCGCAAAATTCCCGTAACTTATCAAAGTTTGTTCGAGAAGTACATGAAAAACCACGCAACAAACTTACCAAAGTGCATAAAGAAGCGCGTAACACAAAAGTGTCTCGACTATCGAAACGTCCGGCATAAATTTTGCTAAACAATACAGCGACTTATACATTGGCGAACTCGTTTGCATGTGCACACATACTTTTTCCATCGTGCGTGACCTTCGGCGTGCGACCGAAGGCGCATCGATGCGTTTACCGAATTCCCAATTAAGCCGCATGATTTTTGAAGACCGAGACGGTCAACGACGTTACGTTCGAATCATCGGCGATTCGGAGGAGGCAAAGTGCAACACAGTTTCGCACAACGACGACGACGACGACGACAACGACGACGACGCCGCGACGGCGACGAGAACGTTCCACGAGCGAAACAAATCCGGATCGCGGCGAGACGGGTCGGTCGGTGGTGTTGGGGAGGCCGACGGCCGCCGGTCGCCGCAACCGGCAGCGGCGCATACTTCTGCAACGCGAGCGTTGTTCGGCACAAAAATATCTTGGCGCGGCGGCGGGTCCGTTTGGCGTGACGCGCGGACTACGAGATTCGGCACGGCACACGACGTGACGAAATCCTGTACCCGCATAAAGTTCGCTCGTACGCCCGCTCCCTCTCTCTCTCTCTCTTTCTCTCTCTCTCTGTCCCTTGTTCTCCACCACCCGCCGTCGCCCTCTTCCTCACACCGACGATCCATCGAGGGAGCAATGCCCATCGCCCTGCAGCAACGGCCACCAAGCGATATCGCGAGACGCGCTGCTTCTCGCGAGAGACGACGCGCTCCGTTCTACCGTATCCGGGCGCGAAGCAAGTTATATCGTTTATCACTCACCTGGCTGCGGCGCTCCGTGGGCGAACGGTCCCTCGTCGAAACAGAAGAAGAGGAGGAGGCGGAGGAGGTGGCGGAAGAAGATGAAGAAGAAGAAGAGAAGTAGTAGTAGTAGTAGTAGTAGTGGCGGTAGTAGTAGTAAGAGGAGGAGGAGGTGGTGGAGGTGGAGGAAGTGACGGCCGAGAAGCGGACAGAGGACGAAGAAAAGGAAGAGCGGAAGAGGAGGAGGAGGAAGAAGAAGAAGAAGAGACGGCGGCGACGACGGACGAGAGGGAGGACGCGGCGGAGGTGGAGGCAGAAATCGCCGGAAAGTCACTGCGAGAAAACGTGTCGCGGTGATCGTCGCCGTGGTCACCGACGTGATCGCCGTCGCCGTCGCCGTCGTCGTTGTCGCCGTCGTCGTCGTCGTCGTTGTCGTAGTCGTCGTCGTCGTCGTTACGGACGACGCAGCCGCGAGGAAGCCGGCCGAAATACACGCGTACGGAGAGGTTACGAGCGCGCAGAACGAGAGGATAATTCCTGGCAGGGCCCGATCTCCTACGCGGCGAAGCCCAACGAAAGTGAAATGGCATTCGGCGCTCCGTGCTGAGGACGCACGGCATTCGGAGGAGCGAGGAGATGAGGAGGACGCGGCGAGCAGGAGGAAGCGGCGGAGGAGGAAGAAGAGGAGGAGGAGGAGGACGACGACGAGGAAGAGGAGGAGGAGGAGGTGGCGGCGGCGGCGGCGGCAGCAGCGGAGGAGGAGGAGGAAGAGGAGAACGCCGCGAAATTCGCCGACGGGAACAAGGACGGATTCAGCGTACGCTCGAGGAAGCGGCGGTGGCGGCGGCGGCGGCTCGCGCGCGGGGGATGCGTGCCCGACGAAGGACAGAGAGCGAATGAGCCTACAACTCGCGCGCGGCTTCGAATCAGAGAGAGAACGAGGGTACCTGACCAGCCGTGATGGCGGGGCATCGGGGGAGAGGCGGAAGAGAGAGAGAGAGAGACAGAAGAGAACGGGGCGACGACGTGGACAGAGAAAGGGTGACGGCTGTGCAGGGACGGATGGGGGATGCTGATCGAGTGGAGGGGCTCGACGAGGCACACAACCGCGTCGGCGGTCGGTCGGGGCCAGAGGGGCGACTGGGGGCGAGCCAAGTCTGCGGCGCGCTCGACAGAAACGCGCGGCCGTCTCTTGCGCAGGAGCGACGAGGACGGCCGGCGTGCGCGCGATCCGCGCGCGCGGAAACGGGGAGACGGACCGAGAGCACAGGACGTAGACCGGAGACACACGGTTCTCTGTGTGGCAGCGCGGCAGGCAGAAAGAGAGAGGGATTCGGTACGCATGAAACGTAGACGGAGAGAGACACGGCGTGGTCGAGACTGTGCGCACGTAGCGCGAAGGAGTGGGCACGCAGCAAGCGAAAGAGAAAGAGAGAGATAAATTTGGCTGAAACACAGACAGAAAGGAGAAATAGAGGGGGCGGGAGACAGAGAGAGAGAGAGAGAGACGGAGAAACGCGATCCGGTGTCGCCGTGACGAAGACGGATGCAGACACCCGTGTGAGGGCGAAGAGGGTGGTAGTAGGAAGAGAGAGGAAAGGAGACAGAGAGACAGACAGGGGGGCCGATTCATCGTAAGCGCAACGGAGACGATGTTAGGCACTCGCGCCAGCCGCAACGATGGAGATCGTCGTACGCACGCACGTGGGCGCGAAAGGGGGACGGAGGATCGGCAGTGGCGTATGCGCGACATCGCGCTCCCCGCGTCTCGTCCCCACGAGACGACGACTGGTGTCGCGAGTGAGCCACGAGGGAATTCGTCCCATTAGCATTAACGGCCAAGGAGACACGTGCTGTCTAATTGTGACGGATGGATACGTGCAATTAACCATGATCGACCCATGTCCTCGGCCGCGTCTCTATCCCCCCCTTCTCTTGAGATAATAAAAGTGCGACATAGAAAGAGAGAGAGAGAGAGAGAGAGAGAGAGAGAGAGAGGACAAAATAAATTGCAAAATCTGAGTAACAAGAAACGATCCCAGGTGGGACAGGTATACCGGGTTAACGGCCGGAACTCGAGCGAGATCTATCTTCAAGGCTTACAGAGGGGTCGATGCAGATATCGACGCAGATCGCTGTTCTCTCCCTCTTCTCACCTTCCTCTCTTAATCGTATCGCGACGCGATATTCGGTAAAGAAACGGCACGCAGGCGCTGCGGAGTTTTGTCACGATCCTGACGAGACGGTCCGAACGAAGGGACGTCGGCGTATGTGCACGACCCGCGACGCGACGCGAGGCGGGACAGCGTTCGAAGAGACGTTAAGTCGAGAGGTATGCGGGCGACAGAGAGGATCGATCTATCGGCGAAGCTCTGGTACGGCACGGCGACCGGGATAATCTCCCCGAGAGAGCGTGTCGTTGTTTTCGCCAACGCCGCCGCCTGTGCAATCGGTATTCGTGCTGCATAGGCGATGGTGCCGGCCGGCCGGCCGGCCGGTCTGGGGAACGTTCGTTACACGAGCACGACGAAGGCCCTTTAGAACGTGCTAATCTTCCACTGGATATTCGAGAACTATCGCTACTCGGGTTCTCGATTCCCTCATTAACGATTAATATTCCATTTCTCGAATTTCCAATTATTATGAATAAAATTAGTAATAATTTCCATTTTTAAATTATCTAATTTTTAAACATTAGAGCTTGTGAAGATCTCAATATCTAATAGAAACATGCAAAAATATTTTTATAATATTTTTAAAGATCGCTGGTACGACTCGGCTGTAAACAGTAATTTTTCTAATGTATGCAGTTTTCTTGCAAACATTATTATCGCAGAGTTAAATATCATACAATAGTTTCTCATTATTAATTTGTTATTTTTAGAAAGCTATTTCGTTCGATTATGCGCTCGCGATTTTTTTAATAGATAATCGAGATTCTTATTTGCAAGTATTTTTTTTTTTGCTGCGTGAGTCAAAATGCTGTTTATTCAGATCATTTATTATGATGCATTTGAACCATCTTTCAAGTTCTTTTTCTAGGTAAGTCTTCGCAGCGCCCTGAGCGCCGTCGTCAGTCTTTCGTTACAAGGAACAGAGCCGAAATCCCCCTTCCTCTTTCACCACGGCTCCTCCATCCTCTCTGCACTTAATTCGCATTCACACCAGACACGTCGGCGTGTTTCGCGTCTCCGGCCTCGCGCGAATCGCCTTCGACTCGCTTTAATAACATTCAACATCGGCGGAGAACGTTTCAGTGCGTTGTACGCGAAAGTTTGATTAAGCAAAAATGTAATTAAAAATTAGCTTGGTTGATGTGACAAATATCGAGCCTCATCATTTATTTCATTTAAACGCTCGATTTGCATAAATTTATAAAAAAAAAAAAAAAAAAAAAAAAAACACTTGGCCTTTCTCTCAAAAGTATTAATATTCATTAAATGCATATTAAGTAAATTACAGTATATGTAATTATACGTCTGTAATTACACCTGACTTTCCATGTTGCGGCATTGAGCTTCACTCGACCGAATCTTATGCCTAAAAAATCATCTTCTACATTTAAGTATCTACAGCATGAAGCGAAATATATTTTCTCTCGTTTCCGATAACAAATTATACACACAAAAAAAATTCTTCAGAAGTTATCTGAACATTTTCAAAAAATCGCGAGACATTTGTAAGAATTTAAAATGCTGCCTTCCCTCCCCTTCGCCCGTTACAGTATTCAGAAAAGCTCGCAGACATAACATAATCTTGCGCCTTTAACACCCCTGCGACTTACAGCCAGCGCTGCAGCCCGATAGAATATATTCGACCGATCGGCGAATCCTATTCCCCCTGTGGCCCGTTCGTAAACAAACTTTCTCCGTCGGGGATTTTTCGAGCGCGCTCGCGAAAGTTGCAGGCGACGGGGTGCGGGCAGAGAGGAGAGGAGAGGGTGGAATTTTTCGCTGCACCGAACGATCGTTTACTTTGACACGTTCGACCTAACGCGCCGCCGCGTTCTCCGGCGTGACGCCTCGCGAATGCGTGCACGCACGGCTTAAACGTGATCGGCCGTGTGAGATGCGACAGAAGAGTGTTTCGCATTTATTATATTTGCACTTAATCCCGCATGATTAAATCTTGTGCAATTAAACGCAATCGTACGTAGATCTAATGTAACAAATTGCCAGTAATAATTGCAGCATCAATTCAATTCTTTAATGAACACGTCGCCTTTGATGAACGCGTGATCCACTTGAGGTAACTCCGGTATTTACGCCGTAGAAGTCAGAAAAAATAGAAGAAGTAAAGATAACTTGCTTGCAGCCACTCTGTTATATGTCTATGTTACATTAGTATTGTGTTCTTGAAAAAAAGAACTGATAGTGTTTCAATAAATTGATTACAATATCAATTGATATTTATATTTCATCAACTATTCTCTAAATCTGAATCAGTGAAATTTCACTGATTTGCAGTGATGTACTTGTAACTATGATTACCAGTGACAATTCACTGTTTTTCAGTGCTTCCGATTAAGGAGAGGACTCTCGCTGACCGGAATCAGTCTATTGTCATTAGAAGACAGCACATAAATCACTGATTGTTATATGTATATAATTAAAATTAGATTATTCACTGTCTTTCAGTGAACAATACACTGATTCCAATTTAAAGTTGGTCAATATCATCAGTTACTAATATAGCAAATCAGTCTATTGAAACACTTTTTCTTAAGAGTGCTGTTTTAGCTTTTACTGTTAATATTAATGAAACCATCGTGAATTGAATCGATTTATCAACGTTATGAGTGACACAGCAATGTATTACAACCTACGTAAAACGATTACTCTCTCTCTCTCTCTCTGGAGGAAATGGAAAGGTTTAGTGATTATTTCGTTGTACCTAAGTATAGAGAGATAGTAAAGAATGGAGTTTACGAAAATACAAGTGTCTAGCTCCTGCATTCTTTGTTCAGTTTAATTGTCCCACTCATGAGTGGCCATAAATCCTACTATTTTTGATGGATACAAAAATAAAAGAGTTTTAAAAACTATTTTTTTATATATAAATGTAAGAAAATAAATATTTCATATTTCTAATTTTTTTTTATTAATAGTAGAAAGTATGAAGTTTTTGTATGAAGTAAGAATAACAGTAGATAGTATGATTTTTTTATTAGTTCATTTTTCTGAAACATAGCGAATAGTATTTGATGAATTAAGTTTCGGTGCGGCGTATATATCGGAGCTGTTCTAATACGTGAAACAGAACTACGACTGCCAACTTTGATTTACAAACGCTAAATGCGATATTAAATCGCGACGTTAAATACTTGGAGATGGAAAAGGTTGCCGCGAAATATGTGCCACGGAGAGTAGCTCGCTACCAGTGTGATAACGATCATTAATTTCTAATGCAGTGAGCAGCATGAAGTCCCCCAGGCAATTTGTGGAACTTGAAAATTTATGCTTCATGGAGGAACATTTTCATGAGTCGCGAACGCGGAGAAAATCCTGCGTTAGAGAAACCTTATACCCACCCTCGCAGCCACGGTTTCGAATTCCCGCGGAAAGTCTTGGGAACACGTGTAAAAATACACGTTAGGAGGATTACGAGCGGATCTCCCTCCCACCGAAAACCTTTGAGGGATCCTCAAACGCGCGTCAAACTCACGGGTTGCAGCGGCGCGACGCGGCGCGACGCGGCGACGGCGTCGGTGGCGGCGTCGGCGGCGGCGGTGGCGGCGTCGGCGGCGTCGGCGGCGGGCGTCGAGGCCGTTATCCAACGCTAAATCGCGGTATCAGGAGACGCAGGCACGGGGTGCCCAAGGGAGAGTGAGCAGGGGAGGGAATCGCGTAGTTTAATAATTCGAATCCCCGGAGCGGCCCGGTGGACATACGGGGACGATCGAATTACCCCTTCCGCGCGCCCTTGACGGGCCCTCGGATCATTCCTCCCTCGGGCCGTCCCTGCGTCGGGCTGACTCGACTCAGCGGCGATCGAGTGGCAGAGAGACGGCGGCGGCGGTGGCGGCGGCGGCAGCGGCGGGAGAGAGAATGGTGGAGGCGCGAGAGGGCACGGATTCGGCAGAGCAGCGAGCAAGTGGAAGGACCGAGGGAGAGAAACGGCGAGCGAATGAGCGAGATGCGATCGCACTGTGGCTCCAGGGCGGAGGCAGAGTGCGGCGGGGGGACCGGAGGGCGCGCGGAGAACGGTGGGTGGAAGAGCGAAGCAGCAGCAGCAGCAGCAGCAGCAGCAGCAACGGAGCGGCAGCAGGAAGAGTAGGAGGGTGAAGGGTAGGGAAGACGTGGAGTCGTGGGTTGTTGCAGAGCTTGCGCGGACAAAGGGAATCTGCGGCTCCAGCCGCTCGCTCGCTCGCTCGCATGGCCCTCTCCTCCTCCTCCTCCTCCTGCTCCCTCTCACCCTCGCTACGCACACACGGCGGGCATGCACGCACGCACGCACGCACGCACGCACGCACGCACACACGCACGTACATAAACACGGCCGTGGAGTGCAATTCCGCGCGCACGCACGCATGCACGGCCACGCTGCAGAAACCGCGGGTACAGTCGGCCGAGGAAGCGCGAAGCGGCCACCGATCGCTTCTCTTTCACCGTTATACTTCTTCAGCCGCACTTCATCTTCCTTTTCCCCTCCCGCGTTGACTTCTTCTTCTTCTTCTTCTTCTACTCTTCTTCTAGCCGAGTTGATCGCGGGGGAGGGAGATAAGGAGGCTACGGTCATGAAGTCATTCCGCGACCTACAGAACGTCGCCCCGGTACCCTCGTGGCGAACGGAATTATCAGTCGCATGTATATATACGGCGAAGAGAGTAGAATGAGAAAGGGAAAGCTAGAAACGCTCAGCTTGAAGACGAGCGAAATAAATGGACCTATTGTAAGACGTGCTGTCGCGGATATATTACGGTCGTTTTTTTGATCTTTGCACTTTCCCTCTCCTTTTTTCCTTTCCTCTGTCTTCCTACAGCTACACGTTTCAGCAGCTAAGAGCAATTCTATGATATACGTAACGTGTAATAATTTGAAATTTATTCTCGCGTGCAAATTTATCTCGCATGCATGAGAGGAAAGAGCGTAGCGCGTACACAAGGGAATTAAATATCGTATAATTAAAAGGGCAGAAGACGCGTTCTGCGTTTGTACGTCGCCGATGACAACGCGTTCGCCAGCGGGCCCCTTTTTCGTAGCCGAGATTTAAGCGGGGCTCATTCCCCCCCCCGCTCGTCTCTCCACTCCTCTCGACGGCGACTGGACCAGCGACGAGACGCAGACACCCCGGTACAGTCGCGCTAGCGAGTAAGCTCGCCGGACCCGTGTGATTTCTCTCCCTCGCGTCTTTTATCTTTTCGCCCTGCTTTTTTTCCACTCTCCCTCTCCTTTTTCGGTTTCGTCGCCCCGTCTCTCACACGGGTAACCTGCCCGGTCGCCTGTCGTCGAAGGTACTTTCGGCCAAGCAGGGGGGCCAAGCCGTGTGCGTTCCGCCGTCCGATCGATGTCGCCCGCTATGAAAGCGTGCTGCAGCGGTCGCAGAATGTACGTGGCGCCGATTAACAGCAACAGCAGCAGCAGCAGCAGCAGCAGCAGCAGCAGCAGCAGTAGACGGCGGTTCCGAAAAAGGCGGCTCCGCGAAACGGCCGACCGTTCCACGGATATATTCGCGGCCGCGTGTCGCGAGACGTGCAGCATGCATCGCGGACGCATGCTGCACGAGGACGCTTAAATTTAACTGAGGGCCCTCGACATTCGCTCGCTCGCTATGGAGAAGCGGCATTACTCGACACTACTTTCTCGTCTTTTCCCGTTTTAAGATATTTTAAAACAACTCATGCTGTATTGCGAAAACGAGATGTAATCGTTAGAATGTATGAAGAATCAATTGGTATTTTAATTGACTTTTTAATATTAACTGTCCGAAATCTGATGCTAGTGTTACCTATTGCATAAAACAGCGAGGCAATACCCACAGAATTGTATGTAATGTACAGTAAATGCAAAGACTTAATTTTATGACACATTTTGTATTAATTGCATTTGCGATGCTAATCGCTCTCTTTTTCAATTTCGTTAACACAATGCAATAATCAAAACTAATCAAAATAATTAGCTTGCTAAAAAAATTTTATAAAAACTGACTATTTAAAGATCTGCAAATGTTTTTTTTGTTTTTTAAATAAAAATGCAATTATTTACTAAGCTCTCGTAATTTGCAATTAAAGTTTAAGAGAAAAACATGTAGAATCGATAAAAAGGCAAAACAAAATTAAAGTAATGGATTTCACGATTCGAGCTGACTTCGATCGCGCTGTCTCTGCAGATATGCAACAAAAATTGTGTTAATAGCATCAGGCAGCTCGCGAACGAAAATGAGGAGAAAACAGAGGGTAACCCGACGCTCGGCGATCGCCGAGGAGCGTCGCGCGGATATCAGTTAACGTTACGATTATTGATTAAATCCGGCGGAGTTAAAACATATAGCTACACCGTCTCGCAGTAGTCGCGTTGCTACCCCTTGTATCGATTATCTCTCACGTAGCAGGTCCCGCCAATATCTGCGACACATCGTGAATTTCGGGGGTTAAACCGCGCTGCAGTTTCGACTCGATAAATCTCCTCGTATAGCCTTTCCCCTCCTCTCACTTACCCTCCCCGTTCCTTCCACCCCATCACATCCATCTCGCTCGTTATTGAATTCTTCCGATCCGTGTCTATTATCTTTTCGATGTAAACAAAGTCGATCGATGAAAGCTGAAGAATCAGGAAGTCGAATCGAAAAATTGATATCAATTTTTTTTTTTTTTTTACAAGAGCAACGCGTTCATGGGCGAAGACGAATGTAAGATAATTTTTTTCCCGCGCGTGTAACACATCTGGGAAACTGTGCTGACCGAAATAAATCGCTTCGAGTAAGAACAATGACGCTCCACCTTTCCCCTTGCACTCTGTCCCGGACCTCGCCGCGAGAGTTTGTTTCGAACGGTCGTGGAAAGGATACGACCGATCGAGAACGAGGCCGTCGAACAGTAGTGTCGACTTTGCAATGTCCTTTCCTCGATCGATGATCGCATTCGCACCTATCCGAAGAATCAAGTACCATCTCGACAATAAGAAATATTGTTTAACCGTTATTGTCAATCGATTTATCGATTTCGGTCTCTTTTCGTGAACTTAATATTCTTTCCTCCGTTTCATGTAGATGATAATGACAACGCCAATGATGGCGTAAATAATAATTTAATATAATAAATCATTCCTGTACGAGAAGATAACACGTGCTACTCGAAGTAAACCGTTGAAAAAGATTTGCAGGCGGATTTTAGAAACACCCTGTACATCGGCTGCATACAAGCGCGCACGGTGCGCGCGATGCACACGAGAGATACGCGTTTTCTTCGCGTGTCGTCGTCGTCTCACTGCCGTGTCAAGGACAGCGAGGGACGGAGTCGACGATTTGCGCGGACTTTCCTCCGAAAAATGAAATACGGAATGTATCTCGCGTCGCGATCGGCAACGTAATGTATCGAACCTTTGGCATGCGGATGCATCTCTTGAATCGCAATCTGTACGAAGATTAATTTTAGCGTCGATTATTCTTAAAAAAAAAAAAAAACCTAAATTGTGCATCCAAGATTATGCGTTCATTTTCAAAAATGTTACAATAAATAATAAAAGCGATTACCACAGCAAAATCTGCACAATCGTCTATTAATTAATAAGATTTGTATTAAATGGAAGTTACAATTATTCTGCATTCTTTTTTTTTATTATTCGTACAAAGATGTAATAATTTAAAATAACAAGAGCTTCGAGATTGCCGTCAGAAAGTGGAAGTATATGTATATACGGAGCAGAGAAGTTCAATTTAATCCGAGTGTGCGGCATGAGGACTTGAGAATGTCTCGTATATAGAGTGTCCCAAGATTACGTACCGTTGCATATTGTAACGATTCAGACGCGGCTGCTTTAGATTATTTGGTCCGTTCTCTTATTAATGGAAAATCAAGATTTTTATTTTAGATTCTCGACGTCTCCTCATTACAAAACCACGCGTCGAACGAAAATTTGTTAAATTCCACTTCAAATGTTTTAAGGCGTAAACATTTCACGCTCTATTTATATCCAGACTAAATGAACATTTTGCCTCTTTGATATTTCAACTTTTCCATATGACATTTTTAGATATCTCGGATAGCAGCTTAGCATTTCTCGTTATGCATAAATTTGCATTATCGTACTTTCCATCGGCAGACCGAGATGTTCGCCGAGTGTCCTCTCCGCTTCCCACGTCCGGTTCCACGATTAAAATTCGGAATATATATCGTTGCTTCGGAGACACCCCGTAGATACGATCGGTTTGTGTCGCTGGCTGGCGGGCAGGCCGAAATTGCGCCGGGAGCGAATCCTGGGAGCAAGATACGCGGCTTCGGGTCGAGTAAGCACCTCGACGAGGGGCACCAATCACGGGCGCGAGCATCGTTGCGTGCCGGCACGTCCCGCTTGACGGAGCGGGGCGAAAAGGGAGGTAAAAACGGCGAAATGACGAGAGTCGGGGCCGCATCCTTCGCGACCGCGGGTCTCCATCGGCCGGTGTGTTTTCGCACGCGCGCAGGTACCGAGGGAGCGTGACAGCAGGACACAAATATTCAATCACCCGGTTCAAACAGTCTGCTAGGTCCGCGGCGAGAACGAAAAAGAGAGGGAAAGAGAGAGAGAGAGAGAGAGAGAGAGAGAGAGAGAGAGAGAACGCGGGAGCGACAAACAATCGTGCCCGTGAAAAAGCGAAATAGGTTCCTTCCTCGATCTCGAATTCCCGTCCGCGACCGGACTGTTCGTTTATATTATTTCGCCGAACGTAAAATTGTTCCCGGAGAAATCCGACGTTTATCCTGTCAATGCGTCCCACTTTTCTACGTCACGCAGATACACGATCGGAGATGGAAAATTGAATCTCGAGAGCTCTTCGAGAGGATTTTTATGGTGGCGAATGAGGGAGGACTTAAGAACTGGGTTCCAGTTGACAAATTCTGGAATTACGGTCTGCTTGTCACACTGTGGGACCTTGATGCTCTCGAAACGCTCGTCTCGTTCCTGACGAAATGCTGACAAGATACTTACGTTCATCGGCGACAAATTAGTTCGATAAAAAAAAAAATAAAAAATAAAAATGTCACGATAGAGACGCTAATCGTTCCTTGCGCGAGAGTTGTCTCTTGAAAGACGCCTTCGCTCTTTGGTCAATAGGCGACGACGAGCGACGTCGAGGCTCGTCGACGCGCTTGTCGTACTCGACGGCCAACGACTCGCGACGCTTCGGGGGGGTCGGCTAGAAAGATTTAAATTTGGCCCACACCCGAAACACACGGTGCCGTGCAGGTTCGTCGTCCGGCCGCGTCGTCTCGCGCGCGATCTAAATAGCCGCGGCCGGCGAAGCATCCCCTTCGTTCCGCGCGAAGGACGGCGAAAATAATCTCTCCCGTCCGAGAGAGAAAAAGAGAGAGAGAGAGAGAGAAAGAGAGAGCGGGTTTCCGATAAATAATCGCGCGCCGTGGCCGTGCTTTCCGCGCCTGGTCTCTTTCGAGCCTCTTGCCCGCAATTCCATGGCGAAAGGAAACGATCGGATACGACTTAGACCGACTGTATTACTTGACAAATCGACTCTTTATCGAAATCGACAAACGTAATTGAACAATTAAGGACAGTCGGAAAAGAAAAAGCGTGGGAGTCAGGATCGCAAATAGATTGACGAAGACGCCAACTGAGAATATAAATTTTCAGGTCGAATAAATTCTACACGGAAAAAAAATTAGTATCAAATCAACAATCATTGTCTCATATATTAGCGAGAGTAAATCTACTAAAAAAAATTTAATAATCTTAAACAGATATAACTTACATGAAGAAATTGTGTTTCTTTATGTAAGCAAATTATGTCTGTTTAAAATTATCAAGGATTCTCTCAAGAAGAAACAAACTTTTTTCACAAACAAAAAAAAATGAATTCTTAATTCACATATATTTTTAATCTTGGATGCTATTTGTTTTCACTTAAGTATGAAATGCTTTCGTCAATTACAACTGTTCACTTGCATCAATAATAACAATATCTGTGCAAAGTATATTTTATTCTTAAGATCGTATCTATGTTTCTAATATCATATTATTCTCACGACAAGCTCAATCATATTATTTGAAAGCTATTTATTCTTGAAATAAGAATTATATATTTGAAAGTGCGCACGACTTATACTCGAAGCTCACTTGTTTCACGTTTACGGGCAACAGTATGCATGAGAATCTAGTGGATACCAGTATTAAGCAAGAAATTCACTCTTTGTTTAAAAATAAGTTTGGTTATTAAAATAATGCAGTTGGCAGAAGTAAAACTTAATAGTGTTGCGTTTTGTTTCTTCCGCCAGTAAAACTAGTTTTTTCTTTTATAACTATTTTATTAAAAATGTCTATTATTTTTTTGTGTATATTCACTCTCTTATTTTCTTTTTCTTTTATTCTTTATTTTAAACGCTTTCTTTCTTTTTGATTCTTAAAATATTTTTCTTTTATTCATTTATCTATAACCTTTTTTTTATATAAATAAATTTTTAACTTAGATAAAAAGTCAATAAATTAAAGTTTATGTGTTTCAAGAATAACTAGTTAAAGTTAAAAATTAAACCATTTAAAATTAACTAAATTAAGTTAAAAGTTATTAACTTTATTATTTAACTTTTAATTTTTTAATTACTCAACCCTCCAAATAAATTATAAAAGTTTGTAACATGGTACAATGTAAGAAATCAGTGCCGTGGTCTCACGCAGCGAGAGAGACTTCGCGAGAACCTAACGCGCGCGTGCACGCCATTTAAAGCCCCCTCACTCGGGTCGTTGACCGCGCACAGCTCGTAAGCCAGGCGCACGTGCTTGCCGTCTGGGCCGCCTCCCCACTCTCCGGCGACTGAAGAGAGTGGGGAGGCGGCCCAGACGGCAAGCACGTGCGCCTGTCTGCCGGGACCGCGTGCGGTCAACGACCCGAGTGGGGAGGCATTAACCGGCGTGCACTCGCGCGTTGGGTTCTCGCGAAGTCTCTCTCGCTGCGCGAGACTAGCACAACGACTTCTTACATCGCACCATGTTACAAACATTCGTAACTCATTTGCAGGGTTGGGTAATTAAAAAATTAAAAGTTAAATAATAAAGTTGATAACTTTTAACTTAAGTTACTTTTAAATGATTTAATTTTTAACTTTAACTAGTTATTTTTGAAACACATAAACGCATTGAAAGATTAAAGAAATATATTGCATAAATATTACATTGAAACATTGTAATATAGTATGGAAGTTATAAAAGATTTCTGCAATGTTACTACAAGCTTGCGATAACGTTGAGATGTCCGCATTTTTAAACCTGAAAATCTTTATGACGTTTCGGACTATTTGGGATCGTCTACTGGTTTTGCTGGTGAAAGAAACAAAAGACAACGCCAGTAATTTTCACTTCTGCCAACTTATTTTTACTAGTAATAACCAAATCCATTTTCGAACAGACTATCAATGATTATGAAATAAGTGAAGATAGTTTCGTAAGTGAAATATTGTATTCACAGAACATGTCTCTAAAATGCGATTCAAACTTTCAAAGATAAAGTAAAATATTTAGCTCGTCCTACCTAACCTAACCTATGTCCATAATTAACAGACGGTCGACTTTGCCACAGCGATAGAGAAACACCGGTTGCCTGTACACACAGGCAGATCTGCCGCAACGGATCTGCTACCCGCAAACAACATGAGTGAAATGTGCAATGAATCCGCTGCAGCAGACCCGTCCGCATTGAAAAAAAAATAATTCTATTACAAGCATATTTAATATTAAGTGGGCGCAATTCTATTCTTTAAACAAAGTAAAATTTGTTTTTAATTACGAATATCTTTTCGCTTTGTTTATAAAATAATTTATTCATAATCAAATACTTATTTATTCTTGATGCTATTCTAAGAGTAAAATATTCTTAGATTAAAATATTTCTTTAACAATTCATTTTTTTGTATGCATCATCAAAGCAATTTATACATCTATTTAAGATGATCAAATTTCTTCAAAAAAATTTCAAGAAGCAAATTACATGAAGAAATTTTGTCATAAAATTTCTTAAAAATAAAAATTTTTATTTCATAAAAAATGTCATATTTTTTTCTATATACATGCGATAAAAAGAAAAGTTGTTAACATGACTTAAAATTTCTTTAGCTCGAATACTTGTGTGTGTGTGTGTGTGTGTGTGTGTGTGTGTGTGTGTGTGTGTGTGCGCGCGCGCGCGCATGTACGTATTTAAATTAATCATTATTTAAATATATATACACATCAGCAGAAAACATTTTATATTAATTATTTATATTAAAATTTATATTAACTATTAAAATTGATTGTTAAAATTTTTGTGACAAGTTTATAATGTATCCAAGTATTAATTTAAGATAAACAGTTATGTTATTTAAATTTTTTTGTGTTAAATTAATCAACATTTTTTTATGTTAAAATAACAATTTATGAGTAAATAAACAATACTAATTTAAAAATAATATAGTTATAAAACAAATTCTTAGATAAATGAATAAAACGTACGTGTTAACACATAAAATAAATGTTAATTTTCCTGAAGAAGTACGCTTCACAAGTTACTTTTAAATTGTGTAAAAATTTTTCATTTTTTAAATTAATTGATTACATAATAATTATGTTACTTTACAATATATTTATCTTGTGTTAAATTAATCCAAAAATTTGAATGGACCGTTTGACATGCTATATATGTAAAATTTAACACAAATTTTTCAACTGTGTATTCAAATGTAATATGTTAAAGTTAACAACTTTTTTCTCCGTTTACGTAACTGGAATTTAAATTTATTGTATTTCGATACTCCCAGAAAAAATTTCTACGATTCAAAAAATATTCGTTTTAAATTTGTGCATAGCTATACAGTTAAAGAAAAATTTCTTTGATTTGAAAAAAGGCCTCCCTTTTATTAAAATTAAAAAAATATATAATTTTAAATAAAACCAGAACAACAAAATTATTTCTTGCATTTCTCTCAGTATCTTCTTTAAATTAAAAAATCACTTGTTTAAATTAAACAAATAATTTATGAATTTATTTATTTTAAAACAGACTGATGCAATCATTTTCTTGAAATCAAATGTTTATTTTCCTCAAAGGTATTTTTACTTTAAATTAAATAAAAAATTAAGTTAAAAAAACGTTTGCATCAATTTATATATACAACTTTTCTCTAGGTGTAAGTTGAAACATTTTACGACGTAATTAATACATCACGATTAATCATTTATTATTTCCTCCTTCCTCGCGTATAATTTAAAATAAAAACTGCTGGTTGTGTGCATTATATTCGTTTAACGATAAAATGCGATAAATCGCTGGAACTTCGACGGAACTTCCGCACTTCGTCGAGACGTACGTTAATTGATCGAGTAGGAAAGAAAAACCTCGACAACGCGCAAAAATTTTTTATTCGACAAATAAACTCCACGCGGCGACAGCCTCGAATGGAACTTTAATAACGTAATAAAATTGCACCGTACAACGTTGAGGGAATTATTTTCGATGATTTAGGGATAATATAAAATTAATTTATTAATTGGGCCGGAGATGCAAAATAAATTATCGCGCGAAAACCGAAACGGCCACGCAAGGATACGCGCGCACGCACATCCCGGGCACATTATTATAATTATTTTTGCAAAATTTCCGAGGCCAAATTTTACATGTAATTAGTCAATATTTTCAACAATAATATCCCTCGACGTAATTAATCCGCGATAATTGCTCGTTATTTAAGCGGAATTCAATACAGACAGTTTACGCCGTAATTATTGATAAATTGTTGCTATCTGAATTTTCTGCGACGATAAAAGGAACGTATGTATTCATATTTTTATGCGGCGATAAACGTTCGGGGTCACGCGTTATTCAAAACGACCGCACGCCAACGGTCACGCTGGAACGCACGACGGGAGTCGAAGGCGAGAAACGATTATTTATATTTTTACAGCGATGAATCCGTTGGTCCGTCTGGCGTCAATCAAGAAAGAGAGAGTGAGAGAGAGAGAGAGAGAGAGAAAAAAAAATGTAAGCAGAAGGGTCACGCAGCTGCGCGCCGTACCTCTTATCGCCGGCGAGACATCCTCGGATAGGCCGGCAATCCGCGCGTCTCCTTATCTTATCCGTGCCCGCGGTGTATACCTGGGCTCCCCTCGCATGCAGAAAATCTGGAGCACTCAGCCGCACAAAGACGACATACACACAGGCACGCACGCACACACAGACCGGGGGAGCACACACGCGGCGCGACGGCACCGTGTTCGGGACGCACGAGGGAAAAGTTTTTCGGGCGCGCACGTCGCGACGGTAAAGCCGGACGGACGGCGCGCGATATCGCCGAGACTCCGCGAAAAAGCGATCCGCGCGTGCCGGCCGGCCGGCCGTGTCGGAGCGGGCATTTCGAACGCGCACGAAACGCGCGCAGCGCTCCGCGATGGCAGCCGTGCGAACGAATCGCCGAGCTGAGGCCGGATAAGAGAGGCGGTTCCTTACCGACCCGATCAAGTAGGGATACCGATAAAGCAGCGATCAGAGTTATATTTTATACGCGGAAAATATAAATTAGTAATCCACAGTAAACAGCATAAATTTCTGGGCTTTGACAGTCGGGGTATTAATGCGATTTAATGAGATTTAAATAACGAAGATTAAGTAATGTTTACGTAATCTTTGTTATTTAAATCTGTCGACATTATCCAGTCCGGCTCTCAAAGGCTAGATTTATATTGTTTAGTAAAATTTATTCAAATAAACCCCTTCGGTTAATTGTTTTTTTAATGTTATAAATAATCATTAAGTGATGTAAAATATATTTTACGTATTATCCATGTACACGATGACACAATAAATCATAAATAGAAAAGATTCAGATTTTATCAGAAATATAAAATAAAAATCTTATTCCATCTTTTTAATTTTTAATATTATATATTTTTATTTTATCAATATTAAGGTTAAATATATCAATGATCTTATAACATTATTATTTTTTTATACTGTATTTTTTCCAATTTATAATCATTAATTTACATTGTATTGTCTACATGAAAAAAAAGATGTGTGTACACAATAAGCCAATAATTCATATTGACATAATCTTTAAATGTACGGCATAATCTCTACATTATTTACATTATATTTATGCGAATTGTTTTTATGTAGACAATACAAGCAATGTAAGATATTATATTAGATAATATTGCGATACAGAAAAAAAGTAATTAATATTATAAGAATATTAATTTATATCTTTAGCATTAAAACTAGTCCGACTTTAGTATAAAAATAAAATTAAATACATAATATTAAAAATTAAAAAATGGAAAACACCTTTCACTATTTATAAATTTGTTACGATTCACAAATTATTTTTACATAGATGATACGTACGTAGAACATAGTGTACATAGTTGATATTATATACATGTAATATAGATTATTTATATTTTATACGTAAACGGCCAATCTTGATTTCATCAGCCGCTTTCAGGTTCGCGAGTAACCCGCGGAGAGTTGATGGGGAAGCAAAACGGAGATAACTTTTGCAGACGAGAAAGCCAAATGTTTCGACGGTCGGTAACGGTACAGTGATATGGTTAGCCATAGAGTTTGCAGATTTATATGGTCGGTAAAGATACTGAATGTCGATAATATCCGCGTCTATGTAATCGGTACTACGCATTTTGTCCCGAGAGATCGTACCAAATAATGCCCCAATAAGATCTCAGCCCCTTTGTCCTGCTTGGAATTGCGAAGAATGCGCAATTGAAATTGAATGGATTTCTTCGAAAATATTTATATATTTATATATATCTTATCTAGATATTACTAGAAGCTGGACGTTTCTGGCGAGAAAGTATCCTTCGGCATCTTTCTCATTGGCATACTAATTCTAGAGGTGTGCTAACAAAAAAAAATCATCACTATTGAAGGCACTCGAGCTATGTAAAAAAAAAAAGAGAAGAAAACGCCGGTTTACTTTCTCGCCATTTTAAACACGCCGATGCACCCGAACGAGTTTCATCTCCGCGAAAATCGCGGACAATACATTGAGTCACCCAGACAAAAAAATATGTATATATATTCATGATTGTGGTTGAGAAAAAAAATGTTTAAAAACTTAGATATCATCGGATTCAGCGAAACGCGTTTCTTCGGGCTTTCGATACACGGGTTAGGTCCGCATCCGTTTCGCACAAAACCGCTCTTCGGCGAAAGATCTCGCCGATGTAAGACGCATAACAGTACGACTCATACAGTGCGTCGTAATAGCGCGTAAGCGCGATAAGATAAAACGAAGCGATCACGCTCGTCGTTATTTAATACCGTGACGAGCACGAGGTCTGGACGTTTCGGGATCTTGGACATGGAGGCCCTGAAGAAACGCTAACTGCATGTGTTTCGAGAAAGACACGTATTTTTGAACGATTACACGGAAAGGACAATTTTGCTGAAATACAGATCTGAAAATAATTGTGTTGAACCATTAAAAAATTTATATTGGACATTTAAGCAGGAATGTTGAATTTTTTTTAAGCAGCAGTATCATGCTTCAACATCTCACATAATTATTTTGATAATCCAACATAAAATTATTATCTGATCTATATCTAGCTAAATTTTTAAAATTGTCCTTTCCGAACTGTCACCATACTTGTGACAACGTCGATCGTCATTGAATCATTTCCCTAAATGTCTCTTGCATTATATAATATACTTTATACGTTCTTAAATATTTCTTAAGAATTGTCGAGAAAAAGTTGAGAATAACATGTTATCAACAAATCGATAAAATAACGATAATCTAAAATGAGAGTCACGATTCGTTTTGCGATTTGGTAGCGGAGAAAAAACTCTCTTGTAATTTAATAGCTTCGCGTCGTCGGGACGCTCTTGATACCCTCGACTGACACTTTGCGCTACGTTTCGGCTTTCGTCGCTAAAATTCAAGTCGGATTCGCGTCTCGAGCCCGACTGTGTCGAGGGAGAAATCGTCGTTCGCAACGTCGCGTAGCTGGTCAGCGAAAGATCGACCTTATTTCTCGCGCGCTCACCTGAAGCTCCGCTTGCGAAACGTCGATCTCGCCGCGGTAGACGAACTCGATGATGAACTTGAGGTCATTGAAGCAGACGTCTTGCGGCATGATGATCGTCGGGTGTTTGCAGGGGTTCGACAGCAAGAGCTTCTGGAAGTAGGAGCTGCAGGCCGACAGCACCACCTGAACACGTAGAAGGGAACAGAAACGTTATAAATGTAGACGCTCCCGATTAATTCGCGGCTTCCGATTAAATCTCAACACGCGAATCCACCGCGTAATGAAAAAGAAGCGTTCGTGCATCGCGATTGTTTCCATTTCGTTTCTCGAAAACGTGTCGAAACTACCAAGTATATTCTATGCAGGGGTTTTCTCCGCGTTCGAAGTTAAATATCGACACCTCAATTAGCTACCAAGAGGTATCAAGAATCAGAAAGCGTTTACTACTTAAAAGCCACTAATGCGTACAGGTATAAACACATCGATTTGGTGTTATAATGTCGCGAATAATTGCAGATCGAGACGCGGGCGCGGGCACGATTATCCGCTATATGTCCTGCTTTGCGAGATGACTTTGAATAATCGAGACGGAGCTACGTAGATATGACACAGGCATTGCCTCGAATCGATGCCGGATGTTTATCGATACTTTCAACAGCGATTTATTCTACAATTGAGGATATTCTAAATTTATATAATTCATTTTGAATTAATTAAAATTTTAATATGAACGTTCTGTCTGATTTTTATCGCGCGAGATACCGCTGGAAATAATCTGTTGTATCTGGCGCAATAATTTCTCGCTCCTGTTGGATCGAGGTCTGACGTTCGATTCCGCGGAACGCCGTTGATCGCGGTCGCGCCATCGATCTCCGTCTTTCTCTTTCTCTCCGCGCACCATCGCGGAGATACCGGCCTACCTTGTGCGCCTTTAACGAGGCCTCGTTGCACGCCAGGGTGACATCGACGAAGGCTTCGGTCTGCAGGAGTTGGTGAAACACCGATGTCATATTCGACTGGTAGTTGTTCCAGCGCAGGCAGTAGTGCTGCCCGGCCATACCGCCGCTGCAACAGAAAAACGGAAGGATCGATCGAGTGCTTTTTCTCTCCCTTCGTGTCGACGGATTCATCGAAAAGTCATCGGCGACGACGACGACGACGACGACGACGACGACAACGACGACAACCCTAAGAGACGACCGGAGTCCTCTCCCCGCTTTTTCCCAAGTCGCGAGATAGTCATCCCCGTTGTACAGTTTCCCCCTGCCCTGAGAGATCGATCCGCGGAGAGCGGGACAGTACCTGTAGTGCACGCCCCAATAACGATCTGTCTCCATGAAATATTGGGTTTCTTTTTCCGCTACGGCCGCCGGGAGAAGATATCTCCAAGAGGTTTTACGCACCGGACGGGGAATGGTATCCACGCGAGCGCGAAAGAGAGAAGGAGAAAGAGGATAGGGTAGTAGGTAGGTAGTAGTAGTAGTAAGTATAAGGGTTTTCTACATGCCGCGAGGGCGGCGAAGCGCGGGTGGCGGAAACGAGAAAGAGACGAGAGGAATAAGATGAGCGGCGAGGGACGGGGAAAAAAGAGATGTACGGGGCAGGAAAGAAGAAGAGAAGATCGGTGAGGGGTACACGGGGAAAGAGAGACGGGGGAGGTAGCGAAGTGGGACGGTAGCGAAGACGAAGGGAAGAGAAAGGGGGTAGAAAAGTGGGAAGGAAAAAGGGCCGCAAAGGGGAGGGGGCAGGACGTTATTTCCGGAAGTTGCGGCGCAATGCGGCGCTCGAGCGCGGGAACACAAGAAACTAGGAATGCACTTTCGCGTATCACGACGCGCGACCGAGGAGGTATCCGACGATAACGGTCGATCGAGCGAACCTCGCGCGAGTCGATCGTCTTCACGATCGGGAGCGAGAGAGGAGCGAAATCGCTCCACACGGCGGCGGATCGGCACGCGCCACGAATACGACGAGGTTCGGGCGTTGGTCTGCCCACGTCGCGACATTCACCTGTTCCGTGGACCGTGCTTTATCTGCCTCTATCTATGTGACTCTTTATACCGGGCCATTCCGCCTGTTATCTGTCCGTAGGAACACGGGCTTTTATCAGTTGCTTAGACGTGCGCCGATAACGGGGAAACTTTAAGCTCGCGCCTTCTGCCGCCTTCTCTCTCTCCCCTCATTCTCCTGGCTCTCCTTCTCCTGCTACTTGCGCTCGTTTCGACGCTCGTCGCTGCCTTTCATCCGATCGCTCGCTCGCTCGCTCGCTCGCTCGCTCAAAGAACACCTAGAAAATCTTCACGACACCTCGCTCCTATTATCCTCCTGGTACCTGACTTGCCAAGGAATCCTAGCAGCCCTACCGTTGCCGCTATTCACGAATATCACGTAAAAATCACGAAAATCCGTTCTTTTTGAAATTGACCACCTGAACGCGATCTTTATAAACACGCGCCTAAGTTTTCTCAATGTTCAACTCTTTCAACTCCGTCGGCTCCCAACTTTTAGTTTCCGCACTCTCATCGCTTACCCGGTGATCCTCAGCTTTCAGTTCGCGCTCGCAGCCTACAATTATTTAGATATTAACTCGTTATATCATATTTTGCTGTACAAACGCACAGGGCGCAAATAAATATACTTTTTTCCTTCCGGCCTAACTCTCCTCCAAACTCCATTCTTCGTCTTCACTCTTCGTCATCTCTTTTACGTGCCATCGGTCGGCCACATTATTCGTACCATCTGCCGTTTCTCCGGCTATCCTTCGAGGGCCCTCGATGTGGACGCACCTGCGAACGCTCGCAGGTAACGCACGATTGTGAATGTACGTGAGCGCACCTGACGCACTCACTTCATCGACCTCTATCTACACTCGCGGAATACGTACGTGTACGTACGTACGCGCGCGTGCTGTGTTTCAACCTGTGTTGATCGATTATTGCGAGAAATCACAACGGCGAACGGCGCCGATCGCGCATTGGTGTCGAACTTGCCAAGTTTCTGGAAGCATTGAAATTAAACGGCCCTCGTTCAATTTCAATCGAATCGCTAAAATTTGCCTCCAACCCATTCGAAATGTTTGCTATTATAGGACTAATGGAATTCTCAAAGTTCGTACATAAGGCTTGTTACCTCAGCGTAACTCAATTAATCCTAGCTGAACTAATTCCCTGTCCGTTTCCGCAGTCCCGATTCTAAGAGAGAAATAAATTAATCGAACCGGGGATTAACAAAGCTTAAAACGTCTTAAATTCTTTTTCCAAGCCTTCGGAACTGCATCGATATTTTAAGGGACTGGCAAAACCTTCGTCAGCGTCAGACACTTCTTGTGCACCTTCCTCGTTGTAAGACGCGCAATATAACGCGCCGTCGTTTCGCAACGTTCTTCAACGCCCGGAGAAACTTGGATTCGTTTGAAATCTTATTCGCGAAATCGAAACGCCGGCATATCGCCTTATGTCTGTGTAGCGAGTTTATGCGTGCGTGTCGCGCGGCACATAGACACGCGAGTCGCTTAACAAATACGTGCGTACATTGATATCGCGAAATTGGGTTACCTGGCGTGCCGATCGCAAAGACGCGCTGATAATTCACGATAACGGGCAAGAACGATGATAATCGATCGGTCGCGCGTTCATTTCTCAATCTCCTTTGTTCGTTCTCCGATTTATCTAATCCGTCATGTCTCAATTGCGTGATTTACCAACGCAACTTTGCGAACTGGCAGGGGAAATTTTGAAAACGCCTTTTTGTCAAGTCGATAATAACGCGGATTTTCTTTCCATTTTTGATTTTAACACTTTTATCGATACGCCGCGAGCAGTTGATAAAAATATATTTTTAAGAGCGAGAAAATGATAGGGGACATTTTATAATGTATTCGACTGTGGTGTCACACCTCCTGCGCTCTTCGGCAGCTGTATCTCTTAATGATTGCGTAACATCAAAAATAAATGTAGTCGAGAATCGGAGATAAGTTTTTGTAGCGAGACGACCTTTTACATTTATCTCATCTGTAAGTTTAAATATCGCAAAGTAGGAATACTTTTTACAAAAGTTCCTTTCAATGCATACATGGGTATTTAAAGGATTCCGCTTTTATCAGTTTTCAGTCGAAAGGAATAACGATAATTCTATCATTTGCCAGGAAGCTTTACGACCTCCTCTCTTTGTATTCCGTCTCTTTAATCGTGACAGAATAATTCGCAGAGGCGAATAGATCGTAAAGATCCATTGCGTTTTCACTGTGTCGCGTAAAAGTGGTCCCTCTATATTCCACCATTCATCTATCTCGTCGTCGTTCTGTATTCCACCGTATTTCATCAGAATAATCTGCGCGGATGAACCACCGCGGGATCGGGAAGAATCCACTTCGGGTATTCCAATCGCGTTGCGCGAAAATGGCTTGACTTCTTATATTCCGTGATTATCGTTTGTTCGTTTTCTACACTTCACCCGTGTTACCCGCGGAACGGAATAATTTACGCGAGCGAATAGCCGGTAAGATCGAGCGCGATCCGATCGCGGCGGCGCGGCGTAAAAGTGGCTCACCTAGTTTTGAGGAACATTGTTTTAAGCCCCCTGCGACACGGCCAACCGCGTTGATTTGAGGAGGATAATTGAGTGAAAGAAGGAAGACGCGCAATTAAAGTAGCCGCGGGGAAAGAGAGAGAACCCAAGAGAAAACCGGATGCAACGCGACGTGAAGAAACGGAGTGAGACGGGATAGCCGGTGAGATGATCTTGGCGCAGTAGTAAAGTTTACGACCAAAGTATACCCCATAATATGTCGCAAATGGAACAGATTAAATAATTATTTATGTCAATAAAATTAGCAAACTGTTATGCCAATAAAATTAGCAAACCGAATTTGTGTGTATAATGGACAATTATTATAATTATTTGCCTAAACTTTCCAATGAGCTGGCTTTATAGTGGTTATTTATATATTTATACACTAAGCAAAAAATTTATTTGAATACTTGGAATGAATTATTTATTTGCAATATATATTTATTCACTAAAAAAAAGATAGTTAAATTACATTAGTGATTTCTGTACCAAACAAATATTTATTTACACTTAATAAAAATTTTCATTGTAAGTATTCAAACCAATGTCCATTAAAATTTAGTAGTTTTTTTCTCTCAGCGTAAACTTTTCTAATGTAATGAGTAACCGAATTTGTAGTTGTAGAAAAATTTTTCGTCTTTCCTTAGGAAGAATGCATATAACTTTTTAAATTCAACATATAATCCATACCACTTCTAATTTTCATTCTTTCCATCACTCATGAAAAAGAAAAATCTTTTAAGTTTCGCACTTATTACTCTCTCTCTCTCTCTCTTTCTCTGTGGATAAAAAATCCTTTTACATCTTCAATTAGAAAGTCTAGGCAAATAATATGTAGAAATTCTTTAAATATCCAGGTATGTATGTAATCTAAAAAATATGTACATTTTCACATTGTTTCTGTCAAGTATTATAAATTATATTTTATTATAATAAATTATTTATGTTGCAAAATGTTTTATACAAATAAATATATTTATACTTCTAAGCTGAAGTATGTAGATCTTGCAAAAAAAAAAATCGTACACATTCGGGGTAACTTTATTTTAAAATTATCGAGATATTAAACTCAAGACTGAGCAACTCGGTGGAAATTCGAGGCGACAAACAGCGCGATCGATCGCATTCATCGATACGCTTTCTCAATGTACTACCTCTGGTCTCGGCGCGATGCGCGTTAGAATCTGAAACACTTCGCCCGGTTTCTCCGGGGAGTTATGGCCCCGGCGGCGGCCGTCTCTCGAGCGATTTTCCTGTCACTTTCACTGAAACCCGCGAGAGGAGGAACGCGAGGAAGCCGCCGGTGGTGACGAAGAGCCGTGGACGAGAACGACGCGCTCGAAAGACGTCGGGAGAGATTGCAAATTTACGGCAGGACGTACGTTTGCGATCGCGAGAGACGCGAGAGCATTTTCCATCGTGATCCCGCGTGTGTAACGAAAGCGCGAGAGGGTGAAAGGAAACGGCGCATCTCTCTCTCCTCGGTGTGTGACGCGACACCAAAACGACGGAGGAGGATAATAAAAAAGCGTTCACGTGAAGGAGGAGAGGCGGGGAGAGGGAGGCCGGTTAACTCGCTAATCTTTCGGACGCGTTAGAAAGCCGCCACTTTCCTGAGAAATGGTAAACGAGAGTCGCCGAGAGTCTAGGCGAGAGATCAAGAAGCGCGTGTTGCGAGGAGAAGAAGAGAATTCAATTCTCTCAGATTCTTAACAAACAAAAAACGCAAGCGCTGACCATGGTAATTGGATTCTGGAATAAATGTGAATACAGTGCGCTTGTATTAAGATAGAAATTTAAACTAAATAAAAATGTGCGATGCTATGAGAGAAAAAAAAAAGAGAGCAAATGGAAAGAGAATTCAACCGAATAAGATGAGCGTCCTCGTGCAAGAATAATCTGATTGTATTTACAATCCTCTAAGGAATAATGTTGTAAGACATTTATGAAGACAATATTTCATTTTTGAAATTTCGACGTTATCAATAGATTTTTAGAACGTGTAATAATTTTAAGGTAAATTTTAATGCCTGTAAATACAGAAGATAGCAATCCAAAGATATGAAAAATCACGATTCCATATATTTTATTTAGGACTCGCAAGGAAGACAGACTTCCGAAAAAATGTTAACTTGTATCGAAATTATATTTCATATACGTGAAAAAGTATTTAAAAAAAATGTTGCAAACATAAATTTTTACCGCGAGCAATGGAAGCAGGCTGTTTCAAAGATTATAGGATATCGTGAGAAAATCGAGGAGAGAAATCGAAGAAGTGAAGTGTTAGCGACCGGTTCTCATCCCTTACGCTCGCATTTTCTTTGGCAGCGTCGAAGAAGCACGGGTTTTTCCCCTCTTATGTGGGAGAGAGAGAGAGAGAGAGGGGGGGGGGGGCAATCCGCCCTTCCATCTTCCCTCCCACGATTCATCTCAATTTTTCTTCGAGCTTTTTGTGTCCAATTTCACCTCGCCTCCCTGCCACGCCACGTCCTTTTTCTTTTTCCCCGTCTATCCCTCTGCCATTCGCGGAGTAGACGAACTCGCTCTTCGTGTTTTACTCCCCCTACCTTCCCCGCCACCCTCATTCTTCTCTCCGCTCTCCCCTCTCGATTCCTACCCTCTCTCTCTCTCTCTTTCTCTCTCTCTTCGTTTCTTCGCCCTTCTCATCCATTTCACGACCGTCGTTCCGTCTCCCTCGCCATCCTTCGCCCTCCTTTTTCTTGTCTCTCGGTCGTTTCATCGCTTCTTCCACGACCCTCCGCTCACCTCCTTTCACCCCTCTCCCAGCCTTTTCCCTCTTTCGCCGCGCGCCTTGGTTCCATTTACTCATTCCCTCTTCCCCCCACGCCTAAGACGCTATTTTCTCGTGGCCCCTTCGCTTCCACGGTTATACGCTACCCTTCTTTCTCCTTCTGTCTCTCCCTCCCTTCCTTCCTTCTTCTCACCCCAACTACGACGAGGGAGAAACAACCTCCCCTTTTCCCTGGTTCTTTCCTATATCTCCGTCCTAGCTCTATCCCTCCCGCTGTCTCCTTCTTTTCTCCTCTGGCTTTTTCTTTCCCCCTCTATATCCATCTATCTTTCCGTTCCATTCCCTCCCAGCTAACCCAGCTGCCTTTTTCCTCTCCTCCTTCTCCTCGTCTCGCCTCGATCCGCCGGTTCTTTCTCTGTGGAGCGCGTTTTACGTTTTTCCAACGTTATCGACGCGTCGCCTCCTCGCTTCTTCCCGGATTTTTCCCTTTCGCGGCCACCGTTCTCGAGACGACGACCAACCGGCTCTTTCTACGGGAAAACGCAAGCGGAAACGACCGCCTCCCTCTTTCTCCTTCACCTCTCCATTTTCCCCATCCCGCTATGCTATTTCACATTTCCAAGTGAGAAGGGGACTGGAATCTTCCAAGAGACTTTTCTCCGTTGTCTTCTTTCGTAGTTCTCTTTTCGTTTCTCTCCCTAGATTTCTTTCCTAGCTTCGTCGAGATGCGGATGATAAAGGGAACTAATAAAATCTGCATGACGACCAGCGGATTCTGCATAAAGTTCTATGCTCTCTCCCTCGGACCTCGCTGTTATGATAACCCGGAATTTCTCGGCGATGTATAAATGTCAATTTGATTCGGTCGCGAGGGACGGGATAGACTGTCGCCCGAGAGTACTTTCGTAGGATCATCTCCCGAGTTGAACGTAAATAGAATCCGACTTGGGCATCTTTACCCTGAAGATAGTCCGGTAAAGATCTTTCAAAAATAAAAAAAAGGAAAAAGGAGAAAAGGCATCCACAGGGTCACATTTACTTTTTTCTTTCATGAAGTATCTCGTTTTTGAGAACAAGAGGACATATTCGAGATTAGAAACGCCTTTCGCGTTACGTGTCTGCAAGACCTCGGTGGCATAAAATGTGTCGCCGAAATTGACATTGCAAAAAATATACGTTCGCACACACCGCATACTCTCGTCTACCTCCGTCATGAATATTTCTTTTGAGCTTTTACGATTTCCTATTAAATATTTCCATTTCAGAAAACAAAATGGAATATAGCTTCTTTCTTTCAAGCATGAGATCTCTTGTTACGCAAAAATGTCCTACTTTGCGAGAAAAATTACTCAGCCGTCGAAATTTTTATGACACTAAAAGGAATTAGTAGCAGATTAATTATCTTTGTTACAAAAAAAAATGAAAATATTTATATACTTTATATATCTGTATTTTGTTTCAATTTTTGTTTAGCTTTTCTCAATGCGATAAAAATTATTTTAAGAAATAAAGTTATGGAAAATATTTTCATTATATTTTTATACTTAGATACAAGTGCGAGAGAACAAAAATTAATTGTAAGCAGAGAATTTTTGAAATAATAAGAAAGAATCATGATCGATCTACATGCGACTTTGGAGAATATAAAAAGAGGACTTCAGTACGTTTTCCCGCGAGTTTAATAAAAGTTTCGATCGATAAAATGGCAGGAATTTATAAACTCGCATGAGCGCAATTATTTTCTGGTACTCGATTTCCAATCGATTCCCTCGCCATGGAAAAGCGAGAGACGCAAAGTTTACTTCTATCCAAAGGGGAAGAAAGAAAAAGGGATAGCAGGCTGAAGGCAGAGAGGCAAACACAGAAAAGAAGAATTGCATTAAATGAGGAGGGGAGAGAAACGCAATGGGTTCCAATTTACGTCTGTAGCACAAGATGAACTTGTTCTTTGAGATATTTCAATACTACTTTTTCCTTCGACTCCAATATTTTCCATGATACAACACTCGATGCAAACATGTACTAATGTCGCAGATTCGAAAAAAAATATCTGCATTGCGGATCTTGGTGAAGCTCGCGCCGTACCTTTCTTGAAGAATCTGAGTTAAAATTTGGCACGAGATCGAGACTCATTCTAGTAAATGCCTTTGCCGACTGTTATTTGAGCTAGAGTATCACTAATCTGATTTGCTTTGGAATAAAATGGAAATTTTGTTGGTAAATCTAAATTTGTATTTTCGCAAACACATTTACGCGAAAGAAACTCTCCTGTGTTTGAGAATTCTGTTGTCACCAGCAAAATTCACACGGGACGCTATATTAAAAATTTGCAATGCTCTTGTAAAAAACATAAAAGATTCAAATTCTTAAAAAAATTCTGAAAAACATATTAAATGATAAATATTTGTCATATAAATTAGGTAAAAAAAATTGTTTTTTAACGTTACCATATTAGTTTTAGAGAATCTAGAACAATTCTTTTACAAATTTAATTTAAACAATTATTAAATTAACAAACTTACAACCAATCAGAAACGCGGAAGAGATTTCAAATTAGATTACATGTTAATTTTAAAATAAAAAACTGTTTTCTAAAGAATATCAAAAGTATCCAAGTGTCTTTAGTAAGATTTTATTTAAAAGTTCGAATAATCGAAAAATCCGATTTCAATTTGAGATATTCGCGTTTTCGTAGAAGGCGCGCTTCTCTTCGAAAGAAACTCGCATCGAGGACAGGAATGGTAAGAATCGGCTATGGTAGCGCGATGTGTCTTTCGGTCGATGTAAAAAGCGTTCCCATACGCATTGCCAGGGTTTGCATCAATGATCTTCCCACGTTC
Organism: Solenopsis invicta; assembly: GCF_016802725.1. Classification (NCBI taxonomy): domain Eukaryota; kingdom Metazoa; phylum Arthropoda; class Insecta; order Hymenoptera; family Formicidae; genus Solenopsis; species Solenopsis invicta. Next base: position 26,382,410 of record NC_052667.1, read on the forward strand.
CCCCGCAATGATTGCAACTGTGTGCGACTGTTCCTTTTTCACAGAACGACCGACGCGTTTTTCAGTTAACATTTCGTCTCTTAAACCGAGTAGAATGTCGGTGGCAGAATCTCGATAAAGGACATGATTATCGACAATTTTATGTAATTTGCCATAAAGGTTTGTACAAATACAAAGTTTTAATTATTTATTTTTTTCCATTTAACTTTGCGTTCTCAATTCCTGACTCTTAAAATTCTTTGAACTCTTATCTCTAAATTGTCCGCTTTACATTTAAAGTCCTTAAATCCTAACTCTAGTTTTTAATCCTTAGCACTTTTATTTTTCAATTCTTCGGAGGCCTGAAATTCTCTCAATTTCCGTCTTGACTTCGATTTGACCCCAAATTGGCAAAGTTCTAAACATAAATTTAGAGGGAACAAAGCGAGAATGAAAGCCTGCCCGAAGGATTCTATTCCACGTCATTCTAGGATGATCATAACAAACGATGGACAGCGGGGCTCCACGTCGCGTCGTTTGGTCCTAATTTCCGTCCTGTCTGTATACCGTAAGGCATAACAGTACCGCATTCCGAATGCCCTTCGTTTCTTCGTTTCTCTCCGTTCACCTTTCCGAGAGCGTCTGCTCTCTCGGCCGCTCACCTGTTCCCCTTCGCCCTCACACCAGTTCAAGTCCTCCTTACAGGATATATTTCAGAAAATCGAATGATAGCGAAACGGTACTTTCCATTATATCTATAGATACTTCCTCTTTTGTAAAATAGTCGAGGCTCGATTTTATTTGATATAAAAAATAAAAAAAAAATAAAAAACGATAGATGTCTTTGTGACTTTTTAAGCTGACTGAACAAGTGAAAAATATTATTCAGCACACTGAATTTAAAATACGTTTTATATTAATAATAAAAATTTACATAACGTGTTATGAAAATGAGCTATTGATAATTCAGACATTGAACATTTAAATGATAAATTTTTGATCTCGAAATTTGAAGAATTCGACGAGTATTGTCGCGAAAGGATGGAAAATACCGTTTCATTTTACTATACTGTATCTATTTCATAAATTTTCTCGAACATGTTGCGAATATGGCTTCTTTGGCCACTGTCGCTTCTGCGCGCGCGTACGTTTTCGAAGGGAAGGAAAGGAGAGGCGAAAGGAACGACGCCGCGACGTGACGGGGACGTTCCTCGTGAGATGGAGGGAACGGACGCACCCGGAACCGTCATTTCACCGGGCGAGGAGAACGGCGAGAGAGATCCGTGACACGTGGAGAGAAGCAAGAAAGGAGAAAGGAAACTAGATATTTGTTCTATGCCGTGATACGCTGCGCAATTAATCTTGGGAATACCGATGTGCCGGGCAAGAACTATTGGACAGTTTGTAATTGCAACCGAAGGAACGAAGCACAACTCTATATTTTATAACTTTTATTTTTTTTCCTGCATTTACTCTATATAACTTTAAAAGCTTTTTTCTTAAATTTTATACATAAGTAAACATCCTTAGATTAACTAAAAAATTCCTACTAGAACTATAAATTGTATACTTTTCTATATTTGATTTAAGAAATATTTTATTTTTCAAATTGCTACGTGATTTTTCTCCGTATATGGCTATACATCTCGTTACATGTAGCTGTTCTTGTTTTGATGATAGAGTTTGTCAATGTTGTGTCTCGGATAGAACGATTTTTCTCGAAGCTAACAGTCGCAAATGAAAATTGTAGCTCTGCTCGAGAGCGAGACCTCGTCCTGAATGTCGTCACTTGTGAGTTAAATGCGGTCAATCAAAGAACGGACAGGATATAGAAACAGAAAGAGAGAGAGAGAGAGAGAGAGAGAGAGAGAGAGAGAACTGGGTAGTTCAATACGTTTTTCATATATATCTTCACAACCTATGTGATACAGTAATCCTATTTAAAATACGTACATAAAAACAACTGTCAGTAAATAAATAAAAATGTAAAAATATTTACATATTTTATTAATTTACTCACAATTGTTTTTATACATATAATTTAAATAGGATTACTGGTGATAGAATTCACCGATTTAAACCGATTTAATTCTTTTCATTATTGTAAAAGCGTGAGGAAAAAAAATGGAAAAATGAAAATTGTTAATTCATAACTCCATACACATCGTTTGTATATATAACTCTGCATCATAGATTCATTACATTTACTTCATTGCCGCCCGACAAATTTCGATAATGCACGACCTTCATTTTCTCGTGTTCGTCGACGAGCTCCATGCTCTTTTCATCCGGTCGGTAGAGCGAGATAAACGAGGATCGTGGAAACCACCCCCGAGCACCACGTGATCACAAGCGGGGGATTGCGACCCCTCGAAGCGCGGAGGGTGAACGCGGGGTCTCGCTCAAGGTCGCACGTGGACCGCTGCGAGCGATATCTCGATTCGACTCGGCACGGTCTGACATTTTTTTTTCCTCGCGCTCATCGAACAAGCGCGGAAGTTGCGATCGCGCGAGAAAGAATCTCCCCCTCTCGTCCCTTTTCTCACTATCTCGCGTTTCCCGCTTTTTCTCAGTGCGCCGCAATTTGCGGCGTCGAATGTTCTCACTGCGTCCTCCTCCTCCTCCTCACGCTCGGAGAAATCGAATGCGCTATTTTGCCTCTAGGAATTAATGCTTCTTTGTGGATCTCTTTCGGAGGAAGACGAGGTGGAGGAAACTTTTTGAGTGCGGAAAAAGAAGCAGCGAGATGATGACTACGACGACGACGATGTTGGCAGGGCGATCCCGTAGTAACGCTCGAACGAAAGGAACAAAGAAGGGAGCCAGAGGAAGGGTAGAGAGAAGAGGGTAGCGAACGGGGGATAGCGGAGAGAAGAGTCAGAGGCTCCTTTGTGTGCACAGCGCTCGAACGGGAAAGAGCGAAGGGGATGAAAGCGGAGGACGAAAAAGAACCAGGGGGGGGACAGATGGCCCTTTCAGACAATGAGAAACTCCGAAGATAAGGGCGGTGCACGAGCGAGAATGCGAGGGGAGAGAATGGAAGGAAATAGCGTCGAGAGAGGATGAGAGCGGTGGAGAGACTGAGAGAGAGCGAGAGGAAGGTCGAAGGGAAGATAGGAGCTACTTTTTCGAGGAAGGGACGTGGAGGACGTAATGAACGATGTGGAAAGACGGAGGGAGAGAGAGAGAGAGAGGGAGAGACAGAGAAAAAAGGGAGAGAGAGAGAGAGAAAAGAGGAGATGAAGAGGGAGGCGGCTGTCCCAGAGGAAAGAAGAGGATGGAAAACGGGTGACTCAGGCAGAGAGCGGACCGCGCGGGCAATTTCTGGGGGCGATTAACGACGAGCCAACTGAAAGCGGACACACGCGCATTTTTCTCCGTGTTGGGCGTTGTGTTTCATACGTATCGTACTTAACCCTGACATTACCGGAGAGAATTTTCTATCGCGGGGGCACGTTTATATTTAGTGTATAAAATAAGCAGCATCGCTACGAGCAACTAAATTAATGAAACTTTGCTACGCCAACCATGCCTAGGTATTATTAATAGTGTAAAACTAGACAAGTGTAAGACACTCGTGAGACCATTTCTCGAGGCAAACAATGAAAACTAATATTCCGATTTTGTAATATACTTCCTGTAGGACTTGCTAAGTCGGATAAGCAGTAATTTTAACTTTTCTGACTGCACGCCGTAAGTCTTAAAAGCGTCAATGCGAAGGCGGCGTGTTGCGAGTGTGCACTTCATTGAGTACTCCACCCAGTCCCTCTCTCTTTTATCTAACAACTGGAGTTTATTAGCGTATCGCCAAAGAAGAATGAACGAGCGAAGCTCCGAGAGTGTGACATTTACGTCGTAATCTTAAGAATAGCATGCGAGACGCGATGCGTTTATAACTTGGTGGAAAGTGTCGTGGGCTAGAGTCAAGTATTTCGCTCCGATGAAATTATGCCAGTAGTTTTATTACACGATCCAATAATCTTTTTTTTTTACACACGATTCTATCGTGCTCGAATAAAAATAAATGACAAAGGTTTCAAACTCATCTGCAATTTGGACGTTATCTTTTTCTTTACAAAATTTTACATGCACAAAGATCATTATGTTGCAAAAAATACATTTAAAATTAAATATTTAATATTAATGGCTTAAATTAATGCAATATTAACGTTAATTTAATTTAATATTAATATTTAAAAATATACTTGATATTTAGTGGAATTATATTTGTATAAATTATATGTTATACTATTGTTTGTGCATTCTCGATTTGCATGAGCATAAACGTTGCGGCGCATCAAAAACAAGAGTTTTAGAAATCTAGTACTAAAGAATTAGCGTGTTACGGATTAATTAGTCAAATGTGGATGCCTTTCTATCAACTTCAGCGAGTGAGAAGAAATCGTTTCGAGATGGTTTAACGCGCAATAGCTCACGGCGCTACCACATCTAGCATCCTTGGCAATTATACGTAGACGGTCGATCGGTACCGCTCCTTTTTACGCAGCGACGTAGGAAACTCCTTTCTCCTTTTACCGGCGATACTTCATAACGCCCTGTGTCCCGTTCGCTCGTTTCTTTCTCTCGATCGATCGCGCGAAGAATAGTTGTGCACAAATATAAATGCATCAATTCTAATCATTTCTGTCAATTAATTTAACGCACCTCGTCCGAAATCTCTTGATATTTTAGAGGCAGATATGAGACCCGAGCGTAATTTAATCCAATAGACGAAGGGAACTGCGCGAAAATTGAAATACCTTACGAGTTTGATTTGTGGGAGCTCCGCTTATCTTTTTATTATTCAAAAGCGGTCTCATCGCTCAAACAAGCTTGGAAAACGACGCTTTAATTGATCCGAGAGAACTTTTTATGTAAGCGAGTGCTGAGGACGGGACGGAGAAATCGACCGATGCGTATCTCTCTTTCTCGCGTTCTCTTTCTCTTTTTTCATCTCTCTCTCTCTCTCTCAATGCAGCCGTTCTCCTACATCGAGCCATTTGTTCTACGTTCTCTTTGAAGGAGAAACAGGACGCGCGGAACGTTGAAGGAATAAGAAAGAGACATGAGCGCAGAAGATAGTCGAGGGTTGTCGGTGAGCGAAAGAGCGAGGGATGACTGCGTGTATAGAGCGGGTCGAAGGGAAAGCCGAGGAGGGCGAAGGTGAGAGGTGAGAGACACGTCGACGAAGGAGCACAGACGAAGGTGGAGTAGTACAGTCGAGACGGGAAAGGGGATGGAGGAAGGAAGGGAAGGTAAAACATGGAAGAGGAAGAAGAGGCGCGCGGCGGGTGAAGGCAGATCGAAACGCAAGGGAAGAAAAGAGAGAAGGTTAGGGTGGTTAGGTTAGCTGGGATGGTGGCAACGGGGGAAGTCAGAGGGTGAAGAGACAAAGCAGAAGGGAGGGCGAGGGAGGGTGGGAGAAGAAACGGTACACGGGCGCAGAGCGAAGAAAGAGAAGAGCGTTTCATGCCCTTCTCCCTCCGTCGTTCTCCTTCTGGCACGGCTCTTTTTGTGCTTCCCTCTTTTACCCGTCCGAGATATACCGGGTGGAAGAGGATGAGGAGAGAAGAGAGGAGCGAAGAGACAGAGAGGGAGAAAGGAGAGAAGATTCTTCTTCGTTCTTCTGGATGAGTCAGGCGCAGGTCAGGCGAAGGGGGAAGGACGAACAGGAAGCCGGGCAGAGAGGAGGAGAGGCAGCGGGAGAAAGAAAAGGAGAGAGAGAGGGTGAGAGAGGTAGAGAGGAAGAGAGACCGTGCGAAAAAGAGAGAGGCGGTAGCGACGACGACGACGACGACGACGACGACGACGACGACGATGACGACGGCGACGACGACGACGACTTAGCTGGGAGAGAACACGAAGATCCAAAACGGGGACAAAGAGAAAATGACAAAGGCGAGAGGGGCGGCCGATTCGATTGGAAAGGCAGGCAGAGGGGCCTCTTTCCTTTTACCAGCGTTTTCTCCGTATTACGTTCCGTACTTTCCGTTGTTCCTGCGCGCGCGCACACCAATGCGCATCCACATCCGTATACGCGACCAAATGCACACGTACACAAGCAACACATATACCCGCGTTCTCTTTCCTTTCTGTCCTCCCCCTCGTCTCCGTCGACCTCTTGTCCTATCCTCCTTTACCCTCCACGCCATTCTCCTTCTATCGCTCTCCTCCTCATCGTTCCGCACCGCCTTCGTCCTCTTCGTCGCTATTGTACGTGCATGTACGCGCGTACGTGTGTACGTGCGCCTCGTCTCAATCGTACGCGAGGTTTCATGTCGCACCGGCTCTACGCTCCCGCGGCGAGAGGGCGGCTTTGTACGTGGGTGAACGGGAAAATGTCTTTTGAAACCTTTCTAGGTCGCTCTCGATCGCCCCACTGTCAGTCATGCACACGCGAGATCCCGCTCTCGAGAAAACGCTCGCCGCCGCGCGTCGTTTCGCTCGACGATTTGCCGGGCGGCTCGACGCGGTGCGACCCGATGGTTTCGCGTAAAATTTTCGTATGAAAACACAAAAAGAAGAATAGTACAACAATTTCGCTAAGGAGATGTGTAGGAAACGTGGAAGCATCTCTGATTTAATTATGTTCATGCGCACGCGAGTAGTTGCATTTAAATTAGACAGTGACGACACTGCGCAGAATCTCGCAAGGGGTCCAGTGGCTGCTACGGGAAGAAGTAAAGAAGAAAGGAGGACGGCAGCGAAGAGAAACGGACGATAAAAAAAATATGGAGAAAGAAAGAGACAAAAAAAAAATGAAAAAGGGAATATCGAATTCATCAGCACATATTACGCGATGATCACCCTCGTTATGTGTTATATTTTATTCTTTCAGGCTTCACTTGCAAAGAAAGTACCGTATTTAAATGTAAAGGATCCTAATCCTCTCCCTCTGTCTCGGCGCAAAATTTTTTTACGTTAATTAAATAATTTTTCAAAGATGATCTGCGATTAATTTTTAAGGTCAAAGTTCAAACGAGTGGGCGAAAAAGTCATTCGCTTTTCCCTGACGAAATGAAAAACCTGCCCTGTATTATGTCGAGGCGGCATAAGGTCTTATATTGCGTAGCAAAGTCAAACATTGTTTTATAATACGCCTACTCGTCGCCATCGCGACATTTCACAAACGAAGATACGAACGAGCGTGCTATTGAGGCAGACTCACGCGGCGAGACTCGTTCTCGCTTTTGCAATTTGTAAATCCCGTCGTCGTGCGCGCGCGGGGCATTACGGTACCGCGATCCTCGCGTTCCCTCTCTTTTTTTCGCCGATTCGCATCTGGTCGTCCTCCGGAACTCGATCCTTGAATCGTGTCGGGTGGGGAAAAAAAGGGGCAGGAAGAGAGAAGGAGGCGATCGATGGAAGAGAAGAGACGTACGCGGAGAGAGGCTGAGGAGAAAGGCAGAGGGATAGAAAGAGGGAAGGACAAGAGGGGAGAAGTTGAAGCTAGAATATGCGCAAGATAGATAGATTGAGAGAGGAGAAGAGAGAGAGAGAGGGAGAGAGAGGGAGAGAGAAAGAGAAAAGGTGTTGTTCCGTCGAATGCGCGGCGGGGAACGAATGCGAGGCAAGGCTGAGAGAAGGAACAGTAAAATTGTGGAGAATGTGCACGCGCCATCATCAGGGTGGCCTAGATTCAACCAAGACCTGCTTTCTAGGCAGCATTTCTCTTTATCATCGGCGGTGTGCGATGTATAGGCGGACCGTTGCCCGATGCGCGCGGAGAAAATCTTGCAGGATGCACACGAACACCATTCGTCGTGGGACGAAAGATTGCGCGTCGTTAAACTTGTGATCCTTAATCGAGCCGATTACGAGCGATTCATACTCGCGTTCACGCAGATCGAGCCTTAAGAAGGTTTTCCAGCTTAAAAAAGTGCAGGGGAGAATCACGTGACTTTTCATTCATTTATCTCTTAACACAAGAGCTTTTTGGCATTGCTATATTCAAGTAATAGATAATGAATAAAATTTACACAAAAATAATAATTTGTTGTTAAAAAATATTTTTTTCGTGATATTGATACCCTGGAAAAAAAGTTGTTGATTTGATTAAATTCGTTCAATTCAAGTATTTATGTATTTAAATTAAATATATAAATGCTTGATTTGAAGAATTTAACTTAAATACATAATACTTGAAGAAATTTAATCACGTTGAAAAATTTAGTCAAGTCAACAATTAATACTGATCTGCAAAAATTGGAAAAAATTTATTTTATTCTATATTACAAGAAAATGATTACGGTAAAACTTCATTTTTTTTAATTCCAAAGTGTTCTTTAAACTCCATTTCGTCTTTCTTATAGTTTTTCAAAATTCTTATATTTTGTTTGTGATTAAATTACTTAAAATTTCTATCCCATAGACTCAACGGTATTTTAGAAAGTTATTTAAAGAATTACAGTACAAAAAATATTTTAATATAGTCAGAAATGCCTACATATTAATCATAAATTTATTTTCGAAATTTGATTAAGTTTTCATATTATGAAAAGACTGGAGAATCTCCCTAAGTTCTTATATCTTGGTCGTATCCGCGTAAGAACATCATCTCGCATAAGATTCAAAAGAACCTCTGCGCTTGTGTGTTTCTTATTCAATTTTAGCACACGGTAATACGTTCAATGTTTCTTCTTCAGAATGTATGAAACATTTACTACCCGGAAGTGGGATAATGATTGAGATCGAACTCGGGACAATCGGGACCTATGAATCATTCAAGCACGAAAAGAACATGTAACGTCAAATTTTCCCGAGTTTGTACTTGCTTGTTTAAAGGACAATACCAATTTTAGTGACGGAAGATGTTCCGTGGTCCAATCGGAAATTTAAAGACCCAGGCAAATTTTTAATTTTAATTATTTTGCCTCAAATTCGGACAAATACAAAAAAAAAGTAAAAAACGTCGAGTCAGACAATTGTGAAACCATATTCTAAAAAGTCGGAAGAGTGTACCAGAATTTTTTCAAATTTTTTAGAACTAAAATATTCTTTTAAAAATACTATCCGGCACCAACGACCCGGTTGGACTAGGAAAGCAACGAAAAAAATATTGGACCACGGAAGATTAAAAAGAAAATAGTCGCAAATTTCAGGGGCTCGGTCTAAATACCCGTTTTAAGCTCTTGCCGAGTGATTCGTGACGAATTTATTAATGTATCGGCGAGGCGAAGGGAAAGCCGGGGGAGAGAGAGGCACGCACGTACGTAACGCGACTGCGAAACTTCGTCGATCGGTCACCATCAATCATCGGCGATTTTCTCCTATTTGACGGTCATTTAATTACCGAGATAAACCCGTTTACCGCACGCGCTCGCGCGCGCGCGTAACACACGATGAAACGAGCGCTCCGGTGCCTTTCGTCGGTCGTGTCACGCACGGCGATCGACACGCGATGCAACCAACTTACGGCGCCGTGCGACTGTTGACAGGAAAATACAGGATCGTCCGACAATCAATGTCCCAGGACGCTTCGATACGAATGAGAATACGCGCGAAAGGTGTGCTAATAAGTAATAATGCACCGGCAACACCTATTGATTCGTACCGCGGAATCGACGTTTCCGATATCTCCGATGTCGTTGCTATCGAAGTCAGTCTACCGTATTAACAAGGTCGCGAGGGGATTCTGTTAAATCGCCGTACCTAATACAGTTGACGCCGAGAATTGCGAGCCATAAATTTCCACCTCTCAATTTATATAAAATTTATTGCAATTTAATATGATTTTAATTAAAGTCACGTCATACGTGTATCTGTATATTGCATAAAAACGGTGAGATATCCGCGTAACTCCGGACGGACATAATAAATTGAATTAAATTAAAATCACGACGAACTGCCTGCCGCGCCGTTCCGTTTTGCCGGTAAAAAGAAGAGGAATTCGATGCCGCTGATCAGATCCATCGTCTGCAGATGTTTAATCAAATTGCCTCAAACGCACAAATGCACGCGTGCAAAGGAGGGGAAACTGGATTCTCGAGAAACAGTAGGGAATCTTTCGAACCTCTGTCATTACCTAACCGGCCTCAAAATTTACATTGATTTAAATTGATTGATCATCGTGACGATTTTTACCGTGTCGCCGCGCAGGGTAATATATTTCTATTTCTACGAGACGAAAAGGAAAGGCAGGTCTCTCAGGCAGCCTTCAGCGAGATTTCTCTGGACTCACTTGGGGACGAGAAGGCACGTGCCCGAGTAAAATGCCGATAAACTGGCGCGGCCGCGGCCGTCGCATCCGAATGCATCCCGCGCGCTCGTAATCGCCGATTATTGGCCGGTGCATCGCGCACGTGACCTACCGTAACGGGTGACACGGCGGTTTCGAGCGGCCAAAAACCGCGTGGCGAGGCGCGCGCGCGCCGATCCCAAGAGTAACTGTCGACCTACGTACCTTTCCACCGATGTAGATTAACTTTAATTGCGGTTTAACGTACTCCTTATCTTTTTCCAATTCTTAGAACTAGATTAACTTCAACCTCGGTTTTCTGGTTTTAGAAAATAGAAAAAGATAAAGAGACTACGCGTTCAACCGAGATTGAAGTTAACTTTCCGTGCTTCAACCGCGGATTTGAAGACTCGGGTAAATTTTCAATTTTGAATTATTCTTTTTCAAATTCCGACACGTACAAAAAAAAAGTGAAAATTTCGGATCAAACAATGGCCATAGTTATGCAAGAAACATCCGACCCACGTAAAGTCTAGTTGGAGAAAAATCATTTAAAAACGCAGATGGAAACTGTTTCCTATTCATTTTAAGCACATATTAAGCTATGATTTTTTTAATTTAATGTAGAAAAATGTGTGGATTACTCACTGATTCAATAATTAAAAAATAAAAATTTTGAAAGTTGAGCGTTTTTTTAATTATGGTCAATTATAAAATTATATTCTGGAAAGTTGGAGAGATGGTATCAGAATTTTTTCAGATTTTTTAAAACCCCAAAACTTTCAAAAATAATATCTGACTCGGTTCTCCCTAAATTTTTTGGAATCTCATTATAAAGAGATTAAAAATTCAATCTTGAAAAGGAGTCAGATTTTATTCCAAAGAAGTGAGATTCCATTCTAAAGAATTTAAAGAGTTGAATTTAGAAAGCATCGAAAAAACATTTAAAAAAATCACAAAGGGTTAATCTGCATTGGTCGAAATGCACATCAATCGGTGTCAGTACCTCTCGTGCGACAGGTCGCACTCAAACTCGAGCGGATTGTGTCACGAGTGGAGCGTGTCGCACGCGCGCATGCACGCATGCATGCATGCATGCGCGCACGCATTCACGCACGTTCAGTCCGGTTAAGGAGTCAAAACAATGCGGCCTCGTTCACGAGCTGCCGAGGAAAAACGAGGAAAGTTAACGCCTCCGCTGATCTTTGCCTTTATCGTTTCGATTTAATCGCGTCGCGTTATGAAAATAAATCAAACTGCCAATAATCGCGGAGGACTTTATTTTTAGGACTATTTTAAATTTCGAGACAAAATTTTACGTCATTCCTCTCGAGGACTATCAATTTCGTTTTTCGACGACGACTTGAGAGAACTTTAAAGCTAGCTATATTGAGAAAAAGATATTAAAATTTTATTTGTGGAATATAAATTTATCTCATTGAAATGAATCTTCACATTTATATACGGCGAAATAAAATTTTATTTCTAGCAAATAAATCAATTAAGAAAAATGAAATATATTTCACAGAAATGTATATTTTGCGATCGTAATCCAATTTGTTTGTAACTAATAAATATCGATGAAAATATCACAAGTAATATTTTCTCCTGAATATTTCGATTTTTTTTTCTCACAATTAGTGTACCCAATATTTTTTTTATTCCTTTAATAGTATTTTATTTCTTATTTCAATAAATTTTAATTTTTTTTACACAATAAAAGTACGCACGCACAAAAATGAAAACAAAAAGCGATTTTATGCTAATAACAAAAAAATCTCTTAATTTTTGAAAATATATAATGTTTAAAAAATGTCTTCGCTATTAGTACGAAATTGTCCTTTAATCGTGTAAAAGAATTTGGAGTTCCGTGAAGCCAATTCAAAGATATTTTCTAATAAAAAGTGTCGGTAATTTGCCAAGTTTAAGTTGCACCTGAGTTGCATCGGATAAACGTTATCGATCTCATTGATTTAAAAACTTGGAATAAATTCGCGGTTATCGAGAAATTCACTTGCGGCGGTAGCAGACTCGTTTTGTACGTAAAGTGGAGGAGTCCGACAGGCGTTAAACTAATAATCAGACATTCGTAACGTCATCGGAATATGTGCATTTTATGCATAAAAGCGCGATACGCGGTATTGTCGCCCGTTCGCGTTTCGCAATTGGCTCATTGACTGGCGCACTTGTCCGGGAAGCACGTGGTCTCATTGATAATCAAAAGAAGAAAAAACGGAGAGGGAAGGAAAAAATGACGTGCGCCTCCGGACGCTCGCGGACTGTCTCTCGCTTTCAACGCCAAAAACAAAATTTTACAGCATCGGCGAACGATGAAACGCAAGATTCCCTCGCGAAGAGACGAGGATTAGGGACGGAGTGTGTGACAGGAATGCGAAAGAAATTATCGCGAAGAATTGACGTGAGCAAAGTCCGCCGTCGACGAGCAACATCGTCGTCTTCGCGAGGAGAGAATCTCACGATCGTGACAGTTACGTACCTCACCATGACCTGACCCACAAATGAAATCGCAGCGGCAGCAGCGGCAATGGTAGTAGTAGCAGCAGCAGCAGGAACAGAAGCAACAGCAGCAGCGGTAGCAACGACGATCCGGGCTCCGCGGTGGTAATTGCCAACCCCGCGTCGCTCCAAGGTCCCCCGAGGGATGTTGACGTACACCACACTTTCGCCGTGTATCAGATGATAAACACACCGTCGCGAGGGCGCGAAAAACAGAGAGCGAGAACAGCCCTCTTCTCGTCGGACGTACGGTTATCGCGCGGTCGCGGGCACGCGGGCACGCGGGCACGCACGCACGCACGCGGGCACGCACGTAAACTGTCACCCACGCACGGCCGGTGTCGGTCGTGTCAAAACGCCGCGAGAAACACGCACGCACCGCGTTGGCCACCGGCAGCTGTCACTCACGGATTGCCCGTGAAAACGTCGCGGCTCGAAGTGGCATAGCGAATCACGGGGAGACAGAGACAGCGGGAGAGACCGGAGAAGGCGAGGAAGGGAGAGGGAAAGGGAGAGGGAGAAGGAGAGAAAGACGGAGATCGAGGCGCAGCGAGTTGGCAAGGAGAAAGGGAGTGAAAGGGGGAAAAGAGGAAAGAGAGAGAGAGAAAGAGAGAGATAGAGAGGAGGAAGGGAGAAACAGCGTTGGACACATGCATGCACACTAGGGGGCACTGCGATGGCGGCGGCGGTTGGGCCGTGCTCCGTCGCGGACGGTGGCGCAAAGCGATTAAGCGATTTTGTTGTGGACCCCGATTCTTCCCTTCGTCGGCTCTCTCTTCCCGGCTTTCCACTTCTCCCGCGCACGCCGCCTTTCGCCTCTCCCGCGCCGCCGTCCGGCCGCGCTACGCCGCGCGAACGTGTCCTAGAACGGAAACCCGGCTCTTTAGCCCCCACATCGTCCCCACTGCTCGAGCGCGTCGCGCGTTCCCCACCGCTCGCCAATGGCGCGACGTTAGCGTCGAGCGCGCCAGGCGCGTAACCTTCAAACGCCCGCGCAGGCACTTCGAGGCAGCCGGGGGCCCCCGCGCTTTTAAACGCGTGTTGACGTTGACGTTGTTCGACTCCTGCCCTGCCGGTGGTGTTCGTCATCCGTGGCGTATCCGCCTTTGACTTTTCAGTGGCGCCCTTATGACCGTAGCTTCTTCTAAAACGCAAAAAATAAATGCTATCTAATATAAAGTTTTTAACGTAAATAGCAAGTTATAAAGATAATAAAGAAAAATAAAAAGCGTGTTATTCAATACGCTATCTACAGATTAATTATATTATACAATATTTTATCATTGTGTCGTCAATCAGCATGAAAGGTGATACAAGTCAAAATTTTTCGAATTTTGTGTTATTGCAAATTGTGTTATAAATACATTGAATTTTAATCAGAAAATAAAAAAAAATGTTGAAAACAAAATTGATTAAATTGAAATAGAAAACGAACTGAATTTCAATAAGAAAAGGGAGCGGTGACAAATCAGAGAAGATAATTTTTAAGGATTTAATACATAATAACCATAATAAAATTTATATATGCATTAGTTAAAATTTTGAAACAAGTAATATGTAATTAATTCTGAGTTATTTAACTTACGTTTAACAATTGTAAATAATTAATTTCAAATTTAATTTTTACAATTTTTTATCCTGTACTGAACACTCCATATTTTCGACTTGTATTATCTTTTTTGTAAGTGAGAGATAATAAAATGTTTTCATTATTTCCATTATTTTTATTGCTATTTAATTTTTATCAAGAGTTTTGTCAAGATTTTTATCACATAATATCAATAATTAATCATATAATGATAAAATATTATATGATAGATTTATGATAAAAATTACGTAATAATAAAAAGTTAACCTACACGAAATGATAAAAAATTTTTTGGACAATGTATTTAAATGCATTTAAGATTCAAATCCGTTTGGCCCGATCTCTCTCTTTCTTACGAACATAAATATTATTTTGCAAAGACAAAATTACTTCTGTATAATTAACATGTAAGAAATCTTGAATCTAATAGAATCACATTGAATTGAAATGTCTAATTATGGTTTACAGTCTGAGCATACGCAATGAGCAAATCTGTGATATCTAATCATTTCAATCTCTTATGATAACGTTAATATTTCAAATGCTAATTTAGTGACACAAGTAAACTTTTGTGTAACATAAATTTAAGATACGAGCGCAAATTTGTATGCCATATAACTGATTAATTTTGTGGTTCTATTTGAATTTATTATGCAATTGTGTGTACCGTTTGAGTAAATATAATTAAAAAAATAAAGAATAAAAAATTTGCACAAAAAAGATTTTATATTTAATTACATTAACAAAATCAAATACCACCCTTTATAAAAAAATTTTATAAAATTCTATACAAATTAAAAAAATGCTATGAAAATCTACATAAAAAAGAATTGGAACATTTTTCTGAATTTTTGTAAATTTTTCTGTTTTTATATTACATTTAACAACTTCCAAGTGATCTGACGAAAAAATTCTATAACCAAGCATTATACAAAGTTCTCTACTAACAATATGAATTTGAAGAAATTATTAGCTCTTTCATATAAATATTTATTTCTTCTTGGAAATGTTTATTTAATTATTAAAATTAACTTTATATTAATTATTAACAAAGGTGTTCTAATTCTAGCATTTTTTTGTAGATTTTTGTAGCATTACTTAAATGCATTTGTGTAGAATTTTTTCCGCCAAGGCGGAGAAAAAGCTTTTACTAAAATATTAATTTTATTAACATTTAATTAAAAATCAATAAGATTAATAAAAAAATAAAATACGGTACTCTGACACGAACAGAACAATAGGTTTATTCACCGTATTTTTTCCGTGAAAAAAATTTGTTGAATGCAGTAACGATCTCAATTAAACCAGTGAGAAATAAAACAAAGCATGCTGCATTTAAGCTATACAATATATCTTTTTCTGGCTTGGCGCTGTCTATTATCCAGAGCATTTGTTCCGCTCTCTTTCTAGGATACACGATTGTCCCCGTGTATTTCTCTCCGCATCGTCGCAGTCGCGCCTGCGAGGAAACGCGGTCACGTCATCATACGTCGCCGCCGTGGGCGCCCCTCGTGGACGCTCCCTCGCGCGCGGCATGCAGGTACGCACCTGATACTGTTCTCCTTCATGCCCCACCAGCGTCATTCGTCCGATGCGCAGAGAACGACTTTGTGATTCTGCGCCGCGTCTGGGAGCGCTGCAACCGGGAGGGGAATGAGCTTCGTTTCCGTGCGGCTTCGGGTCGGCGTCGGCTTCTCGCAGAAACTGATCGATCGTAAGCGCGTACCGCGGCACGGCCATTGTGTAAAAAGGACCCATGACGCTCGGATAGTGCACGCTGAGGAGTGGACGCGTAGTTCTCCCCTTCGTCCTCTTGTGATATTTAGACTGTGCCAATACATAGGTGAGTAGGAAAACTAGCGTATTGTTTTTCTATTTGCCGTTTTTCCGCTTCGCCCACGGATGACCGCGCCTCTCGCCTCTTCACTCAATGGAAAGTTTTCGCGGAAAACCAGGTCGCGTTCCGCCATGTCGCGTCGCCGCGTTCTCACGCCGCCATCCTACGAAGATCGCGTGTTTCTCTGTCCTTGCTCGCGAAATCATTCGGTTTTCCAACGAAATTCCATCGGTTCACGAAACGGTGAGAGCGCGCGAGAGGTGCTTTTCCTCGAGCTTTTTTTGGAGGTTTTTCGCCATTTTGTCTCCTGAGAAACGGTCCGAGGTCGGCCATTACGCGCACGCGATCGCGTGAACCGGTCAACGAGGTCTACGACAGATCCTCGCGGCGGAATGCGTCTCTTTCGTCGTCGTCGTCGTGTCTACCACGACGCACGTGGGGATCGCCAAAGCAGCGATAGCCATCCGCGAGAAACGTCGGACGGAGGTTATTGCACTTTAAACGGTTTACGGTCTCGTAAAAAAAAAAATATATAGTACACGCAATGCGGCGTAATTTCACGGAATCCCGAGACAATTCGCGTTTCCGTCCCGAATTTAAATTATGGAATTTGTACCTGTGATTCCCCAGAGACGCTGCATCGCAGCATTTGTAATTATCGAGGATAAAATTACGTCAACGCGAAGTTGCGTCGCTCTACGATTGTTTGCAAATTTCCTCGGTGTCCCGCGTTATTTGGCACAACTGTCAACGCGAGGGGAGAGGAGGAGGGGAAGGGTTTAATCGCCTTTTTTTCTTTATTATGCAATCGCAGATCCTTGATAGCGTTCGTTATTTCATTTATCGGGCGTTACTATGCCTGATCCCCGTTCACGCGGCGGTGCGGCGCGGCGTTTCGACGGTCGCTAAATATAGAAGAGCGATCGAGGTCGCGTACGTTACGAGAGGTTCGGGAAAGCGTCGGCCATGGCTGTCGCTGCCGCGTAGCGCCGCGAATGAGAAAAGCGACGAGACGTCCGCCATGACGTTACCCGACGCTAAAATTTCCAGACGCCAATTACCTGGAACTGGCAAATCTTTCGTTTGTACCGAATTTCTAGGCGAAACCACTCGCCTTCCTCGTGACGGTCGAAAGGTCGTTACCGGCGTAGAGTAACTTGTTTTCTTTTTTTGTATTCTTGGAACTAGTGGAAAGGTCTGTTCGCATTGTTTGCATTTTTTGTCCTTTAGTCGTCGCTGTTGTCTTTCTCTTCTACGCTTAAGTATATATTTGTCTTGTTTCGAGTTTAAAAATTTTTGAGATTTTAAGCAACGCGAACAGACTTGAAAGATAAGTAAAACCGAGATTAAAATTTATTGATAGAAACTTTGATTTGAGACCATGAGAAAAAATACATGCAAAAAAAAAATTTAAAATGACTAAGATTTTCAACTTCATAAAATTTCTTCTATTCTACTATTTATGTATTTTACTCAAATACATAAAATATATTTTAAATATATATTTAATTATATACATATTTAATTTAAATAAATCAATACTTGGAAAAAAAAAATACTTGAAGAAATTAAAGGTTGAAAATTTTAGCCAAGTAAACAACTTTTTTTTTTCTCAATTCACAGTTGGTAAAAATTGTGCTTTAAATGTGTTTTGCTTTCCGATTAAATCTCTCGTGTACTCTTTATTCGTTCGCTTCGATTATCGAACGGTGATAAGCATCGGCGAGTCGTGGAATCGTCCCCGTGAGATTACGTAAAGCAGCGTAACAACGAAACGCAAAAGGGCACGGCGGCGGTCGTGTCCGGTAACGTTAGCGGTTCTCGCCTGCTTTATTGCCGGCAATTAAACGACCTTTATTGGCATTCCGGTCAACCACTCGGAATTTATACGATCGGATTCTGGTCGTTGGCTTTATTTACCTTTCGGATTAAATACGCGCAAAATAAACAACGACGGTGTAAAGACGTATCGCGGCATATCATAGTGGGAAAGATCGTGAGGCGTTGTGCGGTAATAACAGGCGAGGAATAATAAACGGATGAACGCCGGTTGTTGTCAGTCGAAACGGAGAACGATCCGTTTTCAAGTTTTCTCATGCATGACATTTTTGTACGTTTTTATTATCTTTCATTCCTTACTCGACTGGTATTTTGTGTCCGATCGATTTCTGTCTATGGAAATAATTCGAATTTTCAATTATAGTTTTTTTCCCCCAAAAGAAAAGTTCAGATATTTGTTCTAGGAACTTGAAAACACGATTATGAATTATTAGATTTTTTTAAATTTTGAAGTGATTGGACTCAGAATACTTATGTTTATAAAACTTTTTTCACATTGTATTCTAAGAGTTAAACACACACTGATAACACGTATAGATAAAAATGTATATTTATAGGCATACGTAAACACAAGTAAATATAAATATACAGGAGGAGGATAATAAAGAACCGTTTATTTTGAAATCATTTTAAAAATATTTCTCTTTTTCGCTTTCGAAGTTAAGTCTTTTCGAGATTAGCCAGTCGAGATAACACAACAAGCGCTTACGTAGTAATCATGTAATTGGCTTTTAATACATGATTCTGTTTTTATCGATTCGCTGTTTCTCGCAATCGCCGACCATTTGATTAAAAATATTTATAGAACTGTAATGTAGAATTAACTTCAGTGCGTTAGAGCACATTTTTTTTTATTGGTATTTATTTTTTATTGTGATTGTGATAATCCTGCGAGTGCAAAGCGGCCGATTAGTTTTTCGTTTTTCATGGAAATAATAGATACGTAAGGCGATATTGGATTACTGCGTATCTTTTTCATAGCAACTTGCAAAAATACAATACGTAGTAGTCGAGATGTAAGCTCAGGTTTCTTTTTTTTTTTTTACGTTCGAGAACTGAACTTGTTCATCTTTTCTTTTTTTCGTCTCGTATTGAGAGAAAAAGAAAAAATGTAAACCATGCGAAAAATTCAGGATGTGGAAAAAGAACAAACCTGTTGTTTCTTTTCACATTTCAAGTTTGTTTATAATAGCCGTAACCGTAAGAAATTGGCCAATCATAGTTGATTTATAGAAGAATAATCACTTATGATTGGTGAATTTCTTACTGTAACGACTATTATAAACCAACCCTCTTAAAATCGTAGTACAGACTTTTGCATAGCTGCATTATTAACCGTATGCATAAGGAAATCAATTAGTCCATTTGCACATGCGTAAGGGAATGGACCAATCAATTTCTTTATGTATACGGTTATGCAGTTATGCAAGTCTGTGCTGCGGCTTTTAGTTCGAGTTCAGTCAGATGTAGAAAAAGAACAGACTGAAGGTTTGTCAAAACGAAAGACGGAATATCATCTCGACGTGCAATGTTGTATCGCCAATGTCGAGCGTGAATTTTTTGGAATTTCCGAAATCGCGTTGTTTTCGATCGAGACCAAATTGATGCGAAGAGGCGGGGGCGGTAGGAGAGAAGAGAGGGGGGGGTTGTGTCGCTGTAAAATAAATTGGAATTGGAAATCTATACCTGCCGACGTTGCGATTGGCGGTCCAATTTTTTTTCGATGACTTTCGGGACGCGACTTGCGATTCGGAACGAAGAGACGCATTCTTTCGAGGATTTTTGCGGGGAGCGGCTTTCGGGGAAAGGATCCGCTGGAAAACGAAGCCGCGCCGCGACCATCTTGACGCCGACCCGTAATTCGGCCTCGTCGGGGCAGCGCGTCGGTGCTATTCTCAATCAGTCGCAGTAGCGAATTTCCGTGTGCCGCGCATGCGCGCCGTTTTCCTGTTTTTCCTTCTCGCTCGCACCGGGACGCGCTACGCTCTCGGGACGCCGCTCGGCGAGCGGCGGCAGCAGCTCGTACGCTTGCGCCCCCCGACGGCGGTGCACAGCGGCCTAGCCGAGAGGCGTTGAGCTACGCCATTGTTGAAAAGGGCAGCGCACGAGGCGGACGCCGGGCCTGGACGTTCCAACGCTGTTTTATTCACCGACTCTTTTACTGTGATATTAGATTGTTTTATATCTCCGTTATTAGGTGAGTGAACACGTCGTAACGTAGAAACGCGTTTCGGGCGATGGGAGATCGCGGAAAAGCGCGGGGAATACGCGAACGAGATTGGCGCGGCGGGGCGGGTCCGTGAAGGAGAGATGGCGAACGCTTTTTCGGATCGCGCGTCGCTTCGTTGTAGAGTAATCCCGTTGTCGTTCGTCGTCGTTGTCGTTATCGCTGAACGATAGTGAGCCGGTAAAAGCGTAATTCTTCCCGCGCGTCTAGTGGCGTAGCGTTTGCGATTTCAGTATGCCATTGTCCAGACGCGACGCACGAGCGCGGGGAACAGTCGGGTTGCGCGCGCGAGCACGGCGCGGATCGATCGCCGCCCGTGGTTTTCCGTCGCCGAGCTTTCCACCCGCCGCCATTTTGTTCCCGGGTCCGACCTCGCCGACCGCCATATTACGTTCCACGTCTCCGCTCTCCGACTTTGCGGTTTCCAGCCTCGACACGGGACGAGGGGACAGGGGCGCGTTCTCCGCGTTGCCGTCGCAAAACTGTTCCTCTCCGCGCGTCTCCTCCCGCTCGCTTCTCTTTTCTCTCACGTCTCCGTATCTAGACTTGCGCTCGCGCGCGCACGCGGTATGCGGTCGAGAAAAATTATCTGTCAACAATTTGTTTTTGTTCCGTTTGTACATGTACTTCGCACGCACACTCTTCTACCGCTCGACATCGCCTGACGTAACGCGCGCTCTCGCGCGCGCGAGATAACAATATAAATAGATTACGCAATCGTGTAAGCGCAGGCAGAGGGACGGCTCTTTCCTTTTCTTTTTCTTTTTTTTTCTTTTTCGTTCGCTCTATCCTCGCGGCTGCGTCCTGCTGCGTGACCCTCTCCTCCTTCCTCTCTCCCTCTCCAGTGTTCCCCACCCATTTCGTGAGCCGCGTGATCGATTTTCCGTATTTATTGCGCGTCGTTAATGCGAGTCGCGCCGTGACGTAAATCGGATTAGACATGTTCCCGGCTTTGCCCTCCTGGCGACGGTGACGCGACGCGATTGTCAACGAGACCAACGTCAAGATGAAATTGCGCTAATTGATAGCGGCTCACGATCATTACTCGGCTACTCATAGGCAAGCAAGTCTCGAGATTCAGATTCGCCGGCTGCGTCGCGACGTCACGTTTTCAGGTATATACGTCTTGCTGTCAATGTTTCTTTTTTTTCCGTCGTGCGTCCAGTTTCCGATCAAAGTGATACCATCAGCGTGTACCGTTACGTACTCTATCGGTGTCGCATTTTCTTCGACTTTTGTAGCATTGAAAAAATAGAAATTTATTTCGATTAAAAAAAAGTCCGTATTTTCTATCGGCGGCAGTTGCCGCAGCTGCCGCCCCTGAACCGTCGTCCCAGGGGCCTCCGCGGCTGTTGCGCAAGCGGTGCGCGCAGCCCGGACGTCGCAGTTGCGCGTGCGCGGTGCTTGCGCGTCCTCCTGCATCATCCCCACCAAGTAACCCATTACCGTTACCAGACACGCACAAAGGAAAAGGCCAGAAGAGCGATCCGACCGACGCATCGCTCACACGGCCATTTTGGAAGCTTCGGCGCTTCGTTGCGGAGCTTTCGCCTCCGTCGTCCTCCCGCGAGGGCCGCGTGCGGAAAAAGATACGTACCGAGGAGAAGAGGTAGCACTGTCTCGTGGATTGGTCGGATACAGAAAATCGAGAGAAGACGTACTTTCGCGGGTACGTCGTTCGGCTCGATGTGCGCGATAATAATCGGTCGCGGGAGGACGAGATAGCGTCGGGTCGCTCGGTCGATCGATACGTACGGTAAGGAGAAACAGCGCGCGCGAGAGAAAGGAGAGGACGAGTCCGTGTCGGCAGATTCCGCTCTCGTACGTTTATCCGGTTTCTCGTTCCTCGGCACGCTTCTCAGGCATCAAAGTTATTCACGCTTGTCTTCTCTCGTCTGTGCAGAAACGAGGAAACGAAGCCAGAATTAACCATGGAGGATGACCAGCAGTTCTGTCTCAGGTGGAACAACCACCAAAGTACGCTCATACAAAACTTCGACACACTCCTCGAAAGCGGGACGCTGGTCGACTGTACCCTGGCGGCGGAGGGGAAGACTCTCAAGGCCCACAAAGTAGTCCTCTCCGCTTGCAGCCCATATTTTGAGGTAAGCGAAACGTTTTATTTACTGTTACTTAATGTCACGACACTTTCGTATTGCTATTTACAGGTATTCCAAGTAATTGTCTTATTTTGTAACGTAATTCTCTTTTTGATAGCTGTGAATCGTTATTTTAATTTCCTTGCTATTTTCTTGGAATTGGATTATTAATATAATCACTGGCAAAATTCTTTTATTGTAATGATAAATCTTTGAATAATATTCTCATTTGAAAGTTGCGATAATTTAAACAGCAATTTTATTAATAATTGTTTTATTAATTAACAATTAATGAAAATACGAGGTAAAATGGAATTTTGATTTGGGAGAATAATTGTAAATGTAACAGATTTATAATTATGGCGAAGCTTTTCCCCTTTCTTCTTTGTCCAGTTGGCTCAGTTGAGTTAGATCAATACGAAACATGTTGGGAGGGAGCGAGATAGATTGTTGAGAAGTAAGAGATAGAGAAGGGGATCTCAAGTTGAAACAAGATGGCCGTGCTTGTTGAACGTTGCCTGGGCTGGAGTGTAGGAGGTGCGGTGGGGGAGAGTGGGGAGTAAAAGCCTGAAGCCCCCCTCCTAGGGTCCTCTTGATCAATACAAGGAAAGCAAGATGGCTGATTTCCAGGGCACTTGCCCTGGGATTTTACCCTAATATGGGTGGGGATGCAGAGCGGCTGTTGCAATAATTGAATACTGCTCTATGAAAATTAATAATATGCTCGAATTGTATATGCGTACGTGTAGATCTTAGCTCATCCCTGATGTGGCACTTTGCATTCTTAGCTGCAGTATACGATACATGAGATATCGATACAACTAAATGAATACTTTTGCCTATAACTGTGCTTTACGAATAATATCTAAATATTATTCATGGCGTTTAGTTAATATTTAAATTGTATTACTTTTTATATATTTTCTTCAGCAAGTTTGTGCATTATAATGCAAAAAGTAAATATTTTAAATATGTTGAAACATCTCTATATTTAATATATTGAGAAAATTATATAATTAATATTGTGACTGCTTCTCTGGAAAGATTATGTACTTTTATGTTACAGTGCCTCCTCAGCGAACACTACGACAAGCATCCAGTCTTCATACTCAAAGATGTTAAATTCAAAGAACTTAAGGCAATGATGGATTATATGTACAGAGGGGAAGTAAATATTTCCCAAGACCAATTGGCAGCACTCCTCAAAGCCGCTGAGTCTCTGCAAATTAAGGGCCTTTCGGAAAGTAAAACTGCTGGCAGTAGTAAGACGGAGTCCAGGCCACAGAAAACCGTCTCACAACCAACAGCACCATCGTTAGACATTCCACACGCGTCTTCCGGTCTGACGATAGAAAAGAACAAAGTTCCTAGGCAGAGTTTGGCGCCAAGTTCCGTAGGGGATATACCAGAGGATTCGGCTAGTCCTCAGGTGTCAAAGGGTCTCTCCTCAAGGTTAGTTGAGGAAGAACAATTTTATTATATTGTAACTTTGAGATTGCTCGTTTCAAAAAACATCACTAATTGTACGTTTTTTTTTTTTTTTCTTACAGGGAAGGTTCGCAAAGTCCAACATCAAGAAAAAGAAAAAGGCCTCGAAGAAGAAGTTTAACGGAAGAGACGATAGAAAACCAGGATGCATCGAATTCCAGCGATATGCCTCAGCAAATGGGTGTACCGGCGCTTGGTATCGCGCCAGTGGCAGACGAGAAAGTACACGCAGATCCCACAGATTCTCTCGGCAGGTCAGCTTTAATGACGCAGTTGACGAAACCTGCCGACGAGATGTTACAGGTAAAATGTGTTCAACGAATTCTTTCACTTGCATTTACCAACGTCTAGTAGAGGCATGTCGCTAAAAGCGCTGTTTCTTTCGCGTCGTTGGTAAAGAAAAATCGTTCTCTATCCTACTGCCTTGGTTTCATCTTTTCCTTACCTTTGCAGTCGGGAAACAGTCCGAGACAAATTTTTTTTTTTTTTGCTAATTACATTTTCTTTTCGTAAAAGAGGTTTTTTTCAGTATTTCTAATGCGTCTTAATATTTTACAGCTGCCACTCGAAAAACCCGAGCCAAACGATAATCTCATCGAGCCAAAGTCTGAATACCTAGATGATGCTGAGGAGGGCGTCGAAGATCTGACGCTGGATGAAGATATGAACGATCTTAATGATATGGAACAGGACAACAATCGGGCTGGACCGTCCCATGACCCCGCCCAACACCCCGGTAAGTTTCAAATATTATTCATTATTTACTCTTTTTGTTTTTATCGTAGCGAAACGCAGGGTTTATTTCTCATTTAGAATGCGAATTATATAATATTGCATTTAAACTTGCGCATCGCTAAGCAGCGTTCCGCATGTAAAAATATGAAGAGCATACATAGAGCGATTAATTGCGTAATTTGGTTAAAATTATATGCTCTGGAAAGAGTCAACGACAGCAGCGAATCTTCGATCCAAAAGCTTATTTGGATCGAAGCGGAGCTTGACGTCTTGTACGATTGGACAGTGATTCTTGAACGGGAGTCGCGGTATTGCTGGGTCGCGATAATCAGTTGTTTCTCACTTGATCGTAAATGGGAAGGGCTTATGAGTTGAACGAATTAATAGTTTTGGTGTCGCGAAGTCGTTTCGTTGTTTTGTTTGTTATCTGTTAAAACGGGACGTGTAACAAATTGGCCGACACTAGCTTGGGTTTCCTCGTTGCAGGTGGGGGGGCGGGAGCGCGGTCTCGGTCGAGAGGGAATTTGGGTAGTGGTGACGGTGGTGGTCGTGGTAATGGCGGTGGCGGTGGTGCCCCATGGGCTTCCCATTTCCTCGAATGTAAAAAAGTGCCAAACATGAGGCGGCCGCGCCCAGACGTTGACGTAGGCGCGTTGCTTAAATCACTGGCGAACAAGCAGGGCAGAAAGTATAGCTTAGACTCGGTTAAAATGTCCCTGGAGGCGATATTGCAACAGGGGGTTAGCACCACTCAGGCGTCCGAGATGTATGGCATTAATCGCTCAACGCTGCAGTTCTATTTGAAAAAATTGAACGTCGTCAGGAGGAGATGGAGACAGCAACCTTCTAGTACCCCGATCCAGCCTAGACAAACTTAGTGTGCGCACATTGAGAACGCGCGAATATTGTAACGTCCCATGCACCGTTCTTTTAACGTTGAGCCCAATCAACGACCATCGTTAATCACTATATAGTTTATGTTTGAAATAGAGACTGACTGAGTTATTCTTAGATCGTTCACTTAAGATCGAACGTAGTTCTTGTAACGTACACATTGCCGAGAAACATTCTTCTGTTTGCACCTTGACGTTTATATTTACCCGGGAATCGAAACTCCAACAAGAATCACTCCGAACTAGTCGTTTATTGATAATTTAATGGCAATTCAATGATACGCATGTTCGAGTACGAAGCATGACGAGTCGATGTACAAAGTATCTCAACTTCAAATAGTCTGAATCTATCAGTATTATTTGTCTATTTCTTAAGTGTTACACGTGTAGACTATTTAAGCTAAATCGTTTCAAACTTGTGATGACTGTTCTGTACGTATGGTTACATGCGAATGTGTGCGAGCATGTCGATCTGCGGGGCGGATGTGTTATGGTAATTACGCGTAACTTGCCAAATATTACTTGCTGTAACGAGTCGTGAATGTAGAGGGATGATTAGGGTATAATATAAATGTATTTTAAGCACGCCCACTGTATAAGGGAATACCGTGCAATTTTCTGATCGTGTGAAACCCTGTGTTTCGCTGCGTAATTTCTTGGCCGGTCTTACATATGTGCCCCAATATTTTTGTTCCCCTTTAAAAGAGTTTATGAATAAAGTATCCTCTTCATTCCTAGAATAACGTTTTTGTTATCATTTTTATATTTGATGTTTCAATTTAAAATCATTCGAGATTTTCAAATAAGGATTTCTAACAGCTCGCAACTAATCTTAATGTTAATTTCAACTTTATTGTTAGAGATATGCCAGAGCAGCTTTCGGTTTCGTAGAGATATCTTTGCATATAGCCTTTGCTATATAAAATTTTGATTAATGGCATACAAGAGCGTATCGTGCGAAGAGCGAACGCCGCATTGAGATTTATCGGACGATGGTTTATTTTAGCAGGTCTTGGCTCATGGCACGTTACCGGTGATCGAAGTAATGCGGGGGGTGTTGTGGGCTCTGTAGTGGCAGGAGCTCCCGGGACGACAGATGAGGTTTTTCTACAAGCTCAGGAGGCCGCACAGGCTCATCGGGACTCACAAGGTAGGCTCATCCTCATCATTTTCCATCTGTCTCCGGCCCCCGTAACAATAGGCACTCGTAATTGGCCTTACTCGTTACAGCACTTTGAGCGCCCTTCACTCGCGGGAAGTACATCGTTTGTTACGGCTGTTAGAATGCAAATTTTAAACAAATTTATGGCCGAAAAAATAGAATAGAAATACGCGCGTACTTGCGTTTGAATGAGCTCGTGAATGTGGTAAAATTTCGAAATGGAAAACTATGATATGAATCTTTTTGTGATGCGTCGTACTGACAATGGCTTATTCACAAGCGAGTACGTTGATAAAAGTTTCTATGACGTGTACACGCGCGCGTAATTATACGTGCCTATTGCGCAGGCGGGGCGGAGCTTCTTTTTCTTTCGTTGTCGATAACGTGGTTCAACCTAGATTCCGGTGCGTTCAAGTGTAGCACGGTCTCTGAAAGAGCTTTTTATTTTCTATCAGAGCATGTAGAGCTTTCCGTTAAATTCTTAAGTTCTTTGTGTATTTCTTTCTATCTTTTTCCTTTCTTAGCGTGGCGCCGCGACACGCGAGACTTGACGTAAGACGAGTCGCACGCACGCGCACCTTTTTCATCGCGTCAACCGCAATCGGTTTTCCATAATCTGTTTTACGATACTCGTTCTGTCTCGTCTTCGTAAGCCTCGCAACGCGCGACGCTGCGGCCTCTCTCTCCTCCGAAAGGAGTACGACAGCGCGAGGAGGACAGCCCGCAACCGACCAGAGAGTTAACAACACGAGACCCAGTATCTCGTGTCAATTTCGCGCGTAAAAAAGCACGAAGGACGATTACAGTTATTTTATTCTCGATGATAGTTACACGCGAAATGACATAAAAGTAGTTGGTAGTAAATTACAGTAATAACCAACCCCCCTCCGATCGTGAAATTTTCTATTATTTTTACGTAAACGTGTTCATAGTGTTGAGACAGCTATAGATAGATGAAACGACTTGAGAGTCGGGAGATTAAAAGCATTTGTTATTGTATTACCTTGGTTATAATAAAACCGAAAGCGTGGACTATCGAGATTACTCGTTAAACTTGTCGGTTCTTTGTTAAAGGCAACGGGAAACGTTTCATTGGTCAAACGCCGGGTGTATATCCTGTCATTAATAGTTAAAGTTGGTTGCATTACGGAATCACGCGTCATCGATAGCTTGAGAAACACATGTGGGTGTAAAGATCAGTAGGTAGATAGTCTCTCTCAATAGTGTCTCTCTATCTTCGAAACCGGTTCTTATCGTTCACGTTCGTCAGTTTCCACGAACATCGTATGGCGTATCGCGTGACAGATCTAACGATAGCGGTTATTCTATACGAAACGACGAGTATATATACAAAATGATATACGATATATACAAAATGTACTAGTTTTGATGACGAGAACATGCACGAAATATAATTCGTTATTTTATAGTCGAAGGTAGAAGTCGTAGCTCAGCGAATAAATAACGAAGGAAATTTCGGAACGTGTCCGGTAGCGTTTTTTTCCCCTGTTGCTATGGGAAATTGTATCTGAGGAAACGTGAGAGCTCGGCGGGTAGAGGAATATTATAACGGGGCTTGCGCGATCGCAAGGCAGTGTGAGCCAACGGTCTCGTCTCACCTTGGCTCCAATCGACGCGTTACGTGCCTTTCAAAGAAATTTGACACTATATATACTATAGGATGACGTTGTGATCATCTTTGATCGTTTTACGCTGATCTTCGGCCCGATAACACGAAGTGGCCGCGTTCCATTTAACGCAACCTATGCAGTTACTCGACTCCGGGAGTGACGTCACCGAACAAATTTCTAAGCGACACCCACTGCGTGTGTCGTCGGGATCTTTTTCCTCAATATATTTAGCGATTACTGCTGTGAGTGCGATTTTCGATAACCTAACTCGCTAAACACATTGACGAGCTACTTTCAGCAAGGTCGATGCTTAAAGCTCTCTTAAGATTACGTAAATCTCTCCTTCTCATTTCTGATTGGGTTCAATCTAATCTTCAGTTATTTTTCCTCTTTCAATTTATTTTTTTCATGATAGCCAACCGACCATTAGATGACCCACTATTCTTACATTGCATTCAATTGCTCCCAGTGCGGATGCATGACGGGACTCGGTTACTCGAAAACACGCGTGAATCTTATTCAGTCAAGCCTCTCCATCGCTTGTTGCGACGCAAACCGTTCATGGCGGACATGGGAAATACAGCTAATCGTGTTTATATAGTATAATAGGCATGTGTACGTACTTGCCTAGTCGAGACGTTCCCACGAACATTCACTGACCTTGAGCCTTGTGAAGCTTGGGACGAACGCGAGCGTGGTAGGAAGGATTTCTCTCGAAAAGGAGAGATGAGACGACAAGAAGCGAATAACCGAGCGAGAAAAACGTAGTTTACTGAGCGGTGAGATATGCGCGCCGTGTTTCTACAATCACCGCGATATCAATCACTCGTGCGAAGCGCATCGGACTTTCGAAATTCGCAGTCGTGGAGATTCGTGAAAAATTGCTTTTTATCACTTCGTGATAAATGTTGCGTTAAACAGAAACTCGCAATAAAATCAAGGTCGTGCGATTATGTTATTATTTTTTAGAAAACTTGATAGGAAAGCGTATTTTCGTACAAATGTATTATCTATATACATGTATAATTAAATACTAATAGTTTATCACAAGTCGGTGAGCAAAAAATCGATATTAGATAAATTCTTCGTTGCTTATCGAGTCGACGAGAAGGCGTTGAGCGATGATACGACCGTAATAAGAAAATAAATGAAACCATTCGTCGTGGTCTACCGATGACCCAGATTTATCGCGAACTCTTGTATAGGCGCATTGAACCGTATCAAGGCGATTATATATATTACGTAATGATAAAATCGCGAATGAGAAGACCGACTTCGGTGCATTTTTCAGTGAGACAATAGGAAGCAATATAATTTTGTCATTGCAACTGTAACGAGATCGATAACAAATTACAATATAATGACTATTAGGCATACGCATATTTTGATAATAGAAATTCGGAATAATTCAGGCGAATGAAGAAAGTAAATGAAATTTATGTATATCGGTTTGGTTAACGTCTTTCGAGACGACGGGCCAGCTGTGAGCTTGCTTGCATCTGCTAATGTGCGTCGACAGCTGCACACTGAGCGGCAGCAGCAGATGCAGCCGGATGCCGGTCGCCCCAGATGGCTGAGCCGGAAATCGTGCGCGTCGTTTGCCCGGGGCCGACATCCTTCGCGATCGCAGAGCATTTCTGGAGCGATTCGATGGCTCAGAAAATAATCTTTCGCGTTGTCGTTGCAATCTCACTGCAAAAATAAAATTAACAGCGCGATTCTTTGTAGCAAATAAAATTCGTGCGATACGAAGCGTTTAATATCCGTTAGAGCAATTTAATAGTGAATAGGAACACTAGGAAAATGAATAATTCGCGAAAGAGAGGCATATATTGAGAGAGAAGTGTAGCACAAGAAATAGAAGTTGATTTTTATCTTCAGTACAGAATTATGTAGCTTAGGCAGGAGGGGGAAGGTTTTTTCTCAGGCGCGCTCGGATTTTTTTTTCTTTTCCGTTATCCTTTAAGGTGCACGATCGCCCTGATGAGGTGATCCAACGTGGGAGGCAAGGTAATTTCGGAGAGAGAGGAGCGGTCTCTCTGTCAATGCTAGCGTTGCTAAAATCTCGAATTCTCGTACTCGCGATCGCGCGGTTCCTGACGTGATACTCGACGGTGATCTTTTTTGCGGTGTCCTTTACGCGCCAGGTGCCCGTAGAATCGCGAGGGCTCTCTCTCTTTTTGCCATCTCGTCTCGGCAGACGGGAATATAAACGTTCTGCCTCTCCACTTTTCTTCTTACGCATGTCAGTGTGTATCGCGCGCGATACACTTTGAAAGAAAAGATATATTGGACAGATGCTCGCATTGATAGCGAAGGTCGTTTTTTTCACCGTCAGAGACTTGTTGCCTTGAATCTAGTTTTTCGTGCCCGGGTCGTTCGGAGAAGGAAGAGGGGACGGATACTTAAAAATCACGCCTCGAACCATCGCGATCCGAGGTCTCTCGCCGTCTCTCTTTTTTTATATATATATATAGATTCCATTACTTCACGGATAACGCGTCTTCTTCCGTTTTTTTTTGTTTTGGAATTTCAACTTTAAAAGCTCTCGTACACCTTTTGGTTATCGCTTTTTGCATTTTGTGCCATCTTCACGCACGTTTAATTAGTCTTCCTTCGAGATTTTATTTGTTCCGTGACGACGAGTTCGCGATCTTAGGACCGGAGTTGCGCCACGTTGTTCGCAGCGCGTAGACATTTTTTTCTCTCTCGTGAATATTTTCTGTCGCGGAAACACGCGAAAGCGTTCCCGACGACAAGGTAAAGGTAAACGCGTCCGCGCACACGCCCGTCCGAAGGAACGGTCGCTGAAGGCATGCTCTCTCTCTTGCTATCCTTCCTTAAACGATCGACCGCTTCT
Organism: Solenopsis invicta; assembly: GCF_016802725.1. Lineage (NCBI taxonomy): Eukaryota > Metazoa > Arthropoda > Insecta > Hymenoptera > Formicidae > Solenopsis > Solenopsis invicta. The sequence goes on from NC_052667.1 coordinate 26,413,442, forward strand.
TCTGGCAATAGTGAAACGATCGCGTTTACCTTTGCCCATCCGGGACGAGAGTCACCCTCAGATCCCAGATAAAAAAAAAAAAAATCAGCCCATTGTAGCCGTGACGTGTTTTTTTTGTTGGCGCGAGAAACCGGTATTATATATGGTACATGTAACGAGGACGCGTGTGCTAAATCATGCACAAAAGTTGAGTCGGGCGAGGTACTTGCCCGAGAATCGCGTGAGAGAGATACGTGATACATCCTGTTGTCCTCGTTGATCGCAGATTGGAACAACCGGGTGCGTCGACGTACGGCCAGCCGTGCGCGAACCATCAGTAGAATTCTTTCTCTTTCTCTCTCTTTGCTGTCTGTACCAGGTCGCCCAAGGGATGTCTTGTATTTTCCTCTTTCCTCTCTCCTTATTGTGCACGACGAAGGAGCGCGGGGAGCTCAATCACCCTCGCATTTCTGCCTGCCTCTTCTCCTTTCCACGTACATCTGCCTCGTCTATCTTTTTTTCCTCTTTCTTTCTCCTTGAGTTGCGCGCTTCTCATACGGCTGGTCGTAAGTCGCGAAACCGGCCGGCCGACCGGAAATTCGCCCTTTGCCCGATCGATCTCGGCCTCCTCGCCTCCTCATCTCGAGAGAGAGCGGGATCGGCGAGGTCTATCGGCATCTTGTGATGTCCCTCTCACGCGTCGCGCGCACGTTCGCACATACGCATACATTCACGTTGGGTTTTGTGGCTCTCTATAAAAAAGACGTGGTCGGAAAACGAACAAAAAAAGCACGTTCCACATCAAGATCTTGGTCGCGCAAGCGCGCGCGCACCAGGACTACATGCAGTACGATATAACGATGTGTGAACAACATATATATATTATATATTCATATATATATAATTTTTTTTCTTTGTCCATTCCGTGTATGCGTACACTCGATAGTTTTTAACCCATTTGTGCCATACATATATATATATATATATATATATTTACATATATATTTTTTTTTGGCGTAATTCGTCTTTTGCATGCCACGCTTCCTTCGGTAGTGTAACTATTACACCTTAACTCTTATGGAGGTGTGCAAGCGTGACGGCGTTCGGCCGGACATGTCCCGCGTAGTGACGTGTGCATGGTGGTGGTAGTTCAGAGGTTTTTTGGTCATCTACGTAAAGCGAATGGAACATCCATACGCGAGTAGAATATAGAATAGCCGCAACGTCGCTCGCGCTCGCACACGTTCGACAAATTTATCTTTTTTTTTTTTACTAACCCACGTGTACATAACTCGCTTATTTGTTCGTAACGCATAAAACATGAACTATTTAATTAACCCGATTTACATATATATATCTTATGGTTCTCTCATATGTGCATACGTACATGCGCCAACGTGTGTATGTATACATATGAGCGTTCTCGAAAGAAAGGACTCCATATAGTAATATATATTTACACATATATACTTCGTATATATATAATATGCTTAACATTATATAATACTATTTTTCTATTCGATATATATCGCTATATATATACTTAATATATTTATAACGATTACGTATAAACATATTCACATCGTTGTCATTATTGTTCATGGTATTGTACTTACTCGTTATTCGATTCTCGTTGTGTTGTTGTACCATGCCATGTCAGTTTTTCTCTGTATACTCCCTTTCTTTGTGTTCTTTGACCCATTCCAAGTGTCTAGGCCACGAAGACGATGAGGAAGAGCTCGAGCTCGTGATGAAGAGGGGAACGCGAGGGAGGAAGCTCGCCAAGCTGCTACGGCCGAGCAATTTCTCGGTCGGAGCGGCGCACAGAGCTTCTTCTGCGATCCACGAAGAGGGAATCCGATGATGTCAGAAGAGAGAAGAAATCTACGGCAAGCGTGCCATTTGCACGTTTGCCGAAATTATTAGAAGCAGAATCGCGCTTTCGTCGTATTTTTTGCTGCGAAAGCGTTTGATAATCGCGACACAACGCGTTTTTTATTTAATCTTTTAGATCTCTATGATCTTATTTAGAGACTGTTTTTTATGTTATTCTGGTTCGAACGAGCCAAAGTTCATAAAAGGTGATGCTATGAATAAGATCAGTGAAACTCAAAAGATTAACAATTGGTTCTAGTGTCAAAGACGCACAGATAACATCTGAATTTACACAATTTGGACGTTTACGTGCGCATCTTTGGCATTATCGAACGTTCGTCCGTTTCTTTTATTTCCCACGATTTTGCGGCGCACAGCTGATTTTTGTTCATGCGATTTTTTTGCATAGAACAAAGCTCGTGCGCTCGCGCCTTCTTTTTCTTCAAGAGAGAAGATTGAAGATCACCACGGTACCGATACACACATTGGTAAGGACACGAGGTAAACAGGTAATACTCGGGTCAAGGTAAAAAGGTAATGTGACGAAGATGTCTGTTATAAAGATACTATCTTGGTTACATCATAACGTAATATCGTCTACGTAAACGCGTTATTTATGCATACATGCGTATCGAGCTGTACGTGTATACTTAACGTGTACACGTAATTCATACTCCGTATGAATACTCCTATTTACATAATGATGGTATGTGTAATATGTTGATTGGTGGTCGTGTGTGTTATTGCAAATGAAGATAGCCGCGCGGACAAGTCAGCAAATCTAATCATTGGTAAGGCGATTAAGATTACTTGCAAGCGATGTCAGGTTTTCATTTGCAATACGACTTTTTTCCTTTTGGTTTCTTTTTATGGAAACTATATCATCGTGAGTGAGAAAGAGATGTGAATGTGTGAGAGAAAGATTAGATGTATGATGAATGTTAATGAATATTTAATATATATTAAATGGTAAATTTTCATGTACGTTTTATTGCGTTTTATATCGGTCTTGGATTACCCTTCGCGCTGTTGTAATGATGAGAGGGAAAGTCCATCATTTCTCGGCAACGAGGGAAAGCTATAAAACGATATAAAAATGCAATGTCTTGGAGAAAGCTATTTTTTCCATTATTTGCAGCTGCATTTCATCGAGATTTTAGAAAACTTGATAATTTCTCTCAATGTATCAAGTTGGAAATATTTTTTTTGTTCAATTTTGATATTTGAGAATTATTAAAGAGGAGTTTTTTAAAATTCGGAGAAAACGCATAACGCCAGAGAGGTTCCTCCGTTTTTCATTTTTCGTTTATAGAAAATTAAAAATTGTGATTGTGCACTGTTACACGCAATGTCAAGTTTAAAGACGTTGGAGAAGAGCAGCCTTTTTTACTCTTCAAAAACCTAATTATCTTGACTTGACGATTTATGCTTTGTCGTCACACTTCTTGATTTTCTATTGACGATGCGCGATTTAGCCAACATGAAGAAAGAAGATAGAAGAAGATGGAAGCCAAATGCTTGGACGATCTGAGAAAGGATAAATTTACTGTTTCTGTATCTCATTTTGAGATTCAGAAATTTACAATAAAGATTCACAACAAAATTTAGTTAGATTACGATTGAGTTTCCGATTATCCTTATTTTGGGGATTTTCGGATCTCGAGAAATTATTGTATTTTGTGAAGATATATCTTCTGCATATATTTTCTCTCTATGCTATTTGTGGGTTTTTTTTAATCGCAATGTCATTTTTTCTTGCTCGACTTAGGTTGAGCTCGAATTTGCAATGTGCATTTCTTTTTATCTGCAAAAACTAGGGATGAAGATGGATGCTCGAGTTCAAAGGTTTCGCATTTTGAACTTTTGAACGAGAGCTTAGAAGATGTCAAGACAACTTAGCTCTTTGAATTGGTAATGTATCAACTGAATGGTAAAGTATTGGTAACTCTTTATGGTAAATAGTATAAATTTTTTTTTAATTTATAGTGATAAGCGTATAGTTTGTAAGGTTTTTAAATTCTCATAATTAGGACGTAATTTAATTTTCTATATTTTACATGATTTATAATTTCTGTCTTAATACGTTAATATAAATTTTTTTGATTTTGAATTATTGAATTGCATCTAATTTTCGCGATTTTAAAGAAGTTCGATTAGATTTTATAGATTTGTTTTTCCTATGATCTTCTCGAACTTAACACGCGTTGAAATTAAGATGTTTTTCAATAATTCTTTTGCGAGAGAATTTGGTTATGTGGGAATTTGTATGCATGGAAAATGTGTTTGTGTCAGACTCCATCTGATACTATCTTTGCGTGTGTATTTTTGAGTGAATGAGTATTATTTATATAATAAAATATGTCTAGATTTAAGATATTTTCTACGTCTTTTTAAGATCTACTTTTATTTTTTAAGACTACTTTTAAGGAAAAATGTTGGTTTTAATAATTATGTTTAATTTTAGAAAATATTTATATTTGTATTTTTTTTCTTTTATGGAAATCTGTGTGTGGGTGTATGTATGTGTGTGCGAAATTATGATTTCCATGTCAACCAGTAAATAATAGTAATATTTCGTTACATATAATGAAATATTAATATTATTTGCCGAACATTTTGGTAATTTACAATTTCCTGTGATTCTGAGAAGACCTGACACATAGCTGCTTTCAAGAAAGCATTTTGCTTTTTTGAGAGCAAGTTTTGCCAGCCAAACTTGCAAAGATGTGCCGCTGTCGTAGTGAATTGCACCGCTGTCCATAAAAAGGTAAAAAGGTATTGTCACGTAAGTATTTAGTCTTGTGTGTTGTATCGGCACGCAAGATGCTCTTCCGTTATATCTATATAATATAAAATATTTTTGGCAGAAATGGTTGGTGACGAATATCTAGCTTCTTTTAAAGTATTTAAAGTGACTAAGCATTTCGATATTTATCGAAAAGTTTAGTGTTGATGTCTTTACAAATAGTATGAACTGGCAGTATTATATTACTGTGAATTAAACACTTCTATTTCTGCCGCCATTTGTTCATTATATAAAAAATAGGGTATACTCTTGGCACGTTTCTCCGATTTTTTTTGATTTATAAATTTGTTCTAAGAGGTTGTCAAATTAAGAATATCACATGCTAAATCATTTTGTAAAATTACAATAATTGCAAGCAAAAACAGTAATTTTTATCTCATCTCTATAAAATGAGATAAAAATTGCAGTAACGCTTGTTAAATTTTGAATAACCTTGATGATTTTCATCAATTCGATGAGTTTCATTCAAGGATAAAATTTTCTATAATGTCCTTCACGTAAATTTGATCCTGTAAGCACGTTCCGTGAAATTGTGCTGCTTTTGCAAAAAAAAAAGTTGCGCAATGTTCGTTGAACGAAAACAGACTGATAACACTTCCGATATTATTCCGCCTTTTTTTCCTTTTCTTTCTCCTTTATTCCTTTTTTTTCCTAGTTTTCAGTTCGACTGGTGCATCAAAAAGATTGGATTCCATTGTCTCAGTGCGCACAATCCGTTTCTGGTAGTATGTATGATTGTATGAATCTTTGTGTGAATGGTATAACCAAGTTCGTATGTTTCGGTTCACTACAGAGGTTAAAGTGTTTAGAATCTTCCCGAAGCTTATCATGCAAAATTAATTGGATTGCGAGATTTTTGCAAGCTGCACTGTTGGATCGATCGAATTCTAGGGCGCCAGACTACGAACGATCTGTCGATTGTCCTTGCATTGCTCGCGATCGAAGGAATTTTTGATAGGAGTAAGCGTGTTATAGGGAGCCTCATCACCACGTTTCGCGAAGTCGATGGATAATTATTTGAATAGTATGTATAGATCATTTTTCCATTGCGCGAAATGTCGATTGATTAACGAATTTGACTTACAGATTTTTATTAAAGCTAACCGAGTTATTTTTAACGCTTGTTCGTGCTGCATGTCAATATTCTAGAAGCATTCGGATATATTGCGAGGAGTGTCGCAAAATTATCAGATTTGCGTAACAGTATTGTGTCACTCCTCGCAAATACCGAATGATTACAAGATAAATTTAGTGATATTTAATTTCGACGATAAACGGTATACAGCTTTAATAAAAAATCGCGGAAATAGTTCTTCGATAACAAGTAAGCTGTATAAATATATTTCTGTGATACAACCGAGAGGAAAAACAATTCGAATTCTCGAAGAAAATGAGAACTATAATGTTTATTTTCTATGAAAATTTGAATAATTTTCCTATGAGCTGTGATTTTTATTGGTTTTGCAAACTCGTTGCGGGTCTCGCAGAGATTTCAAGCCGATTCTAAATTTCAAGCTTCAGCATCACAAAAAATTTATATTATACACATAATATTAATGTGCATACTGTTCAAGATCGTGATTTCGAGATCGGTATGTAGGTTTTCAGAATCGTCGCTCTCGTTCTATAAACTGATACATAATTTGTTTTTAATCGAAATTGTTCATAAACGTGTGAGTATAATTTGTATCACCGATTGACGTTATTAGTGTAATTGAATTATTGATTTTTGCTTGCGTGAAATCTTGAATAATGTGTCAACTCGATTGTTACCACTTTATTGCAATTATTGCTTCTCTGTTAATCATTGCTGCGCAGCGATCATTACCGGTGCTGCAATACATTGCGCAAGTGGTAACTAATTGTCACAAAAACAAATTTAGAGTATTAAAATTGATGTATTTGTTGAAATAACTAACGGAATGTACTCTCACGTTTGTGTGTTTACGATTTGCAAGAGATATAATTCGATTGTAGTTAATTTTCGGTTCAGTTTCCAATTTTCCCAGCAGTCAGTTATTGAGCCTGGACACGACAGACTAGACCGATCGTTAACATATCCCGATTCAATTATTTCCTCGTATTCCACGTCAAGGAAGAATTCAAATAAGGACGTACTTTTCCGATTGTATACTCGCGTGATAGCAGCTAGGGCACCCACGGTGTTTCAGAGTCGGTTCTCGGGTATCGTTGCTCACGCTGTGACCGACGTTATTCGGTCCAGTACTCCCTGGACAGGCATCTACGCTACGAATGTGGGGTGGAAAAGCAATTTGCTTGTGGGACCTGCCGACGGCGTTTTACCAGGCTGGACATCATGCGTGTGCATCAGAAGAGGACGGGCCATCATGTGACGCCCTATACCAGGAGGAGCTATTACCAACTAGTCGAGGAGCCGCCTTTGGACTGTTACATCGCAGCAATGGCTCAAAGGGACGAGAACGAAAGTCAACAACAGAGACAGCGGCGGCGTCAACAGCTGTAGCATGTCGATTCGTTATCGGGAAATCCCCCCCCCCCCCGTGTAATTTCAATTAATACTTTGAATTTCGCGTAAAAGAAATGCGTCACAATGCCAAGTCAGAACGATTTATTACATTGAAGTCTCGTTCTCGCACTTTAGTAAATTCAAAATGCATATTTATATTCGAAAAACATTTGTAGTAATTTTATGTTTTTTTCGAATAATTAACCGTTGCTATCTACTTTCCATGGGCGTAGATACGACGTTGCATTATTCGACGAAAACTGAGATGAATTTACCGAACTTTACGTTGATCTCCAAGTTCATTAATGGGGTCTTAAGTGTTTTCTAATTTTTATTTTGATCTTAATTTTGATCGTGGTTGATTTTTGCTTGGAGTTCAACTTGATGTTTCGGTTGCCACAGAAATTGCTTTTTCCAGAAATTATCTAATTTTATAGTTTTGTTTATTACAAAATTGATTCTTAATTATTGGCTTGGCTCGTGACGTTTTAAAACATTGCTAAATTACAGTAATTTTTTGAGTCTCGCGACTACTTTCTTTATATTTAACTCGAAGTCATATTTACATTTGAATTGAAACTAATTTGTTAATTTTATGACTACGAAATTGATTTTTTTTTGTATGTATATTACTATTGAAAAATTTGTCAAAATTTTTTGAGACTCGATGCATCAAGGGAGTAAGAGTAGCGAATTATGAAATTTCTTTCGAAAGAAAAAAAATGTTACAAAGATAGAATATTATATATAAATATATATAAATTATTGCGAATGATATTTTGTAAATAGGTCAGATTCAGAATTGTTAACAATTATTTCGGTGAGGGATTATAATTTTCGGGAATATAATCAACGCGTTAACACTGTTGTAAATCGGTTCGTTAGAAATACGACACTTATCGCCAATTTTTGTTACAATAAATGGCTAATTTTTGCGAAGTTAACCAGACGTGTATGCGTTCCAATGATATTTTTTCTCATTCTTCTGAAGTATCGATTAATTCACGAATTCACTAATATTCGACACTTCATCGTTTTTGGCAATTTAATGTCATTAAATCTTACTACGCATCTGTTCGAAGAAATGAAATTATTTCCGAATTTATCAACATAATTAACTTCGTGAATTACAAAATTTTATTTTCTGTTAGATGTATCAAAAAATTATTGCATTATTATTGTTTATCACATTATTAGTGATAAATTATAAACTTGTGATTCGGAGGAAAGTAAAGAAACCGTTTTATCATCAGTTAGTATGCGAATCGTCGAAATTAGCTTCAGGGATTTTTTTTTTGTAATACGACATTTAACTTTTTCAGTTATATGATAGAGCTTAAAATGTATAACTGAAGAAATTATCGTCATTGGTTCCTCTTTTCAGTCGAGTTTATTAATATAATAAATTTACTTTTATAGTTCTATGCAACTTTTGATTTATCGACGATCGCGATAAAACTTTGAATAAAATTAATATAAAGATAGACCGGCATACATAAGGAAGGCATTGTTTTTTTCTCGTCGTTTGGATCTGCATCCAGCCGTATCTTTCAACATCCACAAATGCGCATTCAACCAGTTGATGGACCAGAGTGAAGCAGAAAAAATAAAGAATTTTTTGAACGATATCTTCTCATCTCTTCATTGTACAAACCTTATATCCAGCTTTTCAGCTCCTGTATCATTGCGAATGTGAAATAATTTAGTTTTACTAACTTTTATTGTGGTATAATTTCAAATCATTTTGTATTGTTAAAACCTAAAATTTTACCAAAATATAATACCAACAATTAAGCATTAATTTTTTAAAATTTGAATCTAATTCAACATTTCGATCAATTTCTCAATGTTTAATGTTTTTTTTTTAGAAAATAACTTTAAATTATTTGATAATTCTCATATTCATCGTTCGGAAGTACACTTTACATTCATTTATGTGTAAAATAAACTATCTAATTTTTTTAACGAAAAATAATACATGCGATTAGAATGTTTAGAGCGATATTTGTTTTGAACTTTAGGACACCAATGCTACTGCGCATAAAGAGAATGATTAAAAAGAAATGCAAGAAAAAGAAATCTAGGAAAGCTCATGACGTAAATGTGAAAACAAAATTCTTGAAAGCAATCTTTGAAATTTGAACGCATCTTGTCGCGTCCGCGCGCATAATTGATCTCCCGGGTGATAGTTGGCCGATGATGCTTGCAGCTGCCACGCTATATTGGTCACAGTCCACTGGGGTGCATCGGCAACCCACGGCACATTACTGCAGACTCTCCTGTCCAAACTGTGGTCGCAGCTACAAGTATCGAAGCGGTCTGCGAGGACATATCGCCGACTGTTTCTCGGAAAGAGAGAAATTGGAGGCTGATTTTCGTCAACGACAGGAACAGCGGGGACAAGAGCAACAGCAGCAGCAGCGACAGCAGTTTACTGAGAAAGACGTCCGAGTACTATACAAGTTTTGGAAATCGTAGAAACTATTTTGTAGCACAGAGACGATTGAAAACCGGTAGTAAAAATTTCGATTCATTGCGCCGAAAATTCTTGTTCTTGTTTTATTTTACCTGCGAATATGGAAGTGGATCCTATCGACCTTGGAAAGCTGTCCAGTATCTTGATCTAAGCACTGTCTCCGGCTTCACTAGTTCCTGCTTTTTAATTCTTTATGTTACACATTTAGAAGAAAGCCGTGAATATTCTTGATAAAATTGTTTATCTTTGATCGTATTAATAAATAAAATTTATTGTTTCAGTAATTGTGAAAATAGTCGAGCTTTGGAACATTTTATTTAATTATCAATAGCTCTATTTATTAATGATTTTCTCACATTCTACATTTTCTTTTTTTATAGTTTTTGTTCATCTACATATATAATGGAGACACCACTTCGTGCATTAAACAAAAATCAATATAAAGTTTAATTGTATAATCCGACATGATGCGTGATGCACTTTCCTAGAAATACGCATAATTCATGAATTAATACTTTCATAATAATAAAATGACATAAATCATCCTTTTAATCACGAGTAGCATTTGGTACATGCTACTAACGTTGTACATAACTTTCAGTATCCAATTAACGAAGGAATAAACGAAGCATCAGTGATGATTGTTGGTTGATTTGTATTGCATGCTGAAGTCTTTTGTCATTCAACCGAATGTAAAGCTTCATGATTGTCAGCGTGGCGAGTGGCAATTTTAAAAAAACTACAAACGAAGGAGGCGTATCTTGAGCGGCTCTCGTCGAAGGGAGATCATCCACGTTCAAATTATTCACGCATAACTTCGGCCAGTAATTACGTTCATTCGCCGTTGAATATGTGTTGGGTGAAACTATACAAGGAGGCATATTTTACGTTGGGTTGAAATTAATTACATCACGGGTGTAAAAATGGATGCACTAATAAAAATTAAAATCCATTCATTTTGGTGCAGCATGTAAATAACAACAGCCCAAAATAGCGAAGACTGCACAAGGATCTGCCATAAGGAAGAACGATATATACTCGAGCATTAGTGTGTCAATATACTGCTAAAATTCTTTACACTTTTTAATGTTGTTACATTCAATAACGTCACTCCAAAATTTCCATGTATCAATTACTTTTTAATATATATTATATCATTTAGTATATATAGCATGTCTTGTTTTTAAGAGATTTTCTTTATTCCTAATTAGTCAAAAGATGTAATACGAAAATAAATATCATCACATTTTTAAAACGTTATTCGTGTATTTATTCATTTATTGATTTAATGTCAATTTATTCGTGAAGAATGCAACTTGGAGTTTCTATGCAACAACAGAATATTGTGTACGTTATTAAATTTTGTAATAATTCAGTATTGCGACAGAGAAAGAAACTCGTCCACGCAAGAATTAAATGCAATTGGAATTAGTTTTTATCGCGATTCTTTGATGGGCTTTGGGAGCTTTTTGTGCAGTCTTCCTTTGGAGCGAGCTTGATACAGTATTGTCCACACGCTTGGTTCAAGCTTTTCTTTCAACGGTCGAGAAAGAGAAAGAAGGGGGGTTCAGAGTGTCCACGTCGCATTGTCTCGACTGAAGTGTCCCGCGGCTTTGCAGATAAGAGGGGCTCGTTTTGTGCGTCCAGCAGGAACCCGTATGATGTAAAGGCCTCCCCCTGTATGCTTGCAGCCAGCCCCGCGAAGGAGATCGTCTTGAGTGGCGGCGACGACGAACTGCCATTTCGGTGCGTAATGTGCGGACGTGGATACAGGTCGCGATCGTCTCTCACACGACACTCCAGATACGAGTGCGGCCGCCTTGGCTCCCGGTATACCTTCACCTGCACCCTCTGCGGCAAGTACTTCTGCCGGCCGGATCACCTCAAGCAGCATATCCTGAACATCCACGGGGGCTCCGTTGCAAAATAACCGCGGCTGTGCCTTATTTTGGCCCATAGGAAAACAATTTCGTCGGTCATCGGCTCGTCGCCTATTGATCGATTGACACCCGTCTTTGAGGACGTCGGAATAATTACGAAAGTAATTGCGGTTGTCATGAAGGCGAGGAGGAATGTCTTTGTATCATACTCTCTTCGAAAAAGATTTTATAATTTTTATTAAAAAGATGTAATAATTATATATAAGTAATCCTGTAAATTTGAACTTTATAAGCTTATAAACGGCTGGATTACTTTTATGTAAATTATTATTCAGCGTGATGTGCGACCAAGATTTTTGAAGTTTCTACTTAGAGCGTTTTGATCTTAGTGTTGCAATAATGTGTTTTTATTAAACGGGTTTTCTAGACTAGGCTAATTTAGGAGTCTGTATTAGAAATTATTTTTATTTAACGTGGAACTTTATAATTTTATAATTGTACTGTCCACTTTGATTCGTTTGTCCAAAGCAATACCAAAGGAAATTTTATTTTGGATTTGTCAATAGAGTTAATTATTGTACATCAAACTATGAATAATAATTTTGTGGTTGTTAGAAGGTGTAATGATTGATTTAAATTTTAAAATATAAGTGTTCTCGTGCGATAATTTTTCTTTAGAGATATGATCTCTATTTAAAGCTCGTGTTTGAACAATTCTTTTATTACTCAAGAGTTTGTTAATAGTCTAATGAGTTTTTGAATAACAAATTCAATTTATCAATTTGGATAGATTTTGTTGCGATATATATTAAGCTGAATATATTATTGATAGATTTATCATTGCGCGGTTCCAAGATTAGCTTTATACAAATGCTCAAGTAGACATTTCTTCCTCTTAAATGACAAGAAAAGATTTTATTATCTATTTTCTAGTAGGAAATTGAAGGTCAAATAAAATGACTGCGTGTGTATTACACGCGCAACCTGCGTGTTTTAGGTATCAACTGCCAAATAGATCACGAATGCCAAATGACTAATATTCCTATTTTTCTAGTGCAATATACACGTTTAAGTTATTCTATACAAGTATACGATTGTACAATGAATAGGGAAATGTGTAGATGGATTGATATATTGGAAGAGGATTGTTTAGGATTGACAGGGCTCTGTGTGTGAATAAAAATCAAGTTACATCAGTTCCTGCTCTTGTTGAATCTTTTGTATTCGAATGTAGTTATTTTATTACTATTGAAACTACCGTTATCAAAGATATATTTCTTTTATTTAAAAAAAACGTATATGCAATTGTTTAAATTGAAAGAAATGGATATTACTAAAATGTGGAAGTTTATTAGTCTTTAGTTTGGACGCATGTGCGAATATATCTTGAATTATTTTTAATTGTGAAAGTTCATAAACTTCTGCGTTCTAGATATTTACTTCATATACTGGAAATTTTTAATATTAGCGAATCCATTAGAATCTCTTTTTTGCGATTGCATAATTAAGTTTAAATGTACGAAGTTATTTATATTGCAACTTATTTAAAAATTGGATAAGTTATTTCTGATGTTAAATAAATATTGTAGGAGTCTTTATAGGGAAATGCAATTTTCTTTTTATGATTTCTTTTATTGCAGAGGTATCGATTATGTGCAAAGAGAAATATGTTAGGCATGTACAGCGACACTTGTGTCGTGTGTTATATTTGAGGCTATGAAATATGCGTGAGTATGTTATTTATGCGACTTTTATGTATAGAAGAAATATGATAGAGGGTTATTGCCCTAAAAAATGCGACATGGGTATATTACTGTTATTGTTGGACATTAATTCTACCACACGTTGTTACTTATCGAACTTTATAAATTTTTATGGTATTTCAATAAAAAAGTAACATTAATTGAATTGTTTATTTCGTAACCACTTTTCATCCATTTTCTTGAAATCCGCATTTCTTTCAATCTATGTCTGTTATATTTTTGTTTTATTATATGTTATTTTGTATATCTTGCAAAATATTATAGACTAAAAAGACGTTGCGATTATTGAAAATTTACAATATATTCTGATTTTATTTTTAAACCAATTGTAAATTGAAATACACTTTAAGTTAAATATTCTTTTAAGTCGAAAAGAAGTAAAAATGGTTTGGACAATTAATAATAACTGGATTAGTTATATTTTTGCTATTTTAGTTATTAGATTTTGAGACAAGTAATTGTTTTTCAAGTAATTTTTAAATGTGTTACATTTGGATCAAGCTTTTTATTTTCAAAATTGAATTGTATCATAGTGACACTTTATTTCGCAATTAATAATATCATATAGTTAAGCTAATTTCTTGTGCGATTGCTTTATAGGGACAGTTGCAGTTTAATTTTGGTTGTGTTATAAGAATTCATTATGTACATGTTATCAAAATTAAAATAAATCATTAATTTTTCTATTTGGCACATGTTTAGTTAAAGAAAGAATTTCAAGAAAGAATAAACCAATTTCATTGTTTCGATAAAATATTTTTAGACAGAGGCATGATAAACAAAATTTAGGAACTCTTCTACTTTATTTCACGAGTTTATTAAAAAAAAATCTTTAATAAGCCAGCCGAGTAAAGTTTTATAGGAAGAAAGAAGCACCTGTTTTGTCTTGTTCCTGAAAAATTCAAGGGGCGCACAAGTAGAATTATTTGGGCATTCTTCCACTGATGTTCACGTTCATAACACAATTTCTGATTCCTGGAGTATCTTGGCCCACAGGGCTGAACCGTGAGGACTGACGTCACTTGGGTTTATGTTTTGTTACAGATAAGTCGTACGTGCTAGGAAGCATCTATCTTGATCAGGCACATACGCTTGTGAATCAACAAAGTTTAAATTTATTTGTCAATTATTGTGAAAGATTTCATTCCTGGCCCAATACTTTTCCGGACTATGTGATCAGGGTACATCGTTTCTATAATTTTCATTTTATAATCTCGAGTTGATTTTTCTGTCGCGCATAAATTGACGTGAAATTTTTATTTTATATTCAAAGATATAGAAAGTATCGAAGTTACATATTTTTAAGAAATGTAATTTATATTATTTTTAATTATTATGTTATTGAGAAATGTGAATTATGCTGAGTTTTTTTTTATTGAACTATCATATTAACTTGATGCTATCTTACTACGAATTAAATTTCGTAAAATATTTTAGTGATATAAGTTTAATTTCATCTTGTTTATTGTTTGATTTGTTGTTAGTTTTATAATTTTTGTAATATTACGTTACGTATGATCGAAGTCACTATTAACGAGATATTTAGAACTCTGTTATCTATATCAAGGAAAAATTGATTATATTGAAAAAAAGCATTTTGGATGAGATTAAAAGAGTATTCTATTAATATATAAATAAAAAATAACATTCATTTTTATTTTATGTATTGTTTTTGAAAGAACATTTATGTGACATTAATACTATAGTCAAAATGTTTTATTTTATATGTTATTTTGTTTCGTATATTGTATTCTATATATTATCTTAAACTAAAGGACGAGCACAAGTATAGTTCCTATCATTCTTCTGGTGCTCACATCTATAGCACAATTTTTGATTTTTAGAGTATTCCAGCCCACGGGGTTGAACTAATTTTTATGAGAACTGACGTCGTTTCGTTTTATGTTTCGTTACAGATAAATCGCACACGCTAATGGGCAACAATGTTCATCAGTGCTCAAAATGCGGCAAGTACTACAAGAATCAGTTTTCCTTGAACAGGCACATTACGTACGTCTGTGGACCGATTAAAATGAAGAGAGTTTGTCCGTATTGTGGAAGACTTTACTCCGGGCCCGACAGTCTTACCGACCATGTGATCAGGAAGCACATGATTTGATAATTTGATTTCATTTATAACCATATTGTGCTCTATATATTGTATTTGATATTTTAATAAATTCAAGGGACGCAAGAGTAGATTTTTTTGAGCATCCTTTCAGTGTTCACGTTTATAGCGTGATTTCCGATTCCTGGGATATCTTGGTCCACGAGGCTGATCTTCATGAGGATTGACGTCACTTCATTTTATGTTTCATTACAGATAGATTGTACACGCTGATTGACAATGATAAGCGTCAGTGTCCGAAATGCGATACTTATTACAAGACAACGGCCTCCTTGAACATATGCATTACTGCGGAAAGATCAAGAGTGTATGCCTGCACTCCGGAAAACTTATCTGTAGGCTTAGTATAGTCGTACTGATCATATTATTAGCTGCATATGTATTCGTTTCAATAATCATTCTGTTATGATCTAGATTTGTTGATTTTTATCATGCAAAATGAAGTTTGCGTCGCATGTAATTTTTACTTTACTTAAGGTAGGAAATATCTGTGTTATATTTTTAAGAAAATTATTTTTGGTACTTTATTAAAAGTTGTAATATTATTTTATTGTTTATTTTAATTGAAATCACTATTAATGGTATTAGAATCGTGTCTATTGAAGGAAAATTGAAAAAAAAAACATTTTAAACAAGCTGCAATGAGTTTAATATATTAACGAAAGTAATATATATTTTTAACAGATTGTCTAGATTATATATTAATATAATATTTCATATATATAAAACATATTCGATGCATTACACAAACTAATTTTTCTGCACTGCTACGCGCTTTTGATATGATTGAATGCTCTCGTTTGTGATTGTAAAGTGAATAGTCATTAACCCATAAAATTAGTTGAACGCAAAGAATAATACTTTCAACTTTTAAAACTTAATATTTTAAATCGAAGTCTATAGACATATTAAAGTCCAAATTTTGATTTTTGTTTTATTCTATATATACTCTTTAGATTTTCTTTGTTAAGAATTTTGTTATTACAAAAAATAATTTTGTAGATAAGATCACAGATGTAAAGCTACAAATATTAATTTATTTTTTTATTACGATACTATGATATTAAAAAAAATATTTGCATAATAACTCCTCACTGAAGATTTTATGTGCAGCGTTCGAAGATCCCACTTCATACGTCAAGTATCCTAAAAATCATTTGTCATGTAATTCAGTCGATTTAACCATTATCTTTGTTACTTTATTTAATACTGTGTATGCTCTGAGATGATAATTTAGCTAGGGGATATAGTCGTAGAGCATAGTATATCCAACCGCTGGAAGATCGCGTAAAAGGATCAGAGAAAAACAGACTGAGACCTTGCATGCTCAGGTACTCACACAAAGGCGAATCGCGAGACATACATTGCCCGCAGATCGCAAAATTTACATGTTTGTTTCGTTTCGGACCTGCTTGCAGTATACTGGAGCGAATATTCGACGCTGCACGAGACTCTGGTCTTCCATCCGTCGCTCGATTGGAAGAAAACATCCCAGCAGCAGCAGCGTCAGCAACAGCAGTTTCCACAGCAACCATTGCAGGGCCATGTCTGTAAGGATTGTGGCAAGAGCTATAAGCAGAGGAATGCTCTATGGCGACACTTCAAGTACGAGTGCGGCAAGAATCCCAGATTCCAATGCCCGTACTGCCGTTACCGGACGAAGCAACGATCCAACATGTCCTCGCACATTAAGCACAGACACGCAGGCTGTAGGATTTTTGTGATCGACCTCGAGGCTGAAAATTGAATGTTTCAAACTTAATTATGTTCTTTTAGCCAAAAGCTGAAAGTTTCTAGTTACAAATTTTGGGCCGATTTTGTTGTCAACGCTTACTATTGAGATTTGTTATATTAGTCATTTGTACAAAATATTGATTCGAACAATCATTTAAGTCATCAAATGCAATCTTTAACGATTTTATGTTGATTCTTTAGTGTTACCAAAAGTTAATTAAAAAAATTATCAAACAAAAGTTGTATTGAAATTGATACGTTAAACATAAATTTATTGAAAATACAGATAATTTAACAATATTATTCAATTATGAATATATTGAAAAAATATTATTTTATTCGCAAAATATGTTATTTAGGATTGAAATTTAGAATATTTCACGTTTACTATAGAACAGTATACTTGTTCATATATTTTTTTAAATGTATGTTACGAATTATTATTAATTAAAATGAGATATTTTAAAAATAATTCAATTTATATTATTCATTAAAAAATTCACAAAATATTTTATAATTGATTCTCGTTAAATTATTTATATTTACTACTTTTAGACAAGTCTAGATTTCTAATGTATATTTTTTTGTTAAATGTTTTATTTTTAACACCGAATTAATCGGTGGCAGCGTACACGCTGAATATATTGTCAAATAAATAAAAAATAATAAGAAATTTTAAGCACAATTAAAATTGTATATACATAATATTGTATAGTGCATATATATAATATTAAATTATAGAATTGATTGTATTTTATCTTTGTGTTGATCTGTATATCATGTATATTTTATTGCGGAATATCCGAGACAAATATTGTAAAAGGCCCTGAATAATGTAGTGTTAAAAAAATAAATTGTAAATAAAAATTTGTTGCAAATAAAACTGTGTTGTGCATTAATCCACTCATTAGTTACATTAATGCATAACGTGACAGTTAAGTATATTTATATAAAAGTAATGTTTGAAAAAAGAGAAGAGACTAACATAAAATAATTTGTTTTAATAATAAAATTCTGAAAACGATCACTCAATTGAAACTCCAAGATTAATGATATTTATATTATCTTTGTTACATTTTATTATATTATTTTGCTTATAAATAAAAATATCTCTTCTACACAATGAAATAGATTTCAAGTTGAGCTGTTAAGTGTATCTCTTCATGTTTTGATAGGAGAACGCAAACTACTCTGCACTAATCAGCACAAACGTGGTCGTCTTGCAGGTTTTTCGAGCATGCGGACCAAGGGCTGTCCTGTCATCTTCTATGTCTATTCTTCTCCTGCGAGTTCAGTAGTTAGAGATCTCAATGAATAATGATTCCTATAGCACTCGCCCGTTCAATCCTCATCGTTGTTTGTTGCAGCGTCGACGCTTCACAGTAAGTGTCACATTAGCGGATATCGTTGCTGTTTCTGCAACAGTCCGTACCCGTCAACAGCTCATCTGAAAAGTCATCTGACCAGAGGCTGCTTCATGGATCCGTCCTTCTCCGTTGAGAAGCGGCGCAACATCAACATAATGGAGTCCAGGAATTATGTGTGCCCAAAGTGTTCACAGGGCTACAAGAACAAGCGTACGCTGGACACGCATCTGCGTATCGCGTGCGGCCGCGAGCCGAAATTCCAGTGCCCGTATTGTGACCTGAAGAGCAAACACCCGCCAAACATTTACACTCACATTAGACGCAAGCACAAGGGCGAGGATCTCTTTCTGATAGTCAATAACAAATAAGCTGTAAATTGAATTATACATTGTATTATAAAATTGTTTTCAAATTTATATATAATTTATACAATTCATTATTCAGAGGTCTATATAATTATATATAATTTTAATAATTATGTATGAATTTGATAACAATTTTACAGTTGTACAAAGCTTATGGAATGCTATTAAGCGAAAATCCATGTTCTTGCCAAGCCTATCTGAAGACTAAAACTTACGATCGCTGTTATTGTAAAAAATACTTGTATAAGCATTGCATGGATATTATGTTAGATTTTCTAAAAAGTAAAAAAATTATAACGAATAAATTCGATCGTATTGCGTATATTTTCTATAAGTATTCCACACACGTTTTAATTTTTTATAAATAAAAACAAACATGGCATTCTCAGACTATACCTCTTTATTTCTTTTCCTCTTCTATCGGTTATTTGCACGAGAAACCGATTCCAAGTAAATTCAATTTTTGTAGCGTAATTTAATTTTTGATTACAAACCATTTGACAATGTGCATTGAAATGTAGGTAGTACCAAATTATTATAATAATTATTAACAAGAGTAATTATATATCTGTACTATATTATTCATCTTATTTTTTTCCAAAAAAAATTATAATAAACTATTAAATTATTAAGCATAACTACATGAAACCGCTGTATTTTGTGTCGTTTAGAAAATTATCAAGTTTTAAATTTATTTGATTTTTACGTTCCTGGTGATATTAATACAATAATATGAATATTCAATTAATTCCTATTTTTTTTATTTCAGATGACTGTGATATTGCAACTTAATAAGAGCAACAAACGTCGGAACTGTTGAAGAAATCGTGAAATTTATTAGGATTGACTCGTGAATTATAGAGAGAAGTCAGGAACACAAATGTCATAACATCTTATTATTTTTTACGTAACTTTGAAAGAACAAATGAAAACATGGTGAAAAACAAATGGATCTGAGTGAAAAAGGAATAGTAGAAGAAAACCCAGAAGTCATTAGAGGATAATTTTATATTGACATTTGTAAATTTTTTTTCCAAATTTTTTTATATCAGAAATTATTTATTAAATAATAAATTTTTATTTCTTATACTTAGTAATTTATTGATAATTATTGATATACCTATGTTCTGTAAGCAGCAGGGATGGGAAGTCGTTACTTTACAGTTATTTTTATTTTTTTATAGTAATGATTTGGTAATGACGTTACAATTTTTATAAAGATTGGTATTGAGAAACAGTCACTTTTGACAAGTAATTCGTTAGTTGATTTGTTATGTAACGGATTAAAGTAACACAAAGTAACACGTTATTTTGACTTGTTATGTAACGAGTATAGTTACAAGTTAGTATTTTTCAATGAAAAATGCATAATAGTAACGAGTTGATTGTTAAAAGTGATTTCTAATCTTTGCATTACTATAATAAAAAATACTCATGTTATTACCAAGTTATAAAAAAAATATAGAAAAGTACAATTAATGAGTGGAAAATAGGCTAATGAGAGTCAGCGCGAGTCAAAGAGCGCAATTGCAAGTATCGATATTGAATCATTTATTCAATTTAAAATTAGAAAACATACGTTTTGACTCGCTTTGGAGTCATCTTTAGCGTAACAAAAAATAGTACAGGCAATAGAAATAGAAGCCGACATCGAAAACGGGAAGCATCCAAGTCGCCAACGGTTTGATAAATCCGTGGTGGCATTTTTAACAGTGAAAATATCGCAAGAGATGACATTTAACTATATAACTGTCGTATAATTATTTTGAATCTCGAAAAATTATTCTAATTGTGACTATATTTTTTTTTGTCGTGTCGCAAAAAGTGACATTTTACTATATAATTGTCAAATGATTATTTTAGATCTCGAAAAATTATTTTAGTTGCGACTGTATGTACTCGTGTACCTCCCATTTGAGCTGATGACGACTAATGAAGCTTGAGATAAGTTTCGTATGTAGAAATCAATTTCTCTTGACGAAGTAAGCACTCAAACGTTACTCGTTTCATATCAACACGTGCTCACGGTTTCGAGTCCGAATGCGTGTTAACTGTCCGGAACATTACGTCTTACCTGAACGTTACGCAGAACGTTACGTCCACTCATTAGTTGTATTTAAATTTTGAGAGTCCGGAACTAATCAATTGTTAAATATAAAAAAGTAACGGCGTTACTTTAGGAGATTAAAGGAGTAATGGCGTTATTTATTGTAACTTGTTACTTCTCATCTCTGTTTATAAATAAATTTTTTATTTCCTGAAAAAAATTTTTGTAAGGTTGCATTGTTTTTCCACGAGTCGATTGAGTGTTAACTGTTTAGACTCCGGCGTTTCTGCCTTCGCAACCGCTGTATATTATTGGTCAATAATTTTGTATTGCTGGTCAGTAACAATATCCAACGCGTTTATTAAAATAGAACTGTGGTTTTTATTAAAAATGTCAAAAGTTATAAAAGAACTCTTTTTTCGGTTCGGTGCCGCAATTGATGCTTTAGAGCGGAAGGCCACACTTAAGAGTTGAAACTTATTTGCGTTTTACGTGTGCCCGTCTAAATATCTTTTTAGAATATCTCTCCTGGAAAGATTTTTGTATATCTATAACTGCATTCGCAGTTCTTTCAATTTTATTTTTATTATACTATTTATTTTTTATATTTTTTTACTTCTATTATAGTTTCTTTTATATTATTATACTTTGTTTTATCATTTTTTTTGTATCTCTTTTTGAAAAAAATCTAATAATGTATAGATGTCAACGAATTGGTTATAATTTTACCCTCGCTGATAGAAGATGGAATCAATTTGACCCTGTAAAATTTAAGCATCGTAATTTTTAAAATGTAAGAAAAAATGTAAAAACTTTACGGAAGGTTAAATTGGTCTCATCTTGGGCCAGTGGAGGTAAATAGATATTTAATCCAAAATTTGCAAATGCTAAATAATATATATTTTTTTACTTATATTTTAATATATTCTTACAATAGTTGGTTTATTGAACAGTAAATAAATACTACTAGTTTCATAAAGAAATATAATGAGAGTGTATAGCGGAAATTAAAATGCTAATAATTGTGAAATAATTATGAAATTTTAATAATATTTTGATGTATTCTGATTTCAGAGACTTTAGATGAAATTGAAATAGAAGATATAAAGATTGTTCTAAAGGAATTTACGGAAGAGAAAAACGAAGGCACTGCAAAGAAGGACATTGAAAACAAAAAACCACGACCAAAATTAAAGTCGCCTATTAAAACCCAATCAAATCTAAAAACCATTCTAAGAAAACAAAAAGATGATGTGATAGAATGTCCGGGATGTAAAAAACAGTATAAAAAGTCTCGGTCACTCGAGTCCCACATGAAAAATGATTGTGGCAAAAAACATTCGTGCCCAGTGTGCTTAAAAACATTCAAGTACATGAATAGTTTGTGTAGGCATAAAAAGAAATGCGAAATAAATTGGAGAGAAATGCGTATTAAACAGTTGAGAGAAAGTCGTAAATGAAACTTTACAATTTCTATAATTTTATTTAAATTTAATTTGTACTTTACTTTTAGTAATATTATTTTAGGTTTTTAGCTATTTTAGCTTTAGGTATTTAGGTTATTAATAAAATTACTTTAGGTAATTTAAACTTTACAATTTAAATGTTTATTTCTTAATTCTTTTAATCATTTATTTTTTGACCAAAGTTTCTTTTAAGTTTATTACATATATAAAATGTGATATATAATGTGATATACAATGCTCACACTGCAAAAGTTTTGTGAAATTATATTTTGTAATTTGATAAGAGCGATTTATGTATCTACCTCAATATCTTATTTTTTATTTTTTTCATGTGTTATACCAGTTGTGTATTATTTATTTTTGTGAAAAATTCACAAAAATAAATAAAATGATGTATTAATTTAGATGTATTTTTTTTATTTCAAATTACTAAAATATAATTATTGTTGAAATTAATATGGATTTAAGCGCTGCTTTATTCTGTTACTTGCGATCACTTTCGAATCGTTAGGTATAAATAAAACCCAATTATTTAATTTATATTATCGAAAATTTGATCAAATTTGCGAGACTATTTTAGTTTGCCCTTTGTCGATCTACTTGCAAGCACGGTTAAGCATTGAATTTTCCGTGACTTTTTGAGGTTTTGACGAATGTCGCTTGAGCGAGCCCAATTGGAACATCGACACTAATGGCAAACCGTGATTGTTGTGTTATAGAATTTCGCACGTCCATCATCCGAACGTATACCTGCCAGTACTGCAGCAAGAGCTTTACTCTTATGCGCTTTCTTTACGTCCATCTGAGGAAGAGCTGTTATTGGAACCCGAGTTCCCAATGTTATCACATGCAGAAGTTGAAACCCTTCTCGTGCGTATGCGGTGCCTCTTATTCGAAGCAAGATTCCTTGTACCAGCACATGCGTTACGATTGTGGTAGAATTCGAAAATGTAACGATTGCGGTAAGACATTTTTGCAATCGGCCAGTTTGTACAAGCATAAGAGGCATTCGTGCAGTATATTGAAGTACAAATCATAAATCGAGGTGTTAATCAAATTTCTTTTAAGTTTATTATTACTTATATAAAGTTAATTGTGGCATGAAATAATTTTACAGGTTAAATATTTCAATCATTTTCTTTTATATCACATATGTATAGTATATAAAATTTTATCAAATAGTAAAATATAATTTTATTTGTAACATGAAATTATATTTTGCTATTTCATAAAAGCGATTTATGCGTTTACTTTAACATCTATTTTATCTTTTTTAAGTATTACATATCAGGAAAATTTACAAAAATAAACAAAAGTGATGTATCATAAGTTAGATGTAATTTTTGTATGAAATAAGAAAACTTAAATTATAATTATTTAAATTAATATGGACAAGCGCTACCATCCTCGCTCTGTTGCTCGTTGTGGTCATTATTGAATTGTTACTTATAAATAAAAGTAAATTATCTAAATTAGACTATCGAAAATTTGACCAGATTTGCGAGACCATTTTAGTTTGCCCTTTATCGAGCTACAATATTTATGAGCACGGTTAAGCATCGAATTTTCCATGACTTTTTGAAGTTTTAACGAGTGTCGTGAATGAGTTTAACGGGAACACCGATACTAACAACGAACCGTGATTATTGTGTTATAAAATTTCGCACAATTCCGAACGTATACTTGCGAGCACTGTAGCAAGAGCTTCAACACCCTTAAGCGCTTTCTTTACGCCCATCTGAAGAAGAGTTGCTACTGGAATTCGAGTTCCGTGTGCTACCACGCGCAGAAATCGAAACCCTTCTTGCACGATACCTCTTATTCGAAGCAGAGTTTTCTCACGTGGCACATGTGTCACGATTGCGGCAAGACATTTCTGCAATCGAGCAACTTGTGTAGGCACAAGAAGCTATTGTGCGTTACACCGAAGTAGCAACTATAAATCGAGGTGTTGAATGTAAAATCCGTATAAAGCTACTTGGGTTATTGCGTTGGACATAAGTGCTTAAGATAAATCGGTGCGTTTACTACTCGCTAATTTTTTTACTATTGTCTCGTTTAATATTAAACGTTGTTTATTTATTACTTGTTTGATATATATAACGTAATTTTTATTACCGAGTTTATTTCTACATTTTTATCGTAAGATAAAATTCTTCTCGACCGAGAGATATTTCTTCTTTGTCATGTAAAATAAATTGAAAAAATACCCGACTGTTCATTGATTCACCTTAACACTATGCGATTTATATTATTTTTGAAAATTAAATATATTTTTTTAAATTGCGTTACCACTCTTTTTATGTACGAACATGAATAAGTTAAAACGATGTCACTAAATATTTTTGCATTTTGAAACGTAACAATGATCACTAATACGCTGTGCACATAAACCAAGACATTTTAACAATGTGGGAGTAAGTGGCATCGCGTTTCTCTTTTTCTCGTTGCATAAACATCGTAGGGGAGTTGGAAACACGCAGCATATTTTTCCAGTTTACTTTGATGTTACAGTTCAGCCTTTTATTTATTTATACGCATGAGATACATTTTACAGCTATTCGTTAGGTTACTCTTAATCATTTGCAGTCGATATATCAATTTTTAAATATCGCAAAAATAATTACACTTAAACATTTCTTATTTTGTGAATTTTTGATATTTTGATAATTCTTAAATTGTTAATAATAACGAGTTTTGTTCATTATTGGAGTACCCCGATGGAACAAATGCTGATTATTGATTTGTTACTCGAGATTTCTGACCGCAAATGATTTTTAATTAAATTGAACACTTATTTTTGTAACCCACGAGCCGCAAATAAACGTACTACCTCAGAGAGAAACCGCTTTGTTAATTTTGTGTATGCTCGCTTTAAGATACGAACGCAATCGGCTGACGGAAAGGTAATCGTGTTGCAGAATTGGAGCTAGGCGCGAATAATTCGACGCGCAGCGAAGGCACCAAGCGAAAGTATAGTTGCAAGTACTGCGGCAAGGGCTTTACGCAGTCCGGTCATCTGAGGAGCCACCAGAAGAGTTCCTGCTACTGGAATCCCAGATCCACCTGTCATCAGTCACAAAAGATCAGGCCGTTCTCCTGCACGCAATGTGGCGCCTGCTACTCCAAGCAGTCGCACCTCATCTTCCACGTACGGCACGAGTGCGGCCGCACGCAAAAGTGCAACATCTGTGGCAAGACGTTCCTGCACAGCAGCAGCCTACGAAGGCATCGCCAAAGAGCCCCGTGCAACTTCCAGCTTTGCTAATGCGCGTGACGTGTGCGCCGAGCTGTGTACGACTTTGGCCGGAAGACGTTTCCGAAACAAGTCGCGTGATCTCTTTCTTCATTATTTAAGAGGGTGACACACACGGTTTTCGTCGATAAATAGACCAATTGAAGGAACTTACAAATTTGCGAAACGAACGGCAGTAAGAGTGGAATGAGAATTCTGGAATGCTCTGTTGTTCTTAGAGAACTTTCTCAAAATCTTGCGTCAATATCTTGAAGATATCGCGAGACCTTAACGTTTCTCAAGATAGATTTTCGTTGAGATATTTTTATCGAAGTGCAGTGTACGTTGCCGTATGGCGCGTATCGTTTATAGTGCAACCGCATACCAAATCAAAGAATTATTGTGATATGTTACAATGAATATGTATATAAATTATAATATCGAATATTTCTAAAGCAAAAAACGTGTCATTCCTTTTTTTTTTGATCCCGATTTAAATACGGACATCTGGATTTTCGTAGGAAAACAGTTTATCTCACAATCAATAGCATTGCATTTCTGTTTAGCACTTGAGGGAGACCGTCCTGTTTGTCGACATCTCATTCGTTCAATAATTCTTTTTATCTTTAGATCTGATTTTTGCTGATCTATGTTTCTCTGTTTTCAGATTAATTTGTTCGAAATCAACTACAGCGACATCAAAGATTTAGGCGAATGGACGCCGATGACTGACGTCATTTTCTCTCGATGGTTATGGAAAATTTTGAAGCTATTTTCATCTTTTTGTTCATTTATTTGCATTTAGATGTTTTACGTCGAATGTTTAAATGACATGTGATGATAATATTAAAGCGTACTATTTTACGAATTTATAATAAAATATTTCTAGTGACGATTTACGCTTTTCGAAAACCACCGTTGATCTGATATTTTCCCGATATATTTTTCATGGCTACAATGGGCTTGCATGCAATTTTTGTTTTTATTTCTTTATTCTATTCTTTTTTGCTTATTATATCGCCGATTGGTTATGATAATTTTCTATGATAAAGAAAAATTTTGCTAGCCTATCGGTGATACGTTAAATACTGATGACTTTTTCTAAATTACTGTTATTTCTTTTTTAAAGCACTCGGTTGTCATCGTGTTACAGAGAAAGAGTCATCGCAGGAAAAAACTCTAGAAAGAGCGAAGAAAATAATTAAAAAAGAAATTATAGTGGAAGATGATGAAGAAGAAACACTAAAGAAAAATACGAAAAAAGAGAACAGATCTAAAATAAACGTAATAAATTTCTTTGCCAATAATACTCCTACAACAAGTACTGCGCAACATTCTTCAGCGGACGTTAGTCAAGAACGTTCTAAACCTGACAGAATTATTTGTCTAAGCGATAGTCAGTCTACCGAGGACAGTGATAGTCAGATCATCAAAAAATCATCGAAAACAAAATCACCGAAAATAAAAGTGATCAACTTTGAAACAAGAATTGTTCTTGATAAGCCTACAACAAGTACTGCGCAACATTCTTCAGCGAACGTTAGTCAAGAACGTTCTAAACCTGACAGAATTATTTGTCTAAGCGATAGTCAGTCCACCGAGGACAGCGATAGTCAGATCATCGAAAAATCACCGAAAACGGTACCTCCGAAGATAAAAGTGAACCGTTTCAAATCTGAAACGAGAGATGTTATTCTTGATAAGCCTACAACAAGTACTGGACGAAATTCTTCAGTGGGCATTAACGGACAACGTTTTAATCATTCTGGAATCAATTCTCCAAATGATGATGACGATGATGATAGCTCTTTGCCTTGGACTAATTCGGAGGATGCGAAAATAAAAGCGAAATACAAGTGTCCATTTTGTGGTAACAGTTTTGATAAACGCCACTTACTTTCTCAACACCTCTCATGTACGTGCTTAAAGAATCCAAACTCCAGGACTAACAAGGAAGCTGGCAAGTTCAGATGCATAACATGCGGTCGCAATTTTTCGCAATCAAAATTTCTGAAATACCATCAGACACATGAGTGTCAAAAAACAATAACGTGTCCGGATTGTGGCAAGACCATGAAAGGAAGTTCTATTACGAAACGTCATAAGGAGAACTATTGTGTGAGCAAGCGATGGAAGAACAAGGTGTCAATTAAAGAAGAAATAAATTCACTGCATCAATTGCTTGAAGACGAAACCAGCGATCCGGAATTGTCAAATTAAATTAAACGAAACGATTTTCAACTTAATTATTTTGTTCGTACAATCAAGATGTTTCATAATAAGCAGCATATTTAATAATCAATTGAAAGAAAGTTGTGTTATTTTTCATGTTTGCGTTAATAATTTCTATTATTATTTGTGGAAAATATTTTGATTTATAAATTACATTAAATTTGTTTTATTATCTAGAAGAAAATTATTTTGCGCATATTTTATATTAATTTCTCCAATCTGCTTTAAATATGTAATGCAATTTTTATTTATTTTTTTCCTAATAAGAAAGATGAGTTTTTTTCGCGAGTGTATTCAAGTCTTCCATGATTATACAGATTAATAAATTTTAGTTAAATCATGCGCGTAATTGTTGCCTTAGGTAACATATTTTTTACAGAATGGAAAATATTATATAAAAGGAAATGACGAAAAATTAATCGCCGATCACTGGATTGCAATTTAGTGTCTTAAATTATTGTATTTTTGGTTTTACACGTATATGTATCATTATTTTTAATTTCAATTTTTATTTTATATTTTTTCTTATGTGTTATTTGCATAAAACTAATAAACATTATGCATATTTTACTTATTATTTTTTATACGACTTTGTTTTTCATGCATGTTAATAAAACTTTTTGATTTGTTGTCCTTTAAATTTCAGATAAATGGACGATTACATTTCGTATTTAATACTTTTTTAAATCATTTTCTCAGTGTGTATTTCTCTTTCCCAGAAAAGGAATATATAGATGTTAACGTAAAGGGTATGCTATTATAGGGACAATATTAAGGGACATAAAGGGACATTAATATATATTTAAATAGAAATTTATATCATTATTTTTAATACGGAATTTTTTTTAGTTTTATAGTAATTTATAATTATTGATTTTATTGTAAAATGTCTTTAGTCTGATAAAAGAATAGATAAAATATTATGATTACTATTTATGCAATTTCGGTTAATTTCTGAAAATTTCAAAAATTTACTTCAATACAGATCAGAAATTAATTATATTGAGCCAGCAAAATAATTATATAGTACGGTCAAGCATTATGACAATGTTGCAAAAAGCTTTCAGCAATCATTTTAAGTTCTATTTTAGCAGCTAATTTAATGTTTATACTTATTTTGATAACTCAATATAATTATTTTCACATCGTTTTTAACTAAATTTTTAGATATTTTGCATTTAATTGACTTATTCGATGAATCTAGTTGCTCGATCTTTTCAAATGTAAGTGCTATAAAATCAGTGTCGCCGTCGAAAAAGAATTTTTCTTGTTATAGCACGTGACATTTTCTGCTACATGGAAGCTTACATTATTATTTTCCGTATACAATGTGTATATCATTGCACAATGATAACTTACATATGATAATCTGAACACATTTGACACTCTACCTAAAATTTTAACGTATACTAATAATAATATAAGAAAAGCAAGAAAACATAAATGGATAGTTTAGAAAATTCAGTGATTAACTGTTCAAAATTGTTTAATAACATTGCACGTGTCATTAGCATTGATCAGGAATCTTCTTTTAAAAATTTATTTGATTTAATAATGTACTATGAATTGCTATGCGATAAGTTGCAATAAAGAATGATAAAGAACAAATCATCTGATCATTATTTAGTTATACGTTAATAATATCTCGTTTTGTTAAGAGATTTTTAGTGGGTTTATGAGATGAATTATATAAGCCAAAAATATAATTGTTTTCTTTATTACATGCTACTTAACAAGTTTTAAAGGTTAATAGCATTAACAGGGTTCGAGAAGTTTGTTATTTTTAGTAATTTTTTGACTCGTGTGTTTCTTTTGCTCATCTTTTTTCTTCCTAATTCTTTTTATGTTTATCTAATAAATAATATGTGTAAATTATTCAATTTTTATCAGAATAATATTTTTAATTCTTATTTCTTTATATGTTTATTTAGTGTGAAATGATTATTATTAAAATTACAATTCATGTGCAACTAAATTTGCTATTAATTAAAATTGATATCATGATTTTTGTTTAATGTATGAAATGATTGTTATTTATATTTAAAACAACAAAAGTTATATACATATTATATATGTAATGACTTATGTATATATGTATAACTTTGGATTGAAAAGATACACATTTTTGTGACACTTAGCACAAAACATATTTTGTTTCCTCATTGTACTGAAGAAATACAACGAGCAACCATCACACTTATAAACATGCGTTGAAAGAAAAGTGATGTAATTGTCCATATATATAATATAATATCCAAGGTTTAGCTCATCGAGGTTTATCCTCGTGGGGGATCGTTTTTTTTTCCAGGCGTTGTTCCGTATCAGGAGAAGCAGAATCCCGATTATTCCATCGCAATGTCATTGGAACAGCATCTCGGTCTTCAGGCTCCATCATTACAGAGTTACGACGCCGGCTTTGGGGATTCCAACACCTTGGGACCCGATTGGTATCCCGAGAACGCGACAAAGCAACAGCAGCAACGAAACGATGGGCTTCGGCGATATCTATGTCCCAAGTGCGGCAACAGTTATAAATACCATGGCGACATGAAGAAGCACATGCGGCTCCAGTGCGGTCAGGAACCGAAATTCGAGTGTCCCTATTGTCGCAAACGGTCAAAGGTTTCGTCAAATATGTATGCGCACGTGCGCACCATGCACAGTGATCAACCGATATACATAATAGATCTGAGCAAACAATCTTCGACGCTTCAATGAGACGATATTCTCCGCCGGATCATTTCGATATAGAAAGATGACATTTCTAATAACCAATGTACAGATATTGTGATATTTTTATTATTTCATATTGTTTGATTTTTCATTTTTAATATCTGGAATTTTGTGAACTACCTTTCAAAAAAACTTTTTGAAGGTAGATGCTTGTACATATACGTACACAAAATAATGGGGGGTGAAAGTAAAACAAATTAATTATTATAGTACGTTTATTATAGGAAATATTGATATTATTAATGTATATTTGTTAAATTGAATGTTATAAATAAATTATAAATTATATTGTAAACAAATTAGGATGCCCGATGTACCATTTTCAATAGTCCCAGATGTTTACTAATTGACTCCAGAAATATGTTAGGAGTGATTCCTATTTTTATTTTATTTCGTAGAGTAATTCATATTTCTGTGTGAGTGTGATACCCGTGAGCCTCGATTCCCGCAAGATTCGATTATGTAGATGAGCGAAGAGCATGGAAAATGTTTCTCTCTATCCGATGTCGTGTATCCGGTGATCTCCGTTAGCCACTAACCGCAGCCCGAAATTTTCGATTCTTTTTCTAGATTCGCTTTACGGACAGATGCACCCGTCGTCTTACGTACATCCCCAGGTAATGTCCGCCGGCGGTGTGACCGCGGAGCCTTATCAGCCCCGAAGAGACAACCTGAACACAATGGAAGATACGGAGGAGAACACGTATCTTTACGTCGACTCGACCCATCGTCAGGAAACCGCCGTAGCGCCGATCCCTACGACTCGCTGGCCGGACAGTGTGGTCGTGCCGAGCACGATCGTGAGGAAGAAGTTCCATTGTCCCAGATGCAACAGCGGCTACACCAGACTTTCCGACATGAAGACGCACTGCCAGTTCCAATGCGGCAAGGAACCGCGATACCAATGTCCATACTGCACGAAGAAAGCCAAGTTCTCGTCGAACATGTACGTGCACGTGCGACGGATGCACAAAGACAAGAAGTTGCAAATCATCGATCTGTATAAGCAGCTATCGAGAGTACGCTGCTGAAGACGTAGGATGATGAAGAACGCCAATGATGAAGAAACCGAGCGCAGAGTTTTTTTTTACAGAAAATACTTCGCGCGGTTAATGGAACTGTCGCACAAACTTGAAGCAATATGCTTTTTATAATGAGTGTATACCTGGGAAATAGCAATGCAAACTGCCCATATAGGAAGATATGTTGCAAGATCACGAATTACTTTGTCGTTTTTTTTATCTCATCGAAAAGTCGTACGGATAATTTATGATATTAATGATTACTGTGATTAGTTAAACGTTAAATGTTTGATTTGTTAACTTTGTGAGCCTAGCAATTTCAGTTGACTTTGTTAATTTAACATAATTATACTTTATAGGAAGCATGCCCCGAATAACAGTAGTACTTTAAGGGATAAACTTTACTGTTTAAGATTGTTTTTCATCAAAGAGAAGAGTGGTGCGTTAGGTACATTTTAATGATGGATACAAATCAGTGCTTTTTTAAATATGATTTGAATACAATTTGTTTCTTGATGCCGTTAATTCGTTTAACCAGTAACTCATTTTCATTGGTAAAAATTATTTAAGAAAATAGATTGTAATATATACATAGCATCATAATAAGTGTAAAGTTTTTCACGATTGCTTTAACTTTTTCATAGATGAATTCTTTTAGAATAATATTTGGTTAAATAGTTCACAAAACATATTGAAAATTATAAACGTAAGAAAAAAGGGAACACACTATGAATAAAAGCTGGTCTCTTGTGGTCCACGAAAGTGTTAACATTTAACATATTACAGGCAATCATTCATAGTTATTAATAATTTATAATACTTAGATTAATGTTTTATTAAATTAATAAAAATTCTACGACTGCAGTAATAATTGTGTTAAGAGCTCTAATCGCGGATAATTATTTCGCTATTTGTGTACAAAAAAATTTGTTTATATACTTTCTTAAAATTTGTTATCAAAATGTTTGGAATAAAATTTCCTTTTTACATATGCACGAAACCCACAATGTGAAACCCGAGAATTTTTCCGATGTCCTTTGTTTTTTTGATTCCTGTGAATTTAACTTTCTAATAACTCTAGTGACATGCTTTTTTCCTAACGGAATTAAAACTTAGTGGCTGTAAATTAAAAGGTTGAAAACAATTTTTTCTTGCAAGATGCATACATTTTTTCCCAGTAATCTTTTTTAATATTTCCTTTTTGTATATTTTTAAAGTAATATATTTTACGCGTTGAGTGAAATGCGCAGTATTAATTGATACATGATGCTTTTCAGGGATGAAAATATCCTCGCCTTCAGTATTAGGGATAAAACATAGGCAGAACATCAGGCATCGTTATCGGGACTGGGGCAACGTGGGAAGTAGCACGAGGTATCCCTGCACTAACTGTCCAAGCACATTTGGACAGAAGAAGAGCCTTCTCACGCATTTGAGATACGAATGCGGCCAACCGCCTCGATTCAAGTGCCCTTATTGCGATTTGATTTCGAAGAAATCATCGAATATACAAAAGCACATTCGTCGAAAGCACGAGGGTTACGCAGTCTATGTTCAGGACATTTGCCGATTAATAAATGTAACTGTGTAATAAATGTTATATATGCAAGACGAAACATACACGGGACGATATCTAATGCCGTTGTAATTATTAACGAATATGCAATTTAATATTTGCGCATGTAAATAAATTGTACCTCTCTATAAAACAAATACATGAAATTCAAATATAATGCTATTAATGCGTTTGCACTTTCTGAAGCTTTACATGTAAAAAGAAAAACATTTTTTTATTATTGTTTATTTTATTATTGTTTATTAAATACTGTTTATTGAATGATTAAAATTGAAGATTTTTAAATTTGAAGAGAAGATGAAATCAGTGATAATAATTGTCGCAAGGAATGCAACGATAATAAAGTTTAATCTGATTAATTTATGAAAGTAAATAGTAAGTTATACAACGAGTTTTCATGGTTGTCGTGACACGTTCTGTTTTCTATTCTTATAATTGTGATATTTATTTTAATCTAACAGCTATTGTTAAATATTGGACAGCCGACGATGATAATGAGGTAAAGAGAATTTTAACATCGCACGCGAATTCTTCTGACACCGACTTTCATTTTCAGGTTTCTGTACGTTCTTCGGATTGACGAAAGACGACTCTTGGAAATCTAACAGAAGCATACGATTTTCCTGCACGAATTGTACGAGCGTGTATAGCACGAAGGGCAGCCTGACGAGGCATCAGAAATACGAGTGCGGCCAGCCGCCTCGGTTCAAGTGTCCTTACTGCGATTTCGTCTCGAAGAAGACGTCTAATGTGCATGAGCACATACGGCGGAAGCACAAGAATTGCGTCGTTTGCGTCCAAGACATTCAACATTTGTCCTACATCCGATATGACATACCTATCGTTCGTCAAGCGTTGCAATGATAAATGTGATCTCTTGTTCCGAGTTCCATAAAACCTCGAACAAGCTTTAACGTTCATCAGTACTGATCTGAATCAGTCAAAAAATCACGAGTCTTTTTCATTCATTAATCAGTCTCTATCTCATTCTTTCACGAAGCGAAATTAGATGAGGATTCTCCAAATGACTCGAAATTGTTATTCCTCGAGTCAATCATCTCTTATATCTTTAAAATTCTTCATAACTTTTATTTAGGTTTGTTGATCATTACAACGCATTTTGTTGCGAGTTTAATTGATTTTTTTTTTTATTTCTATTAATGCTTATGGACGCCTGAATTCAATCATCCTACACTATTGACATTATAGGTGCAACTAACGTCGTTCATTATAAATTGTAGACGTCTATAAGCACTCGACACTTACATTTCTACTGCTTAGCATCAAAATATTGTTTGCGTTTCGTGTTTTATGTTTCATATTTATATTACAAATTGAATAAAAAAATAGCGATTAATCAGAATGTTTTCTTCATTGCTGAAATATTTATTAAAATAATTTAGTGTTTTATACATTTTCTAAGGAACTGGCAATAAGATTACTGGCAAGCAAGGTTGTGGCTGTCCACGTATCGGTGTACATTTAGCACTGAAATTTCTTGCAGTGAAAGGATTGCACTGTCAATTTTAGGCACTTGGGTTTTCTCACCAGTTATTATATCATCATCTCGATCATAAATGTGTACTTTCGACCTTTGTCAAAGTTTGAAAATCAAGCACCTCTTCTTCGATATCGGGTAGTAACACACACGTAATATCCTCTAACAGAGGCTTGTGCTTTTAGTTTTCAGGTGTACCAAGAGGGCAAGCGAGAACATTCAGACGTTTTCCTGTCCGAACTGTACGAGCGTATTTTTGAGACGGAAGGGTCTACGAGAGCATCAGAACTACGAATGTGGCCAGTTACCGAGATTCCAGTGTCCTTACTGTAATCACCGATCGAAACTGATATCGAATCTTTACAAACACGTGCGCCGTAGACATCGCGGCGAGGTAGTCTGGTCAATCGATCTGAAGGAGAAGTGAAACGTCCGCGTTTCTTTCGGGTACCGTCTCAGCGCTCTTTATTAAACCCCGTAGTTGTACTGTCGAATGATGCAAGACAATGCGCGGCTGACTTTATTGAGACAGCAATTCCAACAATCGTGAAGCATCATGTACGGATGTTTCCAGTATGCTCCTTTTTCACTCTTACAGTAGAAACGTAATTTATCTAATACGTTTAATCAATATGTTTAATCTTCCTTTAGCATGTCTCTCTTACTCGTCGGGTGACCAAGAACACGTCGCGACTGTTCGTCTCGTTTTGCATTTCTCTCTTCTGCTTGCAGACAATATCTTTTCCTTCAACCGGCCAGTCCGAGGCAAGTCCGGATTGTCCGCGCAACGGCACGTACGAATTCGGCACGAGGAAATCGGCAGGTTTCCCTGCCCGAAATGCAACAGCGTCTTCAATCGGAAGAATAATTTGCAAAAGCATCTCAAGTACGAGTGTGGCCAATTGCCGAGGTTCAAGTGTCCATACTGCCATTACTGCTCGAAGAAA
The DNA here is from genome assembly GCF_016802725.1 of Solenopsis invicta. NCBI lineage: Eukaryota > Metazoa > Arthropoda > Insecta > Hymenoptera > Formicidae > Solenopsis > Solenopsis invicta. The sequence goes on from NC_052667.1 coordinate 26,449,059, forward strand.
ACCTCGAACATTCGCGCGCACATTCGTGGTCTCCATTCCGGCTGGGAGGTTTACGTGATTGACCTAAACGCCGCTTGCGGCGTTTAATCCCGAATGATCGAGCAACAATATGTTCCTCGAACAATTTGAAGTTTGCATCAACTTGGATTGAAGTTGGACGCTATAATTACGAAATCGTAACTTTTGTTTAAGTTATCGATCAGCATGTATCGTTTCTCTTTGTACTCCGTATAATTTTGATAATTATGTACAGGAAAAATAGATTGTGAATTGCATTTACGTGTATGTGAATTTTATTGTGTCACCACAGGAAGATCCATTCAACTTGGATATCGAACCGGTTGGCGTGATTTATGTTACCGGAATATTTCATAATCGATGGCTGTGATTTTTCTTATTCTCTCGATGTCTCTTTCTGTTGCCGACAGACTCGCCTTGCGAACTCTGACAAGTTCCGAACGTTTTCTTGCAGATGTACATCTGGTACACCTGGGCGGTTTCAAGATGCCATCTAGCTCGAAGATTCAGATTCAGGGCAGGTACCCCTGTCCAAATTGCCAGAGCATCTTTAGCCGGAAGAACAACCTCTCTTCGCACATAAAGTACGAATGCGGGCAGCTGCCACGATTTCGCTGTCCCTACTGCGATTACACCTCGAAGAAATCGTCCAACATACGCGCTCATGTACGCAGAAGGCACTTCGGCTACAAGGTTGACGTGGTCCACGTTCCGCTCTAACATCGCCACCGAAGATATCGAGAATCTCTCCGCCGAATTACAAGATTCTTAATGTACATAGCTAAGAGAAAGCTAAATCTGACACAGAACATTTTACGTTGAGTTTACATTGTGAATTCGTCGAAAGTTCCTTTAATTTTTATATTTCTCTTAAGTTTTATATGGACGCAGTTATATATATATTATATATATATATATATATATATATATATATATATATTTATTGTTAGAGATTAAGGTCCTTAAGGCCATTAGGTGTTGTTAAGCGAGCGGAATAGTTACAGTGTTAGCGCCGTGGTTCAGCGCTAGTTTACGGAACGAGCGGTTCCGAGTTCAAAACCTCCGTCAGCTCCGTATTTTTTTTGTCACTTACATTATTCTATCTGTCGTTTTCCGGGATAAAGTCACAGTGAAGTAAGTCCATGTCTATTTCGATTATCGCTTGCTCTCATTATTTCTCTAACGAAGGAATATCCCCTACGTCCGATCATTGATCAATTTCTCTACGCATGAGGACAGCACCCTCGCTTATCACCGTTATAACTAATTGCAACTAAAGGAAGTTTCACACGCACGAACCAATCACCGATCCCATCTTCCTACCCCGTTATCGTTTCTCTGTGTCGGACATTTCGTGTCGCGATACGAGGAGCTCTGACGCAAGCGGGGCGTCTTTTTTGTGTTTCAGGCCTGAATTACTGTATGTTCGCCGCGATACCGCCTGTTACGCAGAGCTATGTTCTCCAATCGTATCCGTCGTCGACGATGACGACAGCAACGACAGCGATGCGGATGAACGACGCAGACACAAGGCTGGCGTGCAAGAAGTTTCCTTGCGTGAATTGCAGCAGCGTTTTCAGCCGTAAGGGCGGTCTCACCTACCATCAGAAATATGAGTGTGGCCAGGAGCCACGATTCAATTGCCCCTATTGTGTCTACTGCGCTCGGCATATTTCAAACGCGCGTCGACACGTGCGGAAATGCCATCCTGGTCGGAACGTGTACACGGTCGACCTGTGCAAGTTGCAGCAACATGATCCTTGAGGCCAGGCGTCTACTCGGAAGACTGGCATCATCTTTTGCCACAAAGAACGACGATTCGCGAAGATCAAAGACGCTGAATGACACTGCGAAACAGGACACCGGACATCATGCGAAGATCCTCCTCTCGTCGAAGCGCCACAACTGGGAAGAACGGTAGAGATTTCGAAGAGCTTACTAATTTTGTTCTTGGTGCGGTATTGTTCGCAGTTACACGAAGAATACCGTAAACGCGCGAGGGTCGATTATACCGTATCAATACGGATATATCTATTTTTTTCAGGATGGGACAACCTGAGCGTCTGTCCGTACCGACGGTTCTCACTTCGCGTTTCTTCATTCCGCTTAGTCGACTCCGAAGATTTGAACTGCGAAGATGGAAGATAGTTGTGACTGTGCATATCTCTGTATCTTGAACATGGCATGACTTGTGACTGTCGCTATTTAAGAACGGTGTATAATGGAGGATTAGTGCCAAATAGTGTTTTGCGCGATTTACCTATAGGTAATTGCAGTGATTTACATATGGACATCAATTAACGATAAATTTGTAAAAAGAAGTGTAAATATCTTTGTTGCTAAGAAATATAGCAAATCGTTACCAAATGTTTCTACAAAACGGTTACTGTTATTAGCTGTGAAACTAGTTGAAGAAAACTTTTAATTGTGTGAGAAAATTTTATCTTTTTATGCGACGATTCTTCATGCAAGAAAATAATATTTTGCATAGTATTTTTTAATGTAAATATTAATTTTAAATGCACTATTGATGTTTTATTGTTTGTGCTGTTTTTATTGTTTTTTTTTATGTGGAAAATAATTTGTCTTTTATTGAAAGTGATTTAACAATTTGTTTATTATATGTCTGAAATATTTGTCATTGCTTTTATTTCTATACACATGTAGCCTTATAAAAACAGTAAGATTATAAAATAGTGATATTAGTGAATTTAGTGACAGAATATGACAGTAATACGACAATTAAATTCACAAAGCTTGCATAAAACCTTTAATTACAAGCGTAGTTTAAATCTTGCTGAGATTTATATTTAATCTCGAACTTTATGTAAGTTTATGAACCAAATTATTTGTGATAATTCAGTATTATTAAACTAAGGTATATTTTTTTTTTTTTTAATATTTTATAATTATATTATGGCATATTTTATAGAGATTTATTTACTTTATTGTACGCTTGTAAAGACCACAACTGTTTTGTTCAATTAAATTTTGTTTTTATTCTACAGATTACAGTCTACTTGCATAGACTATATATGTGTTCTGTATATACCAAATAAAATGTCATTAAATTTTAACATCTGCAGTCCTTCCTAAAATCTTCCAAAAAAATTTTGTTCATAAAGAAGAAAAATCTTCTGTATTATCTTTTAATCTTGCATAGATGTAAAAACAGATAATATGAAATAGGGACTTTTTTATATATATATATATATATATATATAAAGCTGCATTTTGATAATTGCCGGGAATTGTTACAGTTGTTGCCGTAACAAACAATGAATCCTGTACAATTTCTACGATATAAAAGTACATATTTATTTTTGTTAATTCTGAAGATTTTATAGCATTGTCTTAAACAATGCTGACCAACAAGCTCAAAGTAGTAAGTTTTTTAACGTTTTTATTTTATACACGTTTGCAGTAATGTTGTGTGAATGTTATATTGTTATATGATTGTTATATTGTTTAATAACTATTGTTAACTACTTTACGGACATAGAAGATTTTATTTGTCAAATCAAAACGTGCAGATAATATGAAATATAATATTTATGTATTCTATTTTTTAATTTAAAAAAATAAAATATTGTCCCGTAAAATTTTTCATATTTTAAATATATTTTTCATGTGCAACACTTATTTTCTATAAGCATTGCATAGTAAAAATATGTTTTTAATTGTTTTTAATTGTGTTTGACCAATTCGTATAAATAGACAAGTTTGTGTTTCATTTATTGATTATTTATTCTAAATTTTCATACTCACACTTTTTACTTCTCTGTTAGTACTGAAGTTGGACTTAAAATTTTAGAGAAACTTTTGTTAATTGAATTATTGCTAATACGTTAAGAATTCTGAGAAAACTCACAGAAGTTATATATACTAAAAGTTTTGATATATGTCTATATTAGAGTAATATACTAATGTATTAATTTAAAATTAATTTAAAAACGTATTCCATATTATCTACTGGTATTTTACTCATTTATGTGTGAACAAGTGAGTTTGTGGAAAGCGTCGAGTGTAAGCAGTTTCCAAAATAAAATAATTTTTTTTATTGATATTATTTGTATTAATAATACATTTAGGGTAAGAGTGGATCTATGAAATTCAAGTGATTTCTGAAATCTTTTACGCGAAACTGGGTGTTGAAAACTTTCCAATCTCAAATTCGGCGATTCCGCAAAGTCCAGCGCAAATTACCGAGTTACAACGAGATTTCTATAAATTGGCGACAATTTTTCATGTAACATTCCTCTTGCTTCTGTTCCAGACCATATTCTACCAATGACCTATGGACATGAATTTGCGTCTGTCACAACAAAGGAACAACCTACGTATTGCCCAGTCGTCATCGACCACAATTTCCCCGTCGAGAAGCCAACGTTCCTCTGTCCTAAGTGTCCGAGTGTCTTTAGGTACAAGCACAATCTTTACTACCATTTAAAATTCGAGTGTGGTCAGTCGCCGCGATTTAATTGCCCGTATTGCGTCTACTGTGCCCGGCATATCTCGAATGCTCGTCGACATGTGCGGACGTGCCATCCTGGTCGGGCCGTGTACACGATCGACCTGTGCAAGTTACAACAACGTCATCCTTACAACCAGGCATCTATCTGAAAGATCGGCACAGTCTCAAAAACCAAAGACGCCGGATGGCACTATGAAATACGACGCTGATCATCGTGCGAAGATCCTTTTCTCGAAGCGCTGCAATTAGGAAGATATTGGTTGAGATCTGAAACATTTTATTAATTTTATTGTAATATTGTATTCGTGATTACACAAAGAATATCGTAAGTGTTTCCTAGAATGCGCAAGGGCAGATTATAATCGTGAACACGGATATATCTGTTTCTTTTACAGGGATGTAGATCATCCTGAGCGTCCGTTCACATCGACTGTCCTTACTTCGCATATTTGATTTCATTTACTTAATCTTAGAATTAAATTGTAAAGATGAAAGATAATTGTGAATGTACATGTCCCGTCTCTCTCGATGAACATAAACATAACTTGAAGTTATTGCTATTTAAGGATAATGTACAACGGAGGATCAGTATCAAATAAGTGCATTTTACCGGTTCTGATGATTTACATGCGGATATTAATTTGCAAAAAGGACTGCCTCTATTGTTAAGAATTATAGCAAATCATTATCAATCGTTTTTACACGACGGTTACTGTTATTAACCATGGGAACTAGTTGAAGAAAATTTTACTTTTACGATAATTCCCTGTGCGAGAAATTATCATTCCGCGTAGTAAATTTTAAATGTACAAGTACACATATAAATTATTTACCCTTTAGTGTACGTTTGTTAGGACCTAGTTCGTTGAATAAATTTTTTAAAAATAAAACTTCGTTTTTTTAAGCAATCGCATACATTATGCTCGTTTTATATGAACCAAATAAAATATTATTAAATTTTAACATCTGTATTCCTTTCCAAAAAATTCCTGTATTAATTTTGTATATATATATTATGTTTACCTCCGTAATCTACGTATGAACAAATGAGATTAGAAAGCGTCGGATGTGTGCAGCTTCTAGAATAAAATAATTTTTTTTTGAATAATGTAAATAATGTAAATAAGAGTTTTTAACGATGCAATCATTGTTTAATATTATTTGTATCAATAATACATTTAGGAAAATAGTTGCTCTGTGGAATTGAAATGATTCCTAAAGTCTTTCTTACGAAACTGAGCGCTGAAAACTTTCTGATCTCAAGCTCGGTCCCGACGCCTCGGCGATTACGCAGAATCCAGCGCAGATTATCGATTTACAATCATACAAGGATTGTGAGGTCTTCGTAACGACGAGCACGATTTCTGATGTTCTTGTTGCTTCTGTTTCAGACCATATTCCACCAGTGATCTACAGGCATGATTTCGTGTCTGTTGTGACAAAGAAACAATCGACGTATCACCGAGCCGACATCGACGGCAATTTCCTCGTCGTGAGGCCGAAGTTCCCCTGTCCTATGTGTCCGAGTGTCTTCAGTCACAAGACCAGCCTTTGCTACCATTTGAAATTTGAATGTGGCCAGTCGCCGCGATTCAATTGTCCTTATTGTGCTTATCGCACGAAACACGTGTCGAATGTGCGTGCTCACGTGCGTAGGAAACATCCTGGCAATAGAGTATATGCCATCGACGTGTGTAAAGCAGGCTCGTAATGTAAGATTAAGGCTGTTAACGTGAGCTTCGTAAAACTTTTTTTAAAATCTTTTTGAGGAAAAAATCCTCTTTTCATTTTGTCGTGCACAGTTCTGAAGAAACGCGATTTTGTTTTCCGTGTTATAATACAAAATATTCAAATAATTGCACGACATTTGCTATATTGCACTTGAAATAGTAATTGTTGATACCAAATCATTTTTATAGAATTTTTATATAGAATTTTTTTCTTTGTACTTGAATTTTAAGAGTTTTTCTTGTTTAAAGTTGTTAAAAGTATAGTCTTGTTAAAAGTATAGACTTGTTTTTGGTTTAAAAATTTTTTGATACTTATGTTTTTAAAGAAATATTAGATCATTGATCATGAAATATTATAGGTATGAATTATATTGAGAAGCGAAGATATTGAGAATTGGAAATACTTCGTAATTCTTTTTTATTAGGAAAGGATTCCGTTTTTGTTAATTTTGAGAATCCTTGCAAAATTAACAATTCTAGTCGAATATATGTATATATTTTTGAGATATGCATTTGTTTGATATTATATTTTATTAATATATCACGTTTTAAATATAAATGATAGACATAATAAAACTTCCTCTTCGTTGTCTTCCATATAAAAAATTGCAAAGAGAATTTTGTGTCTTATCAGGTTCATATTGATGAAAAGAAACCAATATTCTCAATCAGCCGTTATAAACATTATATATATGTGTTTATATACAATATATCTATATACACATTTATATCTTATTATATTAATATATTAAAAAATTCCAAATAATTCGATACATGGTTTTTCAACGTTATATACAGATCATGTGTAATTCATTTCGTTATTTTGTATCATCCTTTCATTTTGTTATTTAGTGTAATACAATAAATACAGACGATTCTGCGCTCATAAAATTAGTATTTATATTGATTTTACTTTATTAAATCAACGTTCTGTAATTAGTTAAATGAATGTTCAATATCAAATTATCAAATTAGCATTTAGGCAACATTTTTAGTGATTATTGTCAAGTATTGGCTCATTGTTACTCTTGTACCACTGTACTTAGTATATTTTTATGTCTTCGCGTATGCACCGAATTATTCTGTAATAATTTGTCTTTTTTTCGTGTTTTAAACATTAACTAGCGATTAACACGGTTAACCAATAGGATATTTGCATTTTTTAGAAGGTAAGTACTCTCTAAGAACCGCGTGATGCAGATGTGCGTGAATCGATCTGTAAAATCCAGCATCTACGGCAGACTTGTAGGCAGATGTGTTACTGCTTGATATGCGACGGATTCTTTAATTGGTGCTACAATCTCCAGCTTCATTTTAAGTTTGCGTACGATCAGTTGTCGCAATTCAACTGTCCCTTCCGTACGAAGCGCATGTCGATATGTGCCATATTGATCGAAATTTTGCCGACCTGTGCAAATTGCAGTAATGTAACTCTTGGACTTAGAGTAGATTATCTTTTAATTACACGCGTAGCTCAAATCTCGTTGAGATTTATGTACGTAAATTTTATGTAAATCGTTACGAATTAAATTATAGTTCAGTATTGTTAAATTAAAACATATTTCCTTTAAATCCCTTAAATCAGAAACAATTGTGAATTTTGCAGAAAGGAGTTTTAAGTTTATTTTTACTCTACACAGACTACAGTTTACTTGCGTAGACTATACGTGTTCTGTAGATACCAAATAAAATGTTATTATTAAATTTTAACATCTGTGTTCCTTCCTATCCGAAATTTTGCATCACCTCTTAATTTTACATATATACATTTTTGTCTTCACGACTTACGTGTGAACAAATGAGATTGGAAAGCGTGTAGCTTCCAAAATTTTTTAGCGATGTAATGATGATTATTTATTATTTGTATTGATAATACACTTAGGGAGAAAGTGGCTCTACGGAGTTGAAGTGGTTTCTTAATTCTTTTACGCGAAACTGAGCGCTGAAAACTTTCCGATGTCAAGCTCGGCCTCGGCGCCTCAGTGATTTCGCAAAGTCCAGCGCAGATTACCAAATCTCAACGAGATTTTTGCAAATCGGCGACGAGTTCTGATATGACGTTCCTCTTGCTTCTGTTTCAGACTGTAATCTGGCAGTGATTTACGGGCATGAATTCGTGTCGGTCGTGACAAAGGGACAACCGATGTACCACCCAGCCGTCATCGACGGCAATTTCCTCGTCGAGAAGCCGAAGTTTCCCTGTCCTAGGTGTCCAAGTGTCTTCAGTCACAAGAACAATCTTTATTATCATTCGAAATTTGAGTGCGGCCAGTCGCCGCGATTCAATTGTCCTTACTGCGTTTATCGCACGAAGCACGTGTCGAATGTCCGTGCTCACGTGCGTAGGAAACATCCCGGCAATGAAGTATATGCCATCGATGTATGTAAAGTCAGCTCGTAATATAAAATCAAGACTGTTTAATTCGAGCTTCGTGAAACTTTTTGTAAATATTTTTGACGAGGAAAGATCCTATTTTTATTTTTTCGTGCACAGTTCTGAAGGAACTCGATTTTATTTTCTGATTTGTGTTATAATACAAAATACTAGTACGATTATATATTTCCTATATTGTACATAAAGCGATAATTGATGAAACCAAAAATTTTTAGTTATATAGTTTTTTTTTTTAGAATTTTTTGGGAAATCTATCTAAAATTAAAAATATAGACTTATCTGGAAATTTTTAAAATTTACCCTGGTAGAAATTTTATGTTTATTTTTTTAAACACTTTTATTACTTCTGTCTAGTAATTGAGGAATGAAACTAATAAATATCAAGATGCTTTACCTGTTACTGCATACAAAAAACTTGACGCTTTTAACTTTATTGAACAAAAAAAGACAATAAATGGATTGTTTAGTTGAATAATAAGCAAACTGAAAAGTCTGTAGTATTGTTACAACCAATAAAAATACAGTAATACAAGACAATAATTGGATGGACGTCTAAAGAAATTGCATTTATTTCTACCAGAGTAGTTTTGTTAAAGAAATAATAAATTACATGAAATAAATATAAAGATGAAATTCATAGAGACGGAAGCATAATAATTTTTTTGGAAAAAGATAATTCATTTTTGTAATTTTAAGCGAAGAATTCATGCAGAAGCAGCAATTTTTTCTCTAGTCGAATGTATGTATTATATATTTTTGAAATGTATAGTCGCATTATTTAATTTTTTATATGTTAATTATTATATATTTTATATGAGATATAATATTTCAATCTATACATTGATTTATACCATATATGTAAATAGTCGAAATAATAAGACTCACTCTTCATTGTCTTCCATGTAACAAAATTGCGAAGAGACTTCTACATTTCATGTTTTTTAATATTTTTATGAAAAAAAAAACCAATATTCTTGTGCCAATCGATCGTTTTATATACAAGCACATTTATATATTTATTTATGTATAATAATATCTCATTCATGTACATTAATATCTTATTATATTTGTATACAAGGGAATTTGTAAATGATTCGATACCGATCTGGTATTTCAACGTTGTATGTAATCATTTATAATCTACTGCGTTATTTTATATCATCTTTTTGTACTTTTTATTATTTATTGTACTCCAATAAAATGTAGGCGATTATATATTTGTAAAATTAGTAATTTATAGTTAAGGGGTTAGGATACTTTAAAATTAAAAAAAAAAAATCGAAATTGATGGCTTTAAAATATAGTTTGAAGTCATAAAATTAATGTGCAAAAAACTTCAAATCGTTGTTTGAAGTATTTTCCAATTTATAGCATTTAGAGTGAAGTCGCGTACTTGCGCGTAGGTAGACATCCGAAAACTATACAATTCTGTTGTCGCTCTTTTTGAGCACAATAGATATAATAGATTAGTTTTTCCCCTTTCTTAAGTATTTTCGATAGTGCTATCGTTAATTAATTTTACGTCAAAACATTTGAAGGTATGTGAAATATCTGTAGTCGGTTGCTTTCTGTATTACAGTATGTTTTGCATATGTCTCGCAAAGTGCTTTAGAATTTGAAATTGTTACATCTAGTGAAAATGGATCGTACGTTACTTGATAAAAGAGTTAGCGGAAATTACCAGAACTCCCAAGTAGATTAATGCGACTGCGGTATACGAGCAGCTACGACTTTCGACATTTGCGACATCAAAAGAAGGCTGAATCGAACGAATTGGAACAGCAGAGCAACTTTGGAGGATGCTGAACTTAAAGAGAAAGATCCGTTCTACTAAGCAGATATGGCTGATTAGCTGTAAGATTAAAAAAAAAACTGCATGATGTCAAACTTTAAACTTTACGTTTTTCTCAAAATCATGTTTTTTAAGACGGTGTACACGATATCTCAGGCAGTAATTGACAAAGTGGCTTGAAATTTTAATCACACAAGTAATAGTTATCGTGCAATGAAGGCTTTTGTTGATAACATTTTTTTATATCTCAAATATGATATTTGGAGTATAAAAAAATGAGATAAAAAACTAAAAACTTTTATTTTTGCTAATTTTCCAAAACACGGAAAAATGTTTCGTTGTACGATAGGGAATACACTATAATTTACGAAACAAATTCATTTTTTTTTTGTTTTGTTTTAGACCAATCAAAATGGCGAAATCATGTACACCGTTTTCCGGCGCCTACAAAGTCCGTGTTTTACGCGGATTGTTGTATCTCCTTTGAACATTAATATTTTTTAATAAAATTTTACATAAACCTTAAATATATACTAAAAAAGTGTCAATTTACAAGTTGACAGCATTTATATTTTTTTCGCAATCCAAACCAAAAAGAATGTTTGTTTTTCAGGTTGATCAAGGTATCCTAACTCCTTGAATTAATGCTCAATATTAAATTATTATCTTTTAGGCAACATTTTAAGTTGTTTGTTATCATTAAGCATCGACAACTCGTCGATATTTCGTATCACTGTCTATTAGTAAATTCTCATGGCTTTGTGTCCGCGTCGAATTATTCTTCTATAGTGATTCATCGTAATTTCGCGTTTTACCTGTTAATTGGCGATTGACGCGGCTAATCAATAGGACGTCTGCATTTTTCAGAAGGAAAGTACTCTCCAAGGAACGCGCGACGCAGATATGGCTCGAACCGATCTGTTCTTAAGGGCCAGCATTCCCGGCAGACTATCAGACAGGTGTATTATTGCCCGAGATGCGGCGGATCCTTCAATTGGCGCTACAATCTCCAGCATCATCTCAAGTTCGCGTGCGGCCAGTCGCCACGATTCAACTGCCCATACTGTTCCTTCCGTACGAAGCACACGTCGAACGTACGGGCCCATGTACGCAGGAAGCATCCCGGTCGCGAGGTCTACGTCGTCGACATTCTCAGCTGGCAGCAACGTGGCGAATCGACGCCCGTTACGTGAATCCAATGTTCATCATGGACTTTCTTTGGAATGAAAGACGTCGCTCATCAAGCTACTCGATAATTCTCAGAAGATTGCTCTTCTAATGACGTATTCTTCCTTCTTGCGGGAAATCTACGTTGTGTTGGCGTAGTAGCGATATGAGTGACATTGGCTACTGATCGCACGATTCCTCATCTGACGAGAGACCATCCGAATTGCGCATGAAACGCATGATTGCATCGCTGTTGCGTAGCGCTTCGAAATCGTTTCGTTTTATCAATATGATTGAAGTGCTTTAGTTATTCGGAACAGACTGCGCGCTAATGTAAAAATTCGCGCCATGCAAAACGTCAACACAAAGAAATTCCAAAATTGTAATTTTTTTGTTGATATTGTTGAAGAAAAATGATGAAAGTGACAGGTCTGAATCGAGCGACAGTGAAAATAAAAATGAGGTTGGAGACATATCTTTATGTGATATGCAGACGTTGTTAATTTAATGTATCTTCTTTATTTAAAAATAAAGTTATTATTTCATTATCTTCATCTATTGAGACTGAAAATTCTTGTTCAATTATTGTTTCATCGCAATGAAGGGTCCGTTGTCCGTTGTTCCGATATAAAAAAAAGATCCCTTTAACCTTCCACTGAATGTTGAAGAAATCAATATTAGGCGTACAAAGACACTTTTGGAACACAAGTGTTGCGTTACTCTCCTTTCTCTCCCTCTCTGTGTATACTCAACATGATTTCTCGTGTGAGCGTTTATCAGGAAGTTTAGTTGCATTGGCCATCGTGATAAAATAACGTTTGCTTTGTTGATCACTGATGAATATTTGAGAAGATTGTTCTCATATCCCTCTCCCTGTCTTTTTTTGGCAATTAACATGAATATAAAGTCAAAATAGAGATTTAGCGATGATGGTTACGGGTTTTATTGATGACGAAAACATGCTGTGCTTTTTTTTGCAGTTTACGAGTTTGTGTCGACTAACACGAGCTCTCTAGACACATTAGCGTTTCAATGTGGCAATTGCAGCAACGTATTCAACTCGATAAACCAACTTCAGTATCACCAGCAGATCGAGTGCGGTCAGAGATACAGTTGTCTCTACAAGGTGGAACATCAACCAAACGTGTTTTACCATGTACACCGTGAACATCCTAGCAACATGGTCTATATGAACAAAATCAACGGTACAGACATCGCTTTGATATCTCTAATACGTTTGAAGAAAAAAAATTCATGAATGTAGAGCTATTTTGGATGTAACTTTTTAAACTGGCATAGTCATTATTTTTGGCGAAATTTTTAGCTGGAGCAAAAAAAATTAATTTGCAAAAAGACTAGCAATTAATTTCTATATAAGTCACATTTGATCACTGTAATGGCAATACTAGTTTAATGAATGTTTGTCCTTATGTCCTTTTTCCTCTCGCCCTATCTTCTTTTTTTTCTTGATAATTGATACGGATATAAAGATAATACAGAGATTTAGCGAAGATTCTTATGGGTTTTATAGATAACGAAGATGTTTTGCATTTTTTTTTTTGCAGATTCCAAATCGATCTTGATACACAAACGAAATGGTAAGAGGCGCAAAGGAAGCAAGAAACAATTTCCATGTGGCAAATGCAGCAGCGTGTTCAACTTGGAGAAAAATCTTTCATATCATCAGCGAGCCGTATGCGGTCGTCTATACAAATGTTCCTACTGTACCTACCAGAACAAACATCCATCAACCGTGCGTGCCCACGTACGCATGAAGCATCCTGGTAAGGTCTACGTGGAGAACGTACATACACAAGACTAATATTCCGCGGTTTTTTTAAGTCTTCCCATCCATAACACTAGAGTTGTAAAAAATCATATTTAAAAAAAAACGTCTTTTCTTTAATAAACATGATTTTTAACTTTTTGTAACTTTATTTATCGACGAAAATTATATTATTTATTTGAGTCGTTTATGCAGCGATGTCGAAATGGTTCTTATAAAATACAATTTTTAAGTATTTCCTAAAGATCACGTTGCTCTTTCTTCTTTTTACACTGCGTGAATTATCTGATTCTTTTTGTTTGTTGTACTTTGCTGTGTAATTACATTAAAACGACCAGAATTATACTGGAAACAAAGAAAAGTGTACTTTTATTTTATATGTAAGAAAAAAGATTTTTCGGCGTTAAATCTATTGTATACAGATTGTTTATAACCTTCTACATTATCTTATGTCATTTTTTGTATTTTTTTATTATTGTAATAGTACTATTAAAACTATGATATATATACTACACAGTTGCGTATTTTAATTTATAATTTTCCATTTTACGAAAAACAGACAAGTTTTGTATCAGAGAAACTTTGTTTGAAAATCGTTTATCGATATAAAATTATCGCAAGCGACAAACTCATTGCTGACTAATCTCCATAACAACGACATTCAAATCTTAAAGTTAAGGTAAATTTTATTTAATATTATTTAGATTAAAAATATTGAAATTAATGTTCTGTACGGTATGTACGTTTGTTAACAAACCTATAACGTGCAATTAATATAAAGTTCTTTGTTACAGTTACGCCTTGCTCCGTTCAACTTTTTCGGCTCTCACTGGAAGACCTCCAGCACAGTATCTACTTAGAATCAACATTACCTAAAAGACATTTTTGTTTGAATAATTGCGGGCGTTCTTTTGAAACTACAAATTCCATGATGAGTCATCTACACTTTGAATGCTTTAATGAACCACAACAATACAGGAGTTACTCATGTTACAAATGTGGCCAAATGTTCATGCGCAAGTCTGTTTTGAGAGCTCACCTCTCTTTGGTGTGCGACATGCCGATGAAATTCAAGTGTCCATACTGCTCGTACCAAGGGAGATACCGGTTTCACGTGAAATTCCACGTGCGCAAGAAGCATCCCTCTGAGAGTATCAACGTTTTCGACATGACAGCCATGCGCGATCAGTCGTCGATGTTCTATTGTCGCTATTGCAACTATAGATCGGAGCAACCGCTAAATGTGCGTCTTCATACAAAACGTAATCATCCTACCATGCAGATCAGCGTACGTACGAAACGTCAAAATGCGAAATCGTTTCACTGTAGCAATTGTGGCAGCGGGTTTGTTCATAAGCCGAGTCTTCGTAGACATAAATCCATGTGCGGTCAGCCGCCGCAGTATAAATGTCCTTACTGCGTTTACATGTCGAAAGATCGGCTGAACGTGCGACGTCATATAGGTCGTATCCATCCTGACCAGAGCATCATCGTGCTGAACGTGCGCAAAACTAATGTTCCACAAATTTTTTTGAATTTTTCCCAGCCACAACAGAGTTGATAAAACAGCTATTAAAAAATTTTTTTTAATATTAGTTTTTAATGCAAAAAAAAGATTTTTAACAGTTCTACCATTTACCATAACTTCATTTATTGATATATTTATTATTCATTTGAGTCATTTTTGTAGCGACGTCTCTGTTTCTATGAAGTACAGTTTTTAGCATCGTAAAGGTTGTGTTGCTGTTTTCTCTCTTTAGACTGTGCCAATTATCTGTTGTTTTTTATTTGTTGTACTTTCTATTGTAATCAGAATCAACCTAGTGGAATAACACTGTAGAAACATAAAAAGTGTAATTTTATTTTATACGTAAAAGAAAAAGACTTTTTGACGTTAAATTTATTATATATAAATTGTTTATAATCTTCTGAATTATCTTGTGCCATTTTTTGTATTTTTTTTTATTGTCATTAAAACTGATATACTACACACATTTACATATTTTAATTTATAATTTTCCATTTTACGAAAAAAAAACAAGTTTTATATCAGAGAAACAACGCTTGACCATTGTTTATCTATATAAAATTGTCGCAAGCAACAAAGCCATTGTTTGCCTTTATAACAATAACATACTAATATTAAAGTAAATGTAAATTTTATTTAATATTACCTGGATTTAAAATATTGAAATTAATGTTGTGTGTTGGTTAACGAAAACAACTTATAATGCGCAATTAATATTAGGTTCTTTGTTACAGTTAGGCCCTGCTCCGTTCAACTTTTTCGACTCTCACTGGAAGATCCTCAGCTCTCTATCTACTTAGATTCAGCGTTGCCCAAAAGACATTTTTGTTTGAATGATTGCGGGCGTTCTTTCGAAACTACAAATTTCATGATGAGTCATCTACGCTTTGAATGCTACAATGAACCACAAAAGTGCACGTCTTACTCATGTGACAAATGTAGCCAAGTGTTCACGTACAAGACTGGTTTGACAGGTCACCGCACTTTTGTGTGCGACATGCCGATGAAATTCAACTGTCCATATTGCTTGTACCGAGGGAGATACCGATCCGACGTGAGGACACACAGACGTAAAAAACATCCTTGTGAGAGGGTTGATGTTCTCTTCATGAATGCCAAATTAGATCAGTCGTCGAATTACAATTGTCCCTATTGTGACTACAAGTCGGAGCAACCGCTAAACGTGCGTGTTTACATAAGACGTAATCATTCTACTATGCGGGTATATGTACGTGCGAAATGTCAAAAAGCGAAATCGTTTTCATGTGGCAATTGCGGCCGCATGTTCATCAATAAGTATATTTGTCAACATCACCAAAAGTTCATGTGCGGTCAGCCGCCGAGGTTCAAATGTCCCTACTGCGTTTACAGGACGAAATATGCGAATTGCGTGCGAAGTCACATAGGCCGCAAACATCCTGGCCAGAGCATCAACGTGGTGAACATGCAGATGAAGATTAATGTTTCACAAATTTTTTCGAATTCTTTTTATTCATAACAGAGTTAAAAAAAACTGCAAAAAAAATTTTTTTATTAATGTTTTTTTAATGCTTTGAAAAAATGATTTTTAACAGGTCTATCATTTAAGATAACTCCATTTATTGATATATTTTTCAGTTATTTGAGATATCCTAGTATTGACGTTTTAGGTTCTATGAAGTATAGTTTTTTAAATATTTGTAAAAGGCTGTGTTTTTGTTTTTTCTCTTTAGCTTGCCCCTATTATCTGTTTTTTTTTGTTTGTTTTATTTTTCTGTATAATTGGAATAAACCGACCAGAATTACACTGTAGAAACAAAAAAAAAATTACTTTTGTTTTATACGTAAAAGAAGAAGATTTTTCGGCTTTAAATCTATTGTATACAGATTGTTTATATCTTTTGCATTATCTTGTGTCATTTTTTTGTGTTTTTTATTTTTTTAATGATATTAAAACTATGATATTTATTCTACACACATTTGCCTATTTTAATTTATAATTTTCCGTTTTACAAGAAAAAACACAAGTTTTGTTCAGAGAAATTTCATTTGAGCATCGCTTATCGATATAAAATTGTTACGTATGTTGATTACCAAAGTTAAACTATAACGCTCAATTAAAATTAACATTTTTGTTTCAGATGTTAAGCCTTGCTCCGTTCAACTTTCTCGGCTCTCACCGGAAGACCCCCACCACTCTGTCTACGTAAAGTCAGCATTGTTCAAAACACATTTTTGTTCGAATAATTATGGGCGTTTTTTTGAAACTAGAAATTCCATGATGAGTCATTCACGCTTCGAATGCTCCAAGCAACCACGACAATGCAGGAAATACTCGTGTCACAAATGTGGTCAAGTGTTCGCGAGCAAGGCTTCTTTGAAAGCTCACATCACTTTGGTGTGCGACCAGCCGATGAATATCAACTATCTACATTGCTCGTACCGAGGGAGACACCGATCCGACATGACAACCCACATACGTAAACAACATCCTGGTGAAAGAGATGATGTTGTCTTCACGAATCCCAAGTTAGATCAGTCGTCAATTTACTATTGTCCCTATTGTGACTACAAGTCGGAGCAAAAGTTAAACGTACGTATTCACATAAGACGTGGTCATAATAAAAAGCGAGTTTATGTACGTGCGAAATGTCCAAAAGCGAAATCGTTTCCTTGTGACAATTGCAACAGTGTTTTTAGCTATAAGGGGAGTCTTTAGTATCACCAGAAGCACGTGTGCAGTCATCCATATAAATGTCTCTACTGCGTTTTCAGGACGAAACATTCGTTATCTTTGCAACATCACATAGACCATAAACATCCTGTCAGAACATCAACCAGTGAGAGTACTAACGTTTTCGACATGACATCCATGCGCGATCAGTCGTCGATGTACTATTGTCGCTATTGCGACTACAGTTCGGAGCAAACGCTAAAGGGGCGTTTTCATACAAAACGCAATCATCCTACTATGCCGGTCTGCGTAGGTAGAAAACGTCAAAATGCGAAATCATTTTTATGTGGCAATTGCGGCAGCGTGTTTATCTATAAGCATACTCTTATGGAACACCAGAAGTACGTGTGTGGTCAACCGCCGAGGTTCAAATGTCTCTACTGCGTTTGTAAGATGAAAAGTTTGACGAACGTGCGAAGTCACATACGCCATAAACATCCTAGAAAAAGAATCTACATGGTGGACTTGGACAGAATTGATGTTTCCAAAGTTTTTTTTAATCCTTCCCAGCCGCCGAGTTACAAATGTTCTTACTGCGTTTATAGGTCGAACCATTTGAGTGGTATTCGAATTTACATAGGCCGTAAACATCGTGGCCAGAGCATCAACGTGGACATGTCGAAGACTGACGTTCCATAGTTCTTTTGAATCCCTCCCATTCATAACAGAGTTGAAAAATGTGAAAATATTTTTTTTGATTAATATTTGTTTTTAATGCTTTGAAAAAAATGATTTTTAGCAACACTATCATTGAAGATAACTTCATTTATTGATATATTTATTATTACTTTTTAGTTATTTTTGTAGCAACATTTTTGGTTCTATAAAGTACAGTTTTTAAAATATTCGTAAAAGGATGTGTTGCTGTTTCCTTTTTTTTAAACTGCGCCTATTATTTGTTCTTTTTTATTTGTTGTACTTTTCTGTGCAATTAAAATTATACTGTAGGAACATAAAAAGTGTACTTTTATTTTATACGTAAAAGAAAAAGATTTTTCTGCGTTAAATTTGTTTTATATATATATATATATATATGTATATATATATATATATATATATATATATATATGTATATATATGTATATGTATATATATATGTATATATATGTATATATATGTATATATATATATGTATGTATATATATATATATAATATTGTTTATAATCTGCGTTGTTCTGTGTCATTCTTTTGCATTTTTTTATTATTGTAATTGTACTATTAAAACTGATATATATATATATATATATATATATACATATATTACACACGTTTGCGCATTTTAATGTATAATTTTTTATTTTACGAAAAAAAAACAATTTTTGTATCAGAGAAAATTTATTTGAGCATAGTCTATCGATATAAAATTACCGCAAGCGGCAAAGCCATTTCTCGCTTTCATAACACTAACATTTTAATCTTAAATTAAACATAAGTTTCATTTAATATTATCTGGATTTAAAATATTGAAAAAATTAATGTTGTTCACGTTATATACGTACTATAACATGCAATTAATATTAACTTTTTTCTTACAGACGCAATTAGGCCTTGCTCCGTTCAACTTTTTCGGCTCTCACTGGAAGACCTCCAGCACAGTATCTACTTAGAATCAACATTACCTAAAAGACATTTTTGTTTGAATGATTGCGGGCGTTCTTTCAAAACTACGACTTCCATGATGAGTCATCTACGCTTTAAATGCGACAAGGAACAACAACAATGCAAGCGTTACTCGTGTGACAAATGTGGCCAAGTGTTCACGCGCAAGAAAAGTTTGAGAGTTCACATTACTTCGGTGTGCGACAAGCCGGTGACATTCAAGTGTCCATATTGCTCGTACTGCGCAAGATACTCGTACCTCGTGAAATCCCACATACGCATGAGACATTCTTGTAAGAGTGTCAACGTTCTTCACTTGAGTGCCGAGCGAGATCAGCCGTCAAATTACAATTGTCCCTATTGTGATTACAAGTCGGAGCAAACGTTAAACGTGCGTCTTCACATAATACAGAATCATCCTACCATGCGGGTCCGCGTACTTGCGAAACGTCAAAGTTCGAAATCTTTTCCCTGTAGTAATTGCAGCAGTGTGTTTGCCTCCAAGGGTCAACGTCAAAATCACGAAAAGTTCTTGTGCGGTCAGCCGCCGATGTTCAAATGTCCGTACTGCGTTTACAGAGCAAAATATGCGAGGAGCGTGCGACGTCACATAGGCTTTAAACATCCTGGCCAGAAAATTAAGGTGATGGACATGCGCATGCAAGATCAGAATTGTCCCTATTGTGACTACAAGTCGGAGAAACAGTTAAACGTGCGTGTTCACATAAGACGTAATCATCCTACTTTGCGGGTATATGTACGTGCGAAATGTCCAAAAGCGAAATCGTTTCCATGTGACAATTGCGGCCGCATGTTTATCAATAAGTATACTTATCAACATCACCAAAAGTTCATGTGCGGTCAACCGCCGAGGTTTAAATGTCCCTACTGCGTTTACAGGACAAAATATGCGATAAACGTGCGAAGGCACATAGGCCGCGAACATCCTGGCCACAACATCAACGTGATCGACATGCACAAGATTAATGTTTCCAAAGTTTCTTTGAATCCGTGCTAGCCATAACAGATTTGATAAAAAAAAACTGTTAAATACAAATTTTTGTTTAATATTTGTTTGTAATGCTTAATAAAAAACACTTAACAGATCTACCATTTAACAGAACTCTATTTACTGATACATTTACTATTTATTTGATTCATTTTAATAGCGATACCTCTGTTTCTATGAAGTACAGTTTTTAACATATTTGTAAAAGGTTGTGTTGCTCTTTCCTCTCTTTAAACTGCGCCTGTTTTCTGTTCTTTATCGTTTGTTGTACTTTTCTGTATAATTATAATGAAGCGACTAGAATTATACTGCAGAAATAGAAAAAGTTTCTTATTTTATACATAAAAGAAAAAGTTTTTGGCGTTAATCTGTTCTATACAATCGCGTTTATAATCTTCCGCATTATTTTGTGTCATTTTTCTTTTGTATTTTTTATTATTGTAATAGTACTATTAAAACTATGATTTATATACTACACACATTTGCGTATTTTAATTTATAATTTTTTGTTTTATGAAAAAACAGAAGTTTTGTAGGAGAGAAACTTCGTTTGAGCATCGTTTATTGATATAAAATTATTGCAAGCGGCAAAATCATTGCTGACTAACCTCCATAACAATAACACTCAAATCTTAAAGTTAAGATAAATTTTATTTAATTTTATCTGGATTTAAAATATTGAAATTAATGTTCTGTACGGTATGTACGTTTGTTAATAACCTATAATGTGCAATTAATATAATTTTTTTTGTTACAGTTAAGCCCTGCTTCGTTCGTCTTTTTCGGCTCTCGCTGGAAGACCTCCAACACAGTATTTACTTAGAGTCAGCATTGCCCAAAAGACTTTTTTGTTTGAATGGTTGCGGGCGTTCTTTCGAAACTACGAATTCCATGAAGAATCATCTACGCTTTGAATGCTACAAGGAACCACAACAATGCAAGAATTACTTGTGTGACAATTGTGGCCAAGTGTTTTTGAACAAGTCTACTTTGAAAGTTCACGTTACTTCGGTGTGTGACAAGCCGGTGAGATTCAAGTGTCCATATTGCTCGTACTGCGCAAGATTCTCGCACCTCATGAAATCCCACATGCACAAGAGACATTCTTGTAAGAGTGTCGATGTTCTCAACTTGATTGCCAAGCGAGATCAGCCGTCAAATTACAATTGTCTCTATTGTGACTACACGTCGGAACAAACGTTAAACGTGCGTCTTCACATAATACAGAATCATCCTACCATGCGGGTCCGCGTACTTGCGAAACGTCAAAGTTTGAAATCTTTTCCCTGTAGTAATTGCAGCAGCGTGTTTGCCTCTAAGTTTCATCGTCACCGTCACCAAAAGTTCATGTGCGGTCAGCCGCAGATGTTCAAATGTCCCTACTGCGTTTACAAGACGTATTATTCGAATGCCGTACGGCGTCATATAGGCCTTAAACATTTTGGCCAGAGCATCAACGTGGTGAACGTGCGCAAGCGCGATCAATCGTCGATTTACTATTGTCCCTATTGTGACTACAAGTCGGAGCAACCGTTAAACGTCCGTATTCACATAAGACGTGATCATCATAAAAAGCGAATTTATGTACGTGCGAAATATCAAAAAACGAAATTCTTTTCATGTGGCAATTGCAAAAGCGTTTTTAAGTGTAAGACAAATCTTTGTTATCACCAGAAGAACGTGTGCGGTCACCCGGGGTATAAATGTTCTTACTGCGTTTATATGTCGAAATATCCGGGGAACATGCGAACTCACATACGCCATAAACATCCTGGCCAGATCATCAACGTGGTGGATATGCGCCAGATTAATGTTTCCACGGTTTCTTTGAATCCGTGCCAGTCATAACAGATTTGATAAAAAAAACTATTAAATAGAAATTCTTGTTTCATATTTGTTTGTAATGCTTAATAAAAAACATTTAACAGCTCTACCATGTAACATAACTCCATTTACTGATACATTTACTAGCGATTTGATTCATTTTAATAGCGATTCCTCTGTTTCTATGAAGTACAGTTTTTATCATATTCGTAAAAGGTTGTGTTGCTCTTTCCTCTCTTTAAACTGCGCCTATTTTCTGTTCTTTTTCGTTTGTTGTACTTTTCTGTATAATTATAATGAAGCGACTAGAATTAAACGTGGAAACAGAAAAAGTTTCCTCTTATTTTATACATGAAAGAAAAAGTTTTTTTGGCGTTAAATCTTGTTCTATATAATCTCGTTTATAATCTTTCGCATTATCTTATGTCATTTTTTTTGTATTTTTTATTATTGTAATTGTACTATTAAATCTATGGTATGTATACTACACACATTTGCGTATTTTAATTTATAGTTTTCCACTTTACCAAAAAAATACAAGTATGAATGAAAATTCGTTTGAGTATAGTTTATCGATATAAAATTGTCGCAATTGGCAAAGCCTATTGTCGTCTTCATAACATTAACATTCTAATCTTAAAAGGTAAATTTTATTTATTTAATATTACTTGGATTTAAAATATTGAAATTAATATTGTGTATGTTATGTGCATTGGTTAACAAAGACAATCTATAACGTGCAATTAATATAAGGTTCTTTGTTACAGTTAGGCCCTGCTCTGTTCAACTTGTTCGGCTCTCACTGGAAAACCTTCAGCACAGTATCTACTTAGAATCAGCATTACCTAAAAGACATTTTTGTTGGAATAATTGCGGGCGTTCTTTTGAGACTACGAATTCTATAATGAGTCATCTACGCTTTGAATGCAACAAAAAAGCACATCAATGCAAGAGTTACTTGTGTCACAAATGTGGCCAAGTTTATACCAGTACTACCTCCACTCAGACGCAGGGGAATAGTATCCAGACCACCGAGGCGATGTCTCAGAGTATACCTGAATCACCAACTAAAAAATTAAGGAGCAGCAAATCCTCGGGCAATTTTATAAAGCCATGTTCAAGTTCTGCTAGAATAAAGAGAAAAGGATGCAGATGTGGTAATGCCACTGCAAGACCTGGAATACTCACCTGTATTGGTCAGAGGTGTCCGTGTTACGTCGAAAGGAAACCTTGCGTAGAGTGTAGATGTAAAGGTTGCAGAAATCCTTGTACGGCAGATGGATTAAAGATCCGTCCACATATGCCTGAACTTCATAATTTACAATTACAATTGTCTACTGCTTTGCATTGCGACGCGTTAAGTGGAGATTCTCTAGGATCCGTTCCGCAGTGTCTTTCTACATCTCGTACAACGATACAAGTGTCAAATGTGTATTCTACTCCAAGACTAGACATTGAAAATGTATCACAGAACTTACCCGCTACCTTGTTAGTAGGGGAAGATGCTACGATAAGTACTGAAAGTGAAGCGAAAGACAATGATATACAAACAGACACTACGAAGGACCATACCGTACAGTGATTATCAAAGTGTGACCCTCTTAATAAGGAAAGATACGTTATGTAAATAGCTCAATTGGAACCAAGTTTTAACAGAAATAATTACGAAAATAAAAAAACATAATTACGAATTTGCAAGGCTAAATTAATTTATAGAAATATATATAAAAAATAACGGTTTACATATGATTTACTATATTTGAATATTTGTATATTTGTAAATTTTTATTATATTAAAAATGCAAATATTGAATTAGATAATATTATTATGATATTATTAGTATTTAATATTGGATGCCTATTATCTTTTTTTTTGTTTGTTGTACTTTGCTGTGCAATTAGAATAAAGCGACCAGAATTATACTGTAGAAACATAAAAAATAGAATTTCTATTTTATAGTTTTATTATTTCATACATAAAACGAAAGTTTCTTCGGCGTTAAATCTATTAAATATAGATTGTTTATAATTTTTTGTATTGTGCTATTTCTGTATTTTCTCTTATTGTTATTGTATTATTAAAAGTATGAAATATATACTACACAAATTTATGTATTTTAATTTATAATTTTCCATTTTCCATTTTTATGGAAAAAAAAAACAAATTTTGTATGAAATTTTGGTTCAAAATCGTTTATCGATATAAAATTGTTGACGTATGTTACGTATATTGATTACCAAAGCTAAACTATAACGTTCAATTAATATTAAGATTTTTGTTTCAGACGTAGTTAAGCCCTGCTTCGTTCAACTTTCTCGGCTCTCACCGGAAGACCCCCAGCACTTTGTCTACTTAAAGTCAGCATTGTCCAAAGCACAATTTTGTTCGAATAATTGCGGGCGTTCTTTCGAAACTAGAAATTCCATGATGAGTCATTTACGCTTCGAATGCTCCAAGCAATCACAACAATGCAGGAAATATTCGTGTCACAAATGTGGCCAAGTGTTTGCAGGCAAGGCTTCTTTGAAATTTCACATCACTTCGGTGTGCGACCAGCCGATGAAATTCAACTGTTTATACTGCTTGTACCGAGGGAGACACCGATCCAACGTGAAAACCCACATACGTAATAAACATCCTGGTGCGAAAGATGATGTTGTCCTCATCGATCCCAAGTTAGATCAGTCGTTGATGCACTATTGTCCCTATTGTGATTACAAGTCGGAGTAAACGTTAGACGTGCGTATTCACATAAGACGTGAACATTATAAGAGGCGGGTTTATGTACTTGAGAAATGTCCAAAAGCGAAATCGTTTCTATGTTGCAATTGGAGCAGCGTGTTTACCTCTAAAGGTAGTCTTAGTAATCATCAGAAGTTCGTGTGCAATCAGCCACGGAGGTTCAAATGTCCTTATTGCATTTACAAGACACATTTTAAGTACAGAGTGTCAAGTCACATACGCAATAAACAAAGCATTTACATGGTGGACTTGCGCAAGATTGATGTTTCCAAAGTTTCTTTGAATCCTTGCCAGCCGCCGAGTTACAAATGTCTCTACTGCGTTTACAGGTCGAAGTATTCGAGTGGTATAAGAATTCACATAGGCCGTAAACATCGTGGCCAGAGTATCAACGTGGTAAACATGTCTAAGACTGATGTTTTTTTGAATCCTTCTCATTCATAAAAGTTGAAAAAAATTGCTAAAAAAATTTTTTATTAATATTTTTTTTAATGCTTTGAAAAAATAATTGTTAACAGCACTATTATTTAAGATGGTTCCATTTATTGATATATTTCTTATTTATTTGGGTTATGTTTGTAGCGACGTTTCTGTTTCTATGAAGTTCAGTTTTTATAATATTCGTACAAAGTTATGTTGCTGCTTTCACTTTTTAAACTGTGTTTATTATCTGTTTTTTTTTGTTTGTTATATTTTTGTGTGTAATTAGAATATACTGTAGAAACAAAAAAGGTTTCCTTTTATTTTATGCGTAAAAGAATAACATTTTTTCGTGTTAAATGTATTATATGTAGATTGTCTATAATCTTCTGCATTATCTTGTGTTATTTTGTCTGTGTTTTTTATTATTGTAATGATACTATTAAAACTATGATATATAGGTATACTACACACATTTCCATATTTTATTTTGTAATTTTCCATTTTACGAAGTTTTGTATCAGAGAAACTTTGTTTGAGCATCGTTTATCGATATAAAATTATCGCAAGCAGCAAAATTATTGCTGATATCTTCCATAACAATAACATTCAAATCTTAAAGTTAAGGTAAATTTTATTTAATTTTATCTGGAGTTATAATATTGAAATTATTGTTCTGTACGGTATGTACGTTTGTTAACAAATCTATAACGTTCAATTAATATAAATTTCTTTGTTACAGTTAAGCCCTGCTTTGTTCAACTTTTTCGACTCTCACTGGAAAACCTCCAGCACAGTATCTACTTAGAATCAACATTACCTAAAAGACATTTTTGTTGGAATAATTGCGGGCGTTCTTTCGAAACTACGAATTTCATGAAGAATCATCTATGCTTTGAATGCTACAAGGAACCACAACAATGCAAGAGTTACTTGTGTGACAATTGTGGCCAAGTGTTCTTGAACAAGTCTACTTTGAGAGTTCACGTTACTTCGGTGTGCGACAAGCCGGTGAGATTCAAGTGTCCATATTGCTCGTACTGCGCAAGATTCTCGTACCTCGTGAAATCCCACATACACAAGAGACATTCTTGTAAGAGTGTCGAGATTCTTCACTTGAGTGCCAAGCGAGATCAGCCGTCAAATTACAATTGTCCCTATTGTGATTACAAGTCGGTGCAAACGTTAAACGTGCGTCTTCACATAATACAGATTCATCCTACCATGCGGGTTCGCGTACTTGCGAAACGTCAAAGTTCGAAATCTTTTCCCTGTAGTAATTGCAGCAGCGTGTTTGCCTCTAAGTGTCATCGTCAGTATCACCAAAAGTTCATGTGCGGTCAGCCGCCGATGTTCAAATGTCCCTACTGCATTTACAAGTCGTATTATTCGAGTGCGGTACGGCATCATATAGGCCGTAAACATCCTGGCCAGAGCATCAGCGTGGTGAACATGCGCAAGACTAATGTTTCACAAATTTTTTTGAATCCTTTTCAGGTGCAACAAAGTTGATAATAGAACTGCTGAGAAATTTTTTTTATTAATATTTTATTAATGTTTTTAATGCTTAAAAGAAAACGATTTTTAACAACTATATCATTTAAGATAAATCCATTTATTTGTATATTTAGTATTTATTTGAGTTGTCTATGTAGCGACGTCTCTGGCTCGTATAAAGTACATTTTTTAAAGTATTCATAATAGGCTGTGTTACTGTTTTCTTTTTTTACACTGTGCCAATTATCTGTTCCTTTTCGTTTATTATACCTTTATGTGTGTAATTAAGATGAGGTAATAGTAATTTATACTGTAGAACATAAATGTATACTTGCATTATATTTATAAAGATAGATTTTTTACATTATATTTACATATATTGTTTATAATCGTCTGCATTAACTTTTTGTATTCATTTTATTTTTATTTTTTATTATTGTCACTATTTTACTATTAAAACTATGTTATATTGCATACATACACACCTTTGCGTATTTTAATTTTTAATTTTCTATTTCACGAAAGAAACACCAGTGTCACAGAAGCTTCGTTGGCGCGTGATAAAATGTTTGTTTTTTTTTTCTACTGATAATTAAGAAAATCGAACTAAATGTTCGATTTTTATATGATTTAATAAGTGTATAATTGTACAAATTTGTATTACTTTAGTTTTATTTTATTTTTTACTTTTTTTTGCGATGTAAAATTTAAAGAATATCCGAAATTCGAATTTATTATGCAAACTGAATCTAGGGATGAGAAAATTGATGAAATCAAAGATAAGAATTTATGAAGTGTAATACAAGAATGTGCATATTATACATACAAGAGAATTTTTTTGAAAAGAATGAAATTTTATATTTGTCATAATTGGATTTTATTGATTTTTTAATTAACATGACATTTGATTTTAACACTTTTTATTCCTCTGTATGTAAATTTGACTAAAAGGCTGTAATAAACTAATAAATAACGCTTTTATACCTACAATACCTTACTATATTCTTACGTATGGCGTAGTAGTTGGACTTATATATTAGAGTTTATCGAAAATATTTAAAAAATCAATAATTAAAGCCTATTTTTTTTATTTTATTATTTTGATTAAGTATAAATAATGGAACATATTTAGATCTGATAACTAAGAAATTATTTGATATATCTTATGGACAATTTAGGAAGGTATGGAACGTATGTGTGGTACTCTGCACTGAACGTACTTTGCTATGTCTTTTTTTCAATGTGGGAAACTGCGACATTGTGGCAAAGTTGCGTAATTTCTAATTTCCGCACTAAGTTACTTTGTGAAATTTTCTGTTTCAGAGATTCAATCGAACATCGTGCAACGATTTCACGCGCATTCCAATCAGTGCGTCTACAATCCCGATGGAGCGCAGCAATGCAGAAATTACCCTTGTCACAAGTGCGGCAGTGCGTTCACGCGTAAAAATAATTTGTATAATCACCTCAAGTTCCAGTGCGGCAAGTTGCCGAGATTCAACTGTCCGTATTGCTCGTACCGCACGAAGCACTCGTCGAATGTGAGGTCCCATATACGCAGGATACATCCCAATGAAAGTGTCTACGTTCTCGACATGAGCAGCAAACAAGACTAACAATCGAGATGAACGATGCAAACTTTATAAGCTTTTTTTCTTCCGAGCTTTGATTTATAAGCAAAGGTGCAAAATGTAACTTGAAGCAAATTATCTTGTGATATTAGTTAACTGAATGACTCTTCATTGATCTATTGTTTTATTAGTATATTTTATATAGTCGTGTGTTTGCTCTCTCTCTCTCTCTCTCTCTCTCTCTCTCTATATATATATATATATATATATATATATATATAAATCACTGTTTATTATTATATGTTTGTTTTGGTTTAGCGATTATTAGTGATATATTGGTTGGTATCATGGATATAAATTGAACTCAAAGATTAGATTTTTCTTGTTGGAGGATATTTGAGAAATTTATTTATATGATGTATTTTATTTATTTTTACAATGTACATGGTGAATTTGATGTAACCAAATAAATTTCAAGTGTTCAGCTGTTAATGCTATCCTACAGCTTCAACATTTTGAAAATTAATTTTTTAAAGTTGTCAATATAACTCCTTTACTCTGATAAATATTTTATTTCTCTTTATATCCTAGAAACTTCATTTACGAATGATGAACAATTGATTATTTTTTCTGCTAATAATTAAATGATTTGAATGTCTGATATTTGGTATGTAGTTGGATGAATTTGTATCAGTTTTATTTTCATTTTATCTTTTTTTTTTCTTTTGGCGATATAAAAGTGTCGCGAACAGCAAGACCTTTACTAACTTGCTTCCATAATAATAATATTTTAATTTTAAAGTTAATTTTATATAATTTTACTTGGATTTGAAATCTTTAAATTATTGTTGACGTTATGTATGTTGGATAACAAAGACGCGCAATTAATAATAAGTACTTTGTTACAGGCATATTAAAGCCCTGCTACGTTTGACTCCTTCGACTCTCACTGGAAGACTGTCGTTGGCCACAGCACTGTATCAACTTAGAATCAGCATTGTCTAAAAGACATTTTTGTGTGAATGATTGCAAGCGTTCCTTTGTAACTATAAATTCCATGATATGTCATCTGCACTTGGAGTGCAGCAATGAAGCGGAACAATTCACGAAATACTCTTGTCACGAATGTGGCAAAGTGTTTACGCGCAAGAATGCTTTGGAAGTTTACCTCACTTTGGTGTGTGACAAATTAATGGAATTTTACTGTCCGTACTGCTCGTACCACGCGAGATACAGCTGCCATGTGAGATCTCATATACGCAAGAAACTCTCTGTGAGATTATCAACGTTCTCGACACAAGACCCAAGCGTGATCAGCCGTCGATGTACTATTGTCGCTATTGCGACTACATGTCGAAGCAACCGCTAAGCGTGCGTATTCACACAAAACGTAATCATCCTACTATGCGGGTCTGCGTACGTATGAAACGTTTAAAAGAGAAATCGTTTCCATGTGGCAATTGCGGCACCGTGTTTATCTATAAGCAGAGTCTTCTCAAACACAGGTTTGTATGTGGTCAGCCGCCTGGATGCAAATACCCTTATTGCGTCTACAAGTCGAAATATATGCGGAAAGCGTGTGACGTCATATAAGCTGAAAACATCCTGGCCAGAGCATCAACGTGGTGAACTTACGCAAGATGTCACACAGTTCTTTTGAATCCTTTCCAGCTACAACACAGTTGAAAAAAGAAATTATTTAGAAAAAATTGTTCCATATTTGTTTTTAATTAAGCATTATGTGTTTAAGCACTATGCGTTTAAAACATATTTAAAAAATATGATTTTTATCAATCCTACATAACTTCAATTATTGATATATTTGTTTAAGTTATTTATGTAACGACGCCTTTGGTTCTATAAAGGGTAGTTTTTAAAGTATTCGCCAAAGTGTTACAGTTTCCTCTTTTTACACTGCGCCGATTATCTGTTCTTTTTTTGTTTGTTACACTTTTATGTGTAATTAAGATAAAGCGATGATAATTATATTATAGAACATGTATACTTGTATACTTGTATTATATTTCTAAAAAAAATAGATTTTTCAACATTGTATCTATGATGATTGATTATAATCGACCGTATTATCATGTGTCATTTTTTTTATTCTTTAAATAACTGATTGTATTATTTTTTTACTATTAAAACTTTATTATATTATATACTACACGGCCTTAGATATTTTAATTTCTTAGATATTTATATTTCTCAATTTTACAATGAAACACAAGTTTCATATAATGGTCGTTTAATGAAAAATTATTTATTGCATGATAAATTTTTTTTTCTTTACAATATTTAATTAAACTGAATGTGTGTAATATAAATATATGCTTGGACGAAGTTGGATTAGTTTTATTTTATCTTTTTCTTCTATTGGAAAAATTTGTGACGAGTGGCAAGGCCATTGGTAACTCGCCTCTATAACAATAACGTTCTAATCTTAAAATAAATGTAAATTTTATTTTATATTACTTACATTTAAAATGTTTAAATTATTGTTGATGTTATATTTGTTGATTAACAACGACAAACTGTGACCTACAATTAATAATAAGCACTTTGTTACAGGCATGATAAAGCCTTGCTTTGTTCGACTTCTTCGACTCTCACTGGAAGCTTGTTCTCAGCATTGGCCTCAGCACTGTATCAACTTAGAATTAGCATGCCCCAAAAGACATTTTTGTTCGAATAATTGCCTGCGTTCCTTCGGAACTCTAAACTCCATGGTGGAACATCTACGCTTTGAATGCTATAATGGAGCACAACAATGCAGGACTTACTTGTGTGACAAATGCGGCCAAATGTTCAAGTACAAAAAAAATTTGCGTAAACATCTCACTTTTTTATGCGACAATCCAATGAAATTTGCCTGTCCATACTGCTCGTTCAGCGGGAGATTTCAGAGGAACGTGAAATCCCATATACTGAAGAAACATCCCTGTAAAAGTGTCGATGTTCTTCACATGAATTTCAAATTAGATAAGCCGAATTTCCATTGTTCTTATTGCGACTACAGGTCAGAGCAACCGTTAAACGTGCGTCTTTACATAAAACGTGATCATCCTACCATGCGAGTATGTGTACGTGCGAAATGTCCAAAAGCGAAATCGTTTCCATGTGGCAATTGCGGTCACATGTTCAGCAGTAAGAAATTCGTCAACATCACCAAAAGTTCCTGTGCGGTCAGCCGCCGAGGTACAAATGTCCTTACTGCGATTACAGGACGAAATATTCGACGTGCAATGTACGAGTTCACATTGGCCGTAAACATCCTGGCCAAAGCATCAACATGGTAGACACTGATGCTTCTACAGTTCTTTTAAACCCTTTCCATTTATAATAGAATTGATAAAAGAAACTATGAAAAAAACTGTTAGTACTTGTTTTTGTTTAAGCATTACGTGTTTAAAACGACACTTCTGGTTCTATAAAGTACAGTTTTTAAAGTTCTTAAAAGATTGTGTTGCTGTTTTCTCTCTTTACATTGCGCTAATTATGTGTTATTTTTTCTTTGTTACTCTTTTATGTGTAATTATGATGAGGTGACCATAATTACACTGTAGAACATAAATGTATATTTGTATAATAAAAAAAAAGATTATTTGACGTTATATTTACAATATACATTTATAATTGACTACGTTATCTTGGATTATTTTTTTTTATTTTGTATAATTCATTGTATTATTTTTTACTATTAAAATTATAGTATATTATATATTACACATCCTTCCGTATTTTAATTTCATTAAGAAACACATGTTTTGTATAAGTAAGGTTTTATTTGCGCATTATACAAAATTGATTATTTTTTTAATAATAATTATTTGAATTCAATTTCAATATTATAAATATATGGTGGAACAAGTTTAGATCAGTTTTACTTTTTCCTTCTTTTTGCGATATTAGTTTCGTCAGGGACAAGACCATTACTAACTTGCTTTCATAAAACTAACGTTCTAATCCTAAAGTAAATTTTTTATTACATAAACTGGATTTAAAATGTTTAAATTATTGTTGCCGTTATGTATATGATTAACAAAGACAAATTATAACGTGCAATTAATATTGTGTTTTTTGTTACAGTTATAGTGACACCCTGCTTTGTCCGACTTTTTCCGCTCTCACTGGAAGACCCCCAGCGCAGTATCTACTTAGAATCAGCATTACCCAGAAGATATTTCTGTTCAAATAATTGCGGGCGTTCCTACAGAACTCTAACTTTCTTGACGGATCATCTATGCATCAAATGCTACAATGTAGCACAACAATGCAGGAATTACTCGTGTCACAAGTGCGGGCAAGTGTTTAAGCATAAGTATTCCTTGACATCTCACCTTACTTTGGTGTGCGACATGCCGATGAAATTTACTTGTCCATATTGCTTATACCGAGGGAGATACCGATTCGACGTGAAATCCCACGTGCGCAAGAAACATCCTTGTGAAAGAGTCTACGTTCTCCATATAAGTACCAAGTTAGATCAGCCGTCAGATTACTATTGTCCTTATTGTGATTACAAGTCGGAGCAATCATCAAACGTGTATGTTCACATAGGACAAAATCATCCTTCCATGCAAGTCTACATGTGTTGGGGACGTCAAAATGCGAAAATGTATCCATGTAACAATTGCAGCAGCTTGTTTATCAATGAGTGGTATCTTCGGTATCACCAGGAGTTCGTGTGCGGCCATCCGGCGTATAAATGTCCTTATTGCATTTACAGGTCGAAATATTCGGGATACATACGAATTCACATAAGCCGTAAACATCCTGGTCAGAGCATCAACGTGGTGGACATACGCAAGGTTGATGTTTCCAAAGTTTCTTTAAATTCTTCCCAGACATAATAAAGACAGAGTTAATAAAAAAAATTGTTGAAAAACTTTGGTTTGTTTAATATTTGTCTTGCTTTAAGCACTGTGTGTTTAAAACATAAACAGGAGTTTACGAATTCCATTTATTGATAAATTTATTATTTATTTGAGTTGCTTATATAGCGATGCCTTTTATTCTATAAAGTATAGTTAATATACATCTTTAAAGTATTCGCTAAAGATTGTACTGCTGTTACTTCTTCTTACATTACGCCAATTATCTGTTCCTTTTCGTTCGTTACATTTTTATGTGTAATTAAGATGAAGCAATTATAATTGTACTATAGAACGTAAATGTACGAGGTGTGTTCAAAAAGTATCGCGAATTTTGAATTTTCGCGGGTTACGTATATTCGAATTTCGATCTTTTTGTGGCGTTATGTTGGTACTCATGTCTCTCACTTATGCCGACAAGCTCGGCCATTTTGAATGTTCACTTAATTGTTGACAGCTGCTTTGCTTGCACGTGTTTTGGATCGTCTTCGATTTTTACCTATTCAAAAAAATGGATCAAAGAACCTGTATCAAATTTTGTGTGAAAAACGAAATTAAGTGCGCGGATGCATTCCGAATGTTGACTGTGGCATACGGAGAAGCTACCTTGGACCGAAGCAACGTTTATCGGTGGTACAAAATGTTCTCAGAAGGCCGAGAAGATGTGAACGACGAAGAGCGTGCCGGACGCCCGAGCACTTCAACAACAGACGAAAAAATTAATGAAGTGGAGAAAATGGTATTGGCCAATCGTCGAATCACCGTTAGAGAAGTTGCTGAGGACCTAAACATATCGATTGGCTCGTGCCATTCGATTTTTATCAATGATTTGGGCATGAGACGGGTCGCCGCGAAATTCGTACCAAAATTGCTCAATTGCGACCAAAAACAGCATCGCATGAACATTGCTAATGAGATGTTGGACTCTGTCCGCGACGACCCAAATTTGCTCCAGAGGGTCATAACTGGTGACGAATCGTGGGTTTATGGTTATGACGTGGAAACCAAAGCTCAATCATCTCAATGGAAGCTGCCGCACGAACCAAGACCGAAAAAAGCGCGCCAAGTTCGGTCGAATGTGAAAGTTTTGCTGACAGTTTTCTTCGATTGCAGGGGCGTGGTGCATCATGAGTTCTTGCCACAGGGTAGAACGGTCAATAAGGAATATTACCTGCAAGTTATGCGCAATTTGCGCGAAGCAATCCGCCAGAAACGCCCGGATTTGTGGAAGAACAAAAATTGGCTTTTGCACCACGATAACGCCCCTGCTCACACATCGTTGCTTGTGCGCGACTTTTTGGCCAAAAACAACACACTAATGATGCCGCAGCCACCGTATTCCCCAGATCTGGCCCCCTGTGACTTTTTCTTGTTCCCTAAACTGAAGAGGCCCATGAAAGGACGACGTTACGCTACGCTTGACGAGATAAAGACGGCATCGAAGGAGGAGCTGAACAAGATAAAAAAAAATGATTTTTTGAAGTGCTTCGAAGATTGGAAAAACCGTTGGCACAAGTGTATAATATCTCATGGGGATTACTTTGAAGGGGACAAAATAGATATTCATGAATAAATAAATAATTTTTGAAAAAACACAAAATTCGCGATACTTTTTGAACACACCTCGTATACTTGTATTATATTTCTAAAAAAAATTTTTTTTAACATTGTATTTATGATGTTGATTTTTTATAATCGACCATTATGTTGTATCACTTTTTTATATTTTTTATAATTTATTGTATTATCTTTTACTATTAAAACTGTATTATATTATATACTGCACACTTTGTAGTATTTTAATTTTGAATTTTCCATTTTACGAGAAACACAAATTTTGTTAAGTTTCCTTTGCGCATTATAAAAAATGGATTATTTGTTCTTTACTAATAACAACTCGATTAAATGTATGTATTATAAATACGTGGTTAAACGAATTTGTATTAATTTTATTGGTATTTTTTCCTTCTTTCTGCTATATAGAAGTATTGCCACAGTTTTAGCGGCAAGACCATTGTTGACTTGCATCCATAACAAGTTCTAATCTTAAATTAAATGTAAATATTATTTAATATTACCTAGATTTAAAATGTTTAAATTATTGTTGACGTTTTGTATATGATTACTAAAAGCAATTTATAACAATTGTAATATTGAGTTTTTTGTTCTAGTTATAGTGAGGCCCTGCTTTGTCCGACTTTTTCCGCTCTCACTGGAAGATCCCCAGCGCAGTATCTACTTAGAATCAACATTACCCAAAAGATATTTTTGTTTGAATGATTGCGGGCGTTCCTTTGGAACTTTAATATCTTTGAAGTATCATCTAAACCTCAAATGCTGCAATAAAGCACAGCAATGCGGGAATTACTGTTGCCACAAGTGCGGCAAAACGTTCAAGTACAAAATAAGTTTGCATAAACATCTCACTTTTGTGTGCGTCAAGCCAGCGAACGATCTCCACATGAATGCCAAGCGAGACAAACCGTCGAATTACAATTGTCCCTATTGTGACTACAAGTCGGAGAAAACGTTAAACGTGCATGTTCACATAAGACGTAATCATCCTACTTTGCGGGTCTATGTACGTGCGAAATGTCAAAAAGCAAAATTGTTTCCATGTGGCAATTGCAACAGCGTTTTTAGCTATAAGGGGAGTCTTCAGTATCACCAGATGTACATGTGTGGTCATTCGGGGTATAAATGTCCTTACTGCGTTTACAAAGCAAAATATGAGACATGGTTGCAACGTCACATAGACCTTAAACATTCTGGCAAGAACATTAACATGGTGGACATGCGCAAGCGAGATCAGTCATCGAATTACAATTGTCCCTATTGTGACTATATGTCGAAGAAATCGTTAAACGTGCGTGTTCACATGAGACGTAATCATCCTACTTTGCGGGTCTATGTACGTGCGAAATGTCAAAAAGCGAAATTGTTTCCATGTGACAATTGCAATAGCGTTTTTAACCATAAGAAAAATCTTCAGTATCACCAGAAGTTCGTGTGCGGTCACCCGGGGTATAAATGTTTCTACTGCGTTTACATGTCGAAATATCCGGTGAACGTGCGACGTCACATACTCCGTAAACATCCTGGCCAGATCATCAACGTAGAAGACATGCGCAAGATTAATGTTTCCAAAGTTTTTTTGAATTCTTCCCAGCCATAACAGAGTTAATAAAAAAATTGTGTTTGTTTAATATTTGTCTCTAATGCTTTAAGCATAATGTATTTAAAACATATTTATAAACATAAGTTTTATCATCCATAACTTCATTTATTGGTAAAGTTATCATTTAATCTAGTCGTTTATATAGCGACGTCTTTTATTCTAAAAAGTATTTTTAAAGTTCCGTTTTAAAGTATTCGTAAGAAATTGTATTGCCATTTCTTTTTTTTACACTACGCTAATTATCTGTTGCTTTTTGTTTGTTATACTTTTATGCGTAATTAAGATGAAGCGATTATATTTGTACTGTAGAACACAAATGTGTACTTGTATTATATTAAAAAAAAAAAGATTTTTCAACATTGTATTTATGACGTTGATTGTTTATAATCGACCATTATTGTATCATTTCTTTATATTCTTCAAAATTTATTGTATTATCTTTTACTGTTAAAACTATATTATATACTACACACTGTGTGGTATTTAAGTTTTAGTTTTTAATTTTTAATTTTACGAGAAACACAAATTTTGTTAAGAGAAGTTTCTTTTGCGCATCATAAAAATGGATTGTTTGTTTTTTATTAATAATAATTTGATGTAAATGTGTGTATTATGAATATGTGGTTGAACGATTTTATATTAGTTTTATTTTTATTTTCCTATTTACCATATAAAAGTGTCGTGAGCGGCAAGACCATTACTCGCTTCCATAAAAACAACGTTCTAATCATAAAGTGAATTTTAGATTACATAACCTGGATTTAAAATATTTAAATTATTGATGACATTATGTATGTTAATTAACAAAGACAGACCATGACGCGTAATTAATATTAAATTCTTTGTTACAGACATAGTTAAGTCCTGCTCCGTTCGACTTTTCCCGCTCTCACTGGAAGATCTCCAGCACAGTATCTACTTAGAATCAGCATTACCTAAAAGACATTTTTGTTCGAATGGTTGCGGGCGTTCCTTTGGATCTACAAATTTTATGATGAGACATCTACGCTTCGGATGCTGCAATGGAGTACAACAATGCAAGAATTACTCCAGCCACAAATGCGGCCAAGTGTTCATGTACAAGGAAAAATTACGTAAACACCCCACTTATGTGTGTAACAAGCAGATGAAATTTACTTGTCCGTACTGCTCGTTCAGCGGTAGATACAAGTTTCTTGTGACATCCCATATACGCAAGAAACATTCCTGTGAGAATATCAACGTTAACGACATAATAACCGTGCGTGATCAATCGTCGATGTACTATTGTCGCTATTGCGACTACAAGTCGGGAGAATCGTTAAACGTGCGTCTACATACAAAACGTAATCATCTTACTATGCAGGTCTATGTACGTTCGAAATGTCAAAAAACGAAATCGTTTTTATGTGACAATTGCAGCAGCTTGTTTATCCATAAGCAGAGTCTTGATAGACACAAGTCCATGTGCGGTCAGTTGCCGAGATTCAAATGTCCCTACTGCGTTTACAGGACGAATTATTTGAATCACGTACAACGTCATATAGGCATTAAACATCCTGGGCAGACCATCAACGTGGTGGACTTGCGCAATATTGATGTTTCCAAAGTTCCTTTGAATCTTTCTCATCTGGCAAGGTACAAATGTCCCTACTGCGTTTTTACGACGAAATATGCGAGTAACGTTCGACGTCACATAGGCTTTAAACATCCTGGCCAGAACATTAACGTGGTGGATGTGCGCAATCCAGAATAGCCGAATTACAATTGTCCCTATTGTGACTACAAGTCGAAGAAACCATTAAACGTGCGTGTTCACATAAGACGTAATCATCCTACTATGCGAGTCTATGTACGTGTCAAATGTCAAAAAGCGAAATTGTTTCCATGTGGCAATTGTGGCTGCAGGTTTGTCCATAAGAGTACTTTTCGGCATCACCAGAAGTACGTGTGCGGTCATCCTTACTGCGTTTACATGTCGAAATATCCAGAGCACGTACGAAGTCACATACGCCGTAAACATCCTGACTAGAGCATCAACGTGGTGGACATGCTCAAGATTGATGTTACCACAGTTTCTTTAAATCCTTTCCAGCCATAATTGAGTTAATAAAAAATACTTTTAAATTCATTATTCCGCTTAATATTTGTTTTTAATGCTTAAAAAAAAGATTTTTAACAGATCTACCATTTACTATAACTCCATTTATTGATACATTTATTATGCATTTGAGTTGTTTATATAGCGATGCCTCTTATTCTATAAAGTACAGTTAATATACACTTATAAAGTATTTGCAATAGATTGTATGGCCGTTCTTTTTTTACACGGGAATTATCTATTTCTTTTTGTTTGTTACACTTTTATATGTAATTAAGATGAAGTGATCATAATTATACTGTAGAACATAAATGTATACGTGTATCATATTTTTAAAAAGACAAAAGATTTTTCAACATTGTATCTACGATGTTGATTGTTTATAATCGACCATTATCTTGTACTATTTTTTTTTATTTTTTATAATTTATTGTATTGTCTTTTACTATTAAAACTATACTATCTTATATATTGCATACACTGTGGTTAATTTTAAACTTTTTGTTTGACGAGAAACACAAATTTTTTTAAGCGAAGTTTCTTTTGTGTATTATAAAAAATTGATTATTTATTCTTTACTAATAATAATTCGATATAAATGTATATATTATAAATATATGGTTGAATGAAATTGTATTGGTTTTATTTTAATTTTTTCCTTCTTTTTGCTGTATAAAAGTGTCACGACAATTTTTGCGGCAAGGCCGTTTCCATACGAATAACATTTTAATCTTAAAGTAAATTTCATTTTACATAACCTGGATTTAAAGTATTTAATTTATTGATAACGTGTATGTTGATTTACAAAGTCGGACCATAAAGCGCTATTAATATTAAATTCTTTGTTACAGATATACTTAAGTCGTGCTCCGTTCGACTTGTTCCGCTCTCACTAGAAGACTGTCATCGATCCCAGGATTGTATGCACTTAGAATCAGCATTGTCCAAAAGATATTTTTGTTTGAATAATTGCGGGCGTTCTTATGAAACTACAAATTCCATGATGAGACATCTACGCTTCGAATGCTACAATGGAACACAACAATGCAGGAATTACTCGTGCCACAGGTGCGGCCAAGTGTTCAAGTGCAAGTCAGCTTTGCGTAAACACATCATGTTTGTGTGCGACAATCCGGCGAAATTTACCTGTCCGTACTGCTCTTACTGCGGGACATACTCGTACAATGTGAAATCCCATATTCGCAAGAAACATCCCTCTGAGAACATTAACGTTTTCAAAATGTCAGCCATGCATGATCAGCCGTCGACATACTATTGTCGCTATTGCGATTACAAGTCGGAGCAACCTCTAAACGTGCGTGTTCACATAAGACAGAATCATCCTTCCAGGCGGGTCTACGCATGTGTGGTACGTCAAAAAGCGAAATTGTTTCCATGTGGCAATTGTGGAAACATGTTCAGCAATAAGTATATTTGTCAACATCACCAAAAGTTTATGTGCGGTCAGCCGCCGAGGTACAAATGTCCCTACTGCGTTTACAAGACGAATTATTCGAAAGACGTACGACGTCATATAGGCAGTAAACATCCTAATCAGATCATCAACGTGGTGGACACGCGCAAGATTGTTGTTTCCAACTTTCCTATGAATTCTTCCCAGCCATAATTGAATTAATGAAAAAAATGTTTTAAAAATTTTGTTTGTTTAATATTTGTCTTAAATGCTTTAAGCATTATGTATTTCAAACATATTTGTAAACATGAATTTTCTAAACCCTACGTAACTCTATTTATTGATAAATTTATTATTTAATTGAGTCGTTTATATAGCGACGGCTTTTATTCTATAAAGTACAGCTAAAGTATGGTTTTAAAGTATTCGCAAATGATTGTGGTGTTATTTCTTCTTTTTACATTACGCGAATTATCTGTTTCTTTTTGTTTGTTACATTTTTATGTGTAATTAAGATGAAGCGATCATAATTGTACTATAGAACATAAATGTATACTTGTATTATGTTTATAAAAAAAAGATTTTTTTATAAACATTGTGTCTATGATGTTGATTCTTTTTTTATTATTAAAATTATATTATATTATATACTACACACGCTATGGTATTTTAATTTTTAATTTTCTATTTTACGAGAAACACAAATTTTGTTAAGAAAAGTTTCTTTTGCGCATCATAAAAAATTGATTATTTGTTCTTTACTAATAATAATTCGATATAAATGTATGTATTATAAATATATGGTTGAACGAATTTGTATTAGTTTTATTTTTTTTCTTTCTGCTACATATAAAAGTGATAATTTTAGCGGCAAGGCTCTTGATGACTTGCATCCATAACAACGTTCTAATCTTAAATTAAATGCCAATATTATTTAATATTATTTAGATTTAAGACATTTAAATTATTGTTGACGTTATGTATATGATTAACAAAAACAAATTATAACGTGCAATTAATATTGAGTTTTTTATTACAGTCATAGTGAGGTCATGCTCCGTGCAACTTTTTCGGCTCTCTCTGGAAGATCCCCGGCACAGTATCGACTTAGAATCAGCATTACCCAAAAGCTATTTTTGTTTAAATTGCTGTGGACGTTCTTACGGAACACTAAATTCCTTGGCGGACCATCTATGCTTCGAAGGCTACAATAAAGTACAACAATGCAGGAAGTACAGGTGTTACAAGTGCGGCCTAGTGTATACGTACAAGCATTCTATGACATCTCATCTCTCTTTAGTCCGCGACATCCCGATGAAATTCAACTGCCCATACTGTTCGTACCGAGGAAGATTCCGGTTTGACGTGAAATTCCATATACGCAAGAAACATCCCTGTAAGAGTGTCAACGTTCTCTACATGAGTACCATGCATGATCAGCCGTTGAATTACTATTGTGCTTATTGCGACTACAAGTCGAAGCAACCGTCAAACGTGCGTGTTCACATAAGAAAGAATCATCCTTCCATGCGGGTCCACGTACGTGTGGTAGATCAAAATTCGAAATCGTTTTCATGTGGCAATTGCAGCAGCGTGTTTACTCTTAAGAGGACTCTTCGGTTTCATCAGATGTACGTGTGTGGTCATCCGGGGTATAAATGTCCCTACTGCGTTTACAGAGCGAAATATCCGAATAGCGTGCGACGTCACATAGGCAGTAAACATCCTGGCCAGAGCGTCAACGTGATGGACTTGCGCAATATTCATGTTTCTAAAGTTCCTTTGAATCTTTCTCAGCTGCCAAGATACAAATGTCCTTACTGCGTTTACAGGACGAATTATTCGAAAGACGTACGACGTCATATAGGCAGTAAACATCCTGATCAGAGCATCAACGTGGTGGACACGCGCAAGATTGATGTTTCCAACGTTGCTTTGAATCCTTCCCAGCCATAACAGATTTGATAAAAAAAATTGTTACAATTTGTTTTGTTTAAGACTTGTCTTTAATGCTTTAAGCACTATGTGCTTAAAACATATTTATAAACATGAGTTTTATCAACTTTACGTAACTTTATTTATTCATAAATTTATTAATTATTTGAGTCATTTATGTAGCGACGCCTCTTATTATATTTTGTAAAACATTCTTAAAGTACGGTTTTAAAGTATTCGAAAGAGGTTGTGATGCTTCTTTTTCTTTTTACATTACGCTAATTATCTGTTTCTTTTTGTTTGTTACACTTTTATATGTAATTAAGATGAAGCGATTATAATTGTACTGTAAAACGTAAATGTATACGTGTATTATATTTCTAAAAAAAAAATTTTTTTTTGACGTATAGAAAATAAGTAGGTTGTTTATAATGATCGTATTATCTTCTATCATTTTTATTTTTTATAATTTATTGTATTATCTTTTATTATTAAAGCTATATTATATTATATACTGCACCCTATTTTAATTTTTCATTTTTTTATTTTACAAAGAAACAGAAGTTATGTGCAAGCAAAGTTTTGTTTGCGCGTGATAAAAAATTGATTATTTGTTCTTTACTAATAATAGTTCGATATAAATGTATGCGGGGCTATTGATGACTGGCCTCCATAACGTTTTTATCATAAAGTAAATGTAAATATTATTTAACATTACCAAGATTTAAAACGTTTAAATTATTGTTAATGTTATGTGTACGATTAACAAAGACAAATTATAATGTGCAATTAATATTGAGTTTTTTGTTATAGTCGTAGTGACGCTTTGCTTTGTCCGGCGCCCTGCTTCGTCTTTTTCCGCTCTCCCTGGAAAACTCTGAGCGCAGTATCGACTTTAAATTAGCATTACCCAGAAGATATTTTTGTTTGAATAATTGCGGGCAAACGCCTCTTATCCTACAAAGTATTGTTTAAAGTACTGTTTTAAAATATATTCGCAAAAGATTGTGTTGCTGTTTCTTCTTTTTACACGACGCAATATAAAAATTTTTGCTATATAAGTGTCGTGAGATGCAAGACCAATACTAATTCGCTTCTATAAAAATAACGTTCTAATCATAAAGTACATTTTATGTTACATAATCTGGATTTAAAATATTTAAATTATTGATGTTATGTGTACGATTAACAAAGACAAATTATAATGTGCAATTAATATTGAGTTTTTTGTTATAGTCGTAGTGACGCTTTGCTTTGTCCGGCGCCCTGCTTTGTCTTTTCCGCTCTCCCTGGAAAACTCCGAGCGCAGTATCGACTTTAATTTGTATGTTGATTAACAAACACCATGACGCACAATTAATATTAAATTCTTTGTTACAGATATACTTAAGCCCTGCTCTGTTCGATTGTTTCCTCTCTCACTGGAAGACTGTCGTCGTCCCCAGGACTGCATCCATTTAGAATCAGCATTGCCCAAAAGACATTTTTGTTTGAATGATTGCGGG
The DNA here is from genome assembly GCF_016802725.1 of Solenopsis invicta. Taxonomy (NCBI): domain Eukaryota; kingdom Metazoa; phylum Arthropoda; class Insecta; order Hymenoptera; family Formicidae; genus Solenopsis; species Solenopsis invicta. The sequence goes on from NC_052667.1 coordinate 26,492,312, forward strand.
CGTTCTTTTGAATCCATAGATTTTATGATGAGACATCTACGCGAATGCTACAATGAAACACAAAAATGCAGGAATTACTTGTGCCACAAGTGTGGCCATCTTTTCATGCACAAGATAGGTTTGCGTGAACACCTCAGTTTGGTGTGCGACATACCGGCGAAATTCACCTGTCCGTACTGCTCGTACCGCGGGAGATACAGGTTTCATGTGACATCGCATATACTCGAGAAACATTCCTGTGAGAATATCAACGTTAACGATGTAAGAGGTGTGCGCAATAAACCGTCGATGTACTTTTGTCGCTATTGCGACTACAAGTCTGAGCAACCGCTAAGCGTGCGTATTCACACGAAACATCATCATCCTTCTATGCGGGTCTGCGTATGTATGAAACGTCAAAAAGCGAAATCGTTTTCATGTGGCAATTGCAGCAGCGTATTTATTTTTAAGAGTACTCTTCGGCATCACCAGAAGTTCATGTGCGATCAACCACCGAGGTTTAAATGTCCCTACTGCGTTTACAGGACGAAATATCAGAGTAACGTGCGACGTCACATAGGCAGTAAACATCCTGGCCAGATCATCGATGTGGTGGATTTGCGCATGATTGATCTTTCCAATGTTCCTTTGAATTCTTCCCAGCCGCCGAGGTACAAATGTCCTTACTGCGTTTTCGGGACGAAATATTCGATGAATATGCGAGTTCACATACGCCGCAAACATCCTGGCCAGAGTATCAACGTGGTGGACATACGCAAGATTGATGTTTCCAAAGTTTCTTTGAATCCTTCCCTGCCGCCGAGATATAAATGTCCGTATTGCGTTTTCGGGACGAAATATTCGATGAATATGCGAGTTCACATACGGCGCAAACATCCTGGCCAGAGTATTAACGTGGTGGACATGCGCAAGATTGATGTTTCCAAAGCTTCTTTGAATCCTTCCCAGCCATAATAGAGTTGATAAAAAAATTGTTAAAAAAATTTGATTTATTTAATATTTGTTTTTAATTCTTTAAGTATTATGTGTTTAAATATTAATATAAACATATTTATAAAAATGAATTTTATCAACTCTACGTACCTCCATTTATTCATAAATTTATTGTTTAATATAGTCGTTTATATAGCGACGCTGCTTATCCTATAATGTATAGTTTTTAAGTATTTGCAAAAGATTGCGTTTTTATTTCTTCTTTTTACATTACGCTAATTATCTATTCCTTTTTATTTGTTACACTTTTATGTGTAATTAAGATGAAGTGATCATAGTGGTATTGTAGAACATAAATGTATACGTGTATATTTCTGAAAAAAAAATTTTTTTAAATATTGTATCTATGACGTTGATGGTTTATAATCTACCGCATTATCTTGTAACTTTTTTTTAAATTCATAATTGTACTATTTTTTACTATTAAAACTATATTATATTATATACTGCACACACTGTGGTATTTTAATTTATAATTTTTCCTTGTACGAAGAAACACAAGTTATGTACAAGCAAAGTTTTGTTTGCGCGTGATAAAAAATTTATTATTTTTTCTTTACTAATAATTATGCGAACTAAATGTCTATTATAAATATGTGGTTGGACGAAATTGAATCAGTTTATTTTTATTTTACCTTTTTCTTTTTTTTGCGATATAAAAGTGTCGTGAGCGGCAAGGCCATTACTGACTCGTTTCTATAACAATAACGTTCTAATCCTAATATAAATATAAATTTCATCCAATATTAACTGCATTTAAAATATTTAAATTATTGTTGACGTTATATATGTTGTTTAACAAGGACAAACTATGACATGCAATTAATATTAAGTTCTTTGTTACAGATACTTTTGGGGCCTGCTCCGTTCGACTTCTTCGGCTATCACTAGAAGATTGTCGTCGGCCCAAGCACTGTATCCACTTAGAATCAGGGTTGCCTAAAAGACATTTTTGTCTGAATGATTGCGGACGTTCCTTCGGAACTCTAAATTCCATGATAAGTCATGTACGTTTTGAATGTGAGAATGATCCAGAACCATGCACGAATTACATGTGTCACAAATGCGGCCGAGCGTTCAGGTTTAAGTCCACTTTGCATAAGCATCTTGCTTCAGTGTGCCAAGAGCCGAATAAATTCAGTTGTCCGTACTGCTCGTACAGCGCGAGACTCTCGTGCCACGTGAAAGCTCACTTGCGCAGGAAACATCCCTATGACAATGTCCTCGTTCTGGACACGGTAGAAAAATCCGAGCAGCCGACGATGTACTATTGTCGCTACTGCAACTACATGTCGGAGAAATCGATAAACGTGCGTGTTCACACAGCACAAGATCATCCTACCATGAGGATCTACGTATGTACGGAACCCCAAAAAGTGAAAACGTTTCCGTGTGGCAATTGCAGTAGCGTGTTCATCCATAAGTGGAGTCTTTACAATCACCAGAAGAACGTCTGCGGCCGATCACCGGGATACAAATGTCCTCATTGCACTTACAAGTCGTATTATAAGGAAAACGTGCTACGTCACGTACGCGTTATGCATCCTGGGGAGAGCATCTATGTAGTAGATATGCGTAAGCCAGATAGCATGCTTGTCAAAATGAAAACATTAAGGGAACTTTTAGAAACCGTTTAGTTATCATAAAAATGATATCTTATAATAATCCTAAAATGATATCCTATAATAATCATTTATTAAAGGCATCTACTAAGAGAATACTTCAAGATATCTTATTTCAGCAGTTTCATGAAATTGTTACTTTTATGATATCATGCAAAATGATGCAATATCAGTTTACTCTCTTGTGAAAGATATCATTATGTCGTATGGTTTCTGAAGCATCCAAATATACCCGATATATCATTCGATATGGACAGTTCCGAAACCAGACATAATTATGATATCTTTTATGAGAAATTCATTTGATGTTATTGAAGAAGATATCATAAATATAACATATTCAAGAAATGAATAATTACATAATCTAATAACATATTAAGATTGATAATTCCATAGTTCTTTTGAATCCTTCTCATACATAACAGAGTTGATAAAAATCATGTTAAAAAAGTCTGTTTAAAAAACTCGTTTTTAATATTTTAAATATTATATTTAAAATGTGTTTAAAACATGATTTTTATAAACTCTGCAGCTTTATATTTGATATATTCTCTATTCGAATCGTCCATGTAGCGATGCTTAACGTGGCTCTTATAAAGTGCTGTTGAATAAGTGGCTCTTATAAAGTACATGTAAAGTATTCTTAAAATGTCGCGTTGCTGTTTTTCTTATTTACACTGCGCTAATTATTTATTACTTTTTGTTTGTTACACTTTTACGTGCGATATGAATAAAGCAATCATTTTTTTAATTGTCGAAAATAAAGGTATACTTTTATCATGTAACAAAATAGACTTCTCGACACTATATCGCTAATTGTATATTATTTATAATCAACCGTATTATCTTGTATCATTTATTTTTATTCTTCATAATTGATTATATTGTTATTATATTATTATATATATATATTATATATTATCTTTTACGAATAAAATTATACTATATTATATACTGCACACCCTCATGTATTCTAATTTTAAATTTTCCATTTTACAGATAAACACAAGTTTTATGTAAGTGAAGTTTCGAATGCGCATGATAAAAAATTAATTATTTTTTTTACTAATAATAATTTGTTATAAATGTATGTATTATAAATATGTGGTTGAACGAATTTGTATTAGTTTTATTTTTATTTTTTTTCTGCTATATAAAAGCGACAATTTTAGCTGCAAGGCTATTGATAACTCGCATCCATAATAATAACATCTTAATCTTAAAGTAAATGTAAATATTATTTAATATTATCTAGATTTAAAATATTTAAATTATTGTTGACGTTATGTATATAACACAGACAAATGATAACGTGCAATAAATACTGAGTTTTTTGTTACAGCCATAGCGAGGCTCTGCCAGACTTTTTTCGCTCTCACTGGAAGATTTCTAGCGCAGTATTTACTTAGAATCGGCATTACCCAAAAGATATTTTTGTTTGAATGATTGCGGGCGTTCCTACGAGACTCTAAATTCCTTGATGGATTATCTAAACTTCAAATGCTACAATGAAGCACAACAATGCAGGAATTACTCATGTCACAAATGTGGCCAAGTGTTCAAGTGCAAGACAGTCTTGTGTAAACACCTCATTTTTGTGTGCGACAAGCCGGCGAAATTCACCTATCTGTACTGCTCGTACTGCGGAAGATCTTCGAACATCGTGAAATACCATATTCGCCAGAAACATCCCTGTGCGATTGTCAACGTTCTTCAGATGAGTGCCAAACGAGATCAGCCGTCGAATTACACGTGTGCCTATTGTGATTACAAGTCAGAGGAACCGCTAAACGTGCGTCTTCATACAAGACATAATCATCCTATCATGCGGGTCCGCGTACTTGTAGAACGTCAAAGTTCGAAATCCTTTCCCTGTAGTAAATGCAGCAGCGTGTTTATCTATAAGCATACTCTTACGGAACACCAGAAATTCGTGTGCGGTCAGCTGCCGGGGTACAAATGTCCCCATTGCACTTACAAGTCGTATTATAAGAAAAACGTGCTACGTTACGTACGCATTATACATCCTAGCGAGAGCATCTTTGTGGTAAACAAGATTGATGTTTCTACAGTTCTTTCGAATTGTTTTTAGTCACAACAGAGTTGATAAAAAATTGTTTAAAAAAATTTTTTGTTTAATATTTGTTTTTAATGTTTTAAGTATATTATTTATTTGTTTATAAAACCCGTTTAAAATATGATTTTGAATAATCTTACATAACTGCATTTATTGATATATTTATTATTTATTTGAATCATCTTTGTAGCGATGCCTCTGGCTTTTATAAACTACAGTGTTTAATTTTATAAACTACAGTATTTGTAAAGGGTTCTATTGTTGTTTCCCCTTTTTACGCTGCGTCAATCATCTGTTTTTTTTTTTTCATTTACACTTTTATGTGTAATATGAAGCGATCATAATTATACTATAGAACGTAAATGTATACTTGTAATTATATTGATAAAAAAAAAGATTTTTTGACGTATTTAAAATGTAGGTTGTTTATAATCGACCGTATTATCTTGTATCATTTTTAATTTTTTATATAATTTATTGTATTATCTTTTAGTATTAAATCTGTACTATATTGTATTCTACACATCCTTATGTATTTTAAGTTACAGGTTTCCATTTTGCGAAGGAACACAAGCTTTGTACAAAGAAAGTTTCGTTTACGCATTATAAAAAATTGATTACATTTTTTTACTAATAATTTTTACTAATTATTTAAATGTTTATATTATAAATATATGGTTGGACAAATTTGAATCAGTTTTATTTTTTCCTTTTTTTTGCGATACAAAAGTGTCGTGAGCGGCAAGACTATTACTGACTCGCTTCTATAACAATAAGGTTTTAATCTTAAAATAAATTTTATGTTACATAACCTGAATTTAAAATATTTAAATTATTGATGATGTTATGAATGTTGATTAACAAAAACGAATCATGACACGCAATTAATATTAAATTCTTTGTTACAGACAGAATTTGGCCTTGCTTTGTTCGACTTCTTCGGCTCTCACTGGAGGACTGTCGTTGGCCTGAGCACTGTATTAGTTTAGAATTAGCATGGCCTAGAAGACATTTTTGTTTGAATGATTGCGGGCGTTCTTTCAAAACTTTGAATCTCATGATGGAACATCTACGCTTTGAATGCTACAATGGAGCACAACAGTCCAGGAAATATTTATGTGACAAATGCGGCCAAGTGTTCACGTGCAAGAAAGGTTTGCGTAAACACCTCATTCATGTGTGCAACAAGCCGATGAAATTTACTTGTCCGTACTGTTCGTTCAGCGGGAGATTTGCGTACTACGTGAAATCCCATATTCGCCAAAAACATCCCTGTGCGATTGTCGACGTTCTTCACATGAGTGCCAAGCCGTCGAATTACACGTGCTCCTATTGTGATTACAATTCCGAGCAACCGTTAAACGTGCGTCTTCACATAAAACGTAATCATCCTACCATGCGGGTATGCGTACGTACGACACGTCAAAAAGTGAAATCGTTTCAATGTGGCAATTGCAGCAGTCTGTTTACCAATAAGCGGATTCTTCAGTATCACCAGAATTTTGTGTGCGGTCAGCCACCGCGATACAAATGTCCTCATTGCGTTTACAGGACGAAATATTCGGAATCCGTACGACGTCATATAGGTCGAAAACATCCTGGCCAAAGCATCTACGTGGTGGACGTGCGCCAGATTGATGTTTCTACAGTTCTTTTCAATCGTTTTCAGTCACAACAGTGACTAAAGTTGATAAAAAATTGTTTAAAAGAAAATGTTCAATATTTGGTTTTAATGTGTTAAGCATATCGACGTATCTATAATGTAGGTTGTTTATAATCGACCGTATTATCTTCTATCATTTTGTTTTATTCTTTATAATTTATTGTATTATCTTTTAGTATTAAATCTATACTATATTATACACTACACACCCTTAGGTATTTTAAGGTACAGGTTTCCATTTTGCGAAGATAGATGAGTTTTATATAAGGAAAGTTTTGTTTGCGCATTATAAAAAATTGATTATATTTTTTACTGATAATTTGTACTAATTATTCGAACTAAATGTCCATATTATAAATATGTGATTGGATAAAGTTGGATTAGTTTTACTTTATCCTTCTTTTTGCGGTATAAAAGTCTCGTCAGCAGCAAGACCATTACTAACTCGTTTCTATAATAGTAACGTTTTAATCTTAAAATAAATTATATGTTACATAACCTGGAATTAAAATATTTAAATTATTTATGACGTTATGTATGTTGATTAACGAAAACAAACCATGACACGCAATTTATTAAATTTTTTGTTACAGACACAATTAGACCGTGTTTGTTCGACTTCTTTGGCTTTCACTGGAAGACTGTCATTGGCCTCAGCACTGTATCATTTTAGAATTAGCATGGCCTAGAAGACATTTTTGTTTGAATAATTGCGGGCGTTCTTTCAAAACTTTGAACCTCATGATGGAACATCGCTTCGAATGCTACAATGGATCACAACAGTCCAGGATTTACACATGTGACAAATGTGTCCAAGTTTTCATGCACAAGGAAAGTTTGCGTAAACACCTCATTCATGTGTGCAACAAGCCGATGAAATTCACTTGTCCGTACTGCTCGTTCAGCGGGAGATACCCGTGCCAGGTGAAATCCCACATACTCAAGAAACATCCCTGTAAGAGTGTCAACGTTCTCCACATGAGTGCCAAGCAAGATCAGCCGTCGAATTACAATTGTCCCTATTGTGATTACAAGTCGGAGCAACCGTTAAACGTGCGTCTTCACATAAAATGTGACCATCCTACCATGCGGGTCTGCGTACGTACGGCATCTCAAAACGCGAAATCGTTTCCCTGTAGTAATTGTGCCAACGTGTTTAGTTATAAGCGGGATCTTCAACATCACCAGAAGTTCATATGTGGTCAGCCGCCGATGTACAAGTGTTCCTACTGCGTTTACAGGAAGAAATATTCGATATCTGTGCGACGTCGTATACGCCGTAAACATCCTGGCCAAAGCATCAACGTGGTGAACATGCGCAGGATTGATGTTTCTACTGTTCTTCTGAATCCTTTCCATTCATAACAAAGTTAATAAACAACTGTGTAAAAATAACTTTTTTAATATTTGTTTAGTATTTTAAGCATTATGTGCTTAAAACACATTTATGGAACAATTTGAAATGTATTTATTTATTTTGCATAACTGAGTGTTTAATATTGCATAGTCTTATTTCCTAAATTGCTTTTTATACCTGTAACAAGAAAATGCGTATGGTGATGCGATCGCCACATTATTTTTTGATATTTTAACGAATTTGATGTACCTTAATAAATTTCAAATTTTTACAGTTACTTATTCTGTTTTTTTTTCTTTTTTAGTTTTAGAGTGTTTTTTTTAGTAATGTAATTTATGATCCCTGTAAATCTGTTGATATGTATAATCTGCGCTGATTGCAATAAATGCGCTAGTGCGTATGTAACTTAGATAACGACAAACATGTTGTCAGTAATGGATATTCTGTTACAGGCGTTGATCCTTCTTACATTTGGCTTCCTGCGATCTCACTGGCAAACGATCGATTTCACAATCAGTTCCGCGAACATGTATCACATTCGTACAAAAAGTTCAGCTGTCCCAACAACTGCGGTAGTTGCTTCACACATCGCGGTTCCCTGACGAGACATTTGCGTTACGAGTGCCTGCAGAATCCGCGCTTCAAATGTCCGACCTGCGATTTCCGCTCGAGATGGACCTCTGATGTCTATAAGCACGTACGCAGGAAACATCAAGGCACCACTGTGCGTTGTATCGATATCGGCTGGAATTGAAGGATCAAATCTTTTTCTAACCATTGACGTTCTTGTGCGCGCAAGGAATTGCATTGTGTGCATATTCAATTATTGTCAATTAAAAACAAATTTTGCAAAATACTCGTCCTGCTTTATTAACCTGCTGCATTTTATTCTTCTAATGCTAATTCTAATAAAAGTTCTGTCTATATTATGTATAAAACAGAGATGTGCGAATCAACGTTTTTGGTATTGTATCGAATTAAATCGAATCGTTGAAACACAACTTTGATTTAATAGCTAATTACTGTTAGATTCAACTTTGAGACGGAGGTGAACAAACTATGTAGAAAAAGATTTTCTATGTAAGAAAAATAATATTAATTGTATGATATAGAATCGTTTTAAATGTGATTTTATAAAATCAATTAATATTCCTATCAAAATTGCGATTTGTATAATATAATTAAAATCAACTTCACTTCAAAAAAATTAGGAATTATACATAAAATCACTCAAGAAACATTATTTCAGCACTAAGATCTAGCCATGACAATATACTTTTTTTGGTTTTAATTGTTTTATAAAATTGTCAGTGTATGTTATTCGCATTCAACCTCTTAGATTCAAAATTTTTGGGTAGTTCAAACTTGAATCTTAAAGATCAAAATCCAAATTGAAACGAATCGAATCTCATTTGATTTGCGTTCGTATAGTTCACACATCTCTAGTGCACACATATCTAATATACATTGTATTTTTTATTCTTTAGTATTTTTGCGATGGTAGATTAATTCTTTAATTAATATTAATTTACAACATTATCTTAATTGCCTCTTTTTTTTCTTCTTCTGTATCTTTTCCAATTTTTTTCTATAATTTTTAAGAGATTTAAGCAAAATTAGGAATAAATGTAATAATAATTTAGCGTTGATCAGCATCCTGTTTTTAAATTTTGAAATAGTTTAGTGACGTGTAAAGTTGTTTTGATGTAATTGAAGTGAATTTGTATGTGAATAATTGAATGTGTCGTTTCTCTATTAGATCTGTTATGTCTTATTGTTATATTTTTTTTATCTACGAGAACACCTGTTTTTTGATACAATTTATGACAGGTACAATTTTTACAAAGATAATTACGCAAAAAATTGAGTATGGTATTATACATATATTTCCACAACTTGTAACGAAAAGTTATGCATAATTTCGGTATGACAATTTTTCTGAAATATTACAATTTTCTTACGCTAATAATTTCTTTCGTTTCATTTATATCAAGATAAAGTTATTCTCTCTAAATTTTGTAGAATGAATAATTACTTAAAAATAGCACAAGCTCAATTTTCACTTACCAATGAATTTTTATTTTATAGGATTATATTTTGATTCTTATTAGAGTGATAAATCATTCAAAACATTGTAAACTTCAATTTCCATTTTTTTAAGAGTAATATCTTATTCTATGAAATTTAGAAAGTTTAAAGTTTTATTATTTAATATATATTTGTACATAAAATATTTGTAATATTTTATATAAAATATTTGTAATATTTTATGATATTTGTGACTAAATTAGTCAAATAAATTATTTATGATCTAAGTATTTTTTAAAAACGGTTATTTTATGCTTATCTTTTGTTGTTGCACAATTAAACGCGTTGGAAAGAGCAGCGCAAATATCAAGGTGAATTTTTCATGCTTTACTGACCACGTGTTTTTTGCTTGCATCTTTTTCAGATCATATGGTCTATCTAATGGAGTCCTACGACTTTATCTCCGTTCAGGAAAAATACCCGTGTCCGAAGTGCGATCGTGTCTTCGCGAAGAAGGGCAGCCTAAACAGTCATCTGTTATACGCTTGCGGAATGAAACCGCGATTCAAGTGCCCATACTGTGATTTTCGTTCGAAATGGTCCTTTGATGTATACAAACACATACGTAGGAAGCATCGGGACACCGCCGTACGTTGTATCGACGTCAGCAGGAATTGAAGGCACGAACCTTTTTCTAGCTATAGATGTTGTGTACTACGGGCAGAGGATTACATTGTCAGGAAGATATTCATTTCTTGTCGATTAAACGAAAATTTTGTGAAGCAGTTATTCACATTCTGTATTGTCACGCTGCATTATATTGTTCCATAAAAAATTCTGTGTTTTACACTTGGTGTAATAGGTATTATAGTTATGTACCTACAGGCACATAACTAACATACATTATATTTTGTACTTTTGTAATATTTATGCAATGACACATTTTCCGATTAATTTTAGTTTACAACATTATCCTAATTTAAATCGATTAATTGGCTTAATTAAGACTCTTTTCTTTTTTTGAATTTGTTTTTAATGTTTTGGGTTTTCTTTCATGATATTTATAAAATTGTAAGCAAATTAGAAATGAATACAATAATAATTTCATATTGTGAAATCGTGTTTTTAAATTTAAAGATTTAGACTTACGTAATGTCGTCCTGATGTAATTGAAGCAAATTTATATTTTTATCAAGCAATTAAATGATATTCCTTTATTGTGTCTGCCATAATTATTTGTAATATTTTTCTTCTATCTTTTTATATCTTTCACTCTAATATTATATTTTTTTTATCTACGATAATACCTATGTTCTTAATGCGATTTATGGCAGATGCTACAAAAATTAATAAATGTATAAAAACATTGAGTCAAATATTTTATATATTTTCAATTTGCAATGAAAAGTAATTTTGATGAAATATTATGTTATTGAAGCTAATAATACCTCTTGTTTCAGTTACGTCAAAGCGGTGCAAAATTTCACTGTTATATTTGTATGAATAACATACTTGTAACATTATTCTGAGATGTGTGACTAAATTAGATAAATAAATCATGTTTGAGCTAAGTATTTTTTAAAACGGTTATTTATTATTTCTTATTGTTGTACAATCAAATGCACAAATCGTAGAATCGAAGTTTTTACTGATCACACATTTTTGCTTACTTCTTTTTCAGGTAACGAGATATATCTAGTGGCGACGTTGCAGTCTTGCGACATTATCACCGATAAAGAAAAGCATCCGTGCTTGAAGTGCAATCGTATCTTCAAGACAAAGGGTAACCTAAGTGCCCCTACTGCAAATATTGCTCTAATATGCGTAGTAATGTTTACAGACATGTGTGCATCAATCACAAGAAGGACGAGGTATACGATGGACATCATCATGAATTGTATCATTAGACCTCATTGATTGTTTTATGCATTATTAACGAATCATTAATAGATCTCTTTGCAAACTCTGAATTAAAGAAGACTGTGGAAATATTTGACGCTTATTTTATGTACCTGATACAGAGTAAGGTCATGATGTATGGTGATTTACACAGTGCTTTTGAAATACAAATATTTTAAAAAGATGTAATAATTAAATAGTTGCATAACTCTATAATGAACTGTTTTCTTTTTTTGCAATAAAAATATTATTAAATATGTGTATATAATAACATTAAACAATTTTTTAACATGCCATTTTTTAAATTTATATTTAATTTCTATTTATCTGTTCTAATTCTGTTTTTTTTTTTTATTCCGAATCAGTGACATCATGTTTAAGATTTTTGATCCTGATCATCAATGTCCTGTTGCGCATTTGTGCGGAGTTTGACTAGCCGGTTTATTGGTTCTTTCTGTTTTTTCATTATGTTAAAAACACGCGAGTGTCTCGTCCAGATTTCCAGAATCATTGTTTAATATTAATATTTTAACAACTACTGCCTCAGTTTCTAGTACAAAGCAGCGTAACAACGTTTACAGTACATCTACAGTAGTCACGAGGTGTTTGGCCATGATTATATGTTGCATTAAAAATTAAAAAAGCAATTTTTCCTTGAAAACGATTTATCCTGTCCTTGCGGAAACATATACTTGATGTCGATGTCATCAACGCGAATATTATCTGAAAATTTAATGCAAGAAAGGGATGAATAAGAAAATTTCTTTTGATGATAAGAATGTTTAAGTCGCAGAAGATTCCTCGTGAAAATTCACGCCAACGACGTACAAAGTAGTTTTTTTCTAATATCGTGGAAGTATTCGTAACCGGAAAATTTATTTTTGGTAAAATGGGTAAATTTATTCGATTGCATTATAATTTCTAATTTTTAATTGTGCAAGCAAATCTTTGTTACATCTTTTTTACGAAAATATTATTTTTTTTAATAAAATGAAGTGGCTGTAACTGCACCTTTTTATTAATGCCAAGAAATCTTTCTTATTCCTATCTCTTATGTGTAGTATAATAAGATATTATCTAATTGATAGACAAAGATAATACTTTTATAGAAATAATTACATCGTGATCCTTCATGTAAAAATGTCTTTATTTAATGATATTATAATTAAAATGCAATTAATGTGTGTATATGTATATATTAATTGTTAATTGTTTATTAGCAAACATGATTTTTTATACATAAAATATTAATTTATAACTTTTTTAATGTCTTTTTTTAACTGTATTATTGAAGAATTATTAAATTATAATATTTTTTTAAATTTTAAAATTTGATTATACTATGTCATTATATAGTTATTATATGTATTTTCGCTATCTACAGCGATTTTTAAACAATATAATATCAAAAGGATCTTGCTTCATGAATCACTTGTCAATGTTATAACATGTATTTCAGACATCATGTATTCACTCTTTGTTAAATGTCATTTTACACACACGCACAAGCTTTTTGTGATTCCGGATGCTCGTACAGATCAATATTAAAGCTAATGCGTGTTTATACGCGGTTGCTTCGAAACGTTCAATAACCAGGTGGAATTATTTTTGTGTTTGCAGGTGTCTATGTCACGGGTTTCTACAGGCGAAAGAGGCATACTTACACCATCAATCATAATGCGAAGTACCAGTGTCCCAACTGTCCTTGCATCTTTGTGTGGAAATGCACTCTAAAGAGGCATATGCGCAACGAGTGCGGCAGGGAACCGCGTTTTAAGTGTCCCTATTGCGAATATCGTGGCAAGTGGAAGGCCAATATTACCAGGCACATCAAAAGAGTGCACAAGGATTGCTGCAATTATGTATTGATTACCAACAATTAATTTTAATTTATCTTTGCGCGGCACTGTTTTTAAAATATTGTTTACATCTTTTTTGTATCGTTTGATTTCGATTAATTACGTCGCTTTTTGAGCAATGCATTTGGTAGTATAATTACATTAAAATATGCTTTTCTAAAAACTTTTTAGTTTCTAATTTATATTGAATTTAATTTAAATCATGTTGAATACAAAACCAACTTGTTTAGAATAAACAGAAAGTTTTCTTTTTTTTTTGCTAAAATTTTGCTGTTCTATAAAATAATTTTTATTTCAAGAATCAACGGAAAAGAAATGACGGATGAGAATAAAATAAATAATAATTTAAATTAATATTTTCCTAAAAATATTTTTGTCTATAATTAAAAAATTCTAAAAGATAAAAAAAAGAAATACATTTTTTTAAAAGTTATTGACATTTTGCTATTGTATTTATTAAAATTAATAAAGGACCAATATTTTTAGGAAATTAAAGCTGTAGTTTGCTGTTGCAAAAAAATAAGTATAGATATTTGTCATTTATTCATTTGATTTAAATTTATGCATTACAAATTAAAATTTTAATTTATAAAATGTGTAAATTAATTCTAACTAATTATTTTATTTTATAAATAAAGTTATTTTATTGAATTTAAATTTTTCCTTGATTTTTCTTCGAAATTTTGTATTTTTAAATTACGAATGAATAATTATGAGAATGAATTGTATATATTTTGGAGATTTTGTGTTAGATTCGATGTGATGTTTATATCTTGTGACTTAAACATTATATATGTAATTCTGTAAAAATGCCAGTAAAATGCAATTCTCTTACAAAGAGGAGGAGGGGAGAGGGGCAATCTTGGATTCCACGAATTTCACTAAATATCCCCATATAAATGGAAGAGGAACATTAAAAATTTAGCAAAATTTGTGGAATCAAGAATTGCTAATATACAATGTATATAAACATAACATATATATGTGTATATATATTATATATGTATATGGTAGAACAATGTTTCGAAGAAACAAGCCTAATCTTCTTCATCTTCTGTCATTCTTATCTAATATCTATCCAATAGATGTGTACGATGTTTTTTTAAAGAGTATAAATTGCAAAGTATTTGGTTTATAGAAGAAAACATTCTTATTTCTTTTAAACTTCTTCGCAGCGATGTCACGTGTGATGAATTTAAATTAAAAGATACGGAAGATTAGAAGAATTTTATGTTTTTCCTAATTTTTATTACATCAGACCTTTTAAATGTAAGAGAAATATGAACAAGGATTTCAAGCATAAGTGCTACGTTTCAAATATTTTTATTGTGAATATTACTGCACAAAATCCAATGGTAAATGCATTATTAAAAAGTATAAGAATTCATCTAAGTTGTGAACGTCTTAAAGAATCTTCTTGTTTAGACAAATAATAGTGAAGTTAATCATAGCTTTTCATCGTTCCTTGCCATTATTGCGAGTGTTGTACAATAATTGAAATTTTGTGTTGATCAAGACGAAGTTAAATATAAATTTTTTTGATGGATAGTTTTAATTATATTTCAGTCTAATTTTTTAAATAAATAATATAAAATAATTAAAGTTTATAATGAAATGAAACATATCTTGTAATATTATTAATTTGTAATATTTATTAATAATGTATATAATTATAAGTGTTTCTTCGACTTTTCGATAATTCTGATTTTTTATCTAAAAAACGTTGGGATAATCTTTACATCTCAGAATAAAAGAAATAAAAATTACTATCTTTATCCTTCATGAATTTCCTCGTTAATTTTCTATCCTTAATTTTTTTCAGGATATTAAAATCAATAAAATGATTATAAGATGATCTTTTTGATGATCTTTGATTATCTCTGTTATAGATTAGTGACAATTGACAAATCGATAATAATTTCCTTTTTCAGATAAGTTGTTTTTGCAGGTAACTAATAATTGTATATATTACAACATTTGATTTAGATTAGGAGATGATCACATTGTGATTTAACGAAAACCCGACTTACTAATATTTAATTATTAATGTGATGTTCTCATATATTGCATTTTGGACTTCAGGATATTTTTTATAAATAATTGTCATGTGTTAAGTGTGATGTTTATAAACAAATATTTTATTTTTACGTTGCTTCAGCTTTATTTTTCAGCATTCTTATTTTATGTGTTCGTTACACATTTTATTTTTTGGAAGGAAACCCTCGCCAGGTGAAACGATCGGTTTCTTCGGCATGTTATCCCGAAGGACGTATGACTTTGCGTCAGGACTGACTGGGCGCTCTGTCTGTTCTTTGCTTCCAGGCGTTAATGGGTCTTTTAAAGTCTTCGGCAGATCATTCTCCAGCGACACCGACAATAGTGTCAGGTTCCCTTGTCCGAATCACAACTGCGGTCGCGCTTTCAACTGGAAGAGGAATTTAACGCGACATTTGAAGTATGAATGCGGCTTGCAGCCGCGCTTCAAATGCCCCTACTGTGATTACTACGGCAAGCTCAAGGGCAATGTCAACAAGCATCTCCTTCGCAGACACAATAACCGCAAGATTTACGTCGTCGATCTGTCCCAAGGGACATCATAAGTGCGACATGATCAATGAACGTTTTATCTACCTGTGTCTTTCTTTGTCGAGAAATAAAGAGATTTGCCTGTTCTATAGATTCACGAATCTATGCAACTTTGGCTTCGATTCTGTAATTATTTCTAATCGTCTAATTCTGTCTGGATTGTGCAAGGTAATGTTATCGATTGCAATGCCAACTGTTTATTTGTTAGAAGTTGTGCTTTCGAGTAAAAATTGTCAAAATTATATCTAGAGGTGCACAAAAATATTAAAACTGTTAGATGAATAAATATATAGAAACAAATACACGTCCGCGTTTTATTTGCTTTTAAACACATTGAGAAAATGCATGTATGTATTATACAACGAATGTCTAATTCTAATAAAATGGAAAATGGAACCTCGCGTGAACAAGACTGTTCAGAGAAATTGTAATTTTAATTTCAAAAGGGAATAAGGAAGAATAAGGAAGCATAGAAAATGGGGTGGTCTCGTTTGAATTAATTGCTTTACTCACAAATAATGGCATTTTTTTTCATTCGGAGGTTTCAAGAATGATTAGCGGCACGCACCCTACCTTTTCGCACACGTCTCGACGAGCATCTCTTGAACATCTTATCGCGAACAAGTCGTTACTTTTTCAGATAACAAAGAACCCACGTGCTGGACAGCCTATCCTCGTGCCAGGAAACTAAGGTGCCTAAACTCCGTCAACTTTCCGTGTCCTAATCCGAATTGCCAGAGCGTCTTCACGTGGAAAAGGAACCTGACGAGCCACCTTCGCTACCAGTGCGGCCAGCAGCCCAGGTTCAAGTGCCCCTACTGCGAATATGTGTGTAAGGTCAAGGCTGATATACGGAAGCACATTCGGGTCAAGCATCAAAATCATGCTGTCTATGTTATCGATATTTTTCAGCAGTGGAAAGCCTTTCAATGAATTCCATCGATTTCATGAAATAAAAATAATATTAGGTGTTTAACAATATAAATATTTGTATGGGATACGGTTGTGTCGCGAGTAGAGACCTCGGTAGCATTGAGAGGAATATCATTTGTCGGCATATAAAGAGATATTAAATTCTATTTCTTTTTCAATTTAAAATTTTAACTTGTACTTGTATGTGTTATATTCAGATTATTCTTACATTTGCTGTATATTTAAGGCAAATGAAAATTATTATTGAAATTCTCTCATAAAAATGTAATCCAGTATAATTAATTTTTTTTTAAATTTTTTTATAAAAATATAGATGCTTTGAAATCTTCTAAAATTTCATTAAATCTATAGCGATGATAGCGTATATTCTTGTATATATTAATATACTGGAAATATTAGAAACTTCTACCTTTTGAAAATTATATTGTAAAATATATATAGTTAATACTTTTTGTTACAAGCATATAATTAAAAATTGTAAAGTACCATCGAAACTGATAACGAGAATTGAAGAATGATTAACGTTTAATTTCTAATCATATCATTCTAATTGATACAGATTGTTAGAAAACAAAGTTTGAAATATACTTTTTGCAAATTATTATTGTAAAATTGATATTTAATAAAATGTTTTTAATGTTGTTTGGATCATGAATCATATTAATTTTAACTTGTATGCACAACACATATCACATTTTCCGTCAAATCTCAGCTTTTAGCTTTATGTTAAACGGATTCAAATGATTTTTAATATCGAAACGAATAAAGTAACATATAAATTTAATATTTAATTTCTCTGTATTAATTTTTAGCTGCATTTTTTAATGTCTTCTTATAGTAGTAAATAAAAATCAAACGTTTATTGTGAGAAGATGCTTCTAAAACTTCAATATTTAAATTGTGCTTTTCCTCTCTAATATTTCTATATCTTCGTATTTAATATATATAAGAATAAAACCTTACAATTTGTAGTTTGTTATTTTAGAATTGTTAATGCAACAAAAATTATTAATTTGTTAATTGTTACCTAACATGTATGTATTTTTATAAATCCATTTATATACGCAGTTTATACTAAATTACGTAATATAATTATGTATACTTTGTATAAAGTGTTGTGCAATAATTTTGTGTATGTGTGTATGTGTGTATATAATGCATACAATGTTCATATCGTTTGTTGTTTTAACTGAACCAACTAATAATAATAATCCAGATTAACTAATAATAAGTCGTTGCAGCAAATTTTGTCACATTGTTTTTTAATATTGTTAATAGGCACATCATATTCTTGTATACATTCGATATAACATATATTTGTACTAACGTTAGTACGAGATGTGATGGCGTCTTGTATAAATACATGTACAAAAACGCGGAAGAAATATACTGTGTATTCTATATCGGCGTGATAAACTTTCAGGCAATTTATTTAACAAAAAAGAGGGTTAAATATTACAATCATTTAAATTCAATTTGCAGCGTGCTATAAAATTAAAATTTTTTATTTAAATAAAAGAAGAAATAGTATTTGTCTTTGATATCATTATAAGCGGGATGTACTTTTTAATGCAATTTGTTTCACGAAGATATGATCTCTTTGAGTCGAGATATCGTTATTTGAACATACGATTTGAGGTACGACGATTTTCTAAGCAACTAATCGGAGATAAAAATAATTTTGTGCTCATTAAAAGCGTTATAATTTCGGCTTTCAAACAAATTCAAAACATCCAATTTGCTGTGATTTTTCTTTGCAAAGATCGCTCTATTATTTCGCAGGAGCAGAGTAAATGTGTGCACGAAGCATTCATTTCTTACTTATGGCGAAGTAAGTGATCACTACGATCATCTGATCAACTGATCATAATAGTGTGCGCACACGAATGCACGCTCGTTTTCAAAATGTTGTAATTTTAACTCTATGAAAAATGATCGATATGCAATAAAAATGAGTCTTCTTCCTGTTGGCGTCTTGCGAATACTTGCCTATATACAATTGTTAGACTCTTATCATATGTATAATGATTATTGTACTAAAATTACAAAATTTAATTTTTACCTTATATGGGATATTAAAAATTATCGCATGGATAATATTGTGGTTGTGGAAATATATTGAAGTTCTAATCTTTCAGCTTTATGTAATTTTTTCAAATTTATGGGCTTGACTTTGTTTTGTGAAAAATATATCATATTTTTTGTAAGATAAAACACTTTTTTGTATCGAAATTTTCCTGCAACTTGTTTTATAATTGATTAAGACTACTGCGCTATGACTTAATGCTTTCACACTGACAAATCGTTGCACAACATGCTGCCGTTGTTTGTATGTTTCAGGCTTGTGGTATTCTTATTGTCCCTGGAACATAAGACCGTATCAATGTTTGAACTGTCCCAACAATTACGCGAAGAAGTGTCACCTGAAGCGGCACGTGATAAGCGCGTGCAACGGCAAGGAGCCGCGTTATAAATGCCCTTACTGCATGTACATATCGCGGTATCCTTCGGACACTTACAAGCACGTGAAACGCCTGCACGAGAATCACGACGTTTTCGCCATCGACGTGTTACGCACGAGCAACTATTATTCCAAGGATCCCCCGACGCAGGATAACGGTATCCTGAGGAGTTTGCAGCCCAAATTAGACGAATGGTCGCAGAGTATCCCGCCGTTATCGTGAAATTTACATCTTTAGGAAATTTTTTTGTTTAGTACAATATCCTTTATCTTGTACAACGTATATGGCATTAAATTGTACTTCTGTCATCATGCGTCAATCATTGCTTCTCATTGTTATTTATGCCCCTTCGTTTTACCGGAAGCTATTACGCTAAGCTGAAGGATATATTTCTGTCGAAATCTCTCTTATATCGTTCTAATTTTTTTTGTTTTTGTTATTGCATTTTGAATTTACATACAGATAAAAATTTTTCCGGTGAATCGCTGCGAAAGATTATATTGATAAATACTTTATTACTTTAATCTTCAATTCTCTTTTACTTTGTTTTTTTCTATATGGAAATTTTTGCATATTATGAAGACATACGTTATTAAATTTTTGAGATACTTTAGATAGATTGTCTTTCGATTTTTAATAGAGAAGATTACATTTATGGTTGAGGTACAACGTAGTTTTCTGCCATGAAAACTGCAAAGTTTATACGAATTGATGCATGAAATAGACGACCAAGTTTTGATTGCATGAAGGAAGTAGAAAGCACGTTGGAGGCTTTTCTCTTGATCTTAAGGCGAATAATGTGAATTTTCTTTAGAGACGATTTCTGTGAGAAAAATATTTAATTTTGAAGAAGTTGCATCCGAAAAGATTTTTACATTGTGGTTTGTAAATTTGTATAAATAGTCAATTTGTATACATATAAGAATACAATAAATAACGAATAATGATATCGATCGATCAAGGATTGTAAAAGAGGCTTAGGTGGCTCTTTAATATTTTTATAGCATTGAATTCTATACTTTCGTAATCTGTTAACTGTGTTAATTTGCTGTGAGAATACTCATTGGTCGTTTTTGCAATGAATGCATGATAATGATGAAAATGTACAAATACTAATAAAGTATTATCTCACTTCTTATATTTTGCGATGTTTGTTTCTTTATCTAATCAATCTCGGAATGTCAGTGCTTCGTACATGAGCTCTATCTTTTCACCGTGATTTTCCATTTTTGCTTTCAGGATCACTTACATTGGCCTCGAATGCACATTATCAGCAACAGTTATGGAATTTGAAACGACGACAAAAGTATTCGTCGGATAGTAATATAAGGTAAGATGAAAAGCACCAATTTACTGACTTTACTCATGTACTGTGGCATAAAATCGTCAAGTATTACTATGATTATAATATTTTTTATTTTGTAAAATTCTCTAGATTTATTAATTTTCATAAATTTTAATTTGTTTTATATAATCAGGAAGTATACTGCAATTATCTTTTAAAATATGTTTACAAATTGTAAGAGTTGTAGTTAAATTTTGATAAAACTTACGATTAAATTTTCTTTATTTTCTCGTAAACTTTTGGTATATTATATGCGCACTTAGTATTATGACATGTTATAAGTTTGTTAATAATTTGTTAATAAATTGTTTTTCATATTAATGACACAAGGAAATGAATTTGTTGTTAGGTACGCATGCCCAAAGTGCCATAAGAGCTATCGGCACGTGCATCACATGTTGCGACATTCTAGATTCGAGTGTGGCTGCCCGCCGAGGTTTCAGTGTCCTTACTGCGGCATGAAGAGCAAGCAATCTAATAATGTCTACAAGCATATACGCGTCAAGCATCCCGGATCAAAACTTGAAATTGTTAGACTGTCTTATATTCAAGAATAAGTTGTGATAGAGCATTTTTATTTATAATTAGACTTGAAATAATTTCTGAATATTCCGAATATTCTGAATGAAAGTATCGTCGCAATGTCTATTTTTCATAAATAGTATTAAATAAAGTTAAAGAATCAAATAAAGAAGTTTATCGAATATTCATCCCGATTTTTATTCTTTATACCTTGTTTTATTAACAAAAATTATTTTCAATTTAGAAAATCCTTTGTACAGGAAGCAGTCGAAAACATTGACTAACGAATCGAATTATTTTGTACATTATACATATTGTTCTTTGAGACGTTTTGTATAAATCGATTGTGCCATTTTTTACTAATATTTATTTTTTTTGCAGAACGATTAGACATCCTTAGATTGTGGTGGATCACTTGGACAATAACTCGCGGATCGCAACTTGTACCGTGAGTTTTGAAGTAGTCAAACGCACACATTACCTTTTGGACTAACATTCTATCTTAGTAGATATATTTCATCTGGTTTTCGTCATCAGTCGGTATTTAATCGATTGATTACCGCGCAGTTCATTCGTGCACAGCTTCAAGATATCTTTTAACTGCTTTATTTGTTCGTTTCTTACTAAACAAAGCGAGCCATTCTGGCCTTATGTACGTGAGGATGGAAGTAAGATAATCTCTCAAAATAATATCTTTCGAAAGTACTCTTCTCTTTGTTGAGTTGACTCAAATAATTTATCATATTAGGGTGAAACAGTCTTTCAAGCATTCAGTTGGCATATACATAAAGTAGTTCGCAATTCTGTTCGAGCCCCATCCGAGCTCTCGAATCTCTACGAGAGTCGTTTTCTCACGCGAGTGTGCTGCGTGTTGTCGCTTCGGAGTGTTTGAGAAATAGAAAGAGAGAAAGAAAAAGTGTACATGGATCGCGAACTTGCTCCATTCATCCCCCGCGACCTCGCGAAGAGGCCCCGGGTGCGTGCTGAATCCAAATGAGCTAATCGCTCACTTCCGTGTTTTTTTTCAGCGCTACTACAAATCTTACCGTGGGCCGAGGGGGTCGGTCCGGTCGGCAGGAGCTCGAGGAAGATGAGGATCCGCTTCCAATGTCCGCGCTGTCGCAAGAGCTACTCCACGAAAAGCGCCGTCACGGCCCACTTCAAATACGACTGCGGCAAGCCGCCGCGTTTTGAGTGCCCTTACTGCGGCATGCTTAGCAAAAAGAAGTTCAATGTTCAGGATCATATCAGGCACAAGCACCCGTCGAAACTGGTCGTCTGCAACACTCTGTTCTAGGACAAGTCGCGCGGCCGCGTACGGCACGCGCGATTAATGGCACGCCTCCGTGCTAGCGTCGATTTAACGCGCGACTCGCCCCGCGTGCCCACACGTTTACTGTCTCTCCATGGACAGTAGTCGAGAGACCAAGCTGGAAACAAATGTTCTATTCTACGGGAGCCTTACTTCCGGCGGAATATCTTTTTGTACCTGCTAGCGATTATTAAATGTTATTTTTGTTTATCGTATATATTTTGAGTGCGGCGCGACCGCTGCAAGAGGAGAATGCATACAATGCATTTTTCTTCCTAGTGTTCATACAGATTTATGGGGAGATTAGTTTCCGCGTTCCAAGTTCTAGGTTCTCCCCCTTTTATTATTAAATCGTATCACAATTTTTTTCGTTTATTTATCTAGTTTTGTATATAAGAAAAGAGTTTTATATACAAATATTATATACGAACATTTATTTAAACAGTACTTAGATAGTGGCACAAGAGTTAACGTTTCTATCTCTCATCGTGTTTCAGATTACACGTGATATTAAACTTAGATAAACACACGGGATATTTTTGCGCGAGCTCAAATCGCACGTTGACAACGTCAAATTTTACTGAAATTCGAATTAATTGAATTTTTATCAAAATTAGTGAAAATTAATTTTATTTTTCGACGACGTGAATTGTTACGGCCGCCGCCGATTTTCGATAGCGGCGTGAGTAAAAAAAAATTTATGTTAAGTAGAAGTAAATTAACTAATATGAGGTGTATGTGTTTTTCACTGAAAAATCTACGATAAACTGATATCGAGAGAATAAATTATTACATGTTATTACCTGATAATGTACTTAGTCATGCAAAGTGACCGTACGTGCGTCTGTTTTAAAGTTTTAATAAAAATCTTTTACTAGAAAAAAAACTACCTGCTTAACAGAGCTACATTTACGTACTCTTACTTTTATGTTTTTTCTTGCTTCTTACATCTTTTTCTCTGGTTCACTCCTACTCTCTCACTGTCTCTTTTTCTCTCTCTTTCTCTCTCTTTTTCTCTCTCACCTATTTATTTCCCGCGAATATTCCTTCTGCATGGTGCGTTCATCCTCGAAGAGGGTGTTCCTCGAGACTCGTTCCGAGCGTACAACGATGTTGACCGTGTCACGATCTTTTGTAGGTGGCAGACCCATGGAACCTCACGATACACGCCGGAAGAAATACATGAAGAAACGGGACACAGAGTACAATTCGGACACCGGCAAGTTTCACTGTCCCAATTGCAACAACGGTTACGGCAGGCGGGACACGATGCTCGGTCATTTCAGGTACGAATGCGGCAAAGCGCCCAGGTATAAGTGCCCGTACTGCAATCTCTGCAGCAAGAAGACTTCGAACATTTATCAGCACGTGAGGTGTATGCATCCGGAAGAGCAAGTGACTCTCGTGAGACTTTACTAAGCTCGCTCGCAACTGCTTCGCCCACTGATCGTGAAGAAATCACGTAGTGATTATACTTCCGGACCTACTCGCTGAATTGGATGAAGAGAATTTTTGTATTCTTGTCACTTGCACTTATGTTTGTGTAGGCATTTGTATAACTTAACGTTTGAAGTTTTCGTTCTACAAGAAGTCATGTTACGACGAATCGGTGAAAAAGACTCGTGTGTATGCGTGGTGTACCAAAAGAGTTTCGAGCATTTTCAAAATAACGTATGCCCGCGCGTGAAACTAGGGGGATCCTGAGGTCTGTCTTGTTTTATCGATTAAAAGCAATAATTTTGTATGAACAACTTTTCATATGTGTTACTTTTACAGATTCGGAAATCCTGTTCCAGAATTAAATCACATGCATTAATACATGTCTGCGGTATGGACTTTATGCAGTGAACAAAAACAAATTTTTTTTTTTAATTCAGATCTTTATCACTTTTGAAACAAATATGGCATCCAGAGCTGTCAAGTCGTGACAATATTTGCTCGATATAAAAACTCTGTAGTTTGTACTTGCGAAATTGGAGTCTCCAGACATGTAGAATACACGAAGAAACAACGTCGAGTTTTTAGAATTAGATTTGGACACCTAATTCTATATGAAAAGTTTATACGAAAATTTATTCGTATGTGTGCGTGCGATATTGATGTAGTAGTATGTGATGACGTACTGATATTTCGTAAATCGTACGTATGTATTGTAAGTCGTATGTGTGTAAGTCGATGTTTAATCGGTAAAACTTATGACTTCAGCATCCCCCTAAAGACATCATCATTGATTGAACATTTAATTTGTGATTAGTTCCAAAGCATTTTTTTCAGTATTATATAATATTATATAATATTTAATTGAATATTATATAATTTATGTAATATTATTCATACATCATAATATTTCAGTATTATAAGTATTATATAATATTATATAAAATATTATATAATATTTTAAAGACGTCTTTAAGTTATACTAAATTATGCTAATTTACATATAATTACAAACTGTTTGGTTTTTATTTATAGTTGGGGATTGAAATCGGCAAGTAATTCAAGACTGTACTGTACATAGCGTTATACAAAAAATGTAAAAAAATAAAAAAAGAAACTCGAAGAAAAGCCCAGTCCTTCCTTTATTTAAATTCTTTTGCAGAATTGCTACGCGTATTATAGCAATAGATTTCTACGATGCAACACGAAAGACGCTGCTGTGGTCGAGGTAAATTTCGTAAGAATTATACCAAAATGAATGTGAAAATTATCTCAACTACCGAGGTACGGTGTGGTGACTCTAATATTTTTTTTAAGATGCATTCTTCACGAAACTTTATCCCTTCTTTACCTTCCTAACTTGACTCGACAGTGTCGCATGAACGCAGTGTCCGCGTGTACGTTTTTCGATTTATGTATAAAAATTGAGCGTAATCATTGTGACCTAGATAATTAATCGCTATTAATACGTTCTGGGAATAATTGACCACATATATGTTACAAAGATTCATTCCTAGACAATTTATGGTTACAGATTCGATTAAATCCTTAATTGTAAATACGAATGAGACAAAGTAATCAGCAGCACAATAACTATGTCATTAACATTTATCACGTGTGATAATGTAAATATATTAGGCACACAATTATAAGCTGAGAGCATCCTGCTGCTATAAATTCTTGAAAAAACGTGAGGACGCCTACTGTCGCGTAGGGCAAGCATCATTATTACGGTTTGTGTTACACAATTTGCATTCAAATGTTTCACGAAGGTTTTCGCAAAAGAGATGGAGACTTCCTTGTTTCGTATAGCCGCTTTGCGGCCGTAGTCGCGTATGTGAGCGTGTCAATAGTATTCAATGTGAATAACCATTAACACGAGACGACATCGGTTTCAGAATCATGGAGGGACGAGTTGACGGACAAGAGAGAGCTATCTCAGACGCTGCGACGATCGCACCATCAACGACTGCAGCATCAGCAGCAGCAGCATTTACGCAAGATGGAAAGCGCGATTGCGGCTAGCGGTATGCACGGCCGGAGGTATCACTGTCCGAAATGCGAGAAGTCCTTCTCGCAGAGCTACTCGATGTATCGGCATTACAGATACGAGTGCGATTCACTGCCGCGCTATCAGTGCCCATATTGTGGCCATGTCAGCAAATGGTCCCACTCGATCTACAACCACATCAGGAAAATCCATCCGGGAGCGAAGGTCACGCTGAACAAGCTCTACTAGTCCGCAGTGGGAAGAGCACTGTACGATATATCAATAAGACACAATATACGTGATCGTCAATAAAATCGAAATTGTTTTCGCTTGCGTGTTCCTTGAGGGCAGTGATCGTTCCTGACGTTTGCTTTTCTATGTGTTCTCTCAAAGGTTAATCGGCCATCTGTATCTGTAGAGATCGAGCTGGAGAGCTCGGAGGAACGATTTAACGTGAATTATACCGACATTTACATCAGCAATGATTCCTGTATTATAATTGTTTTTTTTTTATTACGAAAATAAAATTGAAATGATTTATAATTTTAAACGTAGCAAGCCTAATCCTGCGATATTAGTGCCAAAGAAGCTCGGCTGACGTATATGCGTACAGTTTAGGTTCTCGAGCATTTTGATGCAGATGAGATCGAAGCAACCTTCGATCGCTCCCGAGGATAAGGAGGCATCCCGAAATTCCTGCGCATTCCTGTCTCCTCTTCGCTGCTCCTCGAATTATTCCGCTATTAAGAGACCAACGGTTGCAAATCGTCGTTCTAACGTAGATTCTCGTTTCTGTTTGTGTTTGCAGACTTCAGACCGATCATCCTGCAGAAGTACCACGGCGCCGTGCGGAATTCCCGTCACGCACTCAGACTTCAAACCTCCGCAAATCGACGCGGCTTTCCCTGTCCCAGGTGTGCCCGTGTCTTCGGCACTACCGGTGGCATGAGCCGACACTATCGTCTAGAGTGCGTCGACATGCCACGCTTCAAGTGTCCACACTGCGACATGCGTAGCAAGTACACGCAAGCTGTGTATAGGCACATCCGAGCGAAGCACCGCAACATGGAGCTGCGATTCGTTAAGCTGTACTAAACGCGATTTGGAGACTGACGTAGCTTAATTTATATATATGTATCGAATTAAATCTGCCCCTTCCCGAAAAAGATATTCTCCCTCTTTCCTACTTCCCTTCATCCCTTTAAGATGTTTTAAAGAAATTTTTACCACAAATACAAAACGCGTTTTAATTAATCGCGCGTGCAATTTGCAAATTGTTTCAAATAAATTAACGCAATTGAGTTTTTTATTTTATGCAAATAATATAATTCTATTACTTTCAATATTTACTCTATTTAGCTTTTTGAGATCATTGCTAGATTTTCATGGAATTGATTTGAAATAAGGAATGTATTTGACAAATTAATCATGATTGACATAATTATCTGTTTTTATTCTGATAATATGGCTAATTATATTCGTCGAAGGACATAATCAAACAGTAGAAGATTATAGTTATGCGTAAATGACACGTTTCTGTGATAAAACCGTGAAAGTTTTTTTTAACGCGTTGCGTTACAGAATGTAGATACTGTATTTAATTTTATGTTAACTATATGCATAGACGACATAGATGGAAAAGCATTTGTTATTAGAAGTTGACGCAGATTAACGGATCGGCGTAATTTGAGTTTCAGAAATTCTTTGTATGCTGAAAGATGGAAATATTTATATGCAGAAGAATTCGTATACCATATATTCCGTGTATATATATTTTTATTCTTTCTCACGGTGTTTCTTCCAATTACGTTGATCCTCAAGCGTTATTTATGTCTGTTTCTTAACATAAGAAAATATCGCGCGCGATATGAAACGATAATATATTTCTCAGATTTTTTGTTTATTTTTTTTTTTTAGAAATCGATATAGAAATATCTCATAATATATATTGAATTAATCATATTTAATTTTTGTTGAAAATTTAAGATATAAAAACGATTTTGATTTTCATAAGACAAGATAAAAAGCAAAGTGTATGCTCTGAAATTTGAAGAGAATTTCACGTGTATCTCATTATATTAGAATTAAATTGATTAAAAACGGCTATAAATAAGTTTTGAACAATTATATAATTTGTTTGAATCGTACAAGATGTTTTTATATATTGTCAACAAAGTTATAGTTTTCAATCAATTGCGAAGTATCTGTGTTACTATCTGTCGCGTTACTATCTGTAATTTTTTTTCTTTATTTTTCTAACTAGATAAGCGAATCAATCTTTTTTTTAATTATTTGTAAATAAATATTTTCTCAAGTCATTATTTAAAATATTCATCGAAAAATTATGAATAGAAAATAATTAAATTATAATTAAATGAAATATAATAATAATGGTCTTGCTTTTGATTTTTACTTTATTTTTCAAAAAATATAATACAATTCTAATTTATAGCGCAGAATTTCTTGAAAACTAGTGTAAAAGAAATGTACATGCGCGTGGTTACATTATTTTAAAATCGTATTAGATGGAGAATAAATTATGTTTTTTGTATAATGATAATATATAATTTTAATCTTTTTTTACTATGTTTATTATATGTTCCATTTATCTGATGTATCTGACTTGTAAAAATCATTACCAAACAGATAAAAGAAATGAAAAGAGATTTTTGACGTTCTTTAATTCCCGTACTTTATTCTTTATTAATGTCATTATTTTTGTTTTTATAATTTATTAATTTATTATTTAGATTTTAAGTATTTATGTTGATATTTATTTTGTTAGAAGCACAGGAAAATGCTCTTTTAATTTAAATGAATAAAAGTTTATTCTTTTATCATAGAATTTGCAATGTATGTTACGTAATTTATTATACCGTAATTTCTATCAAATCAACTTAATTTTTTATCTTATAAATTATTTGAAACAGAAAAATGAACAATTTCAAAGATAAATTTAAAAATTAATTCGAAGATTTGTTATTAGCATGCTTTATAATAATTTTATATCAATGTTTTAATATAATATCTTAATAAATGTAAAAAAATATATGTATGTATTTGAACATATTTTTAAAATAACGAGTTATTAGTAAAATGACAAGAAAAATCTTGTCGACTTATTATTTCCTTGTGTCTTATTTAGAAGCACTACATTATAAAGCGCATGATGTATTTTATGTTGTATTTTTATGGCTAACTTACATCGTCCAATTACCGAATGTATTTTTCTAACTAAGTAGATTGAGCCGATTTAAATGGGCAATTGTCGCAGGATGGCAGTGCAAGATGTTAGAAAGATATCGCTCATTTAGTGATGGATGACAAATTTAAGTTTTCTCCCATTTTATACTGTACCTCGAATCATTATCATCTTTAAAAACAAATAATATCATTCTTGAAAGTATGCCGACGATGTTCGAATGTAGATTTGCTTTTTATGTTTTCGCTTGATATCGCATAAGTTGCATATGTTCATTTGTAACGGTGATAAGTATATCTTCCAGGTCAGTGGCCGGGACCAAGTCCATCTGAATCACATGTGTGTATTTTTGAAATATCAAGGCGTTGATTTATGAGAGTGCTGTAAGCTCGAGCAGAGCTTAAATCTGCTGCTCGCTTAATTCTTCTGATCTTGTGACAATTCTTCCAGGTAGAACCATGCCCTACAGCGATAGCTGGTCCAACTTTCCTCATTGCTCCAGCTCGGCCATTCCTCACAGTTACACGCCGAAGGACACCGTATTACGGCATCAACGATTCCGTGGCGATCATCGCGAGAAACGCTACTTCCGATGCATCTACTGCGAGTACCAGTCGAAGTACAGCTCGAACGTGTACAAGCATATGCGAAGGATTCACAAGCACATGCCCTTCTTCAAGCCAGATCGATTACTGTAGAAAGACGGAGAATTTTCCGTGACGAGAAAAGATTTTTATTTTGAGAATTTGTGAATAATTATTATATGTATACATTTATCCTTAACATCGAAATGAATTTACTTTGTATATACATAGAGTTTCGTCGAAGGTATTTTCAAAAAAATCTCATATTGTTGCTGATTCAAAATTGTTAATGATTGATTTGGAGAAAAATTTGACGGATTTCTATAAGCAACAAATTAAATATACAGTGACAAGTATATTGAAACGAAAACTAGCGAGTTAGACTATTTTGCTGACTAGTCGATTTAAACTATTTCGCTAACTAGTCTAACCAATTAACTAAATAATTAACTAATAACCAACAGCAATTAATTTAGGAATAATAACTTTTTGAATTAATTTTGACACATGCGTGCTGTTTCCTTCTAATATTATTATCTCCTTATATTAATTCGTATTTGTATTGATTTTAGATTTGAACGATTTATTTTAGTAATGTTTTTCTTTAGTATTATTAAATTAAAAGTTTTGGCGCGCAGTTCATTGAAAAAAGTATATAAAGTCATACAAACAATATAAGCACGAAGACCTAGCTGCGATTGTAGAAGGAATTCTTGTTCAATTTGTATTGAATTAAAAGTGTTTTGTTTTAATATTATTAAGATTTTTATTTTTAGAAAAATATTATTTGAACTGTTTTAATAATATAAAATGTAATGAACTTTTTTGAACTTGTTTATATGTGAGCAAATTTCTATTATTTACGCTTAATTTTTTTTTATCATTAAGTCGAATAAGCCTCAAAGATGCTATTAAAGAAATTAATTATTTATTTGTTTATATAGAACTATGTAATTATTTATATAATTCTGAATTTTTTTATAATCTTAAAAATGTTATAAAAATAATGTTATCAATAATGAATTACTAATTACACGTTTTTGACAAAATTTACACTACAAAATGTTGCGATGGGGATTTGTAATGACACCTTAATCATTGAGCAATAAAATGTTGTTGTTCATATATTGATCGATTATGACGTAATACCATTATCCTTTCGCATTCCTTGTAATATTGACAATTTCTTTAAAAAAATGTTTTCGAAGACGGTTTAATTTTTTGCGTTTAGAAAAAATACACTTTTTTTCAGGTTCACTGGTTGGATCGTTCTAAGCAAGATCAAGTCAACAATAAAATGTATTTGTTAGCTAACACTTCTTTTCGCTGTTAAATTTTTATCGTTAACTGCAGATAATTTAAAAAAAATTAAACTCGAGATTAGATTAATTTTTGATTTTTTCTTGTTTTACATCTTAATTGTTTCTTTCTCCATTTTTCTTAATTATTTATGTTTATAAGAATTAATTTCGAATACGTTTACAAATGTTTGTTTTAATTGAGCATAATTATAATTTATAACATACTTTGTATATACGTAATACTCTATTACACACTTCTTGTTTCCATATTTTCAAGTTTTTTTTAAATAATAATGTTTGTTATGTATATTTGGACATCTTTTAAGAGAACTATTATTTTTTGATCAAGTGCGGTAAGATTTTTATTCGATTCACTGACATAAAAGAAATTTTGCAGCAAATATTGACATTTAAACACATCGTCAAATATCACTGCAGTATGTAAGTATTAATAGCGAAAGATTATTATTTCTTGAGTCTAACAATAAAGTTAGTTTCTTCTTGAGTTTTTGCGGAATAAATTTCGCAGTTTTAATGCTTTTACTGACCTCGATTTCGATCTTTTTTTTTTCAGTATTCCATAAGGATCACGGAGTAATCGAGCATAAGGAGAGATACTTCTGTCCACGATGCAGCAGCTCGTTCAGCAAGAAGAGCAACATGCTGACACATTATAGGCATGAGTGCGGGAAAGAACCGAGGTTCCAATGTCCTTACTGCGGAAAGAAAGATAGAAAGTCCTCCAACACTTACAGGCACATCAGGATGCATCATAAGGGTAGCAGCATTCAAGCATATCGGCTATACTGAACCAAGAATGCTTTAACATCCAAGTTGAGGAGATAAATGGCATTTCGTCGAGACACCGGTCAATTACCAGTCCTAAGCTTTCCTATCACGAAATCGTCACGTTATTCTACGAATCAGCAGGTGAACGGAGTTGCTGAGGAATCGATAGCGAAAAGTTTATTTTCTTCGTATTTCGCTTATTCAAGATTCTTCTGGCGGATGTAGCGCTCGGTCACGATAATAAGATCTCTAACACTGCGACATTGTCTCCTTTCTTCCTCAAGACACATCCCTCGTTGTACCCTATTACATGGTGAGCCTTCGGACATTCTCATTCTACTTGGCCCTCGTTCTACCCTGCCGCCTTCGCGCGTCTCTCCGATTGTACTGGCACAGCACAGACGCGATTTGGAGAGATCTCTTCGTTTACGTCTTTTGCTCATTCGTCTACCTTCTAACGTGTCGCCTGTTACGTTCTTTTCTGTTTTGGTCACAGTTACGTCATGCTCGTCCAGTGTTCGTGATTTAGACTAACCGTGTCTTTCCTTCTTCCTGTTCGTAGGACGATTCCTGCAGCCGTACGACGCTCGTATCATGGATATCTTGAGGGTGAACTACGGTGGCAGTCAGAACGAGGTCAAGCACGAAAACGGACCCTTCTGGCAGACCGGGAAAATGGCATATCACTGTCCCAGGTGTAATGCCGGCTATACTTACAAGAAGACGCTGAAGACTCACATGAAGTACGACTGCGGGAAGGAACCAAGGTTCAAGTGCCCTTACTGCAGCAAAAGGGACAAGTGCTCGTCGAATATATACAAGCACATAAGAATGCGGCATAACGGAAAACCGGTGTATGTGGACAGATTAGAATCGTCTCGTTCTTCTACCTCTTCCTTCCGAGATTCGTCGTCTGCCATCGGGCAGTCAACTTGTGTGGACTAAATTAAGACATTTTTTGTGATACAGATAATGCAAGTGGCTGTAAAAAGAGAAAAGAAGACAGGAAAAAGAGAAATTTTCATTAGTAATATATGTAATATATAAAATATGTATATAAATAATATATATATTATTTATATAAATATATAAAAATATATACTATATACATGTTTTATATATACATTTTATATTTTATTTGTACATAAATTTTTAATTTTTTTTTTATGTTGTACATATAATTACCATCTTGATTGATGATATAAAATTTGATAATAAGTACAAATTGAATTTTCTTTTTGTTAGCGCCAAATGGAGATTTTTGAATCTTAAGTATTTATGGTCCATTCTTATATTTAAGATCGTCTTAAGTATTGTCTTAAAATTATTAATCAATTACGGAGAAGTATTAGCATTAAAGCGCCTTAAGACATTATTTAAAACGATCTTGAAATAAGATTCTATAAATATCAGCTTTAATTGATCTTATAATTGTCCTGAATTTTGAGACATAACAGTTTGCCCGTATTGATGATGTACATAATTATAAATAACAAAGTCAAGTACATTGTAATATGTAATAGAAAAAAACATATTGTATCTAGACCATGAAAAGTTATAAAATTATTTTTTTTTTTTCTAAAAATTATATATTTAATAATTATTATATATTTAATATTTTTAATAATTATTTTCTTTATTATTTTAAAAAAATATTTTTAGAAAATATTTTTAATAATTTAAAATTTTTAATTTCTATTTAAATTTAATACTCATAAAATTGTAAATATCTTAAAATATATGTAAAGAAAAGTCATTTTTTTCATGACCTACTCGTTTTTATTTCAGCGCGCAAGAAAAATCTACAATGCCTATTTTGTCGAAATGTTTATATAAATTTGAACAAAAATCTACAAATAGACATAAATGTGCGTTATATAAATTTTTAAATATAAAAATATATTTCGATTCTCTTTCCTCAATTTGTGAGTTCCTATCTTGGAATTGCGAAGTTTGCGACTGCAATAGAACGATTGTGAAGAGCACGTTTTCAGAAGAGTTTAAGTCTACTCTTGCATAAAATTATTTTTTCTTAAATAATATACATGACGACTAGAAATTATTTCCACCTCTAAAGAGAAATGGACCGTGCTTTTTTGGAAACAATCGCTCTTTGATTGCATTGTAATGTGTGCCATCTGAACCTATGTGCAATCGATATTCTGATTCGTTTACGATTGCTCGAATGTATTGTTTACCTCAATAAAATAGTAAAAAAGACCAACGTAATTGCGACGATTGATCGTCTGAGAAAGTATGTCTGCACCTTCATCAAGTAGTTGTGATACCGCATGATTATTCTCGCATTAATTTCGTGCATTTTTATATAAATTGTTTTTTTCAAGATTACATTCGTGTGATCCATGATCTAAAAATCGTTAAAGATAGCTTCAGTGTCAATCAACGTTACGTGAATTCGTATGAAATGCAGATAGTTTATGTTTCGTATTGTCCAAATTTACGCGGTTTTTTTTTATAGATTTGTAATTTTCATAAGAGTGTAACACTAAAAAATCGTCACATGTACATATAAACGAATAAAAATTCGTATTTATTGCACGTCGCTTGATTACTCGAAGACAACACGAATGGAAATAAAGATAGTCGTGCTTCACTATCCCTCAGGATGCACTCATACATCAGTGTTGCGCATTTTGCAGTCATTTTGTATGCGATGTACCGATTTTTGTTACCATTTTTTTTTGTAGACCGAAACAAGATCTAAAACGTTTCGGAGCGTGGTGAGCGATGCCGATTTCAATCTTCACGCAATGTTCGCGCGACAACGAATTATCGTACAGATTGAACACGGTGTAAAGTAACAAGATACTGTGGATGTATAATTCAATACGCAGGCTACGGCTTTAGAATCGTATCGCTTGGCTGCGTTACGATGTCGTTCAGTCTCGGAAAACGTACTTTCGTGTATCACAATCGGAAAAAATTGTATTAATGTCCATGGCTTGCTTTCAGATATACGACTGTTGGAGTGGCGTAACGTAAGACCGGTGACCAGCTATATCTGTCCGAAATGCAACGCGGGCTTCCGGAGGACGTGGGATCTAATTAGGCATAAATGCGGTCAGACGCCGCGGTACGCGTGTCCGTATTGCCACAAAAAGGATAATTCGTCCTCGAACGTTTACAGACACATCAGGCGGTGGCATCCAAATCATCCTGTCGGTGTAAACAAAATGTTCTGAACGATCCCGTATAGCGGGATACCGATTATCGACTGATTAATATATTCCTACTGGCTATTTATATATATATATGAGAATAAATTATTCTGAACGATATGGCCAACGAGATTATGGCCAACGAGATACCAGTTGTCGACTGAAAATATATTGCTACTGGCTACTTAACATACGTGAGAATAAATTTCTCTTCAGATGTCTCGACGCAATCTTTGAATATAATTTTTTTTACGCAGTAATTCCTCTCCCATAAACCTAACACGTAGCACCTGAATTTCTAAGAATCTTATAATTTTGCTGTGTATATACACAGCAGTTGGAATTTTTTTTTACTTTTTACAAATATTTTAATTTTTTATTCAATATTTTTGTCGTTTATATTATAATGTTATAGCAATATTAATGCGCTGAAAAAATATTTTGGGGTATCAGTTGCAATTCCAGTTGTTTACGCTAAACATGATTATAATCTGAGTTGTCTAATTTTAACGTAAGAGCTTGCATGCAATGCAGTTATCGCAGGCATAAAATTATATGATTTATTCTTAAATAAACATATAAATGGACGGATAGAGAGCGATGACACGTGACTTTATCGCACAGTGCAGTTCGATGTGTCTCACATTTTGATTGTGTGATTATAACTCGATTATAGCTTCGAGTTTCGTGTGAAATAAATCGTATGGCTTCATTTATGTTGTTTTTTGACTTGTCGTATTCGTTTGTGACGCGTATGTAACGACCCATAGGAACGAGAACGATCCATGTTAATTTAGTATTTTGTACGCGTGGAGTATCAATTACACCACGTAGCGGACATGATTTTGTTTCCAGTCAAGAGAGAGAATTGACATCGATCGTTTTCGATTGACATCGATCGTTTTCGATTCCGAGCAACTGACCCATCCATCCCGTGAGCATCCTCGCAGGATAGACTCCGCTGATCCAGCTGAAGCGTGCGTTCGTTTTTATTAAATTAATCTTACTCGTCTCGACTATTTCGACGACACGGATACGCGCACACCCACGATCTCGGGGCGAGAACGAAAACCCGAGGAGCGAACCGCGCACTGTCTCCGTCGCTAACTTGACTCTTCGAATTTTTCAGGTGCCCGCCTGAACGCCTCCCGGAAACGGCGCAAAGTGTACTCCGTGAACAAGAGTCACTACTGCCCACGCTGCAATCGCGGCTTCACCCTGAAGAAGAACATGACGCGGCATCTGCGCCACGAGTGCGGCATGGCGCCCAAGTACCAGTGCCCGTACTGTGACAAGCCCTCCAAATTTACGCAGAACATTTACGCGCACATCCGAAAGTATCATCCCGGTCAGGCCTTGTGCTTCAGACGATTGTACTGAGCAGCTGTTGAACACGACGGCCAGAGACCGATCGTCCCATTTCTTCGTCATTCGCTTTCGTTCGAGTCATCTTTTGTTCCTCGGCAAACACAGACAGCGAAAATTGTGTGAAAAGGAAAACTCAATAAAATCCCTGCGAGTCGAGTTACCGTCCAGTCTCTGATCCCGCTTCTACAATAAAGTAAATTTAAAAACCGTTTTTATCTAAACGAAGTTTAAACGCAAAGCAGGAGGTCGCCGATCCGGAGATACTTAGCCGGATCAAACGAGTCCTCGTACTTCGCGTCGTGCTGGGTTCGCTTCGGCTTCTTCTAACCATGATGGTCGTTCTCGATTTCAGGTGCTGTCAGAAGGCACGTTCTCCGAGCGCACAAGCGATTCATCTGCAAGCGTTGCAACAGATGTTACGTCTACAACAGGGACCTGACAAGGCATCAGATGTACGACTGCGGCAGATCACCACGTTTCAAGTGTCCGTATTGCTGTCAGCGGGCCAAGTATCGCTCATCCATTTACAATCATGTACGAGCAATGCATCCCGAGATGCTCGTTACGACAGTGGATCTCGGCGGAGATTTCCGTTTCGCGTAAACGGCATCTGTAAAGAAATGCTGACTTTTAATTTTTGCGCGTGAAGCGATAAGGAGAGAGGTCTGCGATAAGGAGAGAGGTCTATCGGAGTGTAAATCTGGTGTTTTTTAAATCTTGACTGAATGTTTATATAGAATAATGTGACCCGTTGTCCATTTTGCAACGAGAAGAAAACTGAACGCTCGAATGGGCAATGATAGCGCTTAATTTACAATTATCTTGGCGTCTGTCATTGTATCGTTGAGATTCAACGTATCTGACATCATGATCCTAAATTTCTTCGTCTCGAATTTATCCAAGGTACATCCGTTGTCAAACAAAGAGATTTAATACATGCATATTATTATACATTCGTACGAGTGTGCTTTTATTTTTTTCCTCAACTGACATAATTTCGAAAATGAATAAAAGTATAAATAAGAAGCTCCCACGTATTTCTCGCGTCGATCTCTTCGGATTTCTTCATTTCGCAATGAATGTCGTATCGCTGTACAGTTTTCTTGTACTTACACCTTATCTTCTCCGTACTCGGAGTGTGCTTGAGTCCAACATCACGTTTGTCGTTTTGGTTTTACTTTTCAGGATAAAAAAAATTAACACAGGCGACCACGCAGGCTGAAATCGAATACAGCCGCAAAAGCGGGCTAACGCAGCACGCGAAACAGACACGTGTGTCCGTTTGTCGCTCTTAAATGTTTCCGTTCCGTCCCATCCCCGCCAGTGAACCGTCTCTGACTGACGATCAACCTGTGCTTTACAGCTTTCTACAGTCGTCCCTGCTACGTCGACATGGGTCTCGCCGTCACCACCGGTCACTGGCGCCGATTCCGTACCGCCAGATTAGGTCAGACCGCAGGCATCTCGACACCCGGTACCTACGAGTGCCCCCAGTGCCGCAAGACCTACAAGTGGTATCGCGGACTGCAAAGGCACCTCGAGTACGAGTGCGGCAAGATGCCGCGTTTCAAGTGCCCACACTGTACTTACATCGGCAAGCATCGGTCACACGTCTACTCGCACATCAAGAGCAATCATTACAATCGGCCCGTCTACGCCATCGACAGCCTTCAACAAGACTGAAATTGTTTGAATGAATTCTTTTCTCGAAATGGAATCTTAGCAGATCTTATACGATGTTTGACACGCAATTTCTTCGTTTAACACATGAATAAGTAGAATTTAATAAAAACTCCGTGTGTGATTCCATCATGTATATATAAATCTGTTTTATAATGTTGATGTTACGTGAGATGGGTCAGTGTAAATAAAAAGTCTCTCAGCTAATATTATTTAATATATCTTCGAGCATTAAAGACGTTTTAAAATTTATTATTAATAAATAAGATCGTTTAATATCTCAAAACCAATAAATATTGTACATAGTTTTGAATTATGCATTATTAGGTTCTACAAGACCTGCACAAAACTGTCTATATAAAAAGTAACAGAAGTCTTTTTACCCTCAGAAACGTAATTGTCCCGCAAAACGTTCCCTTCATCTTTCGACTTGTCTCTTTATGTTCTTATCGTGTGTATTTACTGTCGTGCTGTTTAATTTGATCTTGTTCATCGATATTGTTGTGGCAATCCCACAAGTGTTACTTCCAACGAAACAGATCCCTTCGGCGATATCTCTGATTGCGCAGCGAGATTGCATTGGGGAGAGTTCTTCACATGTGTTCGAGATGTATAACGCATTTACGACAAGTGTCGCGAAGCTCAAGTGGGAGCCTCGCTCTCACCACTTCCAGCGACCGGCGAGTTATCCTCGAGGGTCAAGGCGAGCACGAAGAAGTTCGCGCGCGGTTACTCGCCGTGCGTTGACGCGTTTCTTCCTCGCTAACCGGCTGCAAACTCTTTTTCCAGATCCGCTCCAGATGAAATGGTCCGTGCAAGGCTTCCGTAACGTCGACTACGTCGACTACCTCTTGCCACGCCATCAATGTCCGAACTGTGATCGCAGCTACAAACATCGTAGTCACATGATGCGGCATTACAAATACGAGTGCGGTGGTGCGCAGCGATTTGAATGCCCGTACTGCAAGCATCACTTGCGGCAACGTACGCACGTATGGACGCACATACGCACGTTTCATCCGGACCGTGAACTCTACTGCATCGACATCGCCACCAATACGAGGCTCTCTTGGCAGGAAATCCGTAATGACTGAGACAAATCGGTCACAGATGCCTTCAGTCGTTTAGAAAATTAAATATTTATTTAATTATGTCTAATGTGATATCCAGGATTGGATAAATAAGTAAGAATACAATCACTGTGGTGACACAGTGTCGACACTTAAAGTTAGTCTCGACGAACTGAAGTTACTTAAAACATAGTGATAATATGTGGATCATCAGAAAAACTTGAGGGGGTTTTTTGATCTTGAGAGACGAAATTAGACGTATAATTAAGAATTGTTTTAGGCATAAAAATTAAGATATAATTAAAAACTGATACATCATTCAAAACTACGTTCAATGTAAGGTAGAAAAAATTTTAATTATTTTATTTTTATTCCAATAAGTTGTTTTATTTGTTTTTTAAAATGTTTTTTTAGTAAAGCAGTTTTATACATTGCGTCACTTTATACTGTATATCTTGATCAATTTTTATTTTTTAAAAGAAATACTTTTATGGCATATTCTTAAGACTACAACTTTTCGCAAAATACAATTAAAAAAAAATTTTTTTGAAGTCTTAAGACCAGAAAACCCCCTTAATATTTTATTTATAAATTCAGTTTAGACAAAATGACAAAGAAATATTGTTTTTTTTATAGGAAATTTTATTTATAATTTTTTTCTTTCATGTGGATAAATTTTTATAACTTGGGAAAAGAATTAATAAATTAAAATTTGTATTTTGATAATAAT
This sequence comes from Solenopsis invicta, assembly GCF_016802725.1. Classification (NCBI taxonomy): domain Eukaryota; kingdom Metazoa; phylum Arthropoda; class Insecta; order Hymenoptera; family Formicidae; genus Solenopsis; species Solenopsis invicta. The sequence goes on from NC_052667.1 coordinate 26,532,300, forward strand.
TAGGTGAGGTTAAAAATTAAATAATTTAAAATTAATAAAGTTATTAACTTTTTAATTTTATTATTTAATTTTTAACTAGTTACTAGCCAATTCTGGAGATATCTAATTATTATTCAGGAAGCAAAATATCTATTTCATGTCAAAATGATGACAAATAATGAACTTATCACTAAGATATTAATTAACGTGTTCCAAAAAGAGAATTTATATTTGTATGTACTAGTTTTTATTTTATCTATTTTCTAAATTTACGTCTCTTTGTACAAGATGCAAATAAAATTGCCGTATTCTATATTTCGCAATGTAATTTCCGTGATACGTATTGCACATGTTAATTAAAAGTTTTAAGTAGATATATAAAATTTTAATTAATATGTACATTGTTACGGAAATTGAATTATAGAATATAATGTGATATGAGAATCATGACTGTCGACAGATGTATCAGTAATTATTTAATTAAACACTTAGAACACTTTATAAAATAAATCGGTTACTTGAAGAAACTTTCAAGATACTTTGTACAATGAGAGTTTAAGAGAATAGCCTCTTGAAAAATGTGAGTTATAAATGAAGAACATTAGAGGTATTAAATTATTTATATATAAAATATTGAATTTTTGGTATTTATATTAATGTGTTCTTAAGCTCAAACTGCTACTCTAGAATTGATAGAAATGATCGTATAATCGGTGCCAAAAAGGTTGTAACATTTTTTTTCAGTGATCTTCGACGCACATCCGATATCATAAGAATGTTTATTTTCTAGTTTCTTTAGATAAATAAATTGTCTTGTTGAATGTTATGTGTGTTTCGAGGATTCCTGAAAAGAAATTATTTAGGAGAATTGTTTCAACAATTTTTACATCGACTATAATAAATATTATCTTCACAATGAATATCCTTCTACCACAAAAATTTTCGCTGTTCCAGCATTATAATTGTGGTAGATTTTTTTCACGACAATCCTGTGCTCGTCTCAAGTGTGTTTCATCACTTTTAGGTCATAGATCAATATGAAACATAATTGCATTTTACAAATCACGTGTCGTTTGCTGAACGAAACGAATCTACGTTGTGCTATCAATAAATATGTAAAAAAAATGTATAAATATATTATGCACAAACACGGCTGTTGATCGAATTTTAAACAATGAATTTAAGTGTCTTCGAATTAAAAATTATCGCAATTCAAGCCGTGATTGCACACAAAATATTTTATATGACAGTTCTTTCTTTATTAGAAAATGTAATAAAGCGTTTACTGAATTTGCGATCTTGCGTGCAATAAAGACAACAATTATTTGAGTGATATCTTTCTCTTTCCTCTTTTTTTTTCTTCGTTTTATGTGAAATAATGAACTTGACAGTTTTAATTTTACGTAACAATAATATTTAACGAATAATCTCGTGATTTTTATGTATCGATGAGGGAGTGCTCTGAGTCTAACATCAATTTGCAGGACACGTCCATCACGAGAGAAAGCGAAGATCGAACTTATTACTAAAACGCTTCCACTTTTTCATGGGTTTCAGATAATTCCTCCAAGTGGAGGAGAAATCACGATGTTTATTCGGAACCAGATGATATCAATAAGCGAAACTTCGAGTGTCCGAGTTGTGGCAATCTGTACAAGTGGAAGAAATCGATGCTCGCCCATCTGCGCCATCAGTGCAAACAGCCGCCGAGATTCGAGTGCACGTATTGCCCGATAAAAAATTATCAGAAGGGTCATATTATACGTCACTTGCGCGTGCATCACCCGCATCTATCAAAGGTGTACTTGGATCGGAAGTACAACACCATGTTCCGGCTCTGATTAAGTATGCGCTTACCCTCGCGTATCATGATTGTTATGTTCAATAAATTAAACAACTGGATCTCCAACTGAGTGATTAATTTGTAAATCGTCCCCATCATCGTCCCACACTGACATCTATTTACTCCATTTTTGCCTTACCAAAAAATATAAATTTATGTTTACTAGATTCTCAATTAATTCATTTAATTAATTGCCGCTTCTATCTGCAGGTACGGATGCGTTTCTTGATACTAGCGATATCTCTTGTTATTCCAAGACCAAAACGTTTTTGTCAGTCAACCTTTTTTGTAATATTAGCATCATGCTAGACACGTAGTTGGTATATAAATGATTTATTTACACGTGTAGACGAAGACGGAAATGCTGAGTACGTGCAAGGTCACGTTGCGAGGAGCGTCTTTCAGATTTAATCAATTTTCATTATGCATTGCTTGTTGGGGGAATCCGATGATGCAGCCTAAGCCGAACGGTCGACGATCATCGTAAAAACTTTTCTTTCTCGCGCGCACTCGAGCGTCCTTCAGCATCTTCGTCTCCGTGTTTCAGGGCTCCACGTGGTGTCTCCGTTCGGGCCGAACATGATCTGCAAGTATCAACCGGGAGTGGACGGCAAGCTCAATTCCGAGGTGTGCAGAAAATCGAGGATACGTACGCGTAAGGTCAGCGCCGACAACATGAAGCCGTTCCAGTGCCAAAAATGCGGTCGTGGCTTCACCCTGAAGAGGAACAAGGACCGCCATGTGAACTATGAGTGCGGACACGAGCCGAGGTTTCAGTGCCCCTACTGCGGCCTCCGCAGCAAGCAAACGTCACCGGTCTATGCTCACATTAGGAAGAAACATCCGGAAGAGGAGGTATTTATCTTCGACATGAAGCTCTGAGCACGACAGGAAGATCGCGATGTTTCCAATTCCACACATGATCTCGAGCAACTCAAGTGAATTCTGTCTTTCCACTGGGCTCGCTTTCTACCGCGATCTTCGTGCATCATTGAAGAAAAATGTTTCTCAATTTCGCTTGTTACTGCCATTTTCTTTTCCGTAAGAGAAGCGGGTTTTGATTTTGTGTATATAAATGCTTCATTTTAATTACAATAATAAATCGATGAGCGTAATTATGAGTAAGTAATTAATTTTTGTTAGTTTTTATTAAATTAATTTATAAATTAGTAATATGTTATTAAATAATTATACATAATTTATTATTAATTATATATATTTAATTGAATTAATTACACATGTTATTTAATTCAATGAAATTTAAGTTAAATGAAATATTAATGAAGAGGCTGTGATTTAATCTGAAAATAAATCTGAGAATGATACTTTCTCTTCTATATAACGATATAGAATTCTATATTGTTAAATATTGTTAAACTTGATTAAATATCGTTGACGTAAATCTTTTTATTGAAATTAATTAGAGCCCGAGTTTTTCTTAGTCATGAAAAATGTTTAATCTGACTGAGAAAAATGCTCACGAATGGCTGGTACCATGCGTGTTGAGAAACTATTCTACGCCACTCAGACTTTGCCAAGCGACGACCGAAGCCATTCATCGGAAGAGGATCATCGAGAGATTTTAACTTTCTAAAAGAAGAGAATAATTCGCTTGTACGTTGTTTTGTAAAATAAAAGTTTATCGCAATTATTGCAATCATCAGTCTAATGTGAAACTCATGGATTTTTAACAATGCGGCTAGGCATTAATGCCATTCTTGTTCACACCTTTTACAAGTATACGATCAGCCATCACGGCTGCACGGATCTTTCATCACCCGAAGACGACACAATCCGGCGTTTACAATTCCGATTTTTCTAATAGATCTCTAGTTACGTAGATTCGCGTAAGCATTAAGAATCACGCGTAGCGATTTTATATTCCAATTTTAGACAGCATTTTCGTAAACACACCGTGCTTCTGCGTCACCGTAGCCCGCGCGATGAGAACATTGCTGAATACAGATTCATCAGGAAGATATCCGCGGTTTTCAAAGGTATCCTCACTAATGCAAAGCATGAATATTAATCCGGCTTACCTTCCAATTGTTCCTACGTCGAAGGCAGCTCGAAAGTTCCTTACGACTTTCGTACTGGTTCTTTCGAATTTTTCTACCTTTCGCGCGCCCCCCTCCAAATACGGTAAGCTATTGCGTCTTATTAACTGACCGACTTTGAAGTTTCAGGTTTTTACGCACCGATTCCGCAGCTGGATCTGAACTTCGTATTGCAATCCTGCAAGGACTTCAAAGTCGAAAGCAGCAATAGGGACTTTGACCAGAACTGCCCGTCCGTGTCAAGGATGAATTACTTCCCTCATAGACGCGTGAGAAATACTTACTGTTCGAAGGGCGCGTTCACCGGCACCGGCAAGAAGCTCTACAGCTGTCCTAAATGCGGCAGTTGCTTCACTGTCAAGGGCAATATGACCAGGCATTTCAGGTTTGAGTGCGGTCAGCCGCCGCGCTTCCAGTGCCCCTATTGCGAGTTTCGCAGCAAGCAGACGTCCAATGTGATGTCTCACATCAGGGCCAAGCATCCCGGTGAGAAAGTCGTCGTAGTGGACCTCAAAGAGGGCAAATAGAATAGAAGAATGGCCATGCGGGACTTTGCAATCTTGCGTGAATACAGTGATTTTCACGGCTCGAAATGAGTGGGGAACCGCACTCGTGCGAATGAAACGAGTCGTTTGGGAATTCTGAATTTTCACCGAACAGGCGAAAACCTCTCGCGTGACACGCTTCTCGAGCGAGTCGTCGATCGCGCAATCGTTATTCGAGAATAACGTCTGAATAAATCGAACGTGTAATTACTACTCGTGATTCTGTACGACGATACGCCTCACGAACGTCCTTAGCTATTAAGAGTTTCACGAGCGCGGTGCGGTTCCTACGTTGTCGGTCGCACGATGTTTAATCAGATGTCGCGTATCGATTGCAACATCAGGTGCAACAATCGGGGGCAGGAGCGCGGATATTCGTTAGAAATCACTTAATCGTATGATAAGACGCAATGTGACGACTTGATCGTGGCGGTCTGCTGATGAAGCGAGAAACAGTGAACCGTGTAAGATTTGTAGCGGCTGGAATAGTGGGACTCAGTATTATCTCGTCAGATATTCTCTCCGTCTTTACACGTTACGAAATATCTCCATGCTTAGCAATTAATAAGCCGGCGCGCGGAGCTTCTCGATGTGCTACGTGCGAATTATGATGTTCGGGAACTGATGCGTTACATTAGTTGGCGGCCTCGGCGATGTGAGGCGCTTTCGAAGTCTTCGACGCGAAAAAGAGCGAGTCTTCAACGCGAGCACATTTCGAGTTCCAGCATTCGCGCGCTATTCAATAAGCAATCTTTCGATTATTAGAGGCTTTAAGAGAGTCGTATGTTTTTTAAAACGTAGACGTATATCTTTAAAGATTCAGGTTGTGAAGTTGACGATGGGACACGAGGAAACATTTGCGTGCGTCTAAATGTACCAGGATCAATCAGACTAGATAAGAACGCCGGGTGCGACCGGCGTGCGTGTTATCATTAGCGAAGAATTTGTCGATTTTACAATCGACAAATCGGAATTGTTATCGATGGTGCGCGACGCTCCAAGCGATCGCAGTCACTCGTCACGAAGACTGAATTGTTACTAACAGGAGCAGAAAGTCTGACGAAGAGAACAGGGTTTTAAGCGGTCGGAACAAACGTAGTTATCTTCTGTTTGATCACGATATAGAATCACGCGCTGCCGTGATTTTGCTCTTAACATGAAGACGCATCGGTATACCTCTGGGACACCAATAGCAATCGATAATATAGGATATATTTCACCTATCAAACATCGCGAAAGTAGATTGAAGTGTTGCTCTTCATGTATCGCGGAAACACAAGTTTATCACACGTTTGGTTCTTTCGCGATTCGATTGTCGCGGCACGTGCCTGCTTTCATTTTTGCATCCGCGCGGATGGAAGGGTTTCTTAGAGACACGAAACACGTTAGTGGCCGACTGTTTTTGTTGCTGTGATATAATTATTCGTGTAGCTATATAAGTGTATTCGATTATAAGTACATACGCGACGACAGCTATGTATTGAACATTGTTATCCTTCGTCGCGCATAGAAACGATTGTTCTTCATACGTTCCGTTAAGTTTTCGGATTAAGTTTTTTGCGTATATTTTAGGATGTCGAGCAAGTTTTCGCGAGCAAGGGATCCCATTCACACGGGGTATTTTGACGGACGCAGACAATCCTCGGGACTGTCAGCCCCGTGTTCGAGCTTCGTACGACGTACGTCAAGATACCCCAACGATTCCTGGCCGATTAGGAACGCAACGTGTTTTCAACGTATATCAATAGCGATTTCCTGCGGTACGTTTTATGATCGTATATCGTCGCTGTGGAAATGTAATATAAAAATAAATTGATGTTCGGACACCCTACTTGCCGAATGTGCGTCAGAATTTTTTTCCCCGATATGTCCCATGAGCCCCTTCAGTCAGTCCTCCCTCTCGAGCAACACGTTACTTCAACTAAAACGGGGATGTAGGATCTCATCTGATGAATCTGTCGTAGCTGCACGGTGAACGATCTACACGTGGTGTTTGCGGCCGAAACTAACGACGGATACCTCTCCTTACCTTTCACGACTGTGAGGAACGTGCTTGACGTCTATCAACCAAGTTTTCTACCAACGTATCCGATTACTCCATCCGCGTGCCACGAGACTAATATCACTGAGCAATAATCCAGTAACCTTTTTACCTGCATTTGTGTGCTTTGCATCAATGATCCTTGCACCTATTTAACAAACCACTTTTCCCAAGGGCCAATGACAAGTATTCTTCTGTAACTTTCCCTTTTGTATCACTTGTAGATCGACTGTCTTATTAGTTACCTCTTTCAGTTTTTTTTTATTTTTTTTTTATTTTTTTTTTTAAGGGAAAGATTAATATTCGTTTGATAATAAACATGTAGATAAATGATGAACTTGTCGATGCGCCCGATGTCAGAAGCTACTAGACGTAGCGATCCGGACTAAGTCTCACAATTCGGTTTTTGTTTTCAGATCTTCTCATGGTGGACTCCTTGGCGAGGTTCGTAGGTCTCGAAGAGTCTCACGTACTTCCCCAGTCTCAGAAGCCTCTCTACTATTGCCCTAAGTGCCTGCACGGTTTCACTCTGAAGAGTAATCGCAATCGCCACTTCAGATACGAATGCGGTCACGAGCCCAGGTTCAAGTGTCCTTACTGCGAACTGCGCAGCAAACAGACGTCGCAGATCTATAGTCACATCAGGAAAAAGCATCCCGCCGAGAGAGTCTGGGTCGTCGATCTGAAGTCTTAACGAAACGTGCAAATCACAATTTTGATCGCGAACACTGTAATATTATTATTGTACAATATTTTATTTTAAGCATAATAAACACGACCTCCGCATTACTTCCTGTCTTCACGATTTTGATGGCGATCTTATTTCTTGCTCATTTCTTATTGCGTGCTCATCTTTACGGAGTTTCACTTTCAGGAACAGATTGCCGACGTTATGGGCACGTCTGCTTATTAACTACGTTTCCAGGTATGAATATATAATGTATAGGAATTCTTAATCAAAATTTCCTCGCTTATTTCCAGCTTTTTTCAGATATTTGATGTTTATATTTGTGATACGCATATAATTTATGTCAAATGCATCGCGCGACATCCGTAAAAGTTGATAATAAACTTTATATCAACTAATAATACTGAATTGAAGCTGGGTGATATTGTTTGTGTATTACGCTCACGCACGATATTATCTTTTGTTTGTACAAGTCATCATTACATTACACATATTTTAATGTTACACATATGCAAGAGAGATAAAATCGATAAAAATTGCTTCAATGCAAATATTAAGTTTTTTCTTTACACGAAAAAATAATAAAAGCATTGGCAAATAATGTATTATTGAAAGTTCAAAAAGTGAATTGATTAGCCGCGTATGGAAGGAACAATTTTGCTGAAATACAGATTTGAAAATAATTATATTGAACCATCAAAAAATTTATATTGGACATTTATGCTGATTGCTAGAATATCAAAACTTTGTGCAGCAGCGTTATCATGCTTGAATGTCTTACATAATAATTTTGATGGTCCAACATAAAATTATTTTCTGATTTGTATCTAGCTAAATTTTTAGATATTCCAATAAAATTGTTTTTTCCCTATGAAAATTCTATTAGCTAATCGGTTTTTAATAAATGAACATCGTTATCAAAATGTGTACATTGTTTTAGGTTATTTTCTGCACAATATTTATTTACAACATAGTTTCAATTCGATCAATTTAAACGTATTACAAGTACACATTGCATCAAACATTTGCTTTTCAAAACGAACGTCATATTCATTATTCCGATAGTGATCTTTTCTTGGCCTGTTGGTAGCTCGTCAACGATTATCCACGGTTTCCTTCTAATTGTTCCATTATTTGCTTTCAGATTATCTATACGTAAATTATGGGATCGATTCATACGACTCTACAAAGTCCAACGCGAGCCAGAGCGCGAGGAAGTGTCCCATTCGACGGCGAGGTTTTAATCATACGTGCCCGAAGTGTGGTAATGGTTACACCGTGATTAAGAGTCTCAGACGGCATTTGCGCTACGAGTGCGGTCTGACCCCGAGGTTCAAGTGTCCTTACTGCGAGGTGCGCAGCAAGCAGACATCGCAGATCTATAGTCACATCAGGAAAAAGCATCCCGCCGAGATAGTTTGTGTCGTCGATCTGAAGTCTTAACGAAACTTTCAAAATCACATTCTTAACCACGAGCAGTGTAATATTATTTTTGTACGATACTATTATTTTAAGCGTAATAAATATGACCTCCGCATTACTTCCTGTCTTGACGATTCTGATGGCGATCTTATTTTTTAACTCATTTCTAATTACATGCTCATCCTTTCGCAGTTTCACTTTCAGGAACAGATTGCCGATGTTATGGGCACGTCTGCTTATTGACTACGTTACCAGGTACGAATATATATTGTATAAGGCCGTAGGAATTCTTAATCAAAATTTCCTCGCCCATTTCCAGCTTCTTTGAGATATTTGATGTTTGTATTTGTGATACGCACATAATTTATGTCAAATGCGTCGCGCGACATCATAAAAGTTGATAATGACCTACGTATCAACTGATAATACTGAATTGAAAGTGGGTGATATCGTTTATGTATTACATTCACGCACGATATTGCTTTTTGTTTGTACAAGTCATCATTACATCACACATATTTTAATGATACATGCAAGAGAGATGCAAATATTGAGTTTTTTCTTTATACGAGAGAAGAATAAAAGCATTGGCAAATAATAATGTATTATTGAAAATTCAAAAAAGTGAGCTGATTAGCCGTGAAGATTCTATTATCTAATTGGTTTTGAATAAACGAACATCGTCATTAAAATATGTATATTATTTTAGGTCATTTTCTGCACAATATTAGCTATTACAATATAGTTTCAATTCGATCAATTTAAACGTATTACAAGTACACATCGCACCAAACACTCGCTTTTCAAATCGAATGTCGTATTTGTGCCCGATAACTATAGTGATCTTTCCTTGGCCTGTTGGTAGCTCGTCAACGATTCTCCACGGTCTCCTTCTAATTGTTCCGTTGTTTGCTTTCAGATTATCTATACGTAAGTTACGGGATCGGTCCATACGATTCAACAAAGTCCAACGTGAGCCAGAGCGTCAGGGGGTCGCCGATTCGACGGCGAGGCAGTGGTCGCCGTAATCACGTGTGCCCGAAGTGCGGTAACGGTTACACCGTGATTAAAAGCCTGAGACGGCACTTGCGCTACGAGTGCGGTCTAACCCCGAGGTTCAAGTGCCCTTATTGCGGCACTCGCAGCAAGCAACGCGGCCACGTGAGCCAGCACATACGCAGGAAGCACTCCGGTCAACGCATTTACATCATTGACTCACCCTGATGAGGCCTCACTCCAATACACCCGCTCTAACGAAACGTTCTTCTCTTCCTTTGGCGACGCATAGTCTGACGATTTTATTTTATTGTTCTCGGTTTTTATATCTCTTTCGGCATGTTCGACTCGTCGACACTCTCTTCTCGTGCAGTGTTACATGTAAATGTAATTATCGTTTTGTTAATTGTGTACTTGATAGAATAAAGCGTTTCCATGATACTTTGCTGATTCTCGAAATAGCCTTTTCATTTCCATTCACTTTATATACTTCAAATGCTTATATTGATAGCTCCTCGGGATAGTCTGGACGCACTACTCCGCCGTGGTTTGCCGACGCGCAAGCTGAACAGGTAACGGAGATCTTTGCGCGAGCTTGAACTCCTCAGGGTCAGGTGACGGGATTAATTCGCGATAACACTCGCAAGCGTCTCCATGATCTTCTCATTTTTATCTCTTTCTCCTTTCGGGATACGCGTATCTTGATTATCCAGCTAACTTTGTGCCCTGTCGATTTTTTTTTAGACGCGAAGATGATCAAGCTGGAGACCAGTCTGGAGAGCATGTGTTCGGTGGTGCTGGAGGAATCCCAAAGCTTTGACTACGAGGATGACAAACCGCTCCACTCAACGAGGAGACGCCGTGGCAGACACGTACAAGGCGACATCGAGAGGCACACGTGCTCGCGATGCTCGAAGAGCTATATACATGCGTGGCACCTGAATAGACACACAAAGTTCGAGTGCGGCCAGGAGCCAAGAGTCCAGTGCCCTTACTGTTCCGCTAAGATGAAGCAACGCGGTCACGTTTACAGGCATATCCGCCAGTGTCATCGCGGTCAGAACGTCTATGTGATCGACCTGAACTGAGAATTCACGAAGATGAGATCGATAAGTCCCAGTATGGCGAACCAGCACCGGTGTGGTTTCGAACCTGCGACACTAGTGCTGATTCGTCAATCCTCATCGTACTTATTGAGCAACAATTTCGCCAATCCGCGTAATCGTTTCGAAATTGGCCTTATATTGCGATTTTTTCTTTTTCATTACGATCTTGTTTGTCTATTTTTTAATGCACTCGTCGAAACGAGAGAATTCCTTCGTAAGCTGCGTGATTCCGAATTTGATATTCATATTGTTTCCGAACGACGCATACAGTAATGAAGAAGTCTCGAGTAAATCTCCGTGTCTGAGATGAGGGGATGATGGGGATTTTGTATCTGCCGTAATATGCTTATTACAGTATGATTGCCGATATATCTAGTCATCATGATCAGAATTTAGGCGGGATATAGAGAAATGATGAATGACAGAGGAACGATAAAATTATAATAATTTTATCTGTATTGTCTCTTGTATCTTATCTCGTTATCCAAAAAGAAAAACGAATAAAATACGATATTTTTTCATTCAATTCAAATAAAGTCATTTCTCTGATAAATTATTTACCTATTTTGTCCGTACTATAAATTACGAATCGAATAAAACAAGTCCGCATTGTTACCATTTGTTACTTTCTTAAGAATGCTTGATTATGCCGACCTGGATGCTTCTCAATATTTTTCATACCATCGTTTGGATTATGTGTAACTAATGTATTCGATCTGCTAAGTCAAACTTTTTTCTGAATTGCTACACTTCGAACAGAGGAGCGATAGAATTAGCGACCTAGTTGCAACGATACTTCGTCGTCCATTTAATGATGCTAAATAATTTTGATAATCTGAGCGATTTCATACACGTTTGTGGGTGTAAACGAAAGAAATGGTGCCCACATTGTCATGGCGCGATGTTTAATGTATATGATCTATAAGATTTATAAGAAAGTTACACATCACACGTATAAAGAGTCTAACAGAGAGCAAAAGAGGATGTATGATCTATCTATTTTTATTATTATATATTTTCGTACTACATGCTTGTGCATTTACGTAAATCAATGATTAATATAAATAAAATATCTGTATAATTCAATAATGTGTCTTTGCCATCGAATATACACTTATGGATATTTGATTTCGTTATTTAATTACAGAGAAAGATTAATTAATTGCGTATTCTGTCAATCAAATTGGACGAATGTTTGTAATAATAAGTTCTGTAAGACAAAACGAGCAAGAAATATTTGGTAAATTGTAAAACAAATTGCTTTTATCATTGAAAATTTGTAAATTTTCCACAAATTGGTAGAGTTGCAGGCTCAAATATTTAAAATTTAGGAAATCATTGTTTTGTGATCTTGACAATCCGCGCCATATTATATTGCATATGAAAATGGTCTTGCCTATCATTCGTCTTGCATTTAGTCTCGCATTTATCGTTTATTTGTAATTATTCAAATAATATAGCGCAAACAATAAAACAAGAAATGCATTTTTCTTTCTTTCTTTCTTTCTCTCTCTTTCTCTACTTTAATTATTACTTATATCTTCACATAAATGCAGCTACCGCATCTTTTTTCGTAACTAACGCCCCCCGTTTTCTTCTTCCTCTCGCTTGCAGTGCCGACGGTACCGCGCATGATTATGCCCAGGAACCTGCAACATCGGCTCTATTCACCAATGATGTCGATGAAGGACTTGACGCTCTGGATGGCCAAGCAGAGCGGCGGGAATGTAATATTTCCGTACCGCTGTGAGAGATGTGGCAAGGGTTACCAGCATCGTGGCACCTTGCTGAGACACACGCGACACGAGTGTGGCAAAGAACCTCAATTCAAGTGCCCGTATTGCGCCCACAGGACGAAGCAACGCGGCAATCTGTACCAGCATATCCGCACCAATCATCCCGGGAAGAATGTCTTCTCTAGCAGTATCTAGTGCTCGTAAATCGCACGCTCACGTTACCATTTTCGCGGTCTTCCTCAATTATTCAATTTCTATTTTGTACTCAGCGACTTTATATATACGCGCGAATTAACGTGGCTAGAGTTAGAGACACGGTTGCAGTTACCATTGAGATTAAATTATATTATGAATATTGTGCGAATTAACTTGTATCATAAAATAGAGATGTGCGAATTATTTGAATACCAATTGAATGAAATAGGATTTAGATAATTTGATTTAGATATGAATCTGTGATTTGAATCTCAGTTATTCGAATAATTCAGATTCAAATCAATTTTAAGGATTCCGAATACGAATCAAATTTTATTTTTTTTAAATTTTATATAATTAATATTATTTTTGTTGCATAGAAATTTTTTGTTACTTATATTAACAGTAAATAAATAAATTAAAAGTTATGTTTCAACAATTTGATTCAATGCAAAATCAAGTAAACTTCTTATTTAATAAGCTTCGTACATCTCTAGTAACAAGTACATTAGTGCAATTGCAATAATGGTTTTTATAACTTTATGTTTAGGCAATTACTCATTTCTTTGCGTCGATGACATTCCTCTACGGGCGTGTTCTAGATTATCTACATTAGTATTAGTCATAAGAATAGATGCGTTGCTCTAATATATCTAATTAGATTTGTCAATAATGCGATTTAAAACGGAAGATAAACGGACAGACGATTTTGTGCTAGAGTCACATACTTTTGTTTTAAAAACGATTGAGGCTTCAACATTTAATGCAAAATCCATTCCGTGTGTTATCTTCCTTTTTTTTTCTTATGCATTATATTCGATATCATTGTTCGTGAATTTGTAAATATTTGCCAAATTTTACACAATAAATGAATTGGATCATTTTTTTTCTCTCTACGAATTTATATGAACAATCCTGCATGAGTCCAATTACTGTATAACATGTTAAATCATAGGTGTTTATTTACAAAAACATACTCTACGGCGCTTTGTAAAAATTACTATTAGCTTTCTACTTGTTAACAACGTTTTCTTCAAAACGAAAATGCTTAATTAAAATTAATATAAAACTTTTATATTTAATTAATTTTTATTTGAAGGACTTGTTTTTCGTAGATATAAGTTAAATTTTATTAAAAAAATTGAACTAGCTCTAACGATTTATTATACACAATAGGAGTAGAAGAAGACGACATTTTATGCTGTGGGGTATCTTGCATTTTCACTCATGCGAACAAAATATTCGAAAGTTTCCATGAGTTGGACTCATGAGTCGACATTAAATGTTGTTTGCCCCGAAATTTCCGTGACCACTTTTACTAACCATCGCATTTTATCTTTTTTCAGGGATGATAGCTTGGCAAAGTATCCATCATTATCACCAGAATCAGATGACTAGTCAGCACAAAATTCTGCACAATTCTAATTACGCGAACCCGAAGATTTCCCAGTTAAAATTCCCCAGTTATCTCGACAAGAAACCAGGTTTTTTCGAGTGTCCGAATTGCGGCAAGTATTACCGTTGGCTGAGGAACATGAGGAGTCACTTGAAGATCGAATGCGGCAAGGATCCGAAGGAGTGTTGCCCTTATTGCCCGCATCGCACTAAATACAAGAGCAGTCTGCATAAACACATTCAGAGAATGCATCCAGAGAGTAATTTCGCATAATTTCACGAAAACTTTCCTTCGTTTTTTTTATTGATTATTGTACAATTGATTTCTAATTATAATATTAAAAACGATTTATGCACTAGTTATTAATTGCACATGTACATGTGGTGAGGTAAAAACAATGAAAATTATTTATCGTGATTTATCAGGGTTTTTTAAAATAATTATTTATTAAAAGAGCCGTCTGTTATGCTTGAAGTCGTTCGACAAGCATTGGCTTGAATGTTGTTTATAATTATTATAAATCGTAATTATTGTAAATCTAGTCAGTTGAAATGAAATTAAATAATATTAAATAAGTCGCTGATAGAGTCGTAGAGTGTTCTTTGTGTTTCAATGTCCCTACAAACTCCTTTAAATCATAATTAACTGCAAGATCATCTTGTCGTCAATGATATTTGCCGATGACATTTTCAGGATTGATTTGTCGATGTTGCAGATACGGGCAATTTTACATCCAGCTGAAGAGTCTGAAAAAGCATTGAGTGATCTGTCACCGAGTCAACAATGCTCGTGCTGTTCGCACAAAACAAGAGAGGAATATGATGTTTCATATTAAGAAGAAACAATTGCTTTTCCATAAATAAAATTAAAATTTTTTAAAAATTCCCATAAGCATGACATTCTTCTTATAAATTTGCATAGCATGGATCTAAAAGACTTGTACGTTTTATTGAGGGAAACTTTGCTATACAGATTTAATTTTATCGTATTTTAAGCCCTTTTCCTTAGGAACAAATTTATTTTAAATATATGCTTAGTTTATGATTAATTTATTAATCTAAGAAATTAAACAAGTTTTATGATTAAAAACGCATCTTGCCAGATCTGACAAATCCATGCAATATTTGAATTAAAAAGGTTTTATTTTAATTCTCTGCTAAAAAAATGTCATCTTAATGAAATAAATTATTAATGCAATTTTGAAAGTTTAACTTATTTATTGTAGATTCATGTGAAAGCTTTGGTTTGTTGGCAGAATCGATTCGGAATTGGCACCCTTCGAAGATTTGCACGATTTCATCAATAATAATATATTAACTAGTCAATTAATATATCAAATGTGTATTTGTTTTATTTTTGTTTCATTATATTTGTCTTTTCTTGCTATTAAGCACTTTGCACAACTTCATCGCGACACATCTGCTGAAAATCATCAAGCATATACTTATATATATATAATTTTTGTATTGTTCTTTACAAGTAAAGATATTAAATAACGAGTTGGAGGAATCTATGGAGGATTAATCCATGAGTCTCGCATATTATTGTTAGCTGCTGAAATATTCTTCCGCAATTTTAAGGAAAAATTTGATTTTAAACAAAACAAAGTCAAATACATAAATTCATAATGATTAATATTTCGTGTGCAAAAGAGTGCTTCAGAAACATGTTTTATTGTATGTCACATGCTGTTATTAATTGTGAGATTGCGTCTACCAAGCACCCTGCAGATAGAAAGACACTCGCTGGAAAACATTCTCGTTCGCATCGTGGGAAAATTCTCCGCGGGTTATCCCGCGCGACTGTGAAGCGATTTTTTTCACTGACTAGTATTTCTGTTGCAGGTGTCAAGTACGCGTGCCAATGGTGCGGACGAAACTTCTCGTGGCCGTCGAGTCTGCGACTACATCAGAAAATGGCGTGCGGTAAACCGCCGAATTTCTACTGCACTGTCTGCGATTACAAGTCGAACTTCAAAGGCAACCTCAAGAGGCACCTGTTTTGCAAGCACAATATAGATTTGTATTGATACACGCGCGACTAGACGATTATGCGTGTTCTTTTTTTCAAGTGATCGACCCTTATCTTCGTCAAAAGAAGAAAAAGAAGATTATGTGTAAAATAAATACACTTGCTGCAACATGCCCTATGATGATCTTCCTTTTGATCCTTTAATTTCTTTTTGATCGTAGTCGTAGTTATGTAACTGGACACATTGGTTTTCTCGCGGATTACTTCTGTTTCAGGTGTCATATGTAGCGAAAAGTGTACGAGAACGGAGGAAGTAAGTACGTATGTACAGGAAGGCAATCGCACGTGTGTTAGTTTTTTTTTTTTCCTCGAGATATCGAAGAAGCGCTTTTCGAGACGATCGACCATGCGGATTTTCTCAAGACGTTTTCTCACTTTCGTAACTACGCTCGCATTTCGGATCATTTCGAATCCGAAGAGAGGATGCGTTTCGCCCTCGACGCTCGAAAAGCGCCGTCTCGTTAGATGGATCATCCCGGAGGACGTCTTCGCGGAGGATCCATTCCTGACTTGCTCAAGGCATGCGCTTCGATGTATAGAGACTATCTTGGTTGCGTTCGACGCTTGTTATCGCTCGACTCCTGGGCCCTAGACGGGTTCGTCCTCATCGTCGGGGATGAGACCCCGATCCTCTCGCGGTCTCCGTGATCGAGCTCTAACGAACGCTTCTCTTTTCAGATGCGCCCCTCTTTCCGATCGTGAGGCCGCGGCTGCACGTGTGCCCCCGCTGCGGTCAGATGTACTCGTGGGCGTCGAACCTGCGGAAACATCTGAAGATGGGCTGCGGCATGGTCACCTTCGAGACGCACTTCTCCTGCCAGTACTGCCCTTACAGATCGAGGATCGAGGCGAGCTTTCTCAAGCACCTGCTCTCGGTGCACAACATCAAGTAGAGCGATGACACCCCCCGTATATCTCGCCGACCGACGTCTTCGATTCTTCCGTAATCGCGACGTCTCCGCGTGGGATTCGTCCGAGGCTCTTCTCGCGATCGAAATCGACGAGGAAGCCAATATCTTCGACGATTCTTTCGCAGAAAGAAGAGCTTTGCCACGATCTCCTTGAGATAATAACCTTTTAGTCGAATAATATCGGATAATCAACGCCCTGCGGAACTGTCCTCCCGTAGCTTCCCACGCTATGTTCTTATCTGATAGGATGCTCGCGTATTCGAACGAAAATTGGTGCGTTGCTTTTCGAGGACGAGGAGCTAAAAACGTCAGTTCGCGTGATGTGGCCGAAGCAGCGAGTGTGCACCGCGTTTATGTCCGATTGCTTTGAAGCTTATCGGAGCGTCGACTCGAAAACGTAAGACGTCGTATGTAGTTGTAATAT
Source organism: Solenopsis invicta (assembly GCF_016802725.1). Lineage (NCBI taxonomy): Eukaryota > Metazoa > Arthropoda > Insecta > Hymenoptera > Formicidae > Solenopsis > Solenopsis invicta. The sequence continues at coordinate 26,549,670 of NC_052667.1, forward strand.
GACACGTCATATCAATGATCTTACATGGTCTAACAATTAGTGTCGTACTATAGACTCTGTGTGATGTCGTCATTGACGTTCGAAATACCGCGAGAGCGATCTTCGACTGTTTTAGCTTACATATAAGTTGTGCTTGCGACGTTCGTCGACTCTCGGGAGAGGGGATAGGGGGAGATTTATTTTATTTCAGATATTATCTTAGGCCCCAACGTGTGGAAGTGTTAGGGCTTAGCTTCTTTCATTTGCAGAAATCGTTCGTCAACGTGAGGAAAGTCACTTTGTAGACGTAATTACGATTAATTGAGTGAACAAAATCTAGTCTAAAGGCTGTTTTTTTTTCCGTAAGATTTCAGACGAATTAGCTCCGAGCTACAGTTCGGAGATAAATATGGATATTGCTTTTATGTGATTTAATACAGAGTGGTAGTTCTCTTTAGGTATTTTGCTTAATATTAAGTAAAATGTGCAATTATAATTACACGCTAATTGCAGTCTGATTTTAATTGACGAAGGTATACTCGCATCAAGAGTGATCAAAATTTTGTCGAACAACTCCGTTCATTCGAATTAATCGATTGTATCTCAGCTTTTGGAAATCCAATAATCTCCAGTTTTAACGAAAGATTTTCGTTACTTTTACAGATAGGAATCTTTCATATTCCGAAGACTTTTCTACCTATGCGCATTTCTGTCGAAGGGAAACGCCTTCCGTTCACTATTGGTGCGATTGATATATCCGAAATTGTTACTTACAATTTGTAATTTCGATATCACTGCGTATGTATGCGCGCGCGCGCGCGCGCGTGTGTGTGTGTGTGTGTGTGTGTGTGTATGTGTGCAAGATGTGGCAGAAAAGTCTGATTACTACCTAACGAGACACTAATGGTCACGTAACTCTTAAGTATAGCCGCCGGAAGATGTCGGAGGACGGCGAATCATCGAAGACTACGTAATGATCTTAAAAGTCAAACCTATAGGATAAGCGATAAACTTAAGAAGACGTTGATGGAGTCATTTTTTAACGCGATTAGTAATACACCCTTGTACCGTCGATTATCGTGCATTATAGAGACTGCTCGAGTATAGTGCAATTTAATTGTAAATTACGCTAGCTCCAACTACACTTAGCCATGTGGCGTAGCGGCGATTTTAGACGACAGTTAATTACATTTATCGACGTACCGGCAATTAAGCGTATGCCGCAGCAGCCAGTAATTTTATTTACGACAATGTAACCGTGATTAGGGATAAGCATGCATCCGCGGCCTCTTTTACAGTATACAGTTTACAGATTTCGATTAACGTGAACGTTGATTTTTCTTTTTAGGGCTTTATAAACGCACGGCCGTCCCTGGTTTTCGTTTACAGACATGTTTTTACATCGTGCAACAATGAAAACGAGAATGAAAGATATTATGTAGATCGTAGGTGAATTATTATCAGAACGCTGTATCGTCCCATTAATCACTTAAATGCATTAGTCATTTATCCAAATTCGAAACGCTAACTTCGACATTTCATAACATAGGAACGAAATAATATTCCGACGTAAAAAAATGTCTGAGCCGATTAAATGTAATGAAGCCTACACGGAAGCCTCGTAAACAGAAAAAGGTACAGGTTTACGAATTTAGGGGAAGTTGCAGGAGAGTTGCATATCGTGAAAAATGAATGCTAACAAAATTGGGATATCCACCTAATCGCCCTAGTTAGGGAACTCGTATAGATGCTCGTTAAAACAAATTTATTATTACCGCGAAATTTCTTACTGCGTACGTGAATGATTCGGCAGATATATCGACGTTATAGAGACGATAACGATGTGAACCACCTGTCTACGAGACGCACCGCTAATGTACTTTATCCAGTCGATAGATCAGTAGATCGATAGATCGGTGAAGCCACATCGGCTGCGCTACGCAGCAATTAAGTGTTTGTGTAACGATGTTTCGCATCCGTTTGCTTTCTAAATAAATACCTGTGTACATATTCGCAGTCACGAGAATATTCTTCGAACTGCATCCTCTCGTCTTTTCATTTTATACATTTTATTCATTATTTTTCACGCCAGAGATCAAGAAACGCCTCAATTTCAAAATCAAAATACAGATTGCATTGATTTTATTTAAAAAAAATGTTTTTTCCTGCTTTCCTAAATTTTTTTTTTCATTTTTCCAACTTTTTTTTAATTAACCCTTGCTTACGATTATGATTATTATCGTAAGGTTAATCATTTTAATGTGGATTCATCGTAATCTGAATTTCATTGTTTTACTCACAATGCTCTTATCATTAATTACTTATCAATCACTATGGGATCAAAAATTAAGTTAACAGAACTTTTAAGTTATGTATTCGATTTTTCTTCATTGAATTGCCATAGCTTCATTTTCCTCTTTGTTCCTTATTATACATAAAGAAACGCGCAGATTGTTACATGTTTTTGTTTTCGTCACTTACGGGCAGTAATAACACTTTGGAGCGGTAACGGGTATTAGGATGAACACATGGGGCAGTAGTTCCAGTTCCCGTCCATAGGTATGAGACATATTCCGAAGGTATCCTTGTTCATCGCATGCCGTTTAGATGTAAATGTTTTAAATAAAAGATCGCATCTGGGAAACGTACAAACACGGTTGTTCTTAGCAGTTTGATTGTCTTCAACGCATACATGACGAGCTGGCTTTTGTGTTTCAGGTTTATTTTCCTGGGAGGACTATCAGGCACTCGGTACGAACACGACCAGCAGATCCAGCAACTATGCTGTTCGCAAGTTCAGGTTCAAAAATGTGGATCAAGCCGCTCCACAAGGTAGGTACAAGTGCTCCAAGTGCGCAAAGTCGTACCGATGGAAACATCATCTCGTGGAGCATGTCAAGGCCTCCTGCGGACAGAAGAAGGCGGAGTGCTGTCCCTTCTGCAGCTACAAGAGCAACCGCAAGTGGAATCTGAAGTCACATATGAAGAGGATCCATGCGAGAGTCTAAGAAGCGAAATTACATTATCAATGAACGAAATACGTTATTGATTGATAGTAATTTACAATACATGTCTCCATTTTGATGTTCTTCAATAAAATAATTGTTCATCTCACTCAGATCTTTCGATTGTTGTTTGTAGCCTGGAATTAGTTAAATCGTTCGTATTATTAATGTTGTTCCTGAAGTCAAGTCCTTGAAGACGGGGGATGTACAGTTCCTCAGAAATATCTGCTCCTCTTAGATACCTCGATTGAAATTTTTTCTCCATCATTTATTTTTAATATTCCATCAACATTTAATCCTACTTTATGATTTTATTTAATTTTCCTCTACGGACAGAAATCCAAAAAGAAAGAAGTAGAAAGGAAGTCCTCTTGAATACGTTCCAGCCAAATGTTGTATCTGTGTATGCGTACTTCATTGGTGCCTCTTTCATGTTTCAGGACCATTCGTTTACGAGACTCATTATCAAAGAATGCCGAAACCGATGTTTGTACGTGATTTGGAACAGGTGAAGAGAGCCGTTGACGCTGTCGCCGGGGGAATGTCTTTGCGGAAGGTCGCGAAAATCTACTCCATACCCAAATCCGTTCTACATCGATACCACAAACTGGGCATTCCGCCGCGATCGTACGCGAAGGCATCATATGCGAATTATTACGAAGGATATCATAATTCAGCAAATTTTTAATGTACAAAGGATAGCATAGTTCCCTTTTTTCTCTATTGAAAAACATTATTACTATACACACAAATACACTATTAGTTATTTTCCTACCTCATATACAATGAAATTGTATGTTAAATTTATATCGTTGCATGGACGATTATGGTGGTTATTAAATATGTTTATGATTTGTGAATGACAAATATTGATAATATCATTGAAGAGTATAACATTATAGAACATTTTCAGTTATAATTGTTCTTAAATTTTGTTTCATGATTAATATATGTGAAGAAAGTAATTTTGCAATTTCTATAATTTCTCATTTAATTAATATTTATTATCATTTTTTATTTTTATATATCAAATAATAATTGATAAAAAATTTTTGGAGAATAAAAATTTATAAAATATTAATATAATTTTGTAATTGTTATACTTTTTATCATGATATTGTACGATTGTTAATAATAAAGTGAATGAAGTTACACTAAAACTAAATAAGGAAAAACAAATTAACAAAAATTGGTTACAAAATTTTGTTTATATGTTGTCTATTGTTTCATCCTCGTGTATAATACATATGTTTCTGTTTCATTGTCTATTTTTATAAAATTATTACGTTGTTAACATTGGAGATTATGAAATATGAAATTGCGATAAAAATAATAATGTTTTTTATGATAAAATAAGAAAATAAATTGAGAGATATACATGAAAGATACATGAAAGATATCAATACAAAATAGTTATTTTATTAAAAAAATTATTTTATTTAATTCTTTTATTCCGTTTTTTGATGAATTAACGTTTTATCAATTTTAAAGCAACTTTGTCTTGATTTTGTGCATTATTCTTTAATAATTGTAATTTATTTCAAGCAAAAATTGGCTAGTTTTAACTTTATTAATAATTTATTGTTAAAATAAATTATATTTATACAGGTTTTATTCGATTTAAATAGATTATCCTTTAATTACTGGTTCATCAAAAAGAAGCTTTATGACAATTTTTTTAATTATTCGAGAATATTTGAATCAATTAGCAAAAATGTTTATTAATTATTATGGATGTATTTGTTGCAGAAAATACTCGATTGCGTTGTTCATTTTGCAATAAAATGATTAAAAATCGACGGTCTCGATATCAACACGTGAAGAGATGCAAAGAGAGTAATTTGCCGATTCCATCCGAATTTATGTGCGGATATTGCCCTTACCAAACAGGAATGAAGAGCAAACTTGTTAAACATATTAGTTATAAACACGATATTCCTCTACCTTTGCAGTTTTATCGTTTAAAATTCCAATTCTCGTCTTCCGAATCTGATTAATTTTGATTAATTTTAATCAAATTTGTATTTAATGAGTATGTTTAACTTTAATGATTGCTATGACAAATTCATATGCTTCGAAGTCGATGAAACTACTTGATGGCAATGTTAAACATTTGGCGATTATAAGATGATTGACGGAACTTAATAGTTTGACAGTATTACATTTGAAAAATATAAGTTGTATTTTTCAGTCTTTAATTGATAATCGCGGGATTAATAATGGATATTATGAATCTTTGTTTTACGAGTTTTTAGATAATCGTAATTTCGTTTACAAGTATTTGTATGCTCCGAAATCGATGAAATTATTTGTTGGCGATGTTTACGCAATATATTTACCGATTATAAAATGGTTGATGGAACTTAATAGTTTGACAGAATTACTTAACATCTGAAAAATACAATAGCTGTATTTTTCAGTCTTTAATCGATACTCGCGGGATTTTAATAATGGATATTATGAATCTTTGTTTTACAAGTTTTTAGATAATTTTGTTATACAAATATTCGAATTGCTTTTAAGAAATATTATTTGAAACTGGAAATTTTTGACGGCCTTTGAAAAATCTAGAATGTTTTGAGTATCTTGAGGAATGTTTAAATCTTTAAACAAAAAACGTTTAAAATTCTAAAAATAAAATTATTTTTTACATCTTAGTGAAATTGTGAGATAATGTAAAATTAATCTGACAATTGTTTAAAAATATATTATAATTTTTACATAATATATATATAATATATATGTGTAAATAATGTACATAAATATAATATATTTTTTGTTATATCATAATCAATATATTTTTCGAGATATTCAAATGACTTTGGCACGTTCAAGATTTTTCAAATATTTTTCAACAAGTTTTTGATTAGTTTCGAATAGTATTTAGAACAGCTCTAAATTTCTGTCACATTTATAGAATGATTTGATACATCTCGATCCGTCATTTTTTTTTATTTGGGACAATGATTATAAATGTGGTTTGAATGCCAAAATAAATTTTACTCATCGCATATTAATTATTAAGACATTTATATATAGCGCTAAATACATCGTTTTTCTGCAAGACTTTACGTTTACCTTTTTTCATTTTCCTTCACTGTACATACAAACTATCCGACAAAACTAACTTGTGATGTAACTGAGAAATAATGTTCGTGCAAAAAATCACGATTTGTAACTTGGCATGAAATGCATCTTCAATTAAATACGCTTGTGAGAATATGTGCAGATAGGATGGCCTTTTTGTTTAACGCGACACGTACCTCTCTTGGGACAGTCTAAGCGACGAGAGATAGATGAGTAGATCCCTCAGCTAGATCCTAGACATCGAAGATTCTACTCTTCTCTATCCGCACGCTATGCACGAATTCGCGAGGAAGAGTCGCAGCCGCGTCAACGAATAATGCTCTCTAACCGAGTGTTTCGTGTTCTTTTATTTTCCAGATGCGCGCGCGGCGAGCTATCTGAATTGTCAGAGGGTGACATATCCCTGCAGGAATTGCGGCAAGGTCTATAGCTATTACTCCAGCTTGGCCAGGCATCTGAAGCACGAGTGCGGCGTGGAGCCCAAGTTCCATTGTCCCTTGTGTCCTTACAGGACGAAGCACAAGTCGAGCCTGAACACTCATTTGAACGGCAGGCATATGAAACTATTAAGCGACTTTTATACTTTGCCCAATGGCAACAAGTCGTCTTCGACGGATGCTGGGAATTAAATTGCATTTGCATCCGAAAACGCAGAAATATTGTGCTATACGTGCGATGTTTTGTACTAGATAATTCAGAATTTGTTATTTATTTGTTGATTAGTGCGTTTTATAATATTACAATATTAAAGACATAAAGTTATGTAATGATATCTAAAATTTATATATTTATAAATTTAATAAATTAATTATTAATAATCAATTTATTAGTAGTTTATCTATACATTTATTGTATTATATAAATGTTTTTTATTAAAAAAATAGTTACAGATCTTTTAGTGCAATAATAGTGGAAATATTAATCTAGTGAATATTACAACGAATATTTATAATGATGATTTAATTATGAATATCTTATTATCAATTCTGAATTATCTCGTAAATGGTTTGAGCCTTGATCTATGCTTATATATTTCTTCCTATTAATAACTAAATCTATAGCTATGTAAGCAGATATTTATTACGCTTTTTTTATATTATCTCATTGTCCTTCTTCTTTCCTCGCAAGCAGAGAATGTTCCGACAGAATATTGTCAACAAGCGTTTATTTTTCAATAATAGCCTATATTTTTATAAGCAGCCATTACTCATGCGTCATCGGTGAGATAGTCCGATCCATGTAGATGTATAATAAAAACATACAATCCCTTCCCTCAGAATTTCGTCGCGATCTTTTTTTTTTTTTTTGAAGGAAAGAACAATTTGTACTGTATTTCATATTATGTCTTTTGATACATAGCATATATGGATTATGTTTATGAAGCTTTAGCAATAATTTATAATGACGGATTTATTGTTAAAGATAGATTGATCTTTATTTATTGTTAAAGGTAAAGATTTACCTTTTTCAATTTTTTTTTATACGTGTATATTTTTTTATTTTGCAATTTAATTTTTTTTACATTTTTAGTTTTTTTTTAATTAACTTAGATAAATGCCTTGGTAAGTAAATCTAATTGTAAGATGAAAATTTAGAACAAATTTAACGTTACGAATAAACTACACTATGTAAATGCTTTTTCTAGGAATTTAGGTACAGAAAAGATTTTTAAAAAATAAACCTTCGATACTCTTAATGTAAACTTAAATACTTTTTACTTTCTTGCGCATTATACATTTTTGAAATAAGAGATTCAGTTTTGTACATGAAAAGATATATTTAAGTATAAATGTGTTATGGTATTTAAGTGATTTAAAAAAGCAGCATTAGTAGTGCGAAAGCAAACATCGAAGGTTTTAATACCAAAGTTTAATAAGTGTTAATTGCGAAACAGATAAGCAAGTCAATATACATAATTAATTTTTATATTACAAGGAGTTTATTTAATCTTCGTTAAACGATAATATTCGCGCTAATTAAGTTTATTGTTAACAAAACTGAATGTAACGATTATCGAAATATCAGCAAACATCCGATAAATGATGCCAATAAATAACGAAAGATCAAATGAACCTATTAATATTCACGCACAATGACAATAAGAATGGTATATAAACTATGCACGTTTGTGTGGGTAAAATACGCTTTGTTGTACGTTTGTTATAAAACGTAACAACTACATATGTGCGTGAACAATGTACGAAACGCAAAGTATTATTAGAGATACTTATTTATATAGATACTTCAATAAAAATTATGATAAATCGCTTTCTCTTCTATAATAGCCCTTAATCAGTATTGTTTAACATTCCGTTTCAGTTGTCATCCCGTTTGTTTCATATTACATAATTACGACGCAATTATAACTTCTTTAATCAAGCAAATTGTTTAATTCTATCTAATTTTCAAAGTCCTGGAATACAATTTTGTTTTCAGCAATTACGGTAATTTTGGGAAAAAAAAAAATTGAAAATATCTTTCTTTGTAATCGAGGCTGTTACTATATGAGAAGTGCAATTGTGAAAACATAGGATAAAGATATCGAATTTATAATTGTCAGAGAGTGGTTGGAACATTGTTCTCTTGATAGCAGATGCTCGGATTATAAAACGTTTTTAATAAATTGACGAAGAATTGTAAATAATTAAAATTATTCATATTATTTTATGTATAAAAATAAATATTTATTTATTTTTTAGTTTAATCAATTATTTATTTTTCGATTTTGTATATCATTTATTAAAACTGTCTTGGAAGAGATATTATTAATTAATTAATATAAAATACAGAAACACCGTATATATAATAATGTTTTTTTAGAGAGTTTTCTATTAATTAATTTAACAATACATTTCTTATTGTTGTTAAATCTATTTCTTTATTAATGTCACGTGTTAAACCTTGTATGATAAACCCTTGTTCAATTTTGTTCATTTATTAGGTCTTCGAATATTGGACCGAATATTGCTATCGGAAGAACCTATGCGGGCGCTTAATCGTAATGAGTTTGCGATTTATATATATGCATACATATAGTAAAATACTATAAATGGATTCCTGTCTAACAATCGCACAAACCCTTTCAGAATGGTGCTTCAATGCCGTGGAGTACGATCCCTTGGCAATACCTCGTCAGCGAAACAAGCCGAATTATCGGACAATCGAAAACCAAATAGCGGCGCAAGTTGATCCGACGAAGAGCTTCTCGTGTCCTCGTTGCGGACGAAGCTACAAAGTGAAGAGATCGCTGCGTCGACATATCGTGGTCGAGTGCGGCAAGGCGCCGAAGCACAAATGCCCTTACTGCCAGCACCAGAGCAAGTATAGGGCTAGCATAACGAAACATGTCGCACATGTTCACCCGAATTTGCCATATCCGTTACATGACGATTAAATCATTCATCAAATGATATTATTTATTCTTTTTTACTGTTGACATTAAAGTGACAAATAATTAGACTATATTTAAGTATTTTTAAAATTTTTGTCTCTTTGTTATTGCAAAATGTCAATATCGGTTTCTCATATCAGAATATTCTTTTTTTCTTTATTTTGATAAATAAGATCATTAATTGTTACATTTGTATATTGTATTTAAGTCGTCAGTAAAAATTAATTCTATTATTTTATCATGTTACTGAGTGTAAAAGAGACACACGAGATATATAATTATTTAATCAGATTTTATTGTTAATTGTATGGAAATTTTTTTAACAAACTGTCAGTTTTGTGAGAGAATATATCTTATGCAGTGATAAATAAAACCGATATCTTAACGCGTTAAAGAACAGATAAACGCTCAAATGTTCGAACAGTTGATTGTTGTACATTAACAACATTTGTAAAAATGTTCTCTTTATCTTCGCAATACACATGGAGAGAAATGTTGACGCATGTTATTATTTCCTTGTCTCTAATAACGTTTAAATTCCTAGGAAGTATACGAAATACATTGTTTAATTCTTCACAGTGCACTTAGGAAGATGACGGTAAGAAAATTTGCAAGTATAATCATAGATAGAAGATATAAGAATAACAGATGGTGTACAAAGCGTGAGTGGAACAGATTCTGAAAAAAAAAATTCACTTAAGTACTTTTGTTTTCTGTTTTAATGAAATGCACACTGATAACGTGTAACTGTGTATGCATGGTCGTGATATTACGTATTATTTTCAGATATGCAGCGGATCTCTTCTCGTATCACTCTGTACATTCTTTTTACACTGCTATTTTATGTTAAGATTCTACAATTCTCGATTATAGTCCCGAACGTGGGCTATCTTGTATCTGTTTCCAATTGCTCTATCAGATATCGCACACAGGATTTGAATAGGCTTGCCAGCAAAGTTGTCGCGTTTATGTCTGATTTAAAGAAACGAATTGCAGGAAATTAATGAAATGCTTTCTTTCCATCAAACTATGAGATTGATGGAGACGAGTGCTAACTTCCGGTATTAATAAATTACTCTTCGTGTTTGCAGGTTACATGAAGGTGAGCTATTACGTGACTCAAACGAAGGATCGGCGACGGTGTCGTGGTCAGGGTCGCTTCGCCTGCGATAACTGCGACCGCCGTTATCACCAGATGAAGAATCTGAGGCGACACGTGACGAACGAGTGCGGTAAGCAGCCGATGCATCAGTGCTCCTTCTGTCCGTACAGAGCGACTTACAAGTCGTATCTCCAAGTACATATGATGAAACACGCCAAGCACGGCTTCGTACCTCGCATGGCTATGCTTAAGCCACAGGATTCATGAAAGCCTTCTCGATGCGTGTTATACTGAGTAACGTCGACTTTCAATTTGTTTGAGTGTCGAAGTTACTTATCAAGAAGACTTCGAAGATCGTGAAACTTTTATAGAACGGTGGGCTAGTATGAGAATGAACGAGAATTCTCACGTGTGATTTCATTAAGATTTCTGTATGCCGATAATCTTCATTATCAACTGAAAGAATTTCATCTAAAATGTGAAGTTTCGATATATGTATATTTTTTTTATCGGTTCGGTTAAATTGTAAAGCATTCCATATTTATATCGCTATGCTAACGTAGAAATCCGTCTGACAAGATCATCATAGTTCTAAAATAAATATTTAAGGAGTTTAATAAAGTCTACATCTTATTCGCAGACTAATATCTTTGAAATTCTTTGCAAATTGAATCCCTTTGTTTTCCTTGTTCCGCCGATTCGTTAATTATGTCCTGCAGCATAGATTCTAAATCAAATAAAATTTTAAAGTTTCGAGAATGCAGGACGCTAATTGGCGATCGGGTAACAATAGTGAAGAGGTAAGTAAGGTTCCATCCACGTCATATGTCACTAAATCTGTGAAAGCAAAGTTTTTAGCTCTTGGATAGGAAATCTTACTTTGAATATTCTTCAAACATTGCTGTATTTGATTATTACTTGTTTCGAAGCAACATGCCCTTAAAGATACACGCTTTTAAAATCTCGAGGAAATAAAAAATGAATCGCTGAAGGAATTGTTTAAAAAAACAAATTTTTTTTTTTTACCATGGAATCCATTATCGCCAAAAAGATGTTATCAATTAGAGAGCCGTATTAGTATCTTAAGACATTACTTAAAATGGCTTTCAAATAAGAATCGACTATAAATCTACCGGCTTAAATGAGGAAACATATTTTGATGAAATATAATGTATCATTTTTTAAATAAATATATTTTTTAACCGATAAACTGCAAAAAATGAAGTGTGACACTTTTAGGGTTTAAGAAAAGGAACTAGATACGGATTTTAACCGTCATGTTAGATGTTACACTTAGTTTTGAAAGTTGTTATTTAGACAGCGATGAATAACAGAAAATTTTTTTTTATAACATCTGTTGTATGTCAAAGCTCTAGCATTTCTGCACATAACTTAACAGTTGTAGAATTATAAAATGGATTGCGGTACATAACATCGATTAAAATTGATTTAAATGATTCAATGGTGAAGTTGACTTGGAAGACAAGGAACACTCAGGACAGACGAAAAAGTTTGAAAATTAAGAATTGCAAGCAATTTTGGAATCAAAATCCAGCTTGCGCGCTAAATGAACTGGCAAGTTTATTGAATGTTATTTTCAAACATTTAACATTTCCCCTCTCCCCATGGGAAAGATCCAAAAAGAAGAAAAATGAATTCTATATTGAATTGTCGAATCGGCGATCTAAAATCGTTACGACACTTGCGTTTCACTGCTTTTAAGGCACAAGGAGGCGCAGTTTTTATATCAAATTGTGACTCGAAATAAAAAGTGGATTTGTTATGATAATCCTAAACGGAAAACATCATGGATGGAAAGTTTTACCCTTCCACGCGTATTTTCCAGACATTGCTTCATCAAATTATTACTCATGCTGAGCGATGCAGCATACCCTTGAAGATGTACACTTTCGAAATCTTGAGGACGAAAAAATGGATCGATGAATGAATTGCTTCAAAAGACAAATTTTTTTTCTACCGTGGAATCCGTTTATTGCCAAAAAGATGGGAAAAGTTTGTAGCAAGTGAAGGAAATATTTTGATAAAAATATTATGTATCGTTTTCTTTAAATAAAGACATTTTTAAACCAAAAAAACCCTTCGAAATTAAGTAAACACCTAATAGATACGTGGATAATCCATATCATAGATTTCATAAGACAAATAACATTTGTGTTTGCCTTTTGGTGTTGATACTAAGCATATTTAGTGGACGGTGGAATCAATGCACTGCGAGATGGCGTATCGCGATGAGAGCGGAGGGCGTTACAGCCAAGAAGCGGATACCGTCACAATCACGTATCACATTGCTCGATGGGATAAGCGACGCGTGCTAACCGTTTGCAAATCTTTTTCTGTTTCAGATGATCCGAAATACGTCGCGATATTCAAACATACCTGTGTCACCTGCGGCAAAACTTACAAGCACAAACACCATCTGAAGCGGCACCACGATTTCGAGTGCGGGGTCGATCCGAAGTTTAAGTGCGTCTTTTGTCCACACAAGACCAGATACAAGGACAGCCTGATGAAGCACATACTGGCGCGGCATCAGCATTTCCTGGAACAAAATTCGCAATATAGCCATCAACAGCTTTTCGAGGCGCACAACGACACCGAAATGAATTTTCATACGCAAGAGAGCAATGCATTCAATGTCTATTCCGATTTTACGCAAAATCTGTAATTTGTTACGACTATAAATGTTTCGTGGGTTGTACATTATTGTTATGTGGCTGGGCATGGTTAGGCGTATACAAAAAGTATATCGAAGGTTAAAAAAAATTGCCACGTTATTAAATTTAATTATATACAAAAGCGAAATGTTTATCATTTACAATTAAAAAAATTGAAAGTCTGTTATGACAAAAATTATTTTATTAATAACCAAATACATATATACCGTTAACATTTCGAAGCAACGCGTTTGCTTAAAGATATAATTAAATCTTATTTATTTTACTTTGTTTACTTCTATTGTAATTTTTGTATAATGATAAATTCAAGATTGCCCAAGATTCTTACACCAAAGTTTTGTTCATAATATAGCTAATTATATTGTTTGCTGCAATTTAAATAATTTTATAGTGATCTTATATAAAATTGTTATTTTCAATTCTGATATGTATATTGACATTAGATAGAAAAAAATATTTACGTCAAATAAAATTTCATATTATTAAAAAATAAATTAAAAAAAAATTTTCTCCCCTGACTATTCATTTTTAAATCAATAATTAGTAAAGATATTTTAGAAAAATGACGTATGCATCAAAGCATTTTCAATTAAAAATTGTGATTATACGTCACGTCTAAGATACCTTTTATATTTTATGTCATGCATTCAAGTTTGCTTTTCCAAGGCATTAATCAAACCGATGTCGCTTGTGCGAATTTAAGTTTCGAGCTAATATCATCGAGGCTAAACTTCATCTCTTCTCTTCTCTTGCTTCGCAGGTGTGACGTACAGTTCGGCCAACTGGACGATACCTACTCTGCCGTCCACGTCACGAATCGCATTGTACACCAGACGTCTACGTTCAATGTCATCGAACCAAGGTAACATGATCGCCGGCGGATCCGGTCCTCGTAAGTATCTCTGCAACGATTGCAGCCGGACGTTTGCTCTGAAAGCCTCGCTACTGCGACACAAAGCATACGAGTGCAACAAGGGTCGACAGCCGTATGAACGACAAGCGGAGGAATATGATAGAAGGAAGCCAAAGAAGAAGCACGTATGCGTCAGGTGCAATCGTGTTTACGCGTTTTTCACGTCCTTGTGGCGACATCAAAAATACGAGTGCGGCGTGGAGCCGAAATTTGTCTGCCCCATTTGTAAGGGTCGATTCGCTCAGAAGAGCAACCTAGATCGACACGTGCGATCGAAACATTAAGCTATCGTAAATACCTCAACTTGTATTCTCGTGATTTTAGCGTACGCACTAGAGAGATCAGCTGATTAGTTATTGATGATCGATGCGCATCGATTTTCGTGATCAGGTTAGATATTACGCACTTATTTCACATTATTTTCTTCTGCCTGAATTTCCAAGTGAACATTTAGTTTGTAAGAGCTTGATAGCATAAACATTAAGTTGTATCTATTAAGTATTAGATAATAGTAATTAAGAATAACTTACTTTTAATTTTGAATTTAGATTGAATCTACACATCACGTATCACATCAATGGATAAAAGTGTGTATGATTTGACTATCATTCTGTGTTTATGATATTGTCACTTTAATACACCGATATTATTCACAAATTTCTAATCACATTTTCGCAAATTATTTTGTTTTTTACGACGGTTATTACACTTTTTAAATTTCGTAGAGTGAAACGACACTTTAAGAGCGAAAATTGAGTTTGTGTTTCTTTCAAGTGATCTTTCACTCTACAAAATTGAAAAAGTTTGTGCTACTTATAATTGACCTAATTGATGAGTAAAACTTGATTTTTAATATAAAATGCATTCTGAAATGTGCTCTGAGAAAGGAGAGGTAAAGGAAATGTTTTGACAATTACGAACATCCAAAACTGAATCGGTATAATACAAATAATCATAAATATATGATATGATCGAATTATCTTAATTCTAAGTGTAGTCTAGAGGCGACGTAAATTTAGATATAATTTGAAATAAAACGGTTTTGTCCAAGATTTGTAATTTTGGTCTTGAAATTACAAATCCTGGACAGCAGTGGAAAATAAATTAGATTTTTTTTTTTTTTCTGGGAACTAGTGCGCTATATACAGTTGTGTTTCAAACCAAAGAAAAACAACTTTGATCATTACGATTGCCGTTTATTTGTACATAGTATTATATGTGTGTATAAAGTAATTAAATAAATTTTGATGTAACTGACGAAGAAGAAAAGGAATGAGATTCTTTATGCACAGACAGACTATCTGTTTCTCGTTTATGCGCAGAGAAAGCGTAGCGAAGGAGCGCTTTCACTCCGACAGCTCTGCGACAATTATTGGTGCGTTTCACACATACTCTTTATTATACTCATGATATGTTGTAAGACGCGTTGTAATGTGCATAACATTTGTGGAATCGAAGGGACGTAATAAAGTGTTCGCGTGTGCGAAAAGTAATCGAACGCCGGATCGTGCATGCAATTGATCTTGTCCCATCGTTCTTCGACGTGTCTGTCCTGTCCAGCCTCGAGTGGCCAAGAGTCGACTTCAATTACGTCAGTCGTGTCTCACACAGCATCTCAAGCGTGGAGAAATACTCTAACATTGTTCCTTTCTCGTTTTCAGGGTTCGTGTACGGACTGCGGAAGCCGCAAGACGCAATGAATACGCCGTCGACACCGCTGACGTGCCCGCAGTGCGGGCGATCGTACAAAATGAAGCGCAACCTGAAGACCCACATGAAATTCGAGTGCGGCGGCCAGAGAAACTTCTTATGTCATTTGTGTCCGTCTAAATACACGCAGAATATCAGTCTGCGTCGTCACCTTTTACAGAGGCACAACATCTACTTACCGCCGAAGTTCTCGGTTCCTAAGCGCATTTTCAATAAATAAAATAAGTCATTTGCAAACAATAGGACTGATGTTTCTGACGGACGATGGATCGTTGATTCCTATAGTTTCTTCGGACGGAGTCCGAAGTGAATACGTCTCTCGATCTCTTGATCGATCACGAGCAAAATGTCACGTGTGACGATAATAAGATTTTGATCCATATTCTCAAATCATTTTTAACAAAAGTGAGTTGAAAATATGGACTTTTGAAAAAAAGTGTACATACAATTTGATAATTAGTTATAAAGTAGAAGACACAGACGTGGAAAGTAACGAGTTGTACGTATCGCCATTACTTTTCTATAATAACGATTTGGCAATGACGTTACGGTTTTTAACAATGTTAATGGTAAGACCAGGGTTGAAATTGTCACTTTTAAGAAGTAACTTGTTACGCGTTGCTCATTCAAAAAATTCGTAATTTTATTTATTATGTAACGAGTGAACTAACGTGTTATTTTTTTTTCAATGAGTAAAGTGTAATGATAAAGAGTTACTTGTCAAAAGTGATTATTCCAATTCTAGCGTTACCACTATCTTTATGAAAAATTGTAATATCATTACTAAATCGTTATTATTAAAAAAAAATACAGGTGTAACTCTAATGTGGTGACTCGTGACTGCGTTATTTCTCTTTTCTGAAAAGACATATATATATAGTTGAATGAGAAATATATATTATATAATAGTTGAAACAGTTGAGGACACATCAAAGGACACATGCTTTATTATTTGTTTTTTTTTTCCCCCTAAAAAATGTGCGTTTATATTTTATAATTTTGTACTTCATATTGTATATTTCTTTTTGCAACTGTTAACATGTATCTATAAGAAAAGATGTGTTTCATGTAGAGAACCAAAAAATGCTGCCTCATCGGTAGATCATTTAAAGTATCCTAGTTTATCAATATATGAATTGCCAAAGTGAGTTTTGAAAACTAACAATGTGAAGTGTGTAACAAAACTCTAATTAATTGAGTTAGCTTGAAAATTTGCTGGAAGAAATGCAATATATAATATCCAACTTAAAATAAATTTTTGATAGACGATTGTGTATACGATTAATTCTTCCCTCCCCGTCTTGAAGGAAAGAAAATTGGCACCAGGCTCGCAGTCGGAAATACGTATTATTGGTGTTGGTTCGAGAAACGTTGGTTGCATCTGACACACTCGATACTAACCGATCATTCCTCTTTTGCAGAGCTGCTGTCGGTTGCCACGCGAGGCTTCGCAGACGAAATCCCCAAGAACAATGTGGTCTTCAATTGTCACCAATGCGGCAGAACGTATCAAATGAGACACAATCTAGTGAAACATCTGAGATTCGAATGTGGCGGGCAGAAGCACTTTGCGTGCTCGGTGTGTCCTTCTAGATATACCCAAAACGGCAAATTGCGACAGCACATGCTGAATGCCCACAACATTTTCGTACCTCCACTTTCGTACCGCAGGACGAGATACGAGCATAAATCGATGAACAATTAGTCGTCTCGATTTAACAATAAAGGGGCGCATCGCCCAGTACAAATGAAAGTTTACCAACCCTTACTCTCCTTCATCCTCAAATAGAGAAAAGTTTATTGCACTTACGATGGTTGAGAATAATAAAGTGCGTGACGAATTGAATTTATTCGTGAAGCTCGACGCATGGTGTGTGAAACGGAATCACAATAGTCGTAGATTACCAATATCACATAGCCGATTAACGGCGCAGTTAGTAGATTTTATTTTTGTAACAGGTTGACGCAGCATGATTATTCTTTTTAATAACCCTTTGATATGTATTTTCTAGGCTGTTGCATCGGTTTTTTTTCAAATGTAGAACTTTGCTGAATTTTGACAAATAATGATTATTTGAAAAGCTATTTCAAAGAATCACGCGAAATTGTAGAAAGTCTGTAAATATTGTTTTGCGAAAACTTGAAAATATTTTACATATTTTAATAAATATTTCAGATTTTTTCTTGTTTATTTTTTAAAAAATCTGTTGTTTTGTTTTTCAAGTGTATTGAACATTCCGAAAGGATGTTTATGGAAAGTAGCACGATTACCTTCTTGAAAGAATTTATGGCTGATTTTTCCGAAATAGAAGTACAATTTAAGACTTGCATTTGTTTTGCATTTCAATACGTAAATTGACTTCTTTTATGAAAAAATAAGATCTGAATTATTTCAAGAATATAATTTTGTGCTATTTATTATATCTTGTAATATAATTGAAAATGAATTACATATAAATGTGATTACGTTCTTAAGATAAAACGTAACGATCATGTAAGTATGCCGTATTGATCGTAAGTAGTACGAGATATATTTTTTCAAGGCAAAATATTTATATTTGAAGACAATACCATTTGCCAGATTGTCCCACGGTCATCCACTGGGCTCCATAAATCACGTAAAACGAAAGGAGGATCAATGTGCGATCTCCGTTTCGCGATTCTATGTACTAATCAGCGCACGAATATTATTTTTTTTTTCAGATTTTTACGAGAGCTTCCATCCCTCTGAAAATCCTATCGTCTACGACCGAAAAGTTCACAAACCTATGCCCTCGAAGACCGCCAATGTTAGAACGAGTGCGAGGAATCCCAGCAACGCTGAAGATCAGGCATCGCCCATCCAGTGTGTTGCCTGCGGGAAAAGATACTCGCTGAAGCACAACTTGGCAAGACACGTACGCTTCGAGTGCGGCGGTCAACGAAGATTTTCCTGCCACTTGTGCCCGAACAAATACACGCAGAACGTCAGTCTGCGTAGGCACCTGACGCATCATCACAACGTTGTGATGCCCGTGAAGAAGAGATACAACACGAGGAAGATGTACGATCGAAACATCTATCAGTAAAATGAAGACAACTTCGCTGAAAGATGGTATCAAGCGTAAATCGAAAATTGGAAGAACTTGTGCCAAAAACAAATCCCAAAGATATCCGAGTATCGCCGAGTTGAAGATAGACTAGACCTTGAACTCGCCATGAATCTTACGTGTGATGAACAACGTGAAGACGTTTTGTATTGAATAAGCCTTTCGGGCATTGCCGGCCTCTGTAGTTTTGCAAAGTTACTAAAGTTAATAAAGTCCTGATCTTTATAAGTTACAATAATAAATGCTATATTGACAATATTGTGACAATGTCGTGGTTACTTATTGGCTCGACAGCAGCAAGTTAATAATATATTGTGTAGAATACGTTTTTTAATACATTACTTTTCTAGAACTTGTTTAAACACGTAGAGTTTAAATTTCTTCAAGAAAGTTTTATCGAAGGCTAATGCTCGCAGACAAGGGAATAATGTTTCTGCCATTGTTCCGAATGATGAACGAATTGGCATCTCGAGACTTGCTCGTAGGAAAAACGAAATTATACAATGTGCAGTACACAGGACTCATTGTGAGCTCACACGCGTGAGCTTGCGTGTCGCGGAGGCGCGAGTGATTGGCAGATTTTCAAAAGTGAAAGCGTTACGGTGGGTGACACACGACGAATTGGCTTTCCTGTATATTGGCAAAAACAAACTGTGGGTCCCCTAACTGGTTTGTGTTCGTTTAAATCTGTGCTACAAAAGTGCTACAAAATTTTGAGCATTTGTCGTTGATAAAACAGTCTCACGCTGTAAGTTTTTGCATGCTAAGATTAAGTAAGTATTTTTTTTACACATAAAACGTTTCGATGAAAGTTTGTTAATATCATGCTTAAGTTTATCTCTTTGTCGGTGTTTCTAAGATGTTTTTATGAAGAACACACGATTTCGTCATTGAACTCTCGCAATCGTATCAGAACAATCTAGAATTTCATCTCGCGAAAATTTCGCTCGCTCGTCGATGTACCGCACGCGCGCACGGATATATTCTCAGAGTAACATTTTCTTTCATTCAGCAGGTTTCTCGAGGTCCCGCTTCACCTGTCGGAAATGCGGACGCGGCTACACGATGCTCTGCAATCTGCGCAGGCACATGAAATGGGAGTGCGGCGGGAAACGCTTTTTCCCGTGCTTCTACTGCAGCAAAAGTTTCACCCAGAAAACGAGCTTGCAACGGCACTTGACGGGGGTCCATAATATTGACGTCGTCAACGGACTAGAGTCTAAGCTCATGTAGACCATTTATCATTGTAGATCCATCATCCAGATCGTTATCATGATATCTTAAGAAGTTAAAGATACATGAGCGATCTCTCAGCCTCTGCTTAAAACAACCCTTCGTTTAGTGGTCCCTCCTCTCCCTGATCCTTGACAGGTTTCAATAATTGAAGGTAAATTACAGCGACTAGTCGTCGCTTTAAGTGCAATCTTTAGTTACGTGCAATCAAATGTGCTCTTATTTAGCCGATCGATCGTTCGATCGATCGATCGAGCGAAGATTCTACGAGCCGCGTGTTTTCGACGACCGCGCCAAACTCCTTCTCGAGAAGTCGAGAGGTTTCGAAACGTGGTCTAGCGGGCTAGCGCGGATCGGGTCTCGATCGTTAAGACTCGCGTCTGGCGATCTCGGTCAGCAAGGTGAGCTTACGACTAACACGACTGTCATCTTCGTCTTCTTCCAGGTGCGACCTGGACACCCGTTCAGCCGGGACCGCCCCGAAAATCGCGACACGCACATTACCTGAAGGACGAGGATCTCGCCCTCAAGTGCCCGCAGTGCGGACGGGGTTACAAGGTCAAGCCAAGCCTGTCGAAGCATTTGAGGTACGAGTGCGGCGGTCGTAGAAACTTCTGCTGCGAGCTATGCGGGCGCAGTTTTACGCAGAACGTTAGTCTGCGCCGTCACCTAATGCAGAGCCACAACTTCTATCAGCCGCCGAGGAAGCAGTGCACCCGGAAGATCGTCAAGTGAAGAATTTGTTCCAAGATCCTCCACTCTGGCAACGTGCCGCTGTTCCGGATCCGGCCATTACCTCGGAAGCAGAAATCTTGTGACATTTCGGACAACGTGAAGAATGATTTAACGCTTGGACACGCTCGTTTAATGACTGTACGACCTTCCGTGTCTACCCGCGAAGATTGTTTGTAGTTTACCATTGAAGAATCCCTTAGAAGATTAAGCGAAACTTGTAACACATATGTACACCCCAATCCACGCAGCGATCCTACGCACATGAGGACTAGTATGAAGATCATCACACGAAGAACACAATTGTAATAGTATATCTTACACACGATCTACGCAATCCGACTCTTGCAGATTGGATCGCCGATAATAAATTGTAGATGCTAATGACACTTCGTGCCTAGATCAGTAAAGAATACATATTACTTACAGTAGCAAACGTAACAATAAATCAGTCACAACGAGACGCGATGATTTGTTACCTCCATGCTCCTCGACAATCCTCGATGAGGATGCACGCTGTCTTCCACGAAGATTAATTTTTTAATGAAACTTTACGACCTTTTTTGTAAGGATATTTTATAACGTTTATTAATTATCGATAATTCTCAAAATCTGTAAATAGCTTGCTGAAACTTACGCAGTATTTTTTATGCATTTAAAATCTTTATTATTATTATTATACGGCACATATGCTATTTCTAATTTTCTTCTCGGCGCCATCCTACGCCGGGACTTCATATCGCTACTACGTGTACGTATGTATTCACAAATTCTTAAAATATCTAATAAATCACCCCTTCTGTCTTCCACTTCCATTCCGCTCTCCATGATATTCGCAATCATCGATGATCCCGTGAATATAGTGCAAAGTCGCGCATTCTTTTAACTCGTATGTTGAACGTCTGTTATTTAATTTCTTTCTTTCTTAAACAATCCGCGCAACGATCGTTCTTTTTTTTGGAAAAAAAAACTATTCACATGCATTTTAATATACGCGTGTAATTTCTTTTTCGTCAATCTTTCCGAATTTTGATTTTCTTTTCCATTATCAGTTTAAGTTTCTGCACCATCGAGACTCAGATTTATGTATATATACTTATATTTATTTATTTGCGACAAACTAACAGCTGCTTGTTTAATCATAATCGATATTAATCTTTATCAAAATCCGCGGTTGTCTGAACCCTTCGAACCTTCCTCGTTCAACCTGCTGTCCGTCTTTAAAGATTCTCTTCTAAGGCATAATAAAAAAGCTTTTCTTTAGTCTTTTTTTTGCCTTCTCTGCCTAAATCCAATTCTCCATCACGACTTCCCTTAATATCGCCATTTTGATTTTCAGATAACAGATCCAAATTCTCGGATTCTCGGATTTTCCTGAATACGCCGATGTCACCCACGGGCGCGGTTGATCTCACCATTACCAATTCGGTTTACTTCAACACTAGCCATTTTCCGCCGCATCTGTCAATGTCACCTGCGCCTGTAGCGCCTGTAGCGCCTATAGCGCCTATAGCGCCTGTAGCGCCTGTAGCACAAAACTTATACACACCCTGGAGACCGCATACCGGCAAGATGTACCAGTGCCCCGTTTGTGGCAAGCTTCTGTCACATCGATATACTTTGAAGCGTCATCGCGCGACCACCTGCGGTAAGATTCGCAATACCAGTGGCGAATTTCAATGTAGCTCTTGTGATAGGAGATACGACTCCAAGGGGAGCCTGTCGCGTCACCTTAGGAACGAATGCCACGTGGAGCCTCAATTTCGCTGCATCTTCTGCGAGAAAAAGTTCACCCAAAAATGCAGCCTGTTTAGGCATCTGAAGAAAAAACATGCTGAAAGAAATAGCAATAAATCCGCGCCAAAACTGAAGTGCTCGCCGCAATAGACCAACAACGCTTCTCTCGGAATAAATAACAATTCACGCGGAGAAGGATTACGCGAGAAGATAATGTGCGAATACTGGAAGTAATGCTGCTATTTCACTGTTTATTCTTGCCAAGAAATCAGTAGGTCGAACAAAAACATAAAACGACGAGTTGAAATAATCAGAAACCAAAGGAATATCAGTGACTATTGTCACTTTAAAAAAGTTTTTTCTTTTTATAAAACGAACGAAAAGAACAAAATTCTGAAGAAAAATGAAAGTGAGAAATCAATCATTGTTTAAAAAAATGTATTAGGTGAAAAAGAAGTTGATTGAAAAGTGCTTCTTCAGAATAAATAATAGTTCCTCGAAAATAAAAGAAAGATAAAATTAGCTTTAAAATTAATTAAGAATTGAATTTTTTCGCTCTTGAGAAAGAAATTGATATCTCAGAGTTATAGAATATGAAAAGGTTCCTCATGAAAAAAGTTTTGTTATGGTAAATGTCTCATGTCGTTATTAACAAGAAAGTTTTTAAATTATCGCTTTTCTCGGAATAAATAACAATTTACGTGGAGAGCGATCACGCGAGAAGATAATGTGTGAGTACCGGAAGTAATTCTGTTATTTCACTGTTTATTCTTGCCAGGAAATGGTCGATTGAAAAAACGTGAGACGATGAGTTGAAATAATCAAAAATCAAAGGAATATTAGTAATTATTGTTGTTTTAAAGTTTTTTTTATAAAAAAAAAATTCTGAAGAGAAATGAAAGTGGGAGATCAATCATTGTTCAAAAAATTTATTCGGTGAAAAAAGAAATTGAATGAAAAAAGTGCTTTTTCAAAATAAATAACAGTTCCTCGAAAGTAAAAGACAAAATTAGCTTTAAAATTAATTAGGAATTGAATTTTTTCGTCTTTGAGAAGAAAGTGATATTTCAGAGTTTTAGAATACAAAAAGGTTCCTCATGAAGAAAGTTTCGTTACGGTAAATGTCTTGTATCGTTATTAACAAGAAAGTTTTCAAATTATCGCGTTCGGTTGATCTCGAGCGTGTTAGTTTTTAAGAAAAGTCGATAAAGATTGCTTTCAAATTTTTAAGACTTTTAGGATTATTCTTTTTGTTAGGAACAAGAGTTCAGATATCATTTCAAAAGAGATGGTGCGAATCATTGGAAAATTTATTAGCCAAAAAATTATTGGATTTTTTGTTACGAAGAACACGCCTGTGCTATGAGCGTTCACAAGGGGGGCAAAAAAGGGCATTTGCTCCCTTCCCTCTCCTGGAGAATGGCCATCCCGACCTTTTTCGGGATTTATTAGTGTGCAATAAAGAAATTATTATTATTCTATTTTGGATCATGTTTTCTCTTTTTTCGTGGATATATTAGTGTAAAAAGATATGCAATAAAACTATTCTATTTTGGATTATGCCTCTCTTCTCTAGAAAAATTCTTGGGCCCTGTGCACTGCTTCAAATTTAATATATTATCTTTTTATATCGAATATATACTTCTTTCGATGTTGGTTATATATATATATTTATTTAGCCCTATATTATTAATAAATAGCTTAATAATATAAATTGTATCATTCTCTTTTATGTATGTTTTACAAATATTTTAAAACATAATTTATAAATTATCTTAATATTTTAAAATTAAAATTAATATCAATAAGATTAAAATTATATTAAACTTTTTAAGTTACATTATATTTTTAAATATGACAAAATTGTGTGTATTGCATACGTATTATTATATATTTATATATTATATATAAAATATCTATTATATCCCTATACAATATTATATAAATAATATTATATACAAATATAATAAATATTATGTATACATTATTATATTTTAATTAAAGGTTTCTTGATGCCATAATTATGAATTTTTTGAACTACGTTAACGTAGACATATTTGATTTATTATATTCACCTCTAAAGTAATCTTTCACTTATAGTTCACTAAATTCTTAACTGTAAGAGTATATATTAAATTTTATTTAGATGTTATATGTTTGAATTTAATAATTAAATATATATAATTTGTTGAAAAATTGAATAACAAATAATCAAAAGTAAAAGATGTTTGCATCTTTTTAATCTAAATTTTATTTAATTTTTTGTTCTACATTTTATAGTATTTGATATATTTACGTAATAATTCAAGTTCCACAGAGATCAAGCTATATAAATAATCTCTGACTTGATAGAAATATAAGTGTTTAATAATTAATATTTTTATTTCCTAGCGAAATGTTAAAGAAATTATTTGTACTTAATTTTTAAAATTCTAAATTGTTGTGCACGTGACAATTATTGGTTGTTGTACTTTTGACATAAATTTATGATTCGCATTAATATGTAAGTAGCACATGATTATTGAACAGTTTTCATACGTTCGATTAGCTTGAAAAGCGGATTAATAATCACGCAATTATTAATCTGAATTCGTGAGAACAATTATTGTATAATGAAATTTTTTGATGAGCATCATATAGAAATCTGAACTCTTGGATTCGATCATGTTAAATCACAAATTATACCACGTTTACGTAAAGTTTAAGGTAATGTTTAAGACTGCGACCATCTGTGAACGTTATGCTGTAATGCGTAATAATAACGTTATGCCGAAAGAGTTGAGGGATAAAGAAATCTGGTGACATGTCAATAAAAAAAAATAAAAAAAAAACGAAGGGATAATGCCGTATTTGGATACAATTTTATGTACCCTTCTCTTGAAAAGTGTCTTATAGTTGTTTGTAATGTACACGTCGATAGTATATTGCAGCACACAAATATGCTTCGTTATTGATTTTTCAGAGTGTTGTTACAGCGAGAATATTACGTGTTTGTCAGTATCTGTCAGTATATAGCGTAAATGTTTGACGTTACATTTTGTCTGCTTTTCTGTTTTCATGTATTTGATGCGTAATAAGCTTTAAGTAACCTTGAGGTGCGAAACATGAATTTCAATCTGCAACGACTAGTAACTTCTTCGTCGCATATGCTGCTATAGGTTTTGCGTGAAAGTAGGATGTACAGTTCTTCTTACGTCTCTAATTCGAGTATCTCAGTACTTTAACGCCACGTTAATTATACTCGATTTGTTTTTTTTCTCACCACTTATTTACTACACTGGCACAACAGAAGGGATTTAGGCTAAGATAATACACAATGGTGCACTTACGACAATTTTTCAATGATATACGAGCGTTGCGATATGAGTTAAACCCAATACGGGATTTCGTGCGGATTTATCTCACTTGAGAGTGTTAAATTGAATTTTCGTAGATATGCGATGAATCGGAAAATATTAATATTTTATAAATATTACCATTTATTGACATTTGAGACTGCTAAATCTAACTTTTGTAGATTTGAATCGGAAATTATTAACATAATGTTAGTTTTGGCTGTGAAGATTAACGTTCGAAACTGGTTTCGAAACTTTTTAAAATTTTATATTAGAATAAAATTTGTGGGAATTTTACTTTTATCGACGCTTCGCGTTCAGATGTTAAAATAGGCAATAAAGAAAAATAGGCGAAGGAAAAGGGAAATAAATAGAGAAACATTTGTAAGACAATCGTCGCATGTACATATGAATCTGAATTTGTGAAACGTTCGTTTGCTCGATATGTTATATGTATATGTATATGTATGTATGTGTATATGTATATATATATATATATATATATATATATATATATATATATATATATATAATGAATATATGTATATCTTGCGATACAAAGGAAGTACAACTTGTGACGAGATTTTGTTGTACTGTAAAATGTTATGCATAATAAAATCATACGGTTTACATACGCCCTGCTTTTTCATTGTGTCTCCAGATATCTCGCGACAGGACACAGTTTCTAGGCGACGTTCCGTAAGCTGCGACACTCTTCACGGAAATATCTTTGGCCTCTCGTCTTCTTCAGAGTTTGTTTCTCATATGGATCTCGAGTTTGTCGGAAAATTGTGCGCAGAGACAAGGGAATCCGTTTACCGATGTAATCTGTCGAATGTGGTAGATATCTTTTTGTGATTATGGAAGTGCTGGAAAAGGCAACACGTCCCGAATTCCGCAATTTCCTTTTTATCCTCTTTTCCTTCGAAAATTCTGTCCATGAGCAACGTGCCATGCTCGATCTATTTTCATCATTGTCTGCTTTGTACAGAGTGTTTTGAGATATAAAATGCATTGGAGATAAAATTGGATAGAGAGAAACGTTAGAGTATTGAGAATTACGAGATAGAATTGACTTTTCCAACTAAATATTTATTCTATTTGTATGTTTTTCTCTGTCTCTTTCAAATTTTTGAGACACGCTGTACTTGGCATTGTTTTTAGTAGCTGTGTTTTGCCGGAGACTCCTCTCGTTAACAGATGAACCAGTTAATGTTCGTGATTGGAGGGACCATCAAGTTCAGTCCATGATACAGCAGATGCGGCACGATTATAATTCGATCTTATTCTCTCTGTTCCGCAAACGTTTGTCATTATGCTTACATGAGATTCTGCTCGTGTTTCAGCCAAGCTGCGATTCTTCTGCGACGGATTGCCGCGTGACATTTGGAACCGCTGCAAGGAAGAGCTGCGGTGCCTCAAATGCACGAAACGGTATAGCGACTGGCGCAGCCTGCGGAAGCACATGAATTTCTTCTGCCAAATGGAACCGCTCTATCCCTGCCCGTATTGCTACCACAGAGCTAGGATACCCACTTTGTTGAAGTACCACATTGTTCGTGAGCATGCTGCTCTCGCCTCAATCGAGGAGACACGTTGAATCTCAATTGCGATTGTAACGAGAAAGTGCGATATAGCGATGCGAATTTATTTCCGATAAATCGTAAATGAACTTTACGAAAATGCATTCGTTTTATCGAAAGATTGTATAAAATATTCGAATATTTTATAAATAGTCTCGATTTTTTTTTTGAGAAAAACGAAGCAAATTTCAATTTTTTTTTTTTATTATTAAAGAGATTATATGACTGATGAGATATGACGTGTTTTTTACTTAAGTTTGCATCAAGAAATAAAGATTGTAAGAAGTTTCATTAATACTGTCTCTACGAAGTCATTACTAAATAAAATATTAATAAAAAATCTAAGTTAAGTTATGTTGACTTATTAAGTATATTCATATGTTACATTGAATTTTTGTTATGAAGAATAAACTTCAATTATTTGTTGTTTTGTACGAGAGAAAGCTTATTAATTTCATGTTTATTAAAAATATAATTTTGATTGATTTTTATAATAGAAATGTATTAATATGTTGTACGTTGCATTTACAAAAGTGCAATTAATCATTAACATTTTTTTGTTAATTGCATTTAATAAAAGTTTGATTGTGGCTTACATTTCTGCGATATAAAAAACTATGTTATTAGTTTATAAAACTATGTTATTAATGTTTCATCTCTGTACTTGTTATGATTTAATTTGCTTATTCTTAAACGCAAATAAAAATTATTTTTTTTTTGTAAAATTGGAAATTTGTAGATTAAGATTTTCTTTTTAACGAATGTAAAACTCGTTGTCTTCATTATATTATAATATTCGACGAAATCGGATACAATTGTAATCATGCAATAAATTGATGCGCATTTTCTAAGAGATTTTTAGGATAATCTTAATTATCCTTACCACTGTTTCATCAACAAATTGCAAAGTTAGGAAATACTTATTAACGGTATTATTTTTACTTAAAAAAAAATACCCTCTATTTCTAAGTATTTTTCGAGTTTAAATCTATTTTAGCCGCGTTGAAAAAACACCGGAGGTAAAATAAAAATTTTATTTTTCATTTCAGATATTTCGTTACAAGTATACGCAATACATATGCGTATACCACGGTCAATTCGGCATTCACATTGTGTACAGCGTGATACCGGCATTGTGTCTCGTTGTGTTCCCCACACATTTCGCCGACTTTTATCGGAGAACGCAAGACGTACTCTCCTGTCGAAAGTGACTTTTGACCATTCTAACATTCTTGTGTCTAATTTGTAGGACTCGGTCCAGCCCCGCTGCAATCCGAGGAAATCGGGGAGTACGTGGGCAAGCCCATCTTTGTATGTCCGAAGTGCGGAAAGGGCTACGCGTGGAAGGCGAGCCTCCAGCGTCACCTGAGCACCGTATGCGGCACGCCGCCCATGTTTTTCTGTAATCTCTGCGGATACAAGACCAACCGCAAGGATGTTCTCTTCAGGCATATGCGGCACGTGCACACGAGATCGCAGTAGCGCAACAACGAGGTGGAACGCGAATTCCGCGTCGACCCAAACGCACCTCGCTCTCTTACAGATGGTCAACCTTGAAGCCACGTTCAAATGAAATTCGCGTGCACCTTGTAAACGAACGCAAATCTCTGTGTTTTGCAGTCGGTGTAATAATACATCCTCAAGCGTGTATTAGACGGGAGCGTCCCGTTTGACCACGTTGCAATTGACCGCAACTACTCACAGCGTAACTATTCTCTTGGAACAGTCAAGCAAAATATTTTATATTGAATCAACCAATTAGCGACGTGGGCAATCGAGTGTCACCCGTAATTAGACATGTATGTCTGAATTTATTATACATTAATGCATTTTGTAATAGATTGCAAGTGCAATTAAGTACATCATTAAGAATTATAATACAGTATTAATACAGTATTATAAAGAATTAATAATGATTTTTTAGTGAGTTACGTAGACATTTTTTTCTTCCTTATTTCCCAGGTAGCAAGCTGGCTTTATTTGTCGTCATTCTAACACAAAATGTCAAAGACGTTATTTCGATGTTAAAATGACAACGAATAACACGAGCTTGGTGGAAACCACTACCTGGATTGGTTACGATTCTTTTAAACCTGGCTAGTAGTGTCCCTTTGTATCCAATTACATTTTGTTGATATAATCATTCTCTTAATACATTACGGATTACTACCATTGTAATAATTAATTAATAAATGAATATGATATGGTTGATTATTTGAAAATTGACAATTTCCAGGGATTTCTTGTCGTCTGCCTAAATCTTTGCTTCAACATTGATCATACCGGCAAACTATAGAACTTATATATTGTAGCTCACAAAGAGAAGAATGTTAAGTGGATAAGGATTCTAAGCTTAGCAGCGATGTGTTCATTATAATTACGGCGACATCACATTGTACACGTTTTAATCAATTTTTTAATACTAATCTTATGAAATAGCTGAAGTTGTTTAAATCGAGGGCATTTAAATGTGTACAATTAAAAAATATTCAGCTTAATCTTAATTGGCCTGTGTAATGTATGATCACATCGGTTATACTACAGTTCATGGTGATCGTAGGTCTCTTTTATGCGGACGATTCCTTGCGATTGTCCCCATGGGATGAACACATGGCTACATCGTAGCTTCCTTCGTCTGTTTCAGGCAGCAGCAGTTGGAACTTGCAGAGCGACGTGAATAACTATGATTCCACGCATTGTGCACACAAGCGATACTTGTTTCCCCACTGCAAGAAAGTCTACGCGCCAAAGAGCCTGCTAAAGAGGCATATGCAGTTCGGTTGCAAAATGAACATGCGCAACACAGCATTCTCCTGCACCTTCTGCCCTTATAAGAGCATGTACAAGGCGAACATGGAGAGACACGTGAGAAACGTTCACAACACCGGCAACCTCAAGTTCCGCTGCGAGCTTTGTAACTTCCGCAGCAATTACTCCTTCTGCGTTCGCAGACACGTAAAGACCTTCCATCGCGACGAAACTCAGAAAGAGACTGCGATTCCTCCCTCTTCCTAGATTTTGCTTTCACCCTAACCAATGTACAGTGCTTCTTTTCTTAAGAATAATTGATAACGCGTTACCATCGTGGTAATCAGAGTTGCTTTTTTGTCTTCAAAGGAATGAAATCAAAAAAAAGGAATGAAAAATCTCAGCGATCAGAAGAGACCTTTCTTTGCAAATTTAGAATTTGAACGTTAAGTTAAACGTTAAGTGATATCACTCGATATCACTTGTGTATGTTCGTAACAGATATGTTCCTCTTCTTCTTGTCGTATTTAAAAATATTGGACGAATAAACAAATCACGACAGAAGAAATATGTGAATTAAATGGTGACATTTCTTGCGTATACAAATTCTGTGTGATAAATCGGGAACATAGGTAATAATTAATAATAATTAATTTGTTTGATTCAGGATTACAAACTTGATTATATTTTATAAATATAATTTAGTCTGCAATCACACACACACACACACGCGCCATCGTAACTCAATTTGACAATTAATTAATTAATCAATTGCAGTACGTGAACGAACATGAGTGTAAGCAGTAATGTGATACTTTAGCATGTGTTTGAAATGTTTTGCGATTAAAAACTTGGTCTATCGTAGATAATCGACTGAACTAAGATTCCTAGCAATTGAGCGTCTCAATTCTCTGTGCACGACAGAGAAATCATTTTATGTGACTATGTGACATAGATTACAAAAACGAACGCTCAAGAGATTCATTAAATTTAATTTATAGACAATATACCTTTGCGACTCAAAGAGAAAAAAAAATGTATGTATATACATATATAACATATGTATACAAATATATAATATACATATTTTTTTCGATGAAATATGGAAAATACTGAAGGTTTGTCTCTCTCTCTCTTGACAAATTTGATAGCGCTTATTAAATATGTAAAATAATAATCAGAAAGTTATCTCCAAGCTTAGAATTTTTATGACATCAGCAATTAAACTTGCATAAAAATATGTATGCGCGGTTATCGCTTTTATTAAATTATAATTGTACAAGAAACAATTACATCTGGAAAAGAAATTTATAAATCCTAAACAATTACGCGTCGAGTTTGTTTATACTGATATACTTATATCGATGCATAACTGTATTACATTAATGATAAATTTGTAATACGAATAACAAGTGCTAGATATTTTCTTTTTATCAAATTTTTTACCTCTATCTCTGCTTTATGACACACGCATACTTAATGTATGAACCTACTTTCATTTTAGTTATTTTTCGATTTTATAATATTGACTTGAATACATTGCTGAAAGTTTATTTTTTAAGTATGGAGACTTCTTACAATACAGGATTAGAAGTAGACTCATACATTAAAAATTATATTTAATTTACATTAAATTACACTTAATTTGTAGTTTGTAAAATACAAATAAAATTTAAAGATGTAAATGTAATAGAAAATAGAAATTTTATATAAAAAGTTGTGATGTACCTAATCTTTTAAATATTATTACAGAGTTTAATGTTTTTCACAACGTATATTCACATTAATATCTTTTACAAATAGATATTGAAATTGTATGCAAAAAATTGTTCATGTTTTATATTCAATATAATTAGAAAAATGTGTTTTTTTTCTTGTTCCGCCTATTTTTCATAAATTTATTAAAGTTCTAAAATTATAAAATTCTTAGGAGGTAAATTAAATGTTGATGTTCTTGACTATATATTTTATTGTAATTATTAAATCGATTTGAATATATATACGTGTACATTTTAATTGTTTTACTTATCATTTTTATTGAAGAGTGCATACGCACAAAATATTTTCATTAAAATTTGAATAAATTATTTACAATTACAATTGACATAAACTGATTGCAATTATGTGCTAGTAAATTGCTTCCATTAATTGAGTATTGATATTGTTGTTTCAGCCTTGTTATGGCACACGTACTCCTCTCTTCACAAGAAAGTTGATAAAGTCGGCACTAACAGCGACAGGACGTTGCAAAAAAGATCTGCCATCGTTGTACACAAGCAGATTTACATGTGCACTAAATGCGGCAGGGGTTACACATTAAGGATGAACCTCATGAGACATCAATTGTTGGAATGTGTGAAGACCAAAGTTTAGCTGTGGGGTTTATCCGTAGTGGTGTGTTGTCAGGTACAGAGGAAGAAGCATCGTGCAACGCCTTCTAAACTCATTTTTTGACTACAATTAACTCTCGCATTACTGACGATTTCCGTCATATTGACTCAGCAACATTTGCAATATTGAAAAAAAATTCTTTCCGATACACCGATGACGTTATTGATATCGAAGTATCGATATCGTCTATGAGGTCCTTTTGAAATTAATGTTCAAACCAAGTGCACTTGTGTCTGACGTCATCAGTTGCTTTTATTAATCGATCTGGCATTGATGTTTCAGCGTTATGGTCTTACAAAAGGATGCACGGATACGACGTCGGCGATGCGCAATATCAACAACGAGGAAGTGGAGTCTATGAAACGCGCGAGAGGACTTACATGTGTGCGGACTGCGGCAAAAGTTACGCGGTGAAGAGATCCCTATGGAGGCATCGGAAATTCGAGTGCGTGAATGCAAAACCGAGGTTCAGCTGTGACATATGCTCATACAAGAGTCCTCACAAGTGGTGCATCGACAAACACAGGAAGAAGCATCATGGCATCTTCTACAATCACTTCCCTAATTAGAGTTCATGATATTGAATGTTGTTTTCGTGATGAAACAATTTTTTCGTATACTTTACCACCCAGATAAGTGAAGAATTTCGCGCGACATGTGGCATGGCACATGAAAACATGATAAATTCTGCTTGGTCGCAAGTATCCATCGGACAACTTTTGAATTTGTTTTCTCGCACATTAAATGCGAAACAAAAATTTTTGTATGAAAGACTATATGGAATTATGTAAATGGAGTACAAAGCAAAGTTTTTTTTTTTTTTTATTTTTAGTTTGGCATTGTCCCTAGTTTTCCAATTGAATACTACTTGGTTTTTTGAACGATTTAAGCTGCGGTCAATCAAACACTACAAATGTTTTGAAGCATTTGATTAACCAATCAGAACAAAGAATTTTACAAATTGACTAATTAAGAAATGCTTCGAAACATTTGTAGCATTATCTTGACCGTATCCTTATTGAGTCAATAAAAGAACTTGTATTTTTTAATTGATAGAAGAACATAATATACATAACCGATGTCGCAACGTGTACATTCTACAGATAAGTACTTCAGATATGTAATAATTAGCAGTCAATTTGACTAATGCAATATATTACATTTTTCTTTATGGTATTCAAGTTGGTAGTTTCAAATATTATTGTCGCATTCCATTGACAAGTAAAAGCATTTTATTGTTGAAGAAATTATTTATAAAATTTAAATAAAAAAAAATTTTTTATGTTAGAGTATTCATGATAGATATTGATTTTTATTTTTTGATAGTGCAAGTTATTTTTTTTTAATGTACGAATAAAATTATTTTTTTTTATATTTTGTTGAAACACTATTATTATATTTATATTTTTACATCTGAATTACTATAAAATGTGTTATGTGACTACATATATATGACACTATATTATACACGATATGTAATATTAAACGTGAAATAAACTGAAGGGTCTTTTTATTAGGAATGGTCATTACTCTGCTGAGTTTTTTGTTAGGATTTTTAGTAATACATTTACGTTAAGATATATGTATATTCCTTACATATGTTAAGACATATGCATTATATAAAATATGTACCAACAATTAATAATTTTATGGAAAACTGTTAATTCTTCAGGTACATATTTCTACAATGGTGAACAAAGATGTCTTAGAATAAACTCCAGATCACGGAAATAAAAATTGTTGAGAAGTTGCAAGAATGTAGAAGAAGTGAAACAAAACAAATTGGCTTTGAACATGAAATACACGATAGAAAATAAGAAAGAAAAAAAATAAACATAAAATACATTGTGATATTTATTGTCAGCTATTTGGTGTTTTTATTTTTTATTTTTTTTTTTTTTAATCATTCCTTAGAAAGTCTGCGTTTTTGCAAATTTTCCCAAAAATCCTTTGAGATTTAATTTATTTATTGGAATATAATTATGGATTCTTTTTAGTGAAGATGTTTTTGAAAAAATGCAATGTAATACGAGTTGGGAAATTTAAAAGTTAATTAAAAGTTAATAGATATATTAATGCTATAGTTCTTTATTCCAGTTTAATTTTTCGATTTTAGTCACTAAGTTTCGTGACAGTTTGTAATCTAGGCTATCGAAGAACGAATTAATGTTTGTATATATTATTTCAGCGATGAATGCTTTAATAGAAACGTGTTTGGCGGCTTGGTAAATTGATTTCTAATCCTTCTTACCTCGAATCAGACTCCTTCTAGAACTTATAGAGTAGTTGTCCTTGTGTGAATTATTTGCAAAGTTTTCCGAGCTTCCGTTGATTTTTAGGATGGCTTTTCAATTCTAAGGGATGCATCAAGCTTTCGGAAAGAGCAGATTTTCAATTTTCTTGTGGCAAGAAATATCCATTTGAGATAATTAGAAGTCTTAGTTTGATTTATGAGATTTTATAATCGATTATAAATTTGGTTAATTTCACGTTAATTAATACTTAAATTCAATTCCAACATTTCACGTTTTTTGCGAATTTGAATAGACAAGTTGTTTTGTGATACATTGTTTCTATTTCTGCCAAATATGAACATTTCGATTACATTTGAATTATTTTCTCTTCATTATATATTCATTCGAAGATTAGCCGGATTTTTACATTCACAAAAACATGAAACGGTTACATCTCATAAGTCGGACTGATCGTTACCCGCGAGTGCTTTCATCGTTCTATCCTGACACTGCTGTTTTTTTTTTTTTGAATCTTTTTTTTTCGCGAGGCTCTTGAACAGCGCGGTCGGCTTTCGCTCAACTAACTAACTTAGTCCCTCTGTTTCCAGCTTACCGGAAGATGTACATGGGCGATCAGGTTCTCGGCTACACTTGCACTATGTGCAGCAAGTTCTACAAGATGTGGAGCAACTATCTGAAGCACAAGTGCGAACCGCCGCAGTTCAAGTGTCCGCTGTGTCCGTTCGCCGCCTTCAAAGCCTTCATCCTGCACGCTCATCAGGCAGAGCAGCACTTTAAAGTCACCTCGCCGAACACTTAAACGACCTACGGCGATTCAGATCGGGGAGGAATTGTCAAATTGCCTTAGTCGTCGTTACGATTCTTCGTGGCACGTGTGCCATAACTGCGGTGACTGTTCAAAACCGTTCTCGGAGAATTTTTGCGGCTCCGAAATGCAAGCAGCTCTATGAGCGACTCGTTTCGAGACGTCGACGACCGTTTTCTACGTAGTCCCGATTAGAAATTTCGAGAAAGCGTTCTCTCTCCGAAGAATATATTTTTCCTAAAATCGCCACGAATAAGGCGACGAGGTAGTTCCCGAGTCGTTATCATACGATAGCTCGACATAATGCATTAGTTTAGTAGCCAGCGGATCGGCGGATTTTGTAAAAAGTATCAGATCTCACAGATAGACGGTGCACACTTTACAAATGAAAAATAGAAATGAAAATCATCATTTGTAGTATATCTTTCTTCTCCCTAACACTTTATTATATATTTATATATCACAATAACGCGAGATATGTGCAGAAATAATACAATACGATAGTTCGTATTCCAGTGTAACAAGTAGCGTAGTTTAGCCTACCGTAAAGGAAAGAAGACTGAATGACAATAATAAAGCTTAGGAGATGCATTATCTCTCTCTTTCTCTCTCATCCGTATCGTGCTTTAAAATGTTGCGAATTTTTGGATGCTATAAACCACGCATTTTTTCCCTTTGTAAGGGATGCGACATCCCTTTGGAGGAATAGAAAATATTCACCTCGCTGCATCGAAGGCTGACGAGCATTGGAAAGAACAAAGTATACTATAAATGAGTATTTTGTCCACCGAGGATCAATACTGAGGTCTGATGATAGATATTGCTGCCACTATAAACTATCGATTCTCACTCTCTCTTTCTCGCTGCATACATCAATCTCAAAATTTCATCCCGGCCACCAAGTGCCGGCCGCTTACGCGAACACGCGACCCTAAAGGTACCGTATAATCCGTAGTATTTATAAATGCATGTATTTTCGTAATACCAACAATAAAGTATCAGAAAAACATTAAAAGCGAAATGACAATCTTATTCTCAGCTAGTCAACGCGATATATTAAGTACCGCGATCCTTTTGTCTCCCCCCAAATCGCTCAGCGGAAGCGGAGCCCCGAATCGAATTTTTACTTAATGATAAATGGAATAAACTTTACTTTTTGAGGAGACAAATCTTTTTCCTACTTTAAAGATACTTTTAATTGTTTTTCTCGCAGAATTGATTCTAATCGTTGATTTCTGACAATGTAAAATTTTGGTTCATCGTTGTTGTTTCTTTCAGAACCGAGCGACATCGTCCCTGTTTTCCTCTAAAAAATAAGTATAATTTTTGAGGACGCTACTAACAGACGACTGAATGCGTTCTCTGTTTCAGATCGCCCGAAGAATTCGACAGGATCCCCAGAGATTATCGAGCTGCCCGGTACGACGCTGAAAAAAAAATTCGGATATGTACCGCGCACGCAGAATACTAATGTCGATGCTAATGCTTTTGTGGAGGCGAGAGCATTGTTGATTGTCGTGACATGCGTCGAGACGGTTATTCAAGACTGCTTTCTTCATTCCGTTTCAGGTTTCCACACGTGCTGCGAATGCCAGAAAACGTACAAGTCGCGGATGGCCCTGAATCGACACGTGCGAGAGGAATGCGGCAGAATCTTGTATACCTGTCCGTACTGTCGCAACATCATGCCAATGAAGTTCAATCTATTGAATCACCTGAAGAAGGAGCACGGTTGCTAAGATTTAACTCTCGACGAGTGATTGTCGAAGGGACAATTTTCTTATCCGCTTCGCGATCGTATCAATTGACGTTAATGCTGTTTCTCTACGAAAACAGACGAAACTTCCTTGAAGTTCGACAGTCCCATCTTACTGCGTTTTACAGTTATAATATTAAATAAAAATGGTTCATGAGATATTCGGTGTTTTGTGCCGCAAGAAATTAATAAAATTTTATATATTGTAGCACCTTTTGCTATGTAAAACAATTTCGCCATTAACGTAATATTGACGTTGATAGATTATATTGTTAAATAATTAATAATCTAAGACAAAAATATCGTTAAGCCATATCTTTTTTGATGATAAAGTGTTGTAAAAATTATAATACACGTCTTTCTGAAAAATATGAAATATTGATATATTACTTATAATTTATAATAGATTTTGTGACATACGTTTTTTTTTTTCTATTTTCCGTTAAGTTTGTAACTAATACAAAATTTCTTCTGGCAGATTCGCTTCTATTTTTATAGAAAATTTTGCAAATAATTATTCAATCGATATTTACACATATTGTTTTTACTGTACTACGCTATACTACACTATACTAAAATTTAATAATTTTTTGCATTTCCAATATCATCCAGATTGGGAGTTAAAGCGATCGATATTTGAGAAGTATCTTAAAAAGCTGAAGATTTTCAACAAACGAAAGAATATGTTCAGTGTGTTTGACATTTTCATTAAAGAAATCGTAACGAGAATTCCTCTGCATAAAATTACAAGGGACTTGTTAATTAAACAGCAGACGAATAACAGTAAATAAAAATAGAAACCGAAGATGTA
Source organism: Solenopsis invicta (assembly GCF_016802725.1). NCBI lineage: Eukaryota > Metazoa > Arthropoda > Insecta > Hymenoptera > Formicidae > Solenopsis > Solenopsis invicta. Next base: position 26,588,028 of record NC_052667.1, read on the forward strand.
GTAACCTTGTGATGTCAAGATTAATAATAAGGGAATACTAATGAATGCATGAGAGAGTTCGATTATGTTTATATTTCGCTTTGTCACGTTTTTCGTGCTTATTCTGTTTTCGTCTTTAACAATTACATAACCCGGTCTACGCCGATAGGGACGGCTGGACTATTAGCAAGAAGAATATGAAGAAAGTATATAGAAATATAGAAGGTGCGTAGACCTAGGCTTGTGGTGTGTGCACTCTACTCCCCTAGTGTGTTTTTATGAGACAAACATTAACATACTCGGGTAACAATCAGGAGGACTGGTCGTTAATATTCGAGTCTCGGCTACTTGAAACTTTAATTCTATCTTGTCTGAAATAATTTGGAACAAAATTGAAAGATCCTAAAATGTGTGTCACTTAAAATAAAAATATTAAGATAGCATTTATTATTCCTATTTTATATTCATAATTTGATTATGATTTTTGTATTTATATTAAATATTGGTGAAAATTTACACATAAGTGTTTAAATTTTTTTAACAATATTTTGCAAATTATCAGATATTTATTTTCAATAATAAATCGTGATGAAAGGGTATGATCGGAAAAAATATAATTGATTATTCCTCTGTAAATCGGCAAAGATAACTTACAGGAAGAAATAACATCCTGGCGAATATCAACGACCATCGAAATAAATACTCAAACGATTTGTACTAACACGGGCATAAATTTTTTTTTTGCAGGCCTTCCTGGAGATCAGATCAATCTGCACACTTGCAAGAAATGCGGAAACTTGTACGTGTATTACAGCTCATTGATGAGGCACATGAGGGAGGAATGCGGAAAAGCACCGAAATATCAGTGCCTATATTGTCCAAAGAGATCGAAGTTACATTGCAACCTGTTGAAGCACATGCGAACGAAGCACGCCTTTGAGCAGGGCTGAGAGCACCGAAAATGGGCGTTGAGGGTGGTGGTGACATAATCGGAGGACGACAGAGCGGGGACGACGGGGCTATAAAGATGAATTCTAAATATACGAAATCAACATTTTTACGATCAGTCTTTTATCAAGCGTTGCACAATTTAAAACGCTGACGGCTCTACGAAGTTACGTTCATGTTTCGAGCGCTTGTGCGCACTTTGTATCGATCCTTTAATCTTCGTAAGAAACGGGTTGTAAAATAGTGTAAATTTTTACAGTGCGTGATTGCACGCATATCACGAATGCCTTTGTAAATAAATACTTAGACTTTGATGTATATAAAACCGATACGTACCATTATTTGTAAGATTCGAGAAATTTGATTTTATTTTACACATTTAACTCAAGTGCCAAATGGTTTGTAAAAAGAAACGAATGATTACTCTAACTTTATTTTTTGTTTATGAATTTTTTGTCTTTTGAGAAAGGAGCCAAAAATCAACTGTTATTTCTGCAAGATGTTTTTTATATTAATGTATTTAATTATCAAGAAATACCAAACACACATACATGTTGTATTAATTGCTAAATTAAAGAGTTCAATACACGAGTAAGTTTTTTTTTAATTATTTTTAACGATACTAAAAGCGGGATTATGCAATATGCATACATAATAACAACGCAATAAAGCTACTATCGTTATAATAAAATTACCGATCTAGATTTATATGTCGTTTCTACTGGTTCAGCTGCTAATCATATTCATTATAATCTAATATACTTTTAATTTAAAAAATGGATTGATTTGTTTTTTTTTTTTTGCAGAACAAACACTGTGAAGACATCTCCAATTAAATTTGTGTAATCCCGCTGCGTTATAAAATGAAGTTTGAATGTATCAACATTTAAAAACTGATTATTATTTCTGTTTATTTGTGTTCCTTAGCTCTGTGATGTAAATTATCAATCTGTTGGTCGAACAAAAGAGATCAAGTTATGTACACGGGTGGCACGGTGAGGTGAAAATCAGAAACCGAGCCGAGACCTGTTCACGTTTACCCGAAAGACATTGATGTTGCTCGCGTGCTCTGATCAAAGTCGCTGACGAACCTACGTATTGCTTTCTTTTGCAGAGTACAACACCTGTCTGGCCTGCTCGAAGTCGTACAAATGGAAGAAGTCGCTGCACCGGCACGTACGCGAAAGCCCGGAATGCTGGCCGATCCTTCTCACTTCCGGCAACGGCGAGTTCATTCGGCAGATCCAGTACAAGATGTTGTACAACACCAAGAACTGAATAGACTGATTGAGTCACGATTGCAATCGCCTGCTGTCGATTAAAATTCTGATGACACGAATTGTTATATTTGGAATATTTTTTATAAAAATAAATCTTATTTTATTGCCCTACAATCACATCGTTGCTGTACTTTATTCTTCGTCTACGAATGCAAATGGATTTTTTCGCCTACGCATGAAATTTTATTACTGTTTTTTTTCCAGGTTTTATTGATATATCACGAAGAAATAATTTCTTAATAAGTATATATTAAGAATTATATTTTTTACATATATTCTATATCAATGAATATAGAATATATTCTACGTATATAAAAAGAGCGCTTTTAATTTTTATTAATTGCTATTTCATATGGTATTTATTATTTAATCTCGATCTGAATTCGAAAGTGTGCCATTTATTAAATGTTTATTAAATTTATGTTTATTTCGTCGTGCTCAGACGAAACGATATCATTGACGATAATTTTTTTTATAGATGGCTCTATAGTTGAGCCTGGATCTTACGCTTGACAAGTTACGGTATTCTTTCGATATGTGTGTGGATTTTTTTTCTACGACTCAAATCTTTGATTCGGTAGGACCTAATTCAACCGTTTCGTCGGAAGCTCGAGTAACTGAAGATCGCTACACCATCTCTACGAACACCGTTCGCGGATTAGCAGAACAAGCACTAAGATGCCGTCTGTGGCCCTCTGTTTCAGATCAAGCTGCCAGGTCTATCATTCTGAAGAAGCCCTTTTCCTGTATGCACTGCGAACGTAGTTACAAGAATAAGTGCTCGCTGATTCGCCACGTGCAATACGACTGCGGCGGGAATAAAAAATTGACATGTCCGATCTGTCAAATGAGACTGTGTGAAACGAAGAGAAGCCTGCCTAAGCACCTGCTTCTTGTACATGGAATTTGACTGAGTTCGAGAGAAAGAGAGAGAGAGAGAGAGAGAGATGATTATTAGTTCTTCTTTTTCTAATATCCGTTTGTTGAGTGTCGACAGATCGGGTTCAGTTGCGTTTGTTCAATCAATGCAAACGAGTTAAATAAATAATTGTATTTTCGTCAATTTGTCACCTCATCGTCTCGCCTTCACGGGTACTCCAAAATATAATACGCATATGTTATGTACAGTTCCTGATATATATTTTTCTTATAAATACATGTTTGCATGTATACGTGTATAAACACGTTATATACCGCATTGTATTATATAAATCTTCGAGTGTATATGAGAAAATCGTTTCTTCTTTCGATCTTGACTTGGTGGTTCGACGCGGGATCATTCTACGTCGTCGCATCTTGTTTTTTTTTTTGGGTATCTTGTTTGGAGGGTTGGAATCTGGTGTCTTCTCACTCGAGGTGGAAAGGCTGGAACATGAGGAGGGGCTATGTGTAATTCGCGAGAGTATATTTGAACGAAATCTGCCGTTGGTTTGATATAAATGTCACGTCATTACGTCCGTCCTAAATCGCTTGTAAATTATATACGTGTTTCTGAATCGTGAAAGAGTGAATATTATTCACGAATTGAAATGTGACTTTGGATGAGCCTCCTCTTATATCCATCACTCCCGCCTCACGCAGTTTATTTCACGCCTCTTCACACAGCCACGTATCCTTGGCGAAATTTGATCATGGGCACACTTATCTTCGGGCTATTGGCTGATACATTGTGTGTTGGGTTGGTTACGGGTTTAATCTCACTGATTTCTGTCAATCGCATACAAACACATCTCATGAAGAAACATCTTTATCTCCTTTCCCCTTTCTCGTATCTTCTTCCTTTGTCCTCGCCTATCCTTTCGTGCGTTTTTATCGTCGTCCAATTAACCGTTAGCCATCATTTTTACTATTTTCGAGTCAGATCATGGTTCAGAGTTAACTGTCGTAAAGAAATGAACAAAACACGTTTGCCCATGCAAATGTGCGTTTTTTTTTTTTTAAGTTTATTTAACGGAAGAAATCTAATAATCTTGATGGAATAGCAGAATAACTTTGCTACATCGTCACAAACATGATCTCGACTGAAGCGAACGACGATAATAACGACGAACTCAGCGGAAGTCCACGGAAGCGTCGTGCGATGCCACATTTTCCCCGATACCGCCGTGTAACCGCGCTAGATCAAGCGGGCCAGCGTGCCAGCAAGCTAACACTATTTCTGTTCAAAGATTTAATCTCTTTACCACCTTCGCGCCTCCGCCGGCGCTGGGTCCCTGTTACAGGCATGGGCACACTACTGACCCTGCTGCGCTCCGATCTGAAGCAGCAGCAGCAGCCGCAGCAGCCGTTGACGAAGAAGGTGTACCGCGGTGCGTCCACGCCGACGATGATGACGCGGGCCAATATCGCCATGGCGAACAGACGTGCCAGCAACAGCAACGTCACCGGAGGCAATGACAACAGCTATGACGAGAGCAGCAGCGGCGGCCATGCCGCGTCCGCCCGTGAAGTCGTATTTCCGGATTCATTCGAGGTGCTACCGCAGCCGCACGATCTCAGCATCGTCTTCATGTCCGGGGTGCCGCACGAGCAACAGCGGAAGTTCCGTTGCCGTTTTTGCGGCAAGGGCTACCGCTGGAAGAGCACGATGCGTCGCCACGAGATGGTGGAGTGCGGCGACAAGCCACCGGCCTTCCAGTGTCCGGAGTGCCCGTATAAAGCGCGGCAGCGAGGAAATCTGACCGTGCACTTTAAGCGACATCATCAAAAGATGAGTTACGATGAAGGCTCCTCGGCGTCTTAGAAGAGCCCTCGTCGTAAGCGGGGGTGAGGGAGGGGGGAATTTCCTGAGTATTGAACAAATGTGTGAGATCTGAACTCTTCGGCGGATCTCGAAAGCCCCTTCGACTTTTCTCTTTGGCCCTCTTTGAGTCGAATTTTAGTTTCAATATAAACGGCATCACGATTTAAACATTGTGAACTCGATGGGTTTGTAGAAATATTCGATTGATGTTTCTAACTTGGACTCGAACAGCGATTCGCAAAATTAAACTTCTAACTAATTAATTAATTCTGCGGTTAATTATGTATTTAGTTTATATATTTACTTTGGCATTTAACACGATTTTAAAAAAGAATGATACGGCATTTTAACGGCACGTTAATTTCCAAAAGAAATAAACCAATTGTTTCGTGCAATGAAATATGTATCGCATCTGGCATATTTCAATCGCTTTTTTTTGGTAATTTATTTTGAAATGAAGTAGTGTAATAATTGAATTGACTAAATTATTTTTTAATAATGTTTTTTTTTCTATATTTGTTCTAATATCCAACAATTGGACTCTTAATCGCGGGATATTAATCATGCATAGAGGGTTAAAGTTCAAAAGCTGCCCATATTAAATCCGATCCAATATAAAAATGTTCATTTTTTTCATATTTTTCATGTATGATAGAATAGCACATATTATGAAATATTGACTCATAGTGTAGATCTGGTAATGTTTAAAGATACTACTATAAAAGAGATTGAGAGATTTGAAACATACACGTATTATGTTTTCTAATATTTGCGCTAATATGTACAAATCACTTAATGAGCCTCGTGAAAAGAATTTTAAAAATTTTGTCGGGGAAACATTCATTTTTTTTTAATGTTACACATTTTTTAATCGCACCTCGAATTATCAGAAGATTTAATTTTTCATCTATAACACATACTTCGCATTTGTCTTTTACGTGAATTCGAAATTTGGAATCTCACAAACACCCGTAATCTCATTATTATTTATCGCCGCGGTTAACGCGAAACCGTCCAGTTTTGAATCTTAAGTTTTGTTAACTCACTTATAAGCTAAGAGAAATGGACAGTCGTACTCAGAGATATGCGCGGTGAGATTACGGGCCAAAGCATTTCAATTTATTTGTAAGATATTGGGTTACTTAAGGAACTTAGAAGAGCATTATTGGTTTAATTTTACTTGCTGGGGATTGGTGGTAAATTGTAGTTAATAGCTCGCGTAGCTCTGCTGCTTTGATTTGTAAGCTCACGTGATCACACTTTTATTGTGCACGGCGTAAATAATTTGTCATCTAAAATCTATCGCTACGCTATAGTATCGTCGCAGTTGTTTTGCATAAGGCTTATAATGCGAGGAAAAAAGATAATATTAACAGACTCACCTGTTTATTAAGATTCGCGAAAGGATACGTGCACTATGTTACGTATGTTCTCTTTGGAGTAAATGTATGTGCTTATAAAAAAGTTATCTTTATATTTCTACAGAGTTACATAAGGTTATTTAAATAGAAGTATGTAACAGAAATCACATTTTTTAGTTCCTAATTTTTACCTTGAAAAATAGCACAGTTCCTATTCGGTTTTCCTACTCGAAGTCTGGGACACCTCATATGTATATATATTTATAAAATTATATATGTATAATTTTAGAAACATACATGTATATTAGATACATATTCTATTTACTCTAAAAAAAAAAACATACATTGCATAGCTGCTATACATATCTTTTTGCCAATCTTAAAAAAATAAGTAAGAATCAGGTTTATTATCATTTTATTTCGCATTGTATGACTATGCCACCAAAGAAATCGCACTAAGGCATTCCGAGATCTGTTTCTCAAAGATCGCGAGTACATTTCGACAATAGCGAACTTTGTACCCGAATTGCATATAGCTCGAATATTTTAGGCTGAAAAGTCGGTCTTTTATTTTGTTTATACAATGTACGAAGAATATTTCTATAAATCGCACACGGATTTTTTTTCATAAAAATTTTAACAGTTTTTTGCATTATGATCTAATGACATCTGACACATTCCGCGTGAAATACGTGGAATACGAGAATAAAATTTGAAGAAATGTAATCGTGAAAAAAAGTTTATGTAATATTAAAGTTACATATAACTGAAAACGATCCGATAATATCATCGGTGAAACTTAGATTTAGAGACTCTGTCGATCAAACATAACACGTCTCGCTAGTATTTTTACATACTACGAGATATAGGCCATTTAAAAAATAACTTTGGGATTTTTAATTGATATTACTTTTTCCGTTTAGCACCGAGAAAAGTTCAATACTTTCGACTTGTTTCTCATACTATGACTGTTATTCCTAATTTCATAGATGATATGCTTTATTTGAAAAATAAAGAGAGGATTTCCGAAGTGCCTTTGACGAGAAATTGACAAATGGAGATGCAAACCGAACTCGCGCATTCGTTTACTGGTGGTGTTTGCGAAACAATCTTCAGAAGCTCGGTTACCTGAGAGAATTTAGGCGCTTATGATAGACAATAATTATCTGTTATTTCAGATAATTCGTCCGTGACCGCGAACACGGACGTGAGAATTAATTTTTCGCACATGTATCTTACATAACAGAGAGACTACTGTTGATTCGTTAATCATTGTTAACATTTTTAATAGGATGGCGTGTTGGCGATAGATTAGAAAGATTCAATTCTACCAAAACATCTCTACATAATATATTTGTGTAATGTAAAGAGTAATAATCCATTAAACGTGACAGAGAATGATTACGTTAACGTATCCGGTAAAGTACAAAAATCCGCATTTCGCAATCGCTTCGCGCGTGTCTCAAGTCGGGCCCAGGCTAAGCGGACAAGTGCGAACGGGCACTGATGCCCACTTCCATCATTGCAGATGGACTTTGATCTTAGCTTAATTTTTTCTTTATCTCTCTTTAATTCTTAGAACTAGAAAAAGATAAAAAAATTAATTAAACCGAGATTAAAGTCAATCTGCGTTGGTAGAAATGGACACGAACGAATAACTTCGACAAATGCACGAAAGATTACGCCAATATTCGCGATTGAAGCAATTTTTTCATTCGCGTTTGTTCACGCACGTTTATCTCGTCCAGCTGTAGACAGCGTAAGGAAGATTAGTAACATAATCGACCACGAAATCGGAAAATATGATCGACACATTCTAATAATGTTAAAGATCACTTGTACGTTTATACGAATTTACGAGCGCAGCTTGCATAGAGCTCGATCGCGCGAACGGATTTGGTCTTGCGATCCCAAGGATTGTTGTCCTTGTGCCTCTTATTTAATATACATTTTCTTTACGCGGAAATGATTTCCAATGTTTATCACTTGACCTCCTTTCGCATTTTTACTTATTTAACATAGTATTTAATTTCACACAACTTTCCGATCCGGATCGACGAGATCAATTTTCCTGTCGCGCCGCGCGGGACCATACTCATAGATTTATATGAATGTCTTTTTTCCATTTTTATACACGTTTATACACTTATAAATATATATGTATTTATAGAAATATGTATATAGGATGTCCACTAAATTATTGCGATTTCTTTCATCTGCGGGTTCTTTGACATGCCTCAAAGTTATTAAAGTTTCAATGACATCGAAATACTTATTAATTTTTTTAACGAGCCACTTGTAAAACTCAGATCGATCGTTTTTTCGCCATGATCCAGTTTTCAGATCTGACAAATAAAATCTAGATAAAGTCTAATGCTTTTTTTCGGACAATTGGAAAAATGAACTCTAAAAATATGGAGAGATTCGAGACACAATTGCTTTATCGGAGAGGAATATTATCCAAAGTCTTCGTCGGATAAGGATTTCTCTCGGATTGATCGAAGAATTCGCAGATGTGGAGAGAAATGGCAACAGTTTTCGGGTACTTGTAAACAGACACGTTGAGAGAAAGAGAGATGCTAAGAAAGAGAACGAAAGTAACGTCGAGAGTCGACGCGCATCCGATCACGGGATGCACGTCAGTATTTTTGATATCAGTATTTGCGAACGCGCTCGCGTCTCTACCTGCCTGCCTGCGAGATGATGCGGGGTATACTCGTTGCACATCTCTACCCATAGCTCTTAACCATGATCTTCATCATGGATGCCGATCCGATTCGGCGGAGTTTTGTCCGCCACCGCGGAGTCGATCGGCCGAGATCGACCTCGTTATTCCGAGACTCTTGTTACCGAATCTTTATCGTTTAATATTTAAGTACACGTTTTATACGTTTTCTCGCCAACTTTTCCGTCTCTCTTTTTAGTCCTCGTTTAGGGTTTGTAAGCGTATCGGGCAGAAAGGGGGCGATTTAAACCAATATCGCAACGCCTTCCCCCTTCGTTGCACCTCGGTATTTCTAATATTTAATTTTATATTTTTAGTTTTTTCTTCCTTTTTCTCTTCTCTTTTTACTTGGAAGGTTTATTAAGCGGAAGAATGTCTATTATAATGGTATCTCTTATATTAATTATTATAACTATTATTAATATTATTAATAAAGAAATATTCTTTTTCCCGGGTTATTTTTTAAAATCGAGTTGTTTATTTCTTTCACCTGAACCTCACTCTTAATTAGTAATATTTTATGTATTACTTGTTTGCGAATCTTCTCGAACTTTGATAATTTTATTATATGGTTGCAAACACAAAAAGTCAATTACGCTAGAAATTAATTAAACTTTTTGCACTTCGTCCTCAAAGCGCATGAAAATTTTACGGAATTTATAAAAAATAAATTAATCAACTGTCAAAAATAATTTTTTAATAAAAAGTATCTCGTTGCACAGAAATCTTGTTTGTATCGTTCTATCTTATAATAAAATATTTTCTTACAACGTATCAAAATGATATTTTACATTACTCAAGACGTTAAAGAATACAGATAAATGTCAAGTGGAATGTTATCACCTCGTCACAAAATGTTAAACACCAAGTAAACTTTGTTCCAAGTAAACGTTGTTTCTCCGCGTGTGACTACCTTTTCCGAGTGACAATCAGCGTTCTAATTGCTATCAATCTAACCAATAAATGTTTATGCTTTCAGAAACCCACAAGCAACGCTCCGCCGTCCAGATGCATAAATGCGACACCTGTAACAGAGTGTACCAAAGATTCCTCTCTCTGCAGCGTCACAAGAAAATGGAGTGCGGCAAAGAGGCGAAATTCGAATGTACGATGTGCCATGCCAAGTTCAAGTATAGACACAGTTTATTGAGGCATCGCAACATTCACGTGTACACGGACCAGGAGAATTGACAAACACGACTGAAGCTTGCGAGAAAGCAATCGTGGAGAGATTTTCGAATTCTTAAACAGCATCGAGTTCAAAACATAGCGGAGATATAAAATTAATACGTTAATTTCCACTCGTGGATAATTCAAGACATAAGCGATCAAAAAAGATTTTAACATTATTTTTAGTAAGCTAGAAAATTTTATGTAACTAAATGATATTATTATTTCTAAATGCGTCATTTCAAATTACTTGCTCGGAGGTATTGAATTTCTTTACTTTGTACTTATTTACAGTCTTTTCTAAATTTATTAAAAGATAAGTGTACTTTCTTTGAAACATTATTTTTAGTTTACGTTTTTTTTTTTTTTTAAATAGAATTAAAAAGTAATGATAAATGAATTACGATAACAAGTAATAATGTATAAAATGATTTCTAGGAACATTGTTAATATCTGTTTTGTGTTAAATGCTTCAATAATAAGAGAACAATATTAATTTATATTAACAATCTATGTTTATATTAGCATTATTTTATACGTCAAACAAATTGGAAGTCGTGATTCTATTGCGCTTATCGAATTTTGTGATGTAACAACCAAAAAATATATGCTATGCACAAAAATTAGATTAAAATAAAAAAAAATTAGATTAGTTTACTAATAGAACCTCTTTCTTTTCTGAATAGATTTCTTTTTTTAATAAAATCACAATTTCAAATGATTTATCGAGCTCGAAATATTGTGTAGGATTATTTTATATTGTTTAAAACAATCTTTCGATATAGAATTGTGAAATGTTTATCACAAAATTAATTTCAAATACAGCGCACGTATCAGTTAATTTAATGTATAATAATACAATTAATAGCTTAGTTTTAGGAAAATATAAATTTTTCCTCCGTACTTGATTTTCATGCGCTAATTTCATATTCTTGTACATACATATTTTCGTACGTATAGAAAAATATTAAAAAGATTTTTTTGCGAATATTCAATGTATAATAAACAACGCTATAAATCTTGTTCTTACAAAATATGTTTTTACATTTCTCGCTTTATTATTATGTATATCTTTCTGAAGGTAATTTTTTTTAGAGATATGGCATTTGTTTAGTAAATTGTCTTTACCATTAAAAATTTTTTCTACATCTCTTCTTATGCATTTTATTTTATTTTTATTGATAATTTTTTGCACAATATTTATTACTCTCAATATTGAACAATATCGTTCTGAAATAATTTTAGGAAATCCAATATTCACGAAAACTATATAATTAAATTCTTAATTATAAACGCTGAAAATATGTTGAGAATTGAATGAAAAACTTTGGAATGTACAATTACGATTAATTTGTTATAATTTTGTAATCTCTTTTTTTGTGAAGTATTCGTCCGATGTCATTGTATTATTTGAAATTGCTAGCAGTATCAATTTGTCAGTATGTAACAATCCTCTTGTTTCTTTTAATGCATAATTACTTTTGATACACTACATCAGACCCAACATCGACTAAAGAAAAATTTGTTCCTGGAGTACTGGATGCATCTAAATACATGTATGAGTGCGGCAAGTGTTTCTATAGGATTGTAAAGAAGTTCAACATGCATAAACACTTCTTAAATAAAAACTTGTGAAGCGGAAGAAGACGTGATCAAAACTAAATTCGGAAATTTTACCATCTAATTAATATTCATGGTACTGAATTTACTGAACACATTTATTGAACAAAAACAGGGCAATAGATGATAGACTATTTATTAGTTAACAAACAAGCCTGAAAATCTATCTATTAATACTAAAACAACTGGACAGGTGACTACACATATTTACTAGGAAAATTGCTTTAACTACTGTATTACTTGTTTGCGAGTCTTATTGATCTTTAATAATTTTATTATATTATTAGAAACACAAAAAGTCAACTCCGTTAGCAAGCTTTTCAGACCTTGTCCTCAAAGCGTATGAAAATTTTACGGAATTTATAAAAAATAAAATTAATCAACTGTCAAAAGAAACTTTTTAATATAAAGTGTCTCCTTGCACAGAAATCTTATTTGTATCGTTCTATCTTATAATAAAATATTTTTTTACAACGTATCAAAATGATATTTTACATTACTGAAGAAGTTAAAGGATATCGGAAACAGAAATGTCAATTGGAATATGTTATCACCTTGTATCAAAATGTTTAGCACCAAGTTAACTTTATTCCAAGTAAACGTTGTTCCTCCGCGTGTGACTACCTTTTTCGAATGGCAACCAACGTTCTAATTGTTATCAATCTAACCAATGAATGTTTATGCTTTCAGCAATCTACCAACAATGCACCACCGTCCAGATGTATCCGTGCGACACCTGCGACAGGCAGTACCGAAGAATCATCTCCTTGCAGCGTCACAAGAAATTCGAGTGCGGCAAGGAAGCGCAATTCGCATGTATGATGTGCCATGCCAAGTTCAAGCACAAACACAGTCTACTGAGGCATTACAACGTTCACGTATTCACGGATCAGGAGAACTCCGCTTGACAAAAACGATGGAGACTCGCGAGAAAGCAATCGTGGCGAGATAGCAGAAATTTTCGAACTTCTAAACAGTATCGAGTTCAAAATACAGCGGAGATATAAAATTAACACGTTTATTCCCACTCGTGGATAATTCAAGATATAAATGATCAAAAAAAGATCTTTACGTTATTTTTAAGAAGCTGGAAAATTTTATGTTAATAATTTGAACTAAATGATCATTATATCTAAATGCGTCATTTCACACTACTTGCTCGAAGCAATTAAATTTCTTTACTTTTGTACAGTCTTTTTTAAATTTATTAGAAGATAAGTGTACTAATTTTGAAACATTATTTCTAGTTTACGCTTCTTTTTTTATAGAAATAAAAAGATAGTGATGAAAGAATTACGGCGAATACCAAATAATAATGCAAAATGATTCCTAGAAACACATTATTTAACACCTGTTGTGTTAAATGCTTTAATAATATAGAGAATAATACTAATTGATGTTAAGAATTTATATTGGCATTATTTTGAACGCCAAATAAATCAGAAGTCGTGATTCTGTTGCGTAACAGCCAAACAAAAATATATGCTATGTACAAAAATTAGATTAGTATACTAATCGAGCTTTTTTTTCTTTCGAATTCATTTCTTCTTTGATAAAATCGCAATGTTAAATGATTTGTCGAATTTGAAACTGTGTTTAAGATTATTTGATATTTTCTAAAATAATCGTTCGATATAGAATTGTGGGATGTTTATCACAAAATCAATTTCAAATGCAGCGCACGTATCAGTTCATTCAATGTATAATAATACAATTCATAGGTGTAGTTAGTTTTAGGACAATAAACATTTTTTCTCGCTACCTGATTTTGATGCGCTAATTTCTGTACATATTCTCGTACGTATAGAAAAATGTTAAGAAAGTACATTTGCGAATATTTAATGTATAAACAATAGAGATGTGCGGGTATCCGAGATTTCGAATTCGGGTTGGGTCGGGAATTTTTTTCGGGATTGGGTCGGGACCTTAAAATTCGGGTACCCGATCCGATCCTGAAAAAAAATCTCGACCCGACCTGAAGCTCGGGTACCCGCACGCCTTTAATAAACAATCCTATAAATTTTTTTTGCAAAATATATTTCAATATTTCTCGTTTAATTACTATTATGTGTATGTTTTTAAAGGTCATTTTCTTAGAGGTAATAGTATCTGTTTATCATTAAAAAATTTTGTCTGCATTTTATTTGATTTTTATTGACAATCTTTTGTACAATATTTATTACTCTCAATATAGAACAATATTGTTTTGAAATAATTTTAGGAAATCCAGTATTCACGAAAACTATATAATTAAATTTTTATCATAAACATTGAAAATATGCTGAGAATCGAATTAAAAATTTTGGAATGTATAATTACGATTAATTTGCTATAATTTTGTAATCTGCTTCTTTGTAAAGCATTCGTCCGATGTCGTCATACTATTTGAAGTTGCTAGCAGTATGAATTTATCACTAAGTAACAATCCTCTTATTTTTTTCAGTGCATAATTACTTCAGATACACTGCATTGGATGCAACATCGGCTAAAGAGAAATCTGTTCCCGGAGTAATGGATGAATCTAAATACATGTATGAGTGCAGCAAGTGTCCCTATAGGACTATAAAGAAGTTCAACTTACACAGACACTTCTTATATAAACACTCGTGAAGCGGAAGAAGACGTGATCAAAATTAAATTCGGAAATTTTACATCCAATTGATATTCATGGTAAATTGCGAAAGCGGAAAATAATTCGGAAAATGAGATCATAAAACACGTTGGAAGCTTTCAAAACTTTTATAAAGTTACATTCTGATTTCCTATTCTTGATTTCCTGTTTTTGTTTTCTGTCGTTTATTTTTGTTTTTGGTGTCTCTGTTTTTCTATTCTTGCATTCTAAATTTCATGTTTAATAAAAATCCCTGGTAGAAATTTCATGTATTTTTTTGAATAGTTGCTAGATAGTTTTATTACTTCTGTTCATTGATTGAAAAGAAAACTATTGAGAATTTTAATCAAGGTGTAACGCTTTATCCGCAGTGACTGCATACAAAAGATGCACAAAATCTGAATCCATTTACTGAACCAAAACAGGACAGTAAATGGACTATTCAATTAATTAATTAATAAACAAGCTTGAAAACCTAATATTAATACTAGATAACAACTGGACAGGTGACTACACATATTTACCAGGAAAATTGCTTCAGCCATTTGAATAAAACTCGCAATGTTTTTATACCTAATACAGTACTATTAGACAGTAACTGAATGGGTGTCTAAGAAAACTGTATACATTTCTAGCAGGGATAAACGATCTTTTTTTATGTTAAGAATTGAATATAAATTTATGAATAATTAGACTAATTTGAGTAAAACAAAGTATATAATTACTATAGACTATTGAATAATATGATTTAGTATATATGTATGTACATGCATATATATATGTATCATAAATTCTATATGTTATAACAGATTAATGATTGTAATCTTTATAATATTATGGTTGCTTAGCGAAATAAAGAATCGATAGAAACACGAAATACACGGATATAAGTGATTCTTTAGAAATGATTCGACTAGCACAATGTCATCCTTTTATTAACCATAGTATTTCGTTTCTCGTGTATTTCCGCAGATTATTATCGCAGAGGCATCTTGGGTCCTTCCTTATTCGCGAAGTACAGTTGCGAGTCTTGCGGCAGGATTTACAAGACTTTGGGTTCGTTGAAGTATCACCGGACTTACGAATGTAGGAAAGAACCTAGCTTCGTCTGCACCTTGTGTAACTACAGATCTTGCAGGAAAAGCAACCTACTTAGACACATGCAGGTGCACTATCGAGGATGCAACCGTACTCAAAATTACATTTGACGTCGCATACGCTTTCTCATGTACAACTCTATCTATCCCATTGTACGGTCGAAATAAAGACTAGGCCTTGTTTTCATAACTCGCTGCTTCATTTCCTCTTTCCGTCCTGACCCGTCTTGTGAAGATATATTTTACGAGACTTTCTCAGATTTCAACAAAAATTGAATTTTTATGAACGCACTCGATCTCTCGTTTATAATATTTTATTCATGAAATTTTATTCTGTTGCCCGTGCTATCTATTTCATCACTTAAGACACATCGAACCTTTATGTCATTACAGTTATTCGCGGGAATATCGGAAGGCAAATATGCTTCTCGAAGTAACTCAAAGCTTGTTTCAATTTTTAAAATACCTTTTACCCTTACATGTAAAGAATGATTTTGCTGAAATACGAATCTGAAAATAATTATGTTGAACCATTAAAAAATTTATATTGGACGTTTAAACTGATTGCCAGAATATTAAAACTTTTTGCAGTAGTGGCATCATGTTTGAATGTCTTACATAATAATTTTAATAGCCCATCATAAAATTATTTTTTGATCTGTATCTAGTTAAATTTTTAGGTACTACAGTAAAATTGTTCTTTCCTTATAAGAGATCGATATAATTGAACACTAGTTCATCTATTTCTGTTTTTTCTTTTAGGTGAACAGCATAGTCGCAAGATAACCTACGTGAAGCATGGCAGGCTAAAGATATTCCAATGTTCTTGGTGCAACTATCAACATCATCGTAAACGAAATGTTCATCGTCACGTGTGTAATGTTTCCCATCGACGTGTATGACACGTCAATATATTCCATTCGGAAATGTCCAACCAGAAATAAGAATGATTCTATAAGTTTAAAACATAATTTTAAATCATTAACTTCATGCTTTAATCATATTGAAGAACTAATTGTTCTAATCTATATGATTTACTATATATTACTTTGCATTAATACTGTATGTTACTTTCTATTAATTACTGTATTACGTTTTATTAATCACTAACTGCATTACTTACTATATTACTTTTGTGTTTTAAAAACAAAAATTGTTTTGGACGACGCTGAGTCGAGTTTAGAGTAAATATATTTGTGTTAAGTGATTCTCTTAAGCATTTAAACTTCAGAAAATAAAAGTGAACATTAATAATAATATACCTTGGTTATGTAAGCAAATAAATAAAAATTATGAAATGGTTTTATTGTGATTATTCCGAAAAAATTATGTGTAAAATTTCTGCGAATTTTTATTATTATTAATCGAGTAAGAAAAAGTTTGCTATAACTCTAATATAATAAAAATGTTATTATTCGTTAATTAAAAACAAATTATTCTTGGTAGAAATGTATGCAGTTTTCGTAAACATCAATCCAGTTACTGTCTCGTATTACTGTATTCTTATTAAATGTATTAATATTACGTAGAAAATAAATAAGAAGTTAATAGAATTTTAATTAGTGGCGTGAAGCAGTTTTCCTGGTAAAAATATTGTCCATTATTGTCAAGTATTAATATACAGGTTTTCAGGCTTGCTTGTTAATTAAGTAATCTATTTATTGTTCTGTTTTTGTTCAGTAAATGGATTCGGATTTTCTATATTTTTTTGTGCGTAGTAACAGGCAACATGTTATATCTTGATTGGGATTCTCAGTGGTTTCATTACTCAGTTACTAGACAGAGTAATAAGTAATAAATCTGTCTGATAACTATTTAGAGATACATGAAATTTCTACCAGGGATGATAAATTTTTTAATAGTGTATTTTGTGTATAAATATTTTGTAATAAGTTTCTTTTAGATCTTTGACGAGATGCATTTACAGTTATTATTTTCAAATTATTGAAATCAATGAAATATTTATAATTAATTTAAGGTTTATTTCCTGATTACTTTCATCCTCCCATTGTGTTCAGTTTTTAAATCCTTCCCACAATTTGTTCTTTAACAAGATTTCAAAAATTTTTACAATTGTAAAATTGTAATTTTTCAGGACTATAAACATTTATCTGAAATCGACGTATTTGCAATTAATTAAAAAAAAATCCGAATTTGGTTAATTCCTTGATTAAATTAAAAATATATCCCACAGATTTCTCTCTAACGATATTCCAGGACTTATCCGAGGGCAAGCACAGATCGCACGTTCAATTTGAATGGCATGGAGTCTTATATGGGACAGTGGAACTGACCTAAAGCTATGTCTTTTCCCATTTGCAGGTGCGGCGAAAGAGAACGACCCAGGGGAGGAATTCTTAAATCTGACAGTACAGGAGAAAACAGTGATGCCATTCGCCGAGCTGAAGATACCGAAAGCTTGGACCTATGCCAACAATCCGCTCGGTCGATTCGCCTGCGCTAGATGCGGTCGTTCATATAGGAGAAAGGATTCGCTGCAACGCCACGAGCATTGGGAATGCGGCAAGGAGCCGCAGTTTAAATGTCCATATTGCCCGCAACGTTGCAAGCGCAAAGCACACTGGCAACGTCATATACGTCGCCAGCATCAGGATAAAGTGGATGTGGAGAAATATCTAGACTACTGCTTTCCGAAAATAGAGCTCGACTAATCTCGATCGATTCAAAACCGAAGCGAAGGGTCATTTCTCTTAATATAAAATCGCGCGATAAGACTCAAAAGACTGTCCTCAGCAAAGAACGATTTGATGAAGCGCTTAATACATGAGTGATATTTTTTTTTAATAGTTCTTTAATAGTAGATATGATACGAAGATATTCTTGAAATGAAAATTTTAAGAGATTACCAGATATTTTATAATGATCGTTCAAACATTTGAGGAGATTACGAGACGACAGAATCTAAATCTCATCAAAACTAATTTTGTACTAATACAATAATATAATAATACACTTTTATATATAATATATACGTATTATACGTAGAATTGTATTATTATATTATTGAAAATTTTTTTTAATCGACGGAATTCATCTTTATCTCAAGTAACAAAAATCATAAAAATTTTCTTCAAGTATTACAGCAAATAGTTTAAGATCGACAAATATAATCAGCTTGCAATTTGCACGAACTGGTAATTGCAAAAATTTATATGAAAAATATTATTACGTATCAAGATCGATTACTGACTGACAATGACGCTTTTTCTCAATTTTATATATAACAATTAAAATCAAGGAAAGATCAACAACGGTCACAATGGATCTTAGTGTTCATATAATAATTTATATGGAGATGGGGATTTTATAAATGCCTGTAGCAACAGTATTATTAATTGATTATAATCAATTAAAAAGTATTTGTTTATCACAATATTAAATTAATAATTAATAATTTAATATTGCGATGTTATTTTTCTGGTTCAATTTAAGAGCTGCGCTTTATGTTCGACGAATATACAGTGCGCAATTAGATTATTATTTAAACACTATGATCCGCTATGATTGTTATTGACTTTTTGATTTTAATTGTATTTTACACCTCATGAATAGCTTTACATGTATATTAATTATTGTAGCATTACTAAAGTGTCAAACCTTTTGAAAATCAAGATTACTGTTATATACAGAATGTTCTGTAAAGATCATAACAACAGGTAGATTCCTAAAATCATTCTGAAATGAAAATCCTAATATATAGCAATACATTGAGACTACAATAGCTTTTAATTAAGGACTTAAAGTTGACAAATCAAGTTGTTCAAAATTTGCGCGCTTCAGATATGGTACATCGTACATTGAAGATATATGCAAAATTATTATAAAAAATAAGAATCATATTACGAACACTTTCACTGCTGAGATATACCTGAACGCACGCATTTTGAATAGTATAATTTACCATTTCTTATTTGAACACTGTTGTAGCCTCTCGATATTTTAGTTTTAGGACTTTTCTCTCAAAATGATCTCCGAAATCTATCCTTAAACACTGTTACGATCTTTACTACTGTATTAACATTGTAATACACACTAACATGAGTGTGACATATTTCATGCTATATATTTTACATACATATATTACATATATATGTGTAACATACGGTTGTGTATGCTTATTGTCAAGGTACTGTATATGTATATATGTCATGACATACATATGTCTGTGTTTGTCTTTATATATTTTTTTAACCTGTACGTAAACTCGTTAATAAGACTTTTTACATACGTATACTCTTTAGCAAGTAAAATTAAAACGAGTTTTAGGTACAGGAAGTATGTTTTGAAAGATATCTTATAATTATGCAGCTAAAAACATTTGATTAATTATGTTAGTTAATAATAATTTGCCTGCGTTTTTTTTAGTGTGTCTGTGTTTTTTTTTCAATTTGTAAGATTTGATTGGTAATTTTATAGAACAATTAATTTATTAATTTGGAGTGACTTTTTTTGTAATGTAAGTCTTTATAAAACAAAGTGCCTTTGACGTAAAATAATAAGTGCCATACAAGTCAAGACAAAGATTTTTCTTGCGGACAAAAAACTGTGTTTTTCTCTTTGACGAAGAAGGAGTAAACAAGAAAGAAAGAGAATGAAGAGTGGGAGGACAAAAGATAAAGAATGAAGTTCGTCATAAGGGTCACTAGTTTTAAATCATTAGCTAATAAGTATTTTTTTACTTTAATCTAAGGCTTGTAATGAGTGAACTTATTAAGACTGATGGCATTATGCAACAAACATAAATTATGCAGCTATTATTAACTCGACTGTTTGTGTAACTTCGAATGACAAATAATATCGTATTCGAAGTCTGTCTATTATGTCTGCTACGTTTGAAGGAAATAAATTTGTTATAAGCATCATATCAAACTATCCCGTGATCCAATTTATTGTCAGTTAGTACAACTGACATATTGCTGCTGGTAGTCATATCATTTTCACGAATAATTAATTTATGCAATTGATAGGAACGTTGTGCCCTACATTATTCTATTATTAACTAATTTGTAATTGTAGCTATCTTATAAAATCGACAGATGCGTCCTCGATTATCTAACTTTATCTTTACAGCTTTCAATCATGCGCTAATACATCGTATTTTATAATATTTAGATTAATTCCGCGACACATCAACATTTATACATCTATTATTACATTAAAAAAGGGACAATAATTCCTACAAATAATTTACCTGTGTAAACTTTCAATTACAAGCGAAATAGTTGAAATAATTATCGATTGTCTTACGATTGCGATTGAATCAAGGGCTGCAGTTGGCATTCGCAAGAGTAATCACGAATAAATAAATATATTACTAATTTTTTTAGAACTATAGAATAAATTAAATGAATTATGAAATAATTAGATGAATCACAATAGTTATAGTCGCTAAGTTACGAGCATTTCTCCTCTGTAAATAATTGATCTTATTGCATATCTCTTCGGTTGGTTCAAGTATCGTTGCGAGAGCTACTTAAGCACTTGAATTACACCCTTGGCATCTCTTATCTCTTTCTCCTGCCTTCTCCACCTGTACGATATCAGGGGAGTAGCATGCGCACTAACCTTTTTTCGAGTCTTGTATATAGTAAAGCCACTTATAGTAAAGCCACTTACGTATCGAACTTTCATCGCTTGCGCATCGAAAGGAACATTCACCGTTCGGCTGATCTAGCATTCAAAAGTTTTCTAACGAAAATGTTATATAGTTACTGTCTCTAAACAAACGATCAGCCTCGGATCTGTGAATATTACTTTCGTAACATGCAGTTACCGCTCCTTCCTCGTATGCGAAGCTCATAACTAGCTGCTTGGGGTTCGAAAGTAGGGACACAAGGACACGCATTTCTTTCCTCTATTCCTCTTGACGAGTGATCAACGCCGATCGTTGCATCGATGCATCAGCGATCGAGGATGAGCCGCGAGGCTTGCAAGGATCCAGCGATCCCTGAACGTGGCTCCTCTTCGAAATGGCTTTCTTTCTAGGACATGCCGAGGGGAGGTGCCTCTCCGCTCCCGACGACACAGCCTCGATCTCTATCTCGTCCCTCCCCCCTCCCCCGAATTATTTCTTAAATATACACGAACGAGAGTTCATCCGTGGACGAGAGAGAACGAGGGAAGAGGCAAGAGACGGGTGTGGAGCGTACGTTCATCGAAGAGGCACGTCGAGTTGAATCAGCGAGCCATCGACACCCATCTAAAATAAAAAAAAACCCCCCTACCCCTAGCCGCTAAGCTCTAATTTTTTAAGCAGGAAACGACGGTCGGGTACTGTCGGCTGCGTTTCCCACTCGAGCGCTTGGCAACGCAATAAAAGATATCGCCTCAACCGATCGTGCGTTCGCGCGGGACACATTCTAATAAAGCCGGGAATCTTGTGTTCCAGCCGAGGACCTGAGCATCACCGGTCTCAAGTGGGCAGCGGCCTGGCAGCGGTGGAGCGTGCCGTCGATCATGTGGCGATCCGGAGCGGGTTTAGGCAAGGGCCTGGGCTCCGGTTCGTCGAACCCGGAGGGTTTCAACTGCCCGGCCTGCGGTAGGGTCTACAAGCTGAAGAGTAGCCTGAGAAATCATCAGAAGTGGGAGTGCGGCAAGGAGCCCCAGTTTCAATGTCCCCATTGCGTCTACAAAGCGAAGCAGAAGATGCATATCGCGCGGCATATGGAGCGAATGCACAAGGAGAAGATTTACAAGCAGGAACTTGTGTAAGGTGACGAGGGGGAGGGTGGATGTCCAGTGCTCGTCGTCGACGTCGTTTACGGGCGTGATCGCGCGCGGGAGAGACCACGTAAAGACGAAGAGGAGGAAGAACGAAGGAAGAGATGCGGGAAGACCGGAAGATGCATCTCTCTCGCGCACGATCGACGTCCGGCATGCGCGACTTTGAAGAGAGCAATATGGAAGGGTTGAGAAGAAGGAACTTGGGAAGGATTTCAAATTGGTGTACACAATGACATTAAGAACGATAATTGATTAAAAAAGCTGACGACGGTGAGCGTCGGTGACTTCTGCTTCTCGGGAGAGAGGGGACCGCCCACCCCCTCATCTCGATCTTGGATTCATATTTTTTTTATCCTTTTTTAAGGTTTATTATTATGTGAATCACATAATTGATTAATTAATTAATTATTATTTTTACGTAACGAGATATATGCCGCGTGTAAACAAGAGAACGCGTCGATTTCCCACCTGGGGCGCACTTCGTATGGCCCAGAACTTCATCCCCGAGCCCGTCAGAACATTTATTCTTCATCGGTTTGCGCACGATAAATCGCTCGCTCACACACGTCTTTTTTAATGTTTTAATCGCGATATCGACGCGATGTGTGGAATCACGAGAATGGAACACAAATGATCGACCATTCTTCAGGTGCATTTCATTCTCGACGACATCTCGCGGTGAAGCGATCTCGTGACAAACGCGGGCTCGAGGCGCGATAGTTAGCAAGAACTTTTTCTTCAGCGTATTTCTTCTTTTCTCCGAGGCCCGCCCCGGGTCGGATTGAGACCGTCCGGTAAACCGGAGCTCTTCCATAGCAACCATTCTGGTCACACTGGTTCCATATTTTTAAACGGGCGCAGCCGTGCGCGTGTGGCTCACTGGGGACATCAAAAAAAAAAAAAAAAGAGAAGAGAGAGAGAGAGAGAGAAGGAAAGAGATGCGAGAATGGGTGAGAGAAAGCGAATATTCCGAAGAGATCGTAAACGCGGCTACGTCAGCAAACGTCCGTCGATCCGATACAGTACTCGCGCGATACATCGATAACGTATGACTGCAAGCCATGGAGTCACGTCAGTATCAACGACGATAAAGTCGCTCAGAAGACAGCCCTGAATTCTCGGAGGCTGGTCTTCGAAGGCGAGTCAGAACTTCACCTCTTTCAGGCCAGACTAGCGGCTGTGTTGTACAGTAACGGTAGATGCGAATGTCATTAAAGATGAACAAAAGCGAGTGAAAATTGAATATCTTGTCGCTAACTAGCTTATTTTACAAATTATTCCTGATCAGCAAACGGGAACTATTTGTTATACTCGATTTTTTCGGAGCATGAGTTTTTTTTTAGTTTTGACGCAATTTATTTAATTATGACAATTTCAAAACGCAAATGAAATAAATCATACGTAACATGATTCCCCTTGATAAAATCGAAATTTAAAAAAATTCTTGTTAATTGCTGTCTAAATTTTTAATTTATCATTCAAATCTGCTCATTCGTCGTTACTGGACACACACGTTTAACCCAGTGAGAGATTTATTAGAGATTCTTTTTAATATAGAATTAGAAAATATCTAAAAAAGTATATTACAAATTTTTTTTATTTAAAAATTTAGGATTATTTATGAAACTTGCAGGCAGGTCTTTATACAATTTTATTGAGTTTATTCGTATATTTAGAATGAAATTTACGTTTAGAGAATTAAGAGAAACGGTAAAATTTATCACAAAATTTATTGCGAAATTATTTTTTGGTATATAGAGAGAATATGTATATAAAAAATATTTATTGTAAAGAGATATATATTTCATAAGTTATTTTAGAAAATTTTCACGAAAGTGAAATATTATAATAATTTATCGATTTAATTTCTCTGACCTTAATCGTTTCGTTATGTTTTGGAGAATATTTTCGGGGCAAAATTATATTATATAAAATTCCAAATTACGCGGATACCTTACATACCATATTATAAATTAAGTCAAATTATTATTACTAATGTAATATTAGTCACTCGTACTACTAATTTTAGGTCTAGGAAATATATTCTAAAAATTGCACAGAAACGAACGCCGCGTTAAACAGGCGGCCTGAAAGCGGTGAAGAAATTTCCACAGTCTTGTCCAGACAAGACAGCCATTTACACTGTATTCCTCGCAGCGATGCAACCACAAGCAAACACAGTATTAGGCACGGATTCGCCCGGATTGTCTCCCGCATTTCGTTATGCTTCTACATACATACTCCGAACATACCCGCATACCCTATTAAGGAGAGATAGAGAGACAGAGAAGCGCATCCTCGTATACTTCACACGTATATGTTTACACGCAACTCGCGCGTGGGTGCGAATACGCGTATATACACGCATCCGTACATGCACATACACATACATACACATATATATTTATATACATACATATAGATATATTGCCCACACTACCGCGAGGTATTCCTACAGCATTGTGATCGCCAGACTGCCAGATACACAAACGTAGATTCCTATATGATGCATTTAAGAGTATATATATTTATATTATGTAAAGCGTATGATTAACTCCTTTTAATTAAGCGTCCTCGTTAAGGCCCCTCGCGTATTCTTTCACACACACGAGTCTTTATTTTCTCCTCTCTCACATTTCAATCGCGCGCGATCGGGTCGACGGACATGACGTACGGCTGTGTACCGAGTACGGTACCGACTTGTGAGGATAATGATTCGATAATAAATACTCCTTCTATTTTATTTTCGATAAAAATGTAATAATTTATACTATTATTTTTTTTAACTAATGACTTCAAGTAATGATAATTTTTTTTTTCCGTTTAATTCAACAATATTTTAATTAATTTTATAAATTTCTTTTTTCATTTTCTAAATTATTTAACATGTGTAATAATACAGTATTATCTCATTTCTCAATTGCAGATCTGATAATATTAGATTTTTGTTTGTTTGTTAAATAGACGATTTAATAAATTTTGATTCGTGATGACGTTGATTTGTAAAGTTATACAAAAAAAGAATTGATTATTAATTAACGAAAATTTGATCTTTTGTAACTTTTATTTTCATCAATTTATCAAAACTTGATTTCTTATTCGATTATTTAATTAAAATCAATTGAACTTTGATTGGTCTTTACATCTCTTATATGATCAATTAATCCGCAAAATGTATCAAATTGACTTCAAGCCAAATCGGAAAAACTTAGTGCTTGAAACTGTGTACGGTGAAGATGTCACGGGCTTTTTTGCTCGTTGAAATCTACAATATAATCAAATAATGGATATTTGGAACGAACTCAGGTACTCGTACTCGGACGCTATCTGGCACCAGGTCCCGTATTCCTACGCCACGCCAAATACGCGCGCCACGGCCGCCCGACTTTCCATACTGTAGACAATATTTATGAGACAAGCTAAACTATACTACTACTATTATTACTACTACTACTATTACTCGTAACTCATGTATACAGTTAAGTATGCGCGATGGCTGAACGCGAGCGAAGCGATAGATTTAGTTTTCCTTTTCTTGTTGGGCGTGCGAGCGATCGCGCGCCCCTCGGCGAGCGGCGCTCGCGATCGATCCTGAACAAAAATTCACGACGAAGTCTCGATCCAGTCAAACAACAGAACTTTACTTTTCCAGAAGGGAAATCCCGTCCCTCGAAATTTCCCGGATTACACGAGGGTGCAAGGACAATCCTCGCATGCGTAGAGATGACGGTGTTTTTTTTTATTTATATGACCATTACAATACGATGAACGTTAACAATTTTAAACGAATTTAATAAGTAAATTTGTGTAGTATAAAGCAATACGTTTTTATGCATTTTTAAAATAATTATATATGTATTTTAATTTAGACGAGTCATTTAAACATTTCCAAAAATATTTATTTTATAATTGAAAAATTTCTTGATTGATTTGATAGACTTTATGTTTTTCAGCGCGTTGTCAAAAGAATGCAATCTATTTGAAGTTTACGATTTTAGATTCTGTGCAGATCTTTTAAAGAATTTATAAATTACACTTATGTTGTTAAATGCATTAAAATACATTGTTCTATGTTACGTATACGAATTTAAATTTTTTAATACGAGTTACGGTCCTTGCACTCTCTATTTCAAACGGAGGAATCCTTATAGACAATAATACGCATCCAGGAAATGCATAGTGCTTTAAATTTTTAACAAAGTTCTTTGACAATCGGTCTTTTCTTTAATTGAGAGATATATTTTTATTTTTGAAAAAAATTATTGAGTCAAACTTAGAATCTATTGAAATTTTTTGTGAAACATATCGGATAATATATTTTGGACAAAGAGCGCACGAAACGCTGTTGCGCCTCACACAGCTGATTGCATAATTTTTGAGCTTTTTTAAATCGTGACAATTAACCAATTAACAGTTAAACATATACGATTCTTGTGATATTTTGCTCGATGATAAGAAATTTGAATGATTCGCAGTTTTATTTTTAAAATTTGGATATTTGGGAGATAGAATATTTCGAATAATTTTCCGACAATGTGTCGTGTACTTTCTTTTGACGGTGCCGTATGAAAGCGGAAGAACTTTGCCTTGACTTCCTGGATGGTATCAGCTCCATAGCTTGGAGCCAGATCGTAGGCCAGAAGGACTCGTCTTCCGTCCAAGTGCAATAACTATTAATAATCTATCCTTTCGGTCCCGCGCCACTAGAACCGACGCGATCCGCGTAGGTCTTTGTAAATCATCGCTGGTAGTGTTTTCGCTTCCCAGACTTCGTCCGGTCGATCAACAGTGGCCGCACGCTGATGCGTATCATATAGTAAGCGAACAAAAGATTAAGGCATCAGAAAAGAAAAATAGAAAGAGAGAGAGAGAAAGAGAAGAGAAGATCTCAGTGAGAGAAAGAGAAAGGGTGTGAGAGAGTGAAACGATTTCGTTCGATGGTGTCGACATTCACTCGTTCGCCAATTGCAGAGCGTTAATGAGAAAAGAGAGACGGAGGAGATTTAAAACCGAAGATCCGTAAATCAATAGGTGCGAAGCACATCATACGGGAACGAGTACAATGTTGATGATGACGTTGACAACGACGAGAAGAAAAGTAAGAGACTTGGTCGACGATAATGACGATGATGACGTTACGTAGCAGTTAAAGAGAGCGGTGACATGGTAGACGATAAAGTTAATCGATAAATATGATTATGGATCGATGATACATAGTTATTGAATGATAATTGATAATATTACTGCCTCACGAGGCCTTGATGAATGGCGGCGGTCGAGAGAAATACAATTAAGAAGCGGATGGAACTGGCTGTAACAGCGGCACAGTGCTCGAGACGTGTTTCGTAAAGGCAACGCCAACGGACCGCCGTCATCGACGGAGATTACTAGATTATTAGGCATATAAGAGTACTATTAAGTAGGTTCTAGCTCTTAACGACTCTTTTTTCTATGTTTTTTCTAAGAGGAAAGGAAAGGGAGCGCGCCTAGAGCGTTTTTCTTTTCCCGCGAGATTTTGTGGTCGCGCCGATCCGAAGAGATGTGTAGAGAATGTAATTAGAGAAGATAGATCGAAGGCAAGAATGAAAGTGCCAGCGAAAAGAATTGTCGTGTGGACAACAACGAAAGTGATAATTATAGTGATAAAATCGGGGAGAGTAGTAAGATATTGTTCGATAAAAAGAAAAAAAAAACAGGGGAATAAGAAACTTGCAAATAGCGACGCGATAGTTATTTCTGTGCAAAATCGATATTATTTTTATCGTTTGGATAACTGAGGAAATTTTTTTTTTTCGAAAAGGAAAATAATTAAATCGGCGGATTTTTGGAAAAATCACGGATTGTGCATTGAAATTTTATTTTTATAGGAAAACCTCGTGTGCCTTATTATTACAACTAAACTTTACGGCAACATACTAACACGCTTTTACATAAATCTTTATCTAACTTTGAATATTATAATTAAAACTTTTGATAAATTGTTTTTGCAAAAACTGAATTTTGCGAAGTCGCATTTAATTTAATTTAAATATAAATAATACTAAAATTACATATATTTCTTTGAAGATTCTTCAAATTAAAGAGATAACTTTTTTTTTAATGCAATTTACGAAAAATAAAAAATGTATTTTTTTAATTTTAACATTAAATTTGATACATTCCCTGTATACAATTTTAAGATTCAATTCCAATGTTGGATAAGTTGAAAATAGCAAGACGAAAATAAAATTTACATGTATATTAGAATGACACAATTCTCAAGATTTTTAGTCCATTTATATCGTTCTAAAATATACACAACATAGTCTCTACGATTCCGCCGATTTGACCAATTTGTCAAGATTCATGAATTCGTATGAAAATAATTAAAATCTGATTAATTGAAAGTTATGAAGATGAAGAGATGTCACATTTTCGTATTTCTTTATTCTATTGATAAATCGCCTGTTATCATAATTGCAGTGCCAAGTTTCTGTAAGTTGCTTTTGTGAGTCGAGCTTGTTCCTTTACTTGTTGATCGAGAACACACCGATCCATGAATAGCGTTGTTCATTATCTTATTTTTTTTTTTATTTTATAATTAAATAAAAAATGTCCTAGTTTATTTTTTTTATAGCTCAACGGATAAACATATTTTCTTTTTTAAAAGCAATTTGAAATTATTAATGACATATATACACATTTTATTTCTTCAAAATTTAAATTATAAATTCATTAACAATGATTTTTGTATATAAACAATTTACCAATTGTTTATATATTTATATATGTGCAATTAATATTTAAATCGAAGCATTTTACGAATAAATAATGTGTTTTTAAGTTATGAAATAAATGCGTTATCAACTGTATAAATTTTTATTATCAGACAACATTTTTCCGTATAAGAAATATTTTTTATTATAATTTATTACAAAAAGAAAAACGCTGTATCATGAGATCGGAGTTTTGAGAAAAGAATACTGATTACGTTACAAGCTCGTTACGTAGTTTCCCTCGCTAATTGGATTCAATTTGGATTTAAGTGAATATAATTAATACATTAATGAATAGAATAGAAGAAGAACGTTAGATAGAGAATGTGATGGATGTTGATCGAACCGTGGATATTCTTCCTTCGTTGTATTCTTTCGAGATATTCGACTCGTTTTCTCTTCGTTCGATACGTCTGCACGCACTTACGGCGGCTTGCACACTCTCGCTTAGCTCTGTTCAAAATTTAAGCAAAACGGAAAAAAAAGTAAAAGGACGAAAAGAGAAGAGACGGCAACGACGACGACGATGTGATGCAAGAAGAGGCGTAAAGACGGCGTAATCGCGTCGCACTGACGATATTTGTAATTCACTGTACATGTGCCTTTGAAACGATTCAAAATGCGTGAAACACAAAAACGGAGAAAGAACAGAGACGGAAGGCGAAAGAGGATTAAAGATAATGCGAGGGGATGGAAGAGGGTAGGTGTCTTTATAATCGTCCGAGTGATTCGCCATCGCGAGATCCGCGGAAACGATGCCGAAGACGACGCAGTGCGCGTCTACGCGAAATCATTCGGCTGGCTGCAACGATTATAGATCACTGCGATTCACACAGATAGGGATATGTCAAAAAGTAAGTAATGGATGATAAAATGAAAAAAAAAAAGAGCAAATGGATTCGAGAAGAAACGATACCGACTACGAAACTGTATTGCGTGAAACGCGTAGATTTGCGTGTTCGCGGACAACTTTGAGAAAAAAAAGAAAAGAGAAGAAAAAGTAACAGGCGAAAAGAAAAATTGAAAAACGTGACCATGTGCGAGAGAGAACGAGCGTAAAAGTGGGAGAGATAAAACGAGAGATGAAATTTCGTAGATTTGAAATATAAATAAGCAAAAATATTATATGTATACATATAAATATATATATATAGATATATATAGATATATATACACAAGAGTACATAGGTGAAGCGTCTTAAATGCTTTTTACGAATCGGTCTTTGTGTTTACTTACACAGCTTTTAATCAGGTCTAACTCGAGTCTTGCGCGTAATAATTGGGCTTATTAATCTTTTTTTTTTTTTTTTAATTAGGTTTTATATATTGCGATTTACGGCGTTCGCGCGCGCGCTTGCGGTAACACGCCATGCGAAGCGAGGAATTCTTTGCATTTAGATACGTACGAATTTTTTTTTTTTTTTTTTCTTTTTTGGTGTCGGTTTGGGGAGATTGGGAAAACTCTAACCGAAACGAAGAAACAGTTGCAAAAACTAAGATATCGTGGCGAAGCTCGAGAGAAAGCGAGGCGAAACGCAATCACAGCTATTTTATTTTGACATATCTTTTTCTGCCCTCAAAGGCACGTCACTGAATCTGTTTTTTATTTTTACGCGATCATCGAAAAATTTGATTATTATCGCTTCTACGAGGGAAAGTTTATAGTACATGAAAAATTATACGCTTTTTAATATACAAAATATAGTTCTAAAGTGATATAATGGAGTTATTATAATGAAAGAAAAATAGGAATAGTTGCTTTGGACACTTTTTTAGATGTTAATCTCGTATGTATTATTTTTATCAAGTGAGATGATGAAAATTCAATTTATACGAATATTAAATTTTCTAAAGTTATTTTATATAAAAGACGTTTTACGTTCGATATATTTGATATATTATTATATTTTGGGATAATACATATATTTAGACAATATATGTGTGCATGTGTGTATGTATATGTATAATTTATATTACATATGTCTATAGTTTCATAATTTGTATTTAAAATTACAAATTATATTTTTAGAATTATTTTGTATACAGGATACTTTAATTGTAAAGATCTTTGTTAATTAAAAATATTTTGGCGATTGTTATTTTAAATAGTAAACGCGCTTTCGGTAGAAGTGATAATAATCGAACGTTGCGTCAAGAGCATTTGCAGTGACTCGATTTCTTAACACACGTGATTATTCGACAATATACATATATTTACAGCTTGAAACTAGAACAACTTGTATTATTCTCTGCCTTGGAATAGATATTATATATTCTATTAAAATTAGACGCGCTTGTCGCTTGATTTCAAGCTACAGAATGGCATTGGTTGTTCCAGATTCGTCCCGGCATAACTCGATTTTGTTTTCAGTTTGTGTTGAATTACTCGATCGCACATCGGAGGACGCATATAGAACCGTTCGAATGGATTTCCGATCGAAATTATTCCGTTTTTTCTATAAAATACAATAGAAATGTTTGAAATAAATGAATAACTTGGATCGGAAGCAATTCCAAAAGGTTCCACAATATGTGCCTAGATCATTGTTAATTACTATGCTATTCGACCGCAGGAAATTTTATGCTACTTATGACGATTTATGAGATGCGCTACGTGTGATATTTAGATTCTAAATTTCTTTCCAGGTCGGTCGTCCGAACGGCACAAAAATTCGCGATTTTAGGATAAAAATACGATTCGGTGTTATATAGATAACAAGAGATTTATTTTTTTTTTCTGGTATTAAACGCGGCGCGTTTATCGTTAAAAATTTATTTAACAATGTGTTTATCGAAAGTTACGTAGAATATTATAAGAGTACCTCTAGGACGTAAGAATTTCCGGTTTCGTAGTGCCTGGCAACAGACGATCGGCCGCCCTTTTTTGTGTTTTGCACTTTTTGAGGGAGAACAAAAATTTTTTTTGGCATGAGTAAAGGGGGGGGAGAAGAAAGTAGGATGAAAAAAAGAGATTTATATACGTGAAGTATAGTAATACGGGACGCGAGAAGTGTTACACGCATGCCATCCAGGTATTTAGAAAGTACAGCGCTTTATTTTTTTGAAAAAGAAAGAGATAGAAAAGTATATTATTCTATTTGCGAGCGGGAAAGAGAAAATTTATAAGCGTCACGCATTCACGCTTCTCAAAATACGCGAACAGATGCTGGTTACGAAATGGGCGCGATTGGGCATCCTAATGAAAGTATGCGATGAACGAAAATTTTAACCCTTGGAATGACAAAATTCTCAATTACACGTTTCTAGAAAATAAATATCAAAAATATTGAGTGGTCCGCTATTCGATATTATTAAAAGAATAATAGTGTTGGAATGCTTGCAAGAAATGAGGCAGCTAATTCACAAATCCATCTGTCGTTCCGGGGTTAACGAACGCGTCAATATGATGCGTTTTATTTTACTAAAAACGATCATGTAGCTTCTTCGGCCGTACAACTTTTGAGAAATCTGTTGTTACTTTTTTTGAGAGCGAGAATGAATGACACTGCATAAATGAGAGAGATATAGAAAGAGATATAAGAAATAAGAAAGAGAGCGATAGAAGAAATAGCAAACACGATAAGGTTCTATTCTAAAAATCTATATACGATAGATATATATTATATATATCGGGAAAAAATGCAGATGTATTTACTAAGAGCTTTTGTGATGGCAGAGGAAAGCATGTAAAGCGAGCCACGTTAGTTCTCAAATGATGGAAAAATGTCCATTGGATTTTCCAACGATTGAAGCTTTCGAGTTAGAAGTTTAATGAATATAAAGCATGAATTTTATGCAAAACAGATTAAACACGAGCTTGCTATTGTGTTAGATGAAAATTGTCAACGTTGGATTTGCATCAATCGGGAACTATGGGCTCGAGCGACGAAATTGTCGGTGATAGATTGGAGATGCGCGAATTTCGTGGCCCTGCGATAGAGAATTGACGTTCTTCGGCGATCGGGTTCGGCGTTTAGATTTTAAGACGTTTTGTATAAAAAGAAATTTATTTAAGAAAATGATAGACATGTCTAAAACTTGCGTCGACGCGCAAAGCTGAGAGCGAATCTGCAAACGTTTCGTCCGCCGTTTCTGCGAAAAAACGATGGATGGCGAGGCGATGATCTTGCGGGCTCGTTTTCATTGGCAAAAAAAGGAGCTTTCACTTCTATTATACGTTTCTCTCGCAATCTATTAATGATATTTATATTGTCAGCCGCTGGTAGAATATCCCGCGCGCAGAAGAACGATCGTATCGCGAATTCGAAGACCGGATGGAAACGAGAATCCTATTGAGCGTGCAAGTCGCTGCTGCGATTTTATCCAATCTAGTCGAAATTGATAAATCAACGTTGACACGGCAAAATGGACGGTAAACGATTTTCTCACTTTTCACTTTCACTTTGGTTGAGCACATTATTATATTGTAGAAATATGCACGTCCATATTGTCTTTGGAGCAACCGAAAAGTGTGTTAGAAATTTGAATTAAAAAAAAAGTCTATCCGGTCTTCGCGAAAAGCATGAATATTAAATCAAATATTGTATAAGGAAAATTTTTAATCATCTTTTTTTCGATTATTATTTCGGACGACTCGTCTTCGCAGGGCAACCAATTCGCTGTAACGAACATATGTACTGTATTGAAAAGAGAATAATGTGCTACAATTAGATCAGCCCGAAGGATCGTTATATCTGTAACAAAGAGAGATGTAAGAAGTAGAGAGTGTCGTATGAATGAGAGGGAAACATGCAGGGGTGCAACGGTGATGGAAGGTGAACGACACGTGAAACGATTGTGACTATATAGTTTAACTACTCATTGCAGAACCCCCTTAAACGATTTGTCGACGTTTCGCGAGAACACGAAAGAGGAGAAGAGAATAATCGCGGGAAAATAAGCGAATAGCTATAGGAAATGGCGAAACAAGAGCAAATAGCGCGTACGAGGGAGAGACGAGAAAGTCGAGACAAGTAGGTTTTGAACCGAGAGAGCCTTGTGTTAAGTGCCTTCAAAAGTACGACTTAGATTTTAGGCTATAGAAAAAACGAAACAAAAGAGGCGCTGGGCGCGTCCAGCTGTGAACGAATTTTTACGGTATTATTCGGCCGGGTGTCGCCAATTTGTGT
Source organism: Solenopsis invicta (assembly GCF_016802725.1). Classification (NCBI taxonomy): domain Eukaryota; kingdom Metazoa; phylum Arthropoda; class Insecta; order Hymenoptera; family Formicidae; genus Solenopsis; species Solenopsis invicta. The sequence continues at coordinate 26,622,190 of NC_052667.1, forward strand.
GCAAGATTCCGGTAGACAACGAAGCTACTCGACGAAGCTATCTTTAAAAAAAAAAAAAATCAATATGAAATTTTCACGCCTTTCTTTTTCTGCTTTTTCTTAACTACATGAACTGTCCTGTCGAACAAAATATGCCTTAAAAACGTCAATAACAATACAAAAAGTCTTACGACGTTTTGCTTGCATTAATGGAATAATCATGTACAAGTGGAAAAAACTTGAAGATTACATTTTTTTTTTAATTAGCAAGTGTTTTCCTTCCATTCAATTTTTTTATAACCGCAGGCCTAAAGATTCACTTTAAGAATTATACTTTTTAAAAGTGTACGAGAGAGAGGTGAGGATTTTTGCGACGAGTAGCTCCGTCGGCCGAAATCTCCGGTGACGTCCCGCGTACATCTCGAGACCAGTGATATTTTTTTAGAAATTATTTATTTATGTCGACGAGAGCGGAATTTAATCTCAATCACTCACTTTATACTGCCAATATATCCGCTAGGACGTACTCAATCTTCGTTCGATCCACTTTACACGATCAGACATGCCCTCCGCCTGACATTTTTCTTCCCCCTCCCCTTCCCCCCGATTTTCCCGATAACTGCAATAAACGCGTGTGATCCCTTGCATTTTAATTTACGTCAGTTCCGTGTTTATTCCTACATAGATCATGTTTCTTACGCATCTTTGTTGTAACGTTCCACGAGATCCGTTATATGCAACACTTTCCTCGGGTTCCTCTGCACCTTGACTTTTTTTTCGTTTGTCTTTAATTGACAGTACAATTATCTGTAATAAATAATAGCGAAGTGTCTAATCGCGTCACGAGCGCGCGATTTGAGCATCGAGTGCGGAACGTCGCTTCGATTTTGCGTCCGAAACTCTGCCTCATTTTCACTTCACAGTTTGATCGAAGACAATCGATCAACATCCGCAATATAGATACTGATTTATCATATATGTACAATATACCACGGATCATCCGCAGATACTATCATAAATATTTTTACTTTTTAAGCGGACCTTCGACGGACGTCCCGTACTCGAATTTAAGTAACGATACTCTTTAGTACAAGCACAGTACTCGACTGTACAGAAATAGATAGAATGAAAGAGCGAAAAAAGAAGAGAGAGAGAAAGAAAGATAGAGCGAATGAGCAACAGTGAGAGTGAGAGAGAGAGAGAGAGAGAGAGAAAGAGAGTGAGAGAAAGAGAAAAAACACGTAAAAATAAACACAATTACAACTTCCGCTCAGCGCCTCGAACGCAAAACGTACTACTTGTAATCGTAACTTCTTTGTCGCCATGTATTTGCCAACGAACGATGATTTATTAATTATTATTTTTCCTTTTGCCTTCATTTTATATTAATATTATTTAGAAAGCAACAATTAATAACGATTACGCTATGATGATAACGATAATCTTTCTAGATACTTTTTTGCTTGTTCTCTTGCGACAAACTCAGCGACATACACACACACACACACACACACACACACACAACAAAGACATACACACATACGCATGCACAACATCACGTACATGTGCATACAACTGACATATGAATCCTTGTAAACACATACGAAGATCATCCATTTGCAGTAAGATAACGTGATTTAGCGAAAGACGAACTTTACTTTGTCGCGTCGCCGTTTATTGGCGTTCATTTGTATCACGTAAGAAGAGTCGCTTGCTTAAGGAACTCATAGGGAACGCTGGGTCGGTCTCGAACTCGCGTTGGAACTCACTCAGTTTCGCATGACTTGTTAAAAAAATCGGAAGAAATCCGTATCGCGAGGAGGACTCCCGCGTTGATCGCGACAGACCGAACGTTCAAGTCCTGACCTTCTATTACAGTGCTTCCTTTCCGTTTTTTGTTTTTTTCTGTACACACATATCATCTTTTGGACCTTTCGAACATTCCAAAACGCTTGTTTCCCTCTTTTTTTTTTGTCAATTTGTAGAGCGCCTTGTATTCAATTTAGAGCAAAATAAAGTCTAGAAAGGCAATATCCCAGCCGCGTTTTCTACTCCTTCCGCAATTCTCATCTCTCGAAAAAGATTGACGTGAGATGATCTTATCTTGAAGAATCTTTCAGAAATTTTTTTAAATGAAGTTTGAATGAGATTTTGCGTACGGGCATCAATTTTATAATCGATGATATTGGACATTCGAAAACATATTATATTTGTTATTAATAACTTGATCAATTGAATAGAGGAAACGGTCTAGCCAGGTGATTGAAAATTTAATGAACGATGTCTGTCATCTAGCATTTCTACTTTAAAAGAGATTAGAAAAAAACTTCTATTATTCGTAATTAAAAAACAATTATAATTTTTTTTTTGTAACTCTGAAGTTATATTTTCTTTAATTCGTCAATATTACTGCAGAATAATTTATAGACGTACATGCCTGTACAATTTTCAAAATCTCCATATTTTATTTTAAAATAAAAGTATAAAAGTATAAAAGCAGATAGTGGTAAAAACGTCTTTGCAGGATATCAAAGGCGGAGGATATAATTCAAAGCATTCACCAAGGACAAGCATCGAACAAACTTTTCGGAAAGCATTTAGTTATCGTTTCCGCATACTAACTAGTTCAATTTTTTGTAGGTGCTGCATTCATCATCAGCGTAAATTTCTGCGTGGGACTACGCCTAAGAAGATTCACAAAGTCTCGGATGAAAACGTGAACAACGGAGAGTAAGAAGCATCGTAGAACACACTTCGAAGAAATGTAATTATTAAAAATAAAGAGCTGCAAGAAAACCAATGTACGAACATCGATATTCTAATTTTTTTATGATATTGCTTTCCCGATGATAATTATATCTTATTTAAAACGGACAAAATTAATTATGAGTTTCAGAGAGCCGTGATATCGAAGGAAACCGACAAAGCAGAAGTACACAAAAAGCCCTACAATTTTTCATTACTCTAGAATCTCTCTAGTATGGTGTGATAAAATAGCAGTAGCAAAATTTTAACCTTTGCATCTTGACAAGAAGGAATATTTTAGAATGTAGCATTAGACAAAATAACCACGTTTGGTTATTGATGCTAACCTGATCCTAAAATCTTCCTTTCATTCCGATGTAAAGTTACTATTTAAAACTGGTTTCGTTTTAGAGTGTTATATTTCGGTAAAATTTACAAAAGATTACACTTTACACACGTTCAATCAGGGACTTTCTCAGCCAGATACCCACGAGAAGGTCTTCCATAGATAATCATTACCATAATCGTTGAAAGTTGTCCCTACCCCCTTTGATCCCGCTCCAGACGCCACATGCTCGTTGTTGCTAAGCTTGAGATCTTGAATGTTTTTTTTTTTTTGTTGGCATGGCCCGCGCCGTTGTAAAGAGTACAGTAACCATGCGTGGTCTCCGTCTGAACGGGGAGTATCGCGCATGTACAGCCAACAGATCGCAATACTAATCGTACCATCGACACGTCTGCTTGCGTCTTTTACAGGTTTCTTCGCCGGCCTCGGTTGGACCGGCGACGGCTCGCGGCGCGTCTCGAGGAGTGCGAACTCCGCGACGACGACGTCGTCGTCGACGGCTGCGAGCGATGTGCCGGCGCCGCTGACGCCTCAGCGTCGTCCCCGGTTGCACTGTCCATCGCGGCACGCGGCCAGTCGCAATAACAATCACCCCAGCATCAGCAGCAGCGGCGGCGGCCTGGTGCATCACGATCGTCGGCACAACTGCTCGAGGTGTGGTAAGAGCTACAAGAACGCGTACATCCTGAAGCGGCACTTGCTGTACGAGTGCGGCAAGGCGCCGTCCTTCAGCTGCCCGCATTGCGCCTTCAGCTCCAAGTACGAGCGTAATCTCAAGGCGCACATCAATCACCGGCACGTCGATGTACAGCCGACGCTGCCCGGTATCGTCGTCGGTCAGCGGGAAACGCGTCATCAGCACGGCAGGGAGTGACTCGTCAGAGTCTGTAAAGTCGCGATGTAAAACGACATTTTCGATCTGAAATCGGTTGCGGCCGCAATTCGCGATTGAGGTTGATACATGCCAAAATTGGAGTGTCAAATTTGAGTCGAATTTATACCGGTCGTTCAGATATTCGCATGACGACTACGAGAAGTTTGTGATATGTAAAAGTGAACGCGAATGACAAATTTCTCGTATGAATATTTGGACGATACTTTTATGTTTTAAATATTAAGTTTCTAGTGGATTCAGAAGTATCAACTTTGTTTTAAAAATTATTTTTCGGAAACGTGACAAAGGTAAGAAAATAATTTGCGAATATTTTATTCATGCACCTTGAGAAGAATGCTTGCAAGAAATTTTAAAGGTACTTTTTTCGTTCAGACTTTTAATTTATTTTCTCTTATCATTTGTGTAACGGTTAAAGAGCTACATGTACAACTCTCATCCCCGTTTACTAATTAGTATTGCAATCGTGCAAAGTTGAACTGAGTTTCCGTAAGTATAATATGTTGATTAAATGCTTATTAAGCTAACTTTAAAATGTAACATTATATTCTCTCTTACAGCCAAAGTGAGTGCCAAAAATTATTCTAATCAAGCTTTTTAAATTGCTCTCTATATATTTTTTAGTTTGCTTTTCACATTTGCTCTCTTTCATTTTATTTTATTTTATTAAGCTTATTGCTTGTAATGAAGATTTTATTCTGCACGGTATCGTATGACAAGTCGCTTAAAATAAGACGAACGTTTAAGAAATCTCTACCAAGAATGCGTTTTTGTCTGGCATATTAGCGATGTGCGTTGCACAAGACAATATGTATTTCAACCGCTAAATATTAGGATTTTAAAGGTCCCTTGTTCCATATTTATTTTTCGGTAAGATGATGGCAAGGCTTTGCCATCCGTATGATATTATAGAATAAAAGGAGAGACGAGTGTTTTAACTAAGAAAATGGCAAAGTAAATGTTTAAAAAAACATTAGTGATCCGCTAGCGTGGCGCGAAGCTAGTACTTGTTGGTTCCCGTTTAACGATATATAAATGGATAAAAAGTCAAATAAGAACATTGTTGAATATTGCAGACTCACAGAAGTGTACCAAAAAAGTGTAAGGATAACCGCGTCCTACCTGTTGCATTTTTAAATGATTAATTCTAGACTGTCGCAAATGACAAACTAAATATCTACTCACAAACATGACAGATCTTCATTTTACAAGCGTTTTATGCGCTCCACACTTTTTTCATATGACATTAAAAGCAATTTATTAAAAAACGGACACTTTTTTGGAACAACTTCGAGTTTTCTGCAGATTGCTAAATTGCCCAATTATTTTTATACTAATTGTAAATGATACGAGAGTCGCCAGTGAGATCTGAGTGTAAGGTGATTCCACCTTGATCATCAGTCAAGCTGGGTGATATTCTCGACGCAACGAAATACTCCCGACACACGTAGATTACCGATCCTAGCTATCTAGTTCAACCTAGCTTTAGGATTGTTAATCAAGTCTAGTCAGACCAGACTTATCTCATTGTCTTCAGGCGATGTGCTAACGATAAAAAGAGATCTTGGTAGTGTGTACGTGTATACATGATGAGCTAACTTCATGAGCGACTGTCGTCGCGGAGAACGCGTATTTTAACTATGTGTATGTGCATTGAGGGATTAATAAAGTTTATTTTTGACTCACCGATCCGATGTGCAACGAGCGGAGTTTATCAGCTACGAAGCTGCGGTGATTACTGTAACATACAAACATAAGATTTAAAAATTAAAACTGTGCTCAAAATAATTAATATTTCAAAGTTAATTCTTATACTAAAAAAAAAAAACAAGTTAAAGAAACGATTTCATCAATTTAAACACAACTTTTCTCTAGGTGTGTATAAAATTTTTCACGAAATTCCTTTTAAGTATCTTTTTTTTTAATTCATTGTGATAAGATGAAATAAAAGGGAAAAGATCATTAAATTTATATAAATAAGGAATTATATTTACCCCAAGGTTGCTCCGCTGGGGTCTGATGTCTCTCCTAGGCCTGCTCCTCTCAGATTGTCAAATCTCCTCCTCTCGTTGCACTTGTGGTACACTCGCGGAACACTCGCGTTAAACACTACAATTGCGCCCGTGGACTAATTAAATATATCTATAAGTTTTTCGCGCGAACACCCTGCGGCACTTTGGATTTATAAAACCCATGATAAGACTTCCACTTCGGAGGGAGTCCCCGTGGATTCAGCACCCCGAGTCGGCGAGTGAGACGCGCGCGTACCCGCCCCCGAACAAGGGTTAAACCCCGCGCGGAAGGAAACGAAATCAATGACATTGAATCCGACGCCTCTTGCTTCGCAAAAATCGCGTTTAAAATTGATTCCGTCATACGCCTTAGCCAGCGGCCCAGATGATTAGAGAAGAAGGTACTCATTGCCGACATCTAGCACATTTCTAGACGAATCAGGAAATGAGATCCAGCCTCTTGACACGAGCGGGATCGTCGAGACTGAGCATGAAGTCAAAAGTCAAATTAAATGCGATTCACCCGCCTTAGAATGGTGGACGGCGGTGAGACCAAGAGAAACGGATGAATCCAAGTCGACCGATCCGAATTCTTACCGCTTAGGACCGAACCGATCGCCAGAGACAGAGCGTGTAACCCTTACAACAACCAGATAGCCGCGCAACATGCATCCGGGGGAAACATACCATAACGCGGCTCGGTATTTCCTCGTGCACGGACACTCGGAATGAGACGTCGCGGTGCGCCGTAGCCACCGTGCGCAACGCCCTAGTGAGGAAATGTCCACTGCCAAACAGCGGGGGTGCGATTCCCGGCCCTCGAACTAGAAGTCTATCAAATGGGAGTTACGAAAAAAGTCTATTTGGTCCAATACTTGAACGCACTCCCGAGCAAACGCGCGACGCGACGAACCGGCTGCGGTTCGTTTATTGCACAGTGATTCGGCGACGATGGACGTTGGCTTCCTTTTATCTGTAACCCATTGAGATTGGTTAGATTCGTTAGATAGATGTTATTTAAAGTATACACCCTGTATACTCTAAATATAATAGATATTAATAAAACAATTTATTAAAATCTCTTTATACAATTTTTTATTTAAATTTGAGTGGACGATTAAAATTCTTTTTCTAAAAAAAGCATGTAAAGAATATATTGAATATATCGCAGTTATTCATGTATCATACCAAGATTTCTATAATATTCGAGTATAGAAAGTATATTCATCGTTATCGCCCGAGACGAGATAAAATGGTCCTTGTCTATCGTAGAATTGTGTGTAGATTGCGAACTAATAGGTACATCAAAAAGATTTCCCCGTAGCCCAAAAGTATAATCGTTGGCGAATCGACGTTTGACAACGTAAAGACGAAATTAATATCGGAAGTTACATTTAATACGTGGGAAGTTCACGTTTTTAGTCGTGTCTGTTCGCGTCTTTCTATCTGAATTAGAGTCGTCTAGTCTAAAAAACGGCCTAAGCAGGTCGCATACATATACAAAACCTATCACATTATTAAATTCAAGATAGAGAATATATTTAAATCAAAAAAGGTATATACCATATGTATTATATATATCATATATAAATACATATTATATGTATGACATAATACCGATAATTTGCAATGATATATTATACCATGCAAATTGTAAGCCATTTTACTCTGCAATTGAAGCAGGGGGTCTTTCTTGGTCGGGACAAATAATTCATTAAACTCGTTTCTGATCCATTTTGACAAAGAAGATTTCAGATAGATGACACGTTGCAACTAAGTTTGCAATTACGTGCTGTCGAGTGATTTTAATTAGCAATTATTTAATGAAAATTACTCGACATTCATATACAATTTGTATGTTGTACAATAAATTAAATTAAATTACTATACAGGACATAAGATTTTTTTAAGCGTATACAGGAAGTTCGATAAATGCGAAATTTTATATAAGATGACATTTACGTTTCTTTTCTTTTATCAAAAGGGATACCGTTTCTATTCTGCTTGACACCGGTAGTCAATGATGTTAGTCCTTCATTGCAATTTTGCGTATTACTTTATTAACTTAATAATAAAAATATTGATTAATTGTAACCGATGTAAATACCGATACAACGAGACGACGCGACGTAAGCATCGTTTCAAAAAATTAGGAAGAAACGTTTGCGAGAATTTTGATAGAATAATCCGCGCGTGAGCCTAACATATGAGCTTCCTTCGAGATCCAACGAATTTGAGAAGACATCAAGGATCAAGGACCAAAAAATCGATAAAGAGCTCTCTCTTTATCCTAGTCAAGTCTTGTCCCGACCAAGAACAAAGCGAACACTGTAGAACAATCTTAGGAATATCTTGACGATCTCGTATTTATTCTACAGAGCTAGAAAATCTCTGAATGTTACTCTCTTTCTCTCTTCCTCCGTCTTTCTCTCCTCTCATATTTATCTTATTCTAATACCTATCTCTTTCTCTTTGTGCTAGAAATTCGTAATCTCGAGCTAAGCTCTTTCCTATCTTAAAGTCTCGAATAATCTCAATTTAGATATAGACGTCACATCGACGATCGATCTGTATCTATGCCAGTCGCATTGATCTATCGACTATCTCTGAACTAAACTCACTCGATTGTCCAATATTTCGCGATCACGATCGTCCGATCGGTATTCCTGACATACGGGAGCAAGACGCGATGTAAAGTTCAACATTGCGCAAATATCGCGGATTTTTCGCGCGAAATATCGATCGGGATTGCAACGTGAAAAGCAACGCGCGACTGCGGACCTCTCAGCTTCCACGTGCTCCTCCTCGTTGACTTTGAAAATTTCGAAAGGATCTTACACGTCCGGGCGATCTTACGTTTCCGCTGACTCGTGTCATCCTGTATTTTTCCTTTCCTCATCTTTCTTACGAAAAAACGAATTACTAATAAGGGGATTCTCGTGTGTCGTCCAAATCGACTCCATGTGCCTAAAAATGTGATCAAAACACGCTGTTGTAAAATGTGACGCTCATGCGTCGCATTTAACGTCTAGTTTCTTGTTGTACTGCTGGGATTCATCGATCCCCGCGTATTATCATCCTTCCGTTTTCGGAGAAAGCGAATATTCTGATATTCGGCACGAATAATTTTATAGGAGTGCGTGAACAGCAAGTTATTCGATAATATCTGTCTTTCACTTCAGCAATAAAATCAAAATAATGGAATGTTTTTTACTATGCGTAGGGCAGCAGAAATTATTGAACGCGTTTACGTCCTAGTGTTCGCGAAATGCTTCCTTTACTACTACAAAACCTCCGTTATCAATACAGATATAATCGAATCTGCTGAATTTTGTGGAAAAATCTTATGAGTCCGTATGTGATATATAAACACGAGCTATAGATAATAATTTTGTTAAAAGTGTACGACAGAATTGAAAAATTGATATGCGATTATAAAAATGTTTTTCTAATTAGCACAAAAGGAAATCACCAAGAGAAAATCAAGTCTAATTAAAATACATAACGAACAAAATTTTGTGCGTATTATGAAAGTATGACATTAATTCACGTTCAAAAATATATATTTTTTTTTAATAAATGATTGCAACACTTTTATCATATTTTTTTTACCAATTTACGCGAAATGTTTTACCTGTCACGTGGCGAAAAAAAACTTTCGTGAATAATTACGGAGATAAGCAGTTGCATTTATCTGTTGTAATTTTTCATATACGTATATATGCGTAATGCGATTGTTACATGTATACAGTGATCGATAACAGTGTAACATTGACCCCGTACGAAACGTGAAAGCGAACGGAATGTGTCTTCCAAGTTTTCCATGTTATCGAAGCAGAGTAGAGCCGAAGTACAGCACGAGAGAGGAATACTCTGTTTTTCGCGCGATTTTGCGATTTGATATGCGAATACAAAAAAAATAAAAATAAAAATAAAAATAAAAAACAGGACATACAGTGACGGAAAGACTGAAAATAAAAAAAAAGTTGGAAGGAAAGTGCGAAGTGAGAGGTATACACTTGTTACTAGCGTGAACGATGCGAAACATAACGTGCGACTGTCTTATCGATTTGTAACAACTGTCCTCTCGCATGCCGACTAGAAATTTTCCATTTTTAATTTCTCGAGTTTTGAAACTAAATTCCAAATATTGACCACTTACGTTAACGTTAATTAATTTCTGCCAAATTTTAAAATCTTATCGTTGCATTGCAAGGTCTGTCTATTAAAATTAATTTAATCGATTTGATATAATCGTCACGAAAGTCTGAAAATAATCACTTTCAAATAAAATATGATAACGATGTAACAATGCGATACGATGACGAATTTCGTAGCGAATTTGGCATAATGATCTAAATGATGACTTTGATGAGATTAATGGTAATTTCTGTCATCGTGCGAGACGTAATCGAAGAACTAATTGTAATTAATTCGCACGCACTCGCGTTGATCTTGCGATTTTTGTGCCAATGTAAGTGAGGCCAGCTATTATGCAATACTCGAGTCATCGTGCAAGCCAATGAAGAATGGCTGTACACGAGATGCCTATAGAGTTATTTTGAAGTCACCTTATATATAGATATAAGAAGATAAAGAAATATATATATATTATATATACAGAGAGATGAAAAAGAGCAAAGATTCTATATACATATATTATATATATACAGGTATATAAAGACACGTAGGACACACGCGCAACTATATATGTAAATATGCATTATAATACATATATACATACGTGTATGATTTTTGGACACGCGGGCGAAACAAGTCCAAAGGGGCAACGCGAAACCAAAGAGATACCTCTAGTTGTTAAGGTGATCGATGATAATAATTAGTACATAAGCGTTTTGGCTCCTTTCCTTTGTTGGGAGCTCTTCCGGTTACATAACATATATGAATAGAGGACAAAAAATATAACGAGAATTCTACCCAACACCACGTATAGTGATTTTTCACACTACGACACTTTGATAGCGTGAAGGAAACTGATTATAACTTGTGTGTCATATTGCAATTTTCTCATATATATATATATATATATATATATATATATATATATATATACAAGTATTTTATTTAAGAGTGCATATGGCATATGACATGCCTCTGCATTAAAATGTTCGATTAGTTTTCTCCGCTCTCTTTTTCGCAAATCTACAAACAACAGATACAAATGGTGTTATGCAGAATTCGCGTTAAAAAATGGCGATATGATATTACTGAATAAACGGCCGAGAAAAAATGCGTAATATTGTTCATGAATATAATATATTCGAGATATATCTACGATTTAATCGATCCCTCTAGATTGTGAGTTGACTACGCGACTCGCACTTACACTTACTCAGATTTATGTTTGTTTAAATAAATACTTGTCTATGTTTTTCGTGTATAATACGTGTATTTTACGTTACGATTTGATTGTTTATAATGTCGAACGCGGCCCGCAAAATATCGTCGACTTTTGCTTTACGCGCATACGACCTATTTACTCGCATTATACGTATATGTGGTACATTCTTTTTCATTTTTATTTTTGTGAGCAGTTTAAAATCATATATAATTATCATCAATTGTGAGTGTATCATTAATAATCGTTGTGTTAGCGAGAATACTCGACAAATAATAAAGAAATAAATTTAATTATTCAGCCAGATAGATTTTGTCCACGTGACGTTCTAAACTTTTTTATCGTATTAATCTTTCCCTATTGTTTTATAATTTCTATAATACCTCTTCTTCCTTGTATATGTAATTCGTGATTATTTTAGCTAAATTTGTTTTTTTTTATATCCACACATTTAAAATTTTGTTAGTTCATTTTTCTCTATTAATTTTAATTGTTTTTCATGGTTATTTGTTATTAATATTTCTACGTCAAATCTCTTTTAAGTGTCGTCACATTGACTGATTTACATTATAACTGCTTATTCTTATTATACTGACGTGCTCTTCGCATTCTGTATTTTCAGGTCTATGGCTGTATAATTATGGTCGTCGTTGCAAGAATGATTTTTCTCTCTATCGTCTGCAAAACGATTGCGGATTGAATCTCATCGTAAATATTACTCATTTAACTGGCCAAAATTGCATGTGTGGTATCAATACGTAAGAGAAGTACATGGTAATGAAAAACGTCGTGGAATAAAACAGCAATAATTAACACCATTTACCGATATCGTTAATAATGAGAAACTTTTTTTTTCTATTTGTTTACTGCGCAAATACAAAATGTAATCTCTTGAAAAGCAAGAATATTGTTACGCCCGGTATTGAACGGCTGGCTAACCGAGTTTTAATGTTTGATGATCGGTGGTCGTCATCTGTCGTCGAATTTCTGTGTTTATATTGTTCTTGTTCTATATATGCTTTGTCATTAAAGTCGTTACTTTTGGAAAGCAAACTGCTTTACTTCTCGTGCTCCTAAAAGTACGCGTATGTGAGTGTGAACGAGCTGACCTTTCCGGTCGTAACAATATGTTTCGTATATTTAACACGTATTTCTCGGAATTCTCAAAAGTACAGCATTGATAATAGTCTCTCTATCCATTAAAAATGGAAAGAGAATGATTAGTTAAAAATAAAATTTTTGTTTGTATAAGGCATGTGCTATTCATACACACACATACTTCAAACAGGTCAAGTGTGATGGATTGAATTACTTCATACTAGTAATTTTTCAGTAATGTAACAACTTCCCAACTATGATTCCTTGATTTTATAGGAATAAAATCTTCGAATAATAGATTCTTCATTCCAATATTCTGCACTTATAAAATCTAATGGTTATTCTCACGCGCATGGATCTCTTTGATTGTAGGCCGCCGATATCGTCATCATCATCATCATCATCATCATCACTATCACGATCAGGATAAAAGCAAGCCCTTCAGTTGTGATCGCTGCGGCAGAAAGTATAAATGGAAGACATCTTTACATTGTCATCAAAGGGACGAATGTGGCAAGGAACCGCAGTACAAGTGCTACTATTGCCATTACAGAACGAAAATACGATCGAATTGGATTCGCCATGAGAAAACACATACAAATCCTGTACGAGGACGCCAACAGCATAATGTTGTAATGGGATTGTAAATAATGATTGCGAAAATATGAAAAAGATGGGTCCAGTTTTATAATCTTTAAAAATTTTTAATTGTACACAATTAAAATTTTATCTCAATTATAGTAAAAAAATAATGTATGAAGACTGAATTGTTTGTAATACATTTTTGCAAAATATTGTGTTAACAAAAAAAATATTTTTTATTTTTGGTTATTTCCGTAATCTTTGTCTATTCACGTTTTTTATTTGGTTGTGTTAAAAAATTAATTATTTAATATTGCAGATTTATATATGTTTATGTATTAGATCGAAATATTGTATAGATAAAAAGGATAAAAAAGAAATTAATATGTAAGCATAATTTTTAAATTTATCCGAGAATAGGTGCATGTACGTGAATACGAACAATCATTTTTCTTGAAGTCATCGAATACTTAAATAATAAGCTTATAAAAGATCATTAATATTATAATAGCTGTTAAAACATAAGAGAATCTTGAAACTTAACAATCTTGCCAAAGATTTAAATAGTTATTTAAGCTGCATACAAATATGTATAGTGTATTATAAGTGAACAATACTTTGATACTACGTTTTTAGTCATTTTTATTGTTTATACGTTTTTATTGTTACTGCTTATAGATTTTCGTGATAAACTCTTAAAGTTATGAATGCTAAGGTATATGGTATTCATAATACATCGTAATATATAGTCTCAAAGTTTATATGTTCCTTTCTTGCCATGCTACTGTTAATATCCAGAGTATTTAACGAGATAATGTACGTATCGATTATTATGACGTCTATAATGACTGAATTATTACCACTTGTCTTAATATTAAATTAATATTATAAGATAGTAATTTAGTAAAGCGATTATTTTACTTTTACAAGTAATTATAAAGTAATTAACGAAGGGCATTATGCTAGGCCATGACTTTAATGTGCTTGTAGTAACATACACAAATGCATAAATTATTTGTTGTGTTTGTCTGATTTAAACAAGATATTTGGAAAAGTTTGTCATTTATAAGTGATTTTTAGAAGGAAACTGAATTGTACTTATATATATTTTTTAAGAATATATGTTTTAAAAAAATTACAGAGAGAATTAGATTGCATTATAAAATAGGTTAATATTATATTTGAAAGAAAGATTACCATTCGAAAAACTGAAATATGAAATATCTCATAATTAAGATTTAAAAATTTTAATAAAAAATTAATATTGAAATCTTTTTACAAAAATATGTTTTAAAATATTTAAAAAATTTTAATTTAAATATTTGAAACTATATACATATATGATTTTTTTTACAAAATCAAAATTATAATAATTTAATATATCAAAATTCAATGTGTAGCATAGAATGTAAAAATAGCGTATTAAATTTTAACAATGATAAAATAAATTGAATTAAATATTTATAATTTGAAATAAGTAGTGCTGTAAATCGATGAAGAATAAATTTTTTTTGTCATTTAACTTATCATAATGTAATAATAAAGATTGTAGTATTAAGACAGATTACGAAGTATATATTCGCATAAAACTTGATAAATCGAATTATATCCTTCGCTCCTTTCTCGCTCTCTCTTTCTTTCCCTTTTTCTCTCTCTCATTTACATATTTATAGAAATAAATACAATTTACAACGATACTTGTAACAGTTATATAATTATGTATTTTTTTGTTTATCTTTTACGAGTTTATTTCTTATGTAAACTTAAACTTAACTTTTTTTATACAGCATTAATTTATCTAATTTTTATGTGGTTGCGTTTAAATATTATGATCATAAATTGTGACATATGTATACACTTATGTGCAATAATAATTGCTGAAGTGTCGTTCTCTTTTTTTTCATGCCACATGTAAGTCTTTGGTAAGTGGAATATAAAAAATGTGAAGTAACCGATCTGATCAATCAATTACCTCTTTTTCAGGTGATGCATAAAACCGGCTCGGCTCAGGATGAATTTATGTCAACATATCTGTCTCAGGTCAACATATTTGTTCGTGCAACAATTACGATAATATGCTCAAAGTTGATCACAAAGTTTTTATCGTTCAAAAATTCCAAATTCCACATTATCTAATTATTCTTTTATAAACCATATATAACTAATTATATGTATATATAATTTTAAAATTGACTTGTTATTAAGTAAACGCTTTGTTCTATGTTATTTTTATATTTGAAAAAAATATAAAATTTACTAAAATACATGCATTTTTATATTTTGCAGTTTTGTAAAATTTAATAATATAGAGCGATGTCGAAATAAAACACTTTGTAAACATTATGCAGAATAAAGAAATGCTTTTTAAAAAGTCCGATGATTTGCTATGTGTTTAGAATTTAACTTCTTCAGATTTACATGATTAAAACATGGTGAAGGGTTTCATAGCTTTATCATCACTTGTGTCTTCGAGAATATATCTGCCTAATCCTTTCCGGTATTTTAATGTATATATTATTATGTTCTAGATGAAATTTTATGTCATAAGAGGAAGGATTTTATGTTATAGAAATTATTTGATAAAAGAATGAAAAAATAACTCAAAAATGTTTAAATTGTAATTATGTAAAAATAATAATATTATTTCTCTCTCACAACATGAACGTTATAATTTTTTATATTTTGTGGTAATAGCTTGCAAAATTAATAATTAATATCCGTAACAAATATGATATTAAGATCCATAATAATAATAATAATAAAGAAAATACTAAATTAAAACTTGTTAATAATACAGATATTTTTTGTTTATTTTTTACTCAAACACATATAATGTATTAAAACTGAATGTTTCATTAATATATCTAAATTAATATATGTTAATGCAGAACATTATTTACTTTCATTGTTGTGAATTTCACATCGAAGTTTTCTTGATCATTTGAATCAGTCAAATAATTTCCGCATATTTGATTGCCATTAATCTTTTTCTCATTTTCAGTTGTCAAGTGTATGTTTGGAGGATTGGAGTATCAGAAATTATTCGTCTGCCAAAACTGTAATAAGAGCTATGCTCAGAAGGAAGATCTAAACCGACACGTGCAAGAAAAACGTGGTAAGCCACCGTAATTCAGGTGCAGGGGTAGCGGAAAGTTGTTTAGGCATTCCAGCAACTTTCAACGGCATGTAAAAAAGCAACACATGAAGATTTATTGGGAGATACAGCAATCTATAACGAAGCGAAAACATATAGAGGAAAAAAACTTGGAGATCCAAAATCGATCGTTTGTGAAGAAAAACTTTAAATATTAATTATTAATTTTATTTTTATTTGCGTTTATAAGATACTCAAGTTTAATTGTTTAAACTAGTAAAAATTATTTCTTGCTCTTTTTTTTGTTACGGATTTAAACAGTCTTACATTATTAAGAATAATACATTGATGAATTTATCTTTGAACTATTAAGCTACAATAAACGTTTCTTGCTTTTTTGTATTACTTGTAAATCAGTCAATTACTCGGAAAATCGACCGTGAAGACATTTAATCATTGTTAAAAAATGTAAGGATCATTGTTTGTTGGTTGTTTTTGTTTAAGCTTCGTCTTTTGTAAAAAAAAGAAATTGTGCTTTGAAAATTACGTGGAACGTGTGCTGATTCTTAAGATAATTTTCAAATATCTGAAAAAAGGTAGTAAGTTCTGAAAATTTTGTTGAAGAACTTCCATGTAGTTTCATCGCGCATTCGACTATTTCTCGTCTATTTGATATAGTGACTTTTATTTTATTACACTATTTTTACTAATTCAAAATTTTTTATATTTTTTACAGGTAAGGAGGAAATTACAGACGAAGAAACAATTCCAAAGCCGGCAATTCGCGTTGACAAGTTTCAAAGAAGCTGTTTCTTTAGAATATTCCACACAAACAACTCTATCCTGCATCTGTTCATACAAGTCTATCACGGAAAATAAATCTTGACCATCATTCATCTGAAAATCGTTGATAATGTAATCTGATTTCTGATTCTGATTCAATATACAATAAGTTATAGTCTTCTTTTATAAAAATTACAAGATCGCTTTCGTATTAACGAAGATATTTGAAACAATAATTTCGTAAATAAAAGTATGATGGATATAATTTGTTATGATATTGTACTATTTATTTCCTCTGCCACTTGAAGATTAGCAGGAATGCCGCCGAGAGCAAAATTCTACATCTGGAAGATTACTACCTTTTATCATCGATCGCTCTTTTATTAATACAATTTTCAGTTATGCTGTGATACGTATATAGAAAATTAACAGTACTAACGAAATGTAGGGACCTCCAGCTATATTTTTCACATATTAATTCACATGTACATGCGTACATACGTAATGATTCTGTCGCGGGCTTCAGGTTTGAAGAAATTCATCAGTGCTTTTAAAGATTACGCACGCTTCCTTTCCGTTTCGCTTCATCAAGATTAAATCTAATAATTTAATCGTTTCTATTCTACAAATTTCAGGGCACGTCGGACCCAAGCCATTCTTTTGCCAGAAATGCCACAAGAAGGCTTACAAGAACAAGGGCAGCTTAAAACGCCACGAGAACAACGAGTGCGGCAAGAAACCGCAATGGATGTGCACCTACCACGATTGCAATTATCGTACTCATCAAAAATGCAATCTTGAGCGTCACGTTACTAACATCCATGGCGACCTTCCCGGAATTCCTAAAGCCTTTCGCAAAAATCGCATCGCGTCATCTGCGAGTAAGAGCAGCTCGAAGAACGTCTCTCACATGGAACTTTGGCCGCTTCTGAAGATCAGCGAGAAGACTTACTCTCGAGAAGATTTCAAACCCTGAAGATTTGCCATCCGATGATAGATAATCCCTGCTGCTTATGATACAGATCATTTTGTTCGTGTTTAATATACCTACAGAAATGGTTCACTAAGAAAATATAATCGCCTAGAAGATGTAGGCTCTTGCGTTAAATGGCGGACTGATTAGAATCCACGTAATTTTATAGAATTTTAAGAAAGCTGCGCGTTCCTACTTTAAAAGTATGAACTTTTAAAAGTCTGATTTGTGAATTATTATTGCCATTTTGTAGTACTTTTGTAGTACTTTTTGAACGTAGACGATTTTCTTTTATGTTCTACGCTTCGATCAAATGTATATATGAAATTTTCAAAGTTTGATGATTTGTGAATTATTATTGGCACATTTTGTAGTGATTGTGATCTCTGAACTTATAAGACGATATTCTTTGTGCTTTACACTTTGATCAATTGTATATATAAATATTTAAAAGTATATTGATGAAAAATTAAATATTGAAGAATAGATAAAATTTTTAATTAATTGTTAATAGATGTGACTGTATCGTTACTGAAAGCTATATTTTGTAAAGATTGCGGAATAAGTAATTGGTATCTTCTTTTGTGAATTGATGCAACGGCTCAAGAGATGTCTCAAATAGACTGCGAGCTCAAGAAAAATCGATATTATTCATCAAAATTGAAATAACATCGAAGATGTAAGGAAAAATATCGATGAAATATTAGAAAATAAATAAGAATATATGAGTGCGACTATAGGAAGAATGCAGTTACAAACAATAATTTTAATGCAAGAACTTTTTAAGCATAGGAAAATAATTATAATATAATTAATTCTTAGCTTTCATCATAATTAAGAACGGCACTTTGCGAAATTCATAGTTTTTATCCTTTTGGTATTTGTATATATTTATATATTTGATTTTTTGCTTAGCAATTATGCTATTATATCTTTTAGTTTATAATCAGCATTTTCTTTGTTGCATACAACAGCGGATCGGTAAGCTTCACAACTTGTGATGCATTGATACATGTAGTTTGTTACATGAGATATTTTGTTTTTTATTTTTTTAATCCATGCAATTATTTATACATTAAATACAAATTATGTTAATTAAAATAAAATTAGACAAAATTATTCTTTTCATTGATTTGGATCATGACAATATAATCAATACTTGTTTTATAATATAAATATTTATAAAGACAGAATTTTTTTAAAAGAGTGTTTCATAAATAATTAATTTTGATCAATTATAAAATCCGCTGCTGTATCATTAAACGATTTCACAATAAATATGCTATAGTCTCAATGGTAGAGGGTTTTCACAATTAACTGCCATAAAAAATATTGGGTATGCTAGCATATAAGAATAATAGAACTGTAGAGAGAATCCATGTGTGTTATATCCCGCATGACACTGATAATTGAAATGGGGACTTGTAATCGCAAATGAGTTTAGCTAATAATCTCGAAATTGAGGCTGTATCGCTGGAAGATCTCGTTTTACTAAATTTAAATTTGCGGCCGAAAAAATTCTGTGATAAGTTAACTAATTCTTGTAATTTGGAGGTTGAACGGAACTGTAGAGAGAATCCATGTGTCTTATATCCCATATGACACGAATAATAAAAATGGGAATTGATAATCGTAAATGAGCGCTGAGCTAATGATTCCAAAATTGAGACTGTATCGTTGGAAGATATTTTTTTACTAAATTTGAATTTGCGGTCCAGAAAATTTGGTGACAAGTTAACTAATTCTTGTAGTTTGTATGTTGAACGGCATTATAGAGAGAATCCATGTATGTTATATCTCGTATGACACGAATAATAGAAATGGGGACTTGTAATCGCAAATGAGTTGAGCTAATGATTTTGAAATTGAGGCTATATCATTGAAAGATCTCTTTTTACCAAATTCTAATTTGTCATTCAGAAAATTCTGTGATAAGTTAACTATTTAGTTTTTGTAATTTGGATGTTGAACGGAACTGTAGAGAGAATCCATGTGTGTTATATCCCGTATGATACGAATAATCGAAATGGGAATTGTAATCGCAAATGAACTGACCTAACGATTCCAAAATTGAGACTGCATTGTTGGAAGATTTCCTTTTATTAAATTCGAATGTGCGGTCCAGATAATTCTGTGATAAGTTAACCAATTCTTCTAATTTGGATGTTAAACGGAACGTTTATCGAGGCCTTAGTTATATAACCCCATTTATTATGTTTTATCGTAGTTAATCATAATTTTGTTATAATTGCTCATGTGTGTATATCTGATAATAAAATTATAATACAATTATATATGCGTATCATAAATTAATACGCACAATTGAATAACCGAAGGTTTTACATGCTTCATATATAGTTTTGTAAATGAAATGATTTGCGAACGAAAGCACGAACTTGAAGATGCGACTATGAAGACTTTGAAGATTATACCCTAAGGAAAACACTAATCATCACTGACAATGAAACAAATAAAATCAAACTATGATATGCTTAAAATATGTTTCTTTAGTATTGCATGTAAGAAAAATATCGATGATATATTGGAAAATAAATAAGAAATAAGAATATTTGCAACTGCAGGAAGAATGCGATTACAACGGTCACAAATCACGAAGAGCTTTCAAGCGTAGAAGAATGAGTGATTAGGCTTTAGCTTTCATTGAAAATAACACAAATTATATTATATTATTATATTTTGCATTACAAATTTTTTTTTTATCTAACAAGCTATTTATCAAGTCTCATTAAATTAAATTTAAAACATTTTTTGACTTGTTAAACGCGTGTTTCTTCTAAATTGTCGTCTAATCGCTATCAGCCACAAATGCTACATTGTTTGTATCCAAATAGTTTGATTAAATGAGATCAACTGAATATAAGATAATGAATCGTTCAAACAACGTAAATAATACATCATGAAGATTATCTCTGCCAAATATTAAATATATATTATACACGTTAATTATTGTCTGAATTTTATTTTCAGGTAGTTCGAGGCGGTTGCAGCGGGGCGCGCTTACTCACAAAATTATCAAACCATATCCTTGCACCCAATGCGACAGATCTTACACTAACAAGGGCACCTTAAACCGTCATCTACGAGAGGAATGCGGGAAGATCCCGCAATATTCATGCTCCTATTGTCAGAAGGCGTTCCATCAACGGTCCAACTTTAAACGACACGTATGGATGGTTCACAAAGAAAGAGTGAAATTCTGCAAATCAGTAATGATTAACTCTCTATATAATTGATTTTATCGATTGATCAGTCGCGCAACGCAATCGAGAGTATTTTCACTAAATGAAATGAATGAATCCATTTAAATAATCAGTCAAAATTTAAGAAAATATTTGTACTAATCTTTTTATCAAGCTGAGATATGTAACTAGTCAAGTATTTGACTAATTCTATGGTCTATTTTCGATTATTATTTTATTTTTAAGGAATTATTTTGCAATTTATTTTGACATGTAGAAAAGTTAGGATTATTGAAATTTTTGTAGGAATATTTTAGTTAATTTGATAAAAAGATAGTCATTTTGGTTAAATTGTTGAATAGAAAAATTATACTTAATTGTTTTTTTTTTTAATTGTTGAATAGAAAAATCGTACTTAATTATTTTTTTAAATTGTTGAATAGAAAAATCGTACTTAATTGTTTAGTTCTAAAACGTATATTAAGAAAAATGTACTATACATTATTCCGTATAAAGATGCATTAAATGTTAAAAATTTATGAGAATTTAAAGTACTTAAAGACTTTAGGTGAAATCACCGAAAAATATTAATTGTTGTATAGAATTTTTTGTTCTCGAAAAACGAATCCGTCTGTTCTTAATTAGACTTGATTATAGTGTTTATTCGTAATGATCGTAGCGCAGTTGTGCGTCTGCTTTTTGTACCAAAGGTTCGGGTTCAAATCCCATTAATTAAAAACATCTAATTTTAATCGATCGCTACGTCTCGAAAAGCAATGGTAAACCATTGAGAGTGCTTGCTAAGTGCCAAGAGAATCTTTCTAAATTAGGCCGTTTGGAACCGGCGTTTAAACTGTAGATTCTGTATATTTGTGTAAATTATAAAAGCGCACATCACAGAAATACATTGAGAAGTCACTACTCTGGCAAGATTTAAAAACTAGAGAAAGAGAGTGTGTGATAATTGTATGTTTCTTTTATCGCATGCGTGTTTTTCAAAGATAAAAATAGTATTTTTTTTCATGAGATGTTTTACTCGAGTCACTTATGCAATTACTAGATTAAATTTTAAAATATTGAAGATAGTTTCGATGTTAAAGTAAAATTCATACTAAAAGATATATTACAATTATATTACAATTTATAATAGTAATAATAATAATAATAATTTTTCGTGCCATTGTAAAATTGTATGTAAAAATTTCCCTTTTAATTTACCTGTACTAGTGTGATTAGTTCTCGAAACCTATTTTAACTTCAATATATACCTACAACTTAGTCAATAGAATACACAAGTGTGTAAACATTTAATTTTCTTATCATTACACTAGTTTTGTTCAGACACTAAGTAATAATCCTAACGTTAATGTTATTAAAAGAGTGATTTCTAATTATAAGGCTTACTCATATTGCTTACATATATAATATTGTTATTTTTGTATAAAATGAAAAGGAAATAAAAGCACAAGCATTGCTTCACAAATATGATAAACAATTTGTACTCGTTAATTCAATGCCTCACAATGATTAATGTCCTTTTCTATTATAAAATATTTTTTATTTATTATCACAAATAAAAACTTTTTACCGTAATATTGTAAATTATTTAGCATATTTTAATATTGAACAAATATTTTTTAGCTAATTTCTGTAACGTATTATGATATATTTGTTTTATATATTTTATATTGTTAAATTGCGTAACGTATTTATATCATATTCCTTTCAGAATATTTATTAAAATAATAAAATATTTAGTTTACAAAATTAATGTTGTGATAGCTGACATTCAGTCTCACGGTGCAAAGTTATTTTTATATTGAACATATTTTAATATCGATAAAATTGTTTCTTTTACGTTTTGGTTTGTTTTACTTACTTATTTGTCTTTTTGTTTATTAAATTTTTTTTTCTTATATATTTTATTTGCTATTAGTTATAGAGTTACATCAAAAGAAAAATATTTTATTGATAATATATTTTAACTTATTTTACTTTTATCAAAGATAAAAATATAGTAATATTTTTTCATTGATTTTATTATTACTAACCCTTAATCTAACACTATTTGTTCACTAATTTATTAGATCTTTTTTTGAGAGGAACTATATGGAAAGATGAGAAAAAGAAGAATTTTGATATAGGTATTTTAGTATTCAATTATTCTCAATTAAGTCTTACAGTTTTTTTTGCAGAATGAAATATCGACTAAAGATAATCCTTTAAGAAGATATGCAAATAACGTGCTACCAACTATGGATTGCCAATTTATGATTTGATTGACGTAAGTTTTATCAAAATGAGGAACAGTTCGATAACTTAGCGGAAACAGCTTTATTATGTGCTATATAAACTAAAACTATCTAAACTAATTAAAACACAATAATTCTGTCATCAATAATTCAGAACTAGTATTTATCTTTCTTTTTTTAAATAAAGGGATGACGCAATCAATATTCACTTAGTTTAGTGATTAGTCAATATTAATTTAATTTGATTAGTGTAGTGTTTTGAAGGACCTTGAAAAGTTATAATTGTTCTATTGCACTATTGGAAATCTTACCTATTTAATTACTCCAATTATTTTAGTTTATTGTGTAACTATTTGTCCTAGCATGTTACCATTGCGAATCGATCACTTTTGAAAAGATGTGCGAGTCAATTAAAATTGCAACTGCTTCAGAAATTAAAAAAATATCTCCACGCAATTTTATCTTCTAGACCTTCAAATCTGTGATTATCAAAATTTTTATGATCTACGTGTTTACGAACTATTATAACATAAGACTTGTTATTAGACAAAGTTACTGTCGACAGTGTCGAATTATAAACTTCTCGTTGATATTAAAATTATAACTAAATTTATAATATTTAAAAAATACAGCGAAGGCTAAGATTTAATGTTTTTCTGTTAGGTGGCTTTCGCCAATTACCTTCTATTCAAAATGATCGATTCGAGTAAATTGACATTACCTATTGTGATGTGAGTCATGTGCAAAAGTTGAAAGAGGCCGTCAGCGAAATTTATCTTACTATCGGTCTTTTTACGGCTTGTTTCAGAATGTAAGAGGGAGCATTCTCGCGTCAACTACGACCGACCATTCACATGTCACAGATGCGGCAAGCGTTACACATGGGCGGATTCTTTGACGAGGCATCTACGCGAAGGATGCGGCGTGTTGCCAAAGCACATTTGCACGGTTTGCGGCAGAAAATTCCGGCGCAAGGATTATCTGTTACGCCACGAGAACAACATTCACAAATAGGAATCACTCATTGAAAATATTCAAGCCTATATTTCGAAAATGCGATTGCTGCGACTTGAATACGATATACACCGCCCACTCTGTCCTACTATTGATATTATTTGAATATTCGAATATATTCATAAGATCAGATGTGAGAATACAATCAGATCCTGCGATAAAAAGTAAAAAAAAAGATAAAGGTTATTTTATATCGTATTTTCAGGACGTATCGTGTTATTAGTATTTTGAAAATAAAATTTTTAAATAATCATTGAACGATACTTATATACAAAATAATTTTTGAAACAGAAGATCAAGATAGTATAGTTCAATTTATCGAAAACGATTATACATACTATTTTTGAAGAAGATTAATAACGTGTGGAAAATGTGTATTTTGATGAAATGAATTATTCGCATTAGTTATTTTTACTGAACACTGTGTGTAAAAAAAGTATGGTAGTGTCTCGTCCAGAATTTATCATAGTTAACGAAACTAATGATATTAATACATCTTAGCAATATTTTTTTTATATTTTTTTTAAATTAAATATACACTTTTTTTAATAGTCTTCTATCTAACAGTTTACACTCTTCTGTTTTAAAATGAAAATTTATTTTAACTATTGATTTAAAAAATTTTTTTTATGGATGTCTATATAAACGCGACACACATACACACACACACACACACACACAATACATATACATATATATAGTTTTTTAAATAAATATATATTTATGCAAACACACACACACACGTACACAAATCGTTAAAAAAAAATAGAACCGGACAATCTACATATATAAAATAAGAAAGTAATTGAATTTTCATCGAAAATATAAGCCATGCGAAAGGTTTTTCAATTTAAAATTTTAGAGCAACAACGTTTTGTAAAGAAAATAATTTATAAAATAATTTACACTAATATGATTTTTAGCAATGATTTTTAGTATGAACATGAGCAATCGTAACCGCGAATGTGCTTAAATAAAAAATCGCAAGGCAATGAAAATAGAATTATACCTTTTTATCGCTATTATACAATGACGTATAGAATTAGATGTGTAATTGTCTAGAGTATCTGTACTACGCTTTTTTGTACCTGTGTATCATTTTTAATTTATCATGTTTTATAAAATATCGCTGGAGGTATATGTCTCATGATAAGAAAGTTTATTTGGTGATAGAGTCATATTCGCGTAAGTATTCTGTACGTCGCGAATTACAATGTAAGGATGAACTACGAGACATGAAAAGAATGTCACAAATTTTACAGGGAATAATATTTAATAGATAAGATTAACACATCGATAGATATGATTAGGAATAGGAAGTAACGCGTTACAAGTAACTTGTAACGTTAGTTTTATTTTTTTGTAATAACATTTTGGTAATAATATTACAATTTTTTATAATGGTAACAGTAACGCCGAGAATAGAAGAGTCACTTTTGAGAAGTATTTTGTTACGCGTTATTCATTGAACAATTAACTCATTAATTAATTTGTTACATAACGAGTAAATTAACAAATGATTTTTTTCTCAATGAGTAACATGTAATGGTAATACGAACTACTTAAAGTGACTATTCCAATCCCTTACCATTACAAAAAATTATATATTGTTATTATGAAAAAATAATGATAGCGACATTAATCGTTAACTTTCTATTCTTGGAATATAATTTAATGATAGTAGAGTGAATGCAGAATGTAAGGATTATGTACGCGCCACACTGGAAAAAAGTGAACAAGCAATATTATAACATAGACTGTAACAAGCCTGTGGTACAAACATTATTGTAACATAGACTTTAACAAGTCCATGATATAAGCAATATTGTAAAACAGATTTTAATGATATGTAAGTTGTAAACGATTATCTGATGAAAATTTATAAGGAAAACAACACGGCAATGAATTATCATATAAGACAACATGTAGAATTGTGTAAAATAACGAAACAATTTTTTTAAACGCTAGAATTTAAACTTCTTCATCATTACAGTGTAAAAAATATAGCATTGATACATTTTCTGATCTGCATTCTTTTTAATAACATTGCTGTCCCTATAATTTAATTAAAACAATACCAGTTTGTCAATTTTGATTCTGTTGATTTTTTGTTATATACTTATAAAAATAAAGATATATTTTTTAAAAGAAATAGTTTTTTAAATAAGATTAATTTTTCTGCAAAAGAAGAATATCTTAATGATTTGACAATAATTATTATAAAATAAAAAACTAAAATATTAATAGCAATAATAATTTAACCATTTGTTTATGTTTAAAAGAAAATAGAAAACGATTAACATACATATACGATATTTGATGCATATCGATATTTGATGCATATAATATTTTTATCACATATAAATTAATGATACAGATATAATCAATTGACGCGTTATCTAAAGTGACAGAAAATTAAACACTTTAATCCACATAAACGGATCGATCTGTAGATGCATCAATAAGTGTTTGAATTAACATATCGCTTGTTGTTTTTTTTTCAGATTCCGCACAGTACATCATATCGGACTATTACAAGAGGCTGGGTAGACACTTTTGTTCAAAATGTGGGAAAGAATACAAGTGGATGCAATCGTTGGTCAGACACGAACGAGAAGAATGTGGAAAAGATCCGCAATACAGTTGTTCTATATGCGGTTCAAAAATTAGACATAAGTGGATGTTGAAGAAACACATGATCAACGTCCATAATTTAGTCCTTCCAAATGGCAAGAACATTTGGAATGATCAACCGCAATCAAGGAAGTCTACATAATACTATCATAAACTGCACAATATCATAACGTATACGTAAACGATGGAACTTTATCACGAATGTTTTCATTTTTCTTAAATTGTATATATTTTTGCTTGTCTGAATGTTAATATTTCAGTATTTTTTATGTTTAATATATATTAATTGCTATATGTATTATTATTTTAATAATATTTAATATTATATGTGTGCGTATGTCTGTGGTGTACGTATACATATACATACACATGCATTCAATATTTTGGAAGATGTAATATTAAATTTTTCAATTTTTTGTTTAATAGAATAAATGTGAAAGAAAATTATGTTAAATCAATCTCAAATTTCTTTATTTTAATTTTTCATATTATCATTAAAACTCGTTTCCATTTAATATTATTGTTTGTACAAATTGAAAGTTTTTAATTTATAAGAGAGCTTTTCATTTGAATAATATTTTTGATAAAAATAGTATCCAATATAATTAATTTTGCATTAGTTTGTATTTAAAGGTATGATTTTTACAATTTATATTGCAATATTTTATGTTTAATTTAATTTGGTTTAAATTAATGTTTAATTTAAAATAACAATATGTTTTATTTATTTAGAGAGAGAGAGAGAGAGAGAGAGTCAGATATTAAAAATAATCTAAAATTTTTAATTTGAATGTGTAATCTTTTTATACATAATATCTGACTGTCACTTATCATAAAATTCGCATTACCTTCTTTCTGTGATAATAATATTTGTATTTATAATGAAAATAACGATTTTAATTATTATTTCGACAATGAATGTATCACGTTTATTCGGAAAATAATTACTGTCACATTTTATTGTACAAAATTAATGCATTACAATCATTATTAGCTAATCATTTCTTTAGAAGACCTATACTTTCTTTGTGTAACACTCACACAAAATAAATAATAATTTAGAAGAACTGGAGAGACTGATTATCAAAATAAAAATTGTATATATATATATATATAAAGTACGAACATACACCTTATCTTTTTCTTCTATATGAATTTAAGGAACATAATGCAATAATAGAGAATAAATTATAATGTAAATTAGAAACGTCAGGCTTATCGACTACACTAATTTCCTACATACCTATTGAAATTCCTGAACTTCCATCGAATGATCTTAAATTGCGAATAACGTATATCCAATTTTAAAATCATATAACTGAAATTGATAAAAATTTAATGCAGGCGATAAATATAATCCAATATTCTCTTTTAAGAAAATAAAAAAGAGGATGTTAATAAACTGCCACGGCTCGATGAAGAATTAAGAAAAAAATCTGATCTAAGTGAGGTTGCAACGTGCTAAGAACACTTGCTAATATTATACTTTCTTTTCAGATAACGATGACATGAGGCCTCACAGACCTCAAGATTACCATAGGCGATACCGTGGCAAGTACACCTGCGACGCATGCGGTAAGCAGTACACGTGGAAACCGTCCCTGACGAGACACAAACGCGAGGATTGCGGTAAGGAACCGCAGTACACGTGTCCGGTGTGCAATGCGAAACTTCGACGCAACCGTCAGCTCAAGTTACACTTGATTTACGTTCACAACTGGTTCAACAAACCAATGAATGCATAAAGCGGATAATAAAAAGTAAGATAAAAATGACGTTGTATTCATTTTTTATTCCCGCCCAGCGGCTTTAAGGCGATTTGAGCGATACTCTCGCTTGAGATGTTCGAGTGAGGTTTTCTCACGAGATTACAAAAAAATTACTCTTATTTTTTTTTCTTACATACTTTTCTCAGTTCCAAAAAATAATTTTCAAATGGACACTAAATTGCAGAATAAAGGAAGAAGACTCTATTTTAACGTTAAACAAATCTCGAATTGGACT
Source organism: Solenopsis invicta (assembly GCF_016802725.1). NCBI lineage: Eukaryota > Metazoa > Arthropoda > Insecta > Hymenoptera > Formicidae > Solenopsis > Solenopsis invicta. The sequence continues at coordinate 26,651,157 of NC_052667.1, forward strand.
CGACGTTACGAAATAGGATTTTCTGATGTCGCCTTGAGTTGTAAGATAAATCAATTGTATGATATTCAGAAAAACCCAATTGGTTTACAGTGGCAAAATTTACTGTAGGCGATTTAACCATTTCACGTATATCACGACCGTAGATCGTGATCGTAAGTATACCAAACAGAGATGTCCTGACTCTCTGCGCAGGATCGTAAGCAAACGCTTCCCATTTCGCGATACAATAGGCGAGTTTCGTCCGAGTCGATTCGGAGCATCGGGCTAAATCACACGTGTTTATTTTGATTCTTCGATGTTATTGTCGTGGCTCATTTAAGACTGTAGCAAGTGAAACGGAACGTTTCTAGAACTTTGACTTTAACCGCTTTGCACATTCCTTCGTTAATTATCCCGACTCTTCTTTTATCCTTTTTATTTATCCTACATTAAAAGATAACAAATTTAATCAAATAGTTTCTTCTTATCGGCGAAGTAAAGCAACACTCTGATAAATTTAAATGGTGTTATTTCTTTTCAGATAACACCAAACGAAAGAAGTTCCGTAACGATAGATGATACGATAAATATCAACCAGTGTTTCGGTATAATCATCAATAAAGGCGATACTTTCTGAAATAATTAACGTAAAAATTAAAAAGTGTTTTAAACTGATTGTGAATGAATAAACCAAATACAGAAAATAAAATTATACAAAAAGAAACGGCACTGTGTGCTGCATTTTTATTATCTTCTTCGTTTGTATATCAGGTTGTTAAATCGTTAAATGTAGTATATTGCCTTTATAAACGTTTGTGTTTAAAATGGTGCACGAATTTAACATCAAAATGAAGATTTTCGTACCCTGGGAAAATTGTGTGTGAGAAGTGAAGTTCTGTTTTATCACAACATCGTCGAGAAAGTTGATTCCGTGTCATTTGTATTTATGTTTCTGTGGTGTTTATGTGTATCAAGTTTAACTATTATTCCAAAAATTAATATTATTTGGGTAAAATAATGGCAACGAGTTAAGAGTAGTCTTTTACTCTTGGTTAATTATGAAAAAAATTTTTAATCACATTTATTGATTCAGAGTAGATATCTCTTTGTTCAAACATGCGAAAATTGATGCGAAAAATTTCCCGATTATTTATAGCAACTTACATTTTCGAATTATGTACATTCTAAGATTACACTTTTTTGAAGAGTTTACTCTCTCTCTCTCTCTCTCTCTCTCTCTCTCTCTCTCTCTCTCTCTTTCTTTCTCTAATCTCAATCTAATTATTTAAAAGAAATCACTGTCATGTTGTATTGATCATGCTGTTAATTTTTTTTAGGTAGTTCTCGAATCTCTGAATCCGATAAGTCAAAATCACGGATTTGTCGTGGCTGCCAAAAAATTTTTTTGTGGAAAGAGCATTTGGAACAGCATCAAGAAAAAACCAAATGTGGAATTGAGCGAAAGCTCGAATGCACTTACTGTGGTCAAAAATTCAAGTGGAAGAATAATTTGAAGCGACACATTGAGAAAAATCACGCGGCATCGCTCGAAACTGACAAGTCATCATGATACTTAATCTGTGATTTTATTAACCTTTTAATACCGAGATATCTTAAGTTTTTAAGATCAGTATTATATTGAGATTAGTATTCTGTTTAATATCATATTAGAAAAATATAGATTGAAATAAATTAGGAAAATGAATTAGAAATATGGATTAAAAAAGGATAGAATCTAAAAATAAAGATACGAAATAATGGCTACTTTAAATTACTTAATAAATATGTTTAAGCATTCAAAAAAAAATTACTGTTTATGACGAGGTATTCAAGGGTTAATAACATGAGAAGAATAGATCGAAACTAGAACCTGACAAGACTGATTTTCTCGAATAAGCTTTCCTAGCACGCCACCAACATTGACATCAATTGTTAATTTGATATGAATGAAATCGAATTATTGCGTACATGTTTCAGATTTACAAAGGTACTCTTCGTGCTTATCGCGCTGTTACCAGTGCAACACGTGCGGCAAGATATACAAATGGAGAAACTCTTTGCATCGGCACAAACGAATGGAGTGCGGTGTCAAGTCACGCTTTGCTTGCGGCATTTGCGGCAGAAAGTTCAAACATAAGCATCATCTCACGAAACATCGCAAATCAATTCACTCAAATATGTTCAATGACAATATCTATTGATATCTTCATATGTTTATCAGAAAAAATTGTGAAAGATGAGAAAATTCGCGAAAAAATTTAATGAAATCAATTCGTACATACTAAAGTATTATTAATTTGAACTGACTCGTGTCAATTTATTGAACACGAATTGAAATATAAAGATGCATGTTTAGCGTTATAAGCAGTTACACGGACCGGTAAGATGTTTATCAACGATTATTATTTAACAAAATATAATAGTAATCACACAATTATGTATCAGCGCTGACATTAAAAATTTCATGATGTTGATCTCCATTTACAATATTCAATTTTATCAAATTCGGGTATTTGGTCGATTAGATATTTTAAGAAGCTCTAATAGGAATCGGTTGTTATATAATATATAGTACACCTACAATATAACGTTAACAAGTAACTGCATTATATTTATGAGATTTCTCTATTGAGCATTTTATTTACATAATAATATTTGTAATATATGAATGTAATATTCGATTTTTTACGACTGTTTTACATACTGCCATACATACTGTTTATACGTAAATAAAATTGTCATATGCATTATATACATTTATTATAAATTATCATATACATATTTTTAATAAACAAATCAACATTATTTGAAATATACACAAACTAATATTAAAAATATTAATTTATTCCTGTTCTTTTTTCCTCTTAATTTTGCAATATATAACAATTCAGATAAAATCAATTAAACAGAAATGTTCATTTAATATAGTCGAGCGACGTGCATATTTTCCAGTAATAACATATTCATTAAGCATATTTTTTCTGTCGTATTCATAGCGATCGGTTATTTTCTTATATTTTAATTATTTGTATGGAATTAAAGATGATATGTGAATATTATTTCTGATCAGTTTATACTTGTACTGAAGAATATTAAACCGTAATATGAAAATTCGATTATTTGGATTATACGTCTATATTTGCCGGAACAATATTTTTCTATAAAAATAAAAGAGCCTACATATCGGTATAAAATCAAATTTAATATTTTACAAATGACTGAAGAATAGATCGAAACTAAAACCTGCCAAGACTGATTTTCTCAAATAAAGTTCTTTAGCATGCCGTCAACATTGACATCAATTGTTAATTTGATATGAATGAAATCAAATTGTTGCGTATATGTTTCAGATTTACAAAGGTACTCGTCGCGCTGTTACCAGTGCAACACGTGCGGCAAGATATACAGATGGAGAGAATCTTTGTTTAAGCATAAACAAATGGAGTGTGGTATCGAGCCACGTTTTTCCTGCAGCATTTGCGGCAGAAAGTTCAAACATAAGCACCATCTCACGAAACATTACAACTCAATTCACTCAAATATGTTCAATGACCATATCTATTGATATCTTCATACGCTTATCAGAAAAAAATTGTGGAAGATGAGAAAATTTAATGAAATAAATTGAATGCATTCACACATACTAAAGTATTATTAATTTGAACTGACTTGTGTCAATTTATTAAACACGAATTGAAATATAAAGATGCATGTTTAGCGTTATAAGCAGTTACACGGACCGGTAAAGTGTTTATCAACGATCATTATTTGACAAAATATAATAGTAGTCACACAATTATGTATCAGCTCTGACATCAAAAATTTCTTGATTTTGATCTCCATTTATAATATTCAATTTTATCAAATTCAGATATTTGATCTCTTAGATATTTTAATAAGCTCTAATAGGAATTCGATTGCTATATAATGTACACCTATAACAATATAACGTTAACAAGTGACTGCATTATATTTATAAACCGTAATATGAAAATTTGATTATTTTAATTATACGTCAATATTTACTGCCAGAACAAGATTTTTTATAAAAATTAAAGAGCATACAATACCGGTATATCGATATAAAATCAAATTTAATATTTCACGAATGATTGAAGAATAGATTAAAACTAAAACCTGCCAAGATTGATTTTCTCAAATAAAGTTCCTTCGCATGCCATCAACATTGACATCAATTGTTAATTTGATATGAATGAAACCAAATTGTTGCGTATATGTTTCAGATTTACAAAGGTACTCGTCGCGCTTATCGTGCTGTTACCAGTGCAACACGTGCGGCAAGATATACAAGTGGAGAGAATCTTTGAGTCTGCACAAACGAATGGAGTGCGGTGTCGAGCCACGCTTTGCTTGCGGCATTTGCGGCAGAAAGTTCAAACATAAGCACCATCTCATGAAACATCACAACTCAATTCACAAATATGTTCAATAACGAATAAAACTGTTGGACTATATGTTCAAGATGTATAAATAATGCATAGTTTTGTTTTTATATAAGAATACATTATTTATTTATTAAAAAGATAAAATTCAGGAACGATCGTATTTCTTATGTATTTTAAAACTATTTAAAATACTCGGTATTTTTTTAAGATTCTATGTTAAAATCATTAACAATCGGAATTCAACATTTTAGTTTCTATTTCTTCAGAAATTTTTATGAAAATATTTAGAATTCATAATAATTTTATGCTGATCGTTCTTGGATAAATACAACTATGGAAGTTTTCTAATAAAACAATGCAATCACATTTATGCTGTTTCATTTTTCCTCTTTTTATTATTACAATAAATTGAAACACGAAAATCAAAACAGAAAGGAGGAGAGAGAAAGAGATAGATGAATATTTTAAGTCCTATATGTATATTTTATATTTTTGTAGATCTGTTTAAACAGAATAATTCTATGATTTTTAATTTATTGGTAGTAATAGTTTTTAAATAATGTCTTTAACTTTTTGAGTACAAGACGGCATAATGCTGAAAGTTGTAAAGTTCTTCCTACTAACATCAAGCTTAAAAAAATCGCATGGCTTTCTAACATGCAGATGGATATAAGATTTTTATTAAGATATGTATGTTTTTCTCACATTTGTGTTTTATTTGATATTTATAAGCATTAATTATTTTTTAGATAAAATGGAAAATTAAAAAGAAAGAATACTCTGAGCTCGTACATGCCTATAATACTCAAAGGGTTAATCGTTTAGCATATGTGTAAACAATATAATTATTCTGATGAAGTTTATGCATTTGAGTGCAAACATAAGATACGTTCGTATTTAATTTATTATTACTGAACAATATCATTTACATTAAATTCTTTACAAACTTTTTTGTCTTGAAAATTATAAATTAATTAGAAAAATGTATTTGGAAATGTGATTATATCTTTCATACATTTCGCGAATTTTTCTCTTTTGCAAAATTTATGATAAACATTTTATAAAATGGTTAATTAAAAATTAATTTTTAAATATATATAAAGTAAATATTGTAAATGAGTTAAATTATTTCTTAGTCTTAGCTCATTAGGTTTGACCCATTTTACTGTATTATAAGGTAAAATAAACCAAAATTAAGAAAAATATAAAAATCTAAATAATAATACAAACTTTTGCAAGTTTTAAACATTTAGCATTATGATCTTATAATGAACATTTTAAAGTTTTTTTACGTTAAATTTCAGTTACTCTATAATTAACATAAAAAATATAGTCATTTTTGCTTAAGGAATCTGTCTCCACCTTTCCTATTTACGCTGAATATATTCAATTTATTAAAAGTGTTTACATCAGTTATAAACTTATTAACAACAGGAGCATTATAAGATGTACTAAATGATTTTTGTTAACACGATAAAATTATCTCGTGGATCCTATTTATTTGTCAAATAATTTAGTCTCTTTCCGAAAGATTCTTAGACGAATTCTAATATTATCGAATTTATAGTAAACTATTTTTTTGTCGCATAATGTATGAGAGAAATCGATCCGAAGGTTACCGCGAGACGCACTCTAGAATGCATATACACAATATTTATAATCTGTCTTTCAGGTGATCGAGATCCAGTGATAGTGTTCCCGTGCAGGCTTTGTGGCAAGATCTACGCCCGAAAGTCTTCAATGTATACCCATCTACGACTGTGCGGCAAGGAACCGAAATTTACTTGTGTTCTTTGCGGCAGGAGATTCAAATACAAGCACAGACTACAATCGCATCTTACATCAAATGTTCACGCCTTACGATCATCAAGAGACATGACAACGTCTAGAGCCAAATGAACATGCAACATGAGTCTTTTTACACGAGCACCTGCTAAATCGATCAATCGATTGTTTGGATTTGAATTATAAAGAAAAATGTGCGCAGTATGTACTGCGTGCGTTATATGTATGTTGTGAAAGTAAATAGAATAAGCTAACTTTAAGTTTATAAGATATGCGTTATAAAAGCGATTTTGCTAGATAGATTTAAGATTAGATTGTATTAGCATTTAAGCAACATTGTAAAAAAGCCATTATAATCTTAATTATAACCATTATAATTTTAATAATGTTTAATGAAGTAAATTTTATTCATTTTTTTCTATGTAACATTTACTCACTATATTTAGAGGCCTAGTCAAGTTTTTTTTACATTAAAAAATCTTTTTATTTCAATTTTCTCATTTTGTACTGTATCATTTTTAATTTTTTGAGATTAAATGTTATTTTCCATTGGAATACGTACATACCACTTGAATTGGAAGATCCTCAAATGGGCTGACAAAGGTACATACTACTTTTTTTATTTTTTTAAATTATAATTCAATCCACTTGGATTAAAATAGGAAGACTTTTAAATGGAAATACAAAGATACTCACTCGGATTTTATTTATTAAAAATAGTACCATTGTTATACGTTTAAAAAAATTATATATTCTGTGTGGTAATTGCACAATTTAAAAACTTTATACTTTTTTTATAAATCATAATTTAACTGCAACAATTGTTGTTGATTTAAGAGTGTCCTTTGTATATCCTGAAACGATTTGTGCCACACAAGAAAACATGGTACAAATGGTGCAGAACTTTTAACATTAATAAAGATTCAGTTCTATTTTGCTAGCAAAAGTTATCTTCTACTAAATCCCATCACGTATTCTAAAAGGAACCATTTTTAGTGTAAATCAATCATCATATTATCATGAAACAAATAACTACCCCTTTTCTATTTTCTCAACAATTCGATGAAAATGTGTACTGCTTTGGTAAACATATATCCCCCCCCCATCCATCCATTTACATAAAAAGTTAGAAAATTAATTTGCACGTGAAGAGAATAATTTTTAAGGTTTCCCCTCCTTTGTAGCGCTATAATATGAATTTTAGAATTGCAAAATGTATTAGATCAATTAAATGAGTTGCAACAATAAGAGCTTTAGCGGAAAGTCGATTAAAAGAACATCCGTAACACCCATGCAATTTTTTTGCAGCTTAATACGCTCTTTCATTTACAGAAAAATTAAATCGTAATAGACATGATTTCGTAATCACGTGATTTTGCTATCATTCAGAGTACATGTGTTTGACGAAGGGGAGAAAAGGGTGACTTAATAGTACAAAAGACAACATTTGATCTTCAGTATTACATATTACGACGATTTTTTCTTCTTTTTCAGTCTTTTTGCGGAAGACGTGGATCTGCTACCAGTGTGGTAAGCGTTACCTGTGGCGCGGCTCCCTAAAGAATCATATACGAGTGGAATGCGGCAAAGAGCCATCCTTCAAGTGTCCCGTCTGCGGCAGGAAATTCAAGCATAAGCATCGCTGGCAGTCGCACGCAAAATGCATGCATAGCATTAAATTGTAACGCGAGGAACATTTTGCGAGGTTTTTAATGATGTGATCGTGTGTACATATTTTAGTTTAATTTAGAGCTAAGCTTTTACAAAGAAAGCACTGTGCGATATTTTTCAGCGAAATGCCAAGGATATGCAGAAATGTATCTGCAAACTTTGTTAAATTCGTATGACATCTAGTGATTAAGAAAGAAGCAGTGTTAAACCAATCTATTTTCTAATATTGAGATCAGCAAATATTGCAATGCCTATGCCAATAAATTTTGCAATTAAATTAATAATAGACTTAATATTTAAGCTTGTGTAGAGATCAGTATTTGGATTTATAAACATGTTCGAGAAAGTATTTTTTATTTTAAATTTATATGATTTGTGTTAATCTCCTAAAATGGACATTATTCCTAAAAATAATTCCTAAATAAAAAAATATTACATAACGATTTTGGTTGGAAAATCGTAAACGTTTGTATGTGTCTGGGAGCGTGCGCGTAAGAATAATTGTGTGTGTGTGTGTGTGTGTGTGTGTGTGTGTGGAATAAATAAATGAAATTAATTCAGAATGATTAAATTAATTAATTTGTAAACACAATCTAAATTAATAAAGCCAATATATGAGTTTAAGACATGAATGTACGTGCAATAAGGTGATGATATTTCTAACGTTTACCTTAATAGCACATGATACATATAATGTCATGAATATTCTAAAATATTTGCATAAAATCTTTATTGTTTAAACTTATGTACAGATTAGGAATTTGGATTTACAGATTTATTCTAGAAGCTATTTTTTGAAACTATTGAGTTGTTACATAAGATCGTTCGATTTTTTTGTTTACCTTGTTTCAATGAAAAACCGAACGAACTTATATAACAAATCAATATTATTTGGACTCGAATATACTTTGTTAGTCTTCTAATGCATATCTCTAATGCATATCCTCTAATGCATAATTTTTAAAGTTCTAAATAAAAAATTTTTGATAACAATTTTTTTGTGAAATTATAAATTTCAGTGTGAAATAAATGAATAAAATTAATTCAAAATGATTAGATTGGTTCGCTTACAAATAAACTCTAAGCTCAAGTTTAAAACCAATACATAAATGTATATGTGTGAAAAGATAATAATTTTTCTCACTTTTATGTAGTTCCAATTTTTCCAATTTTTCAACTTTCTAAACAACAAATTCCTCACTGGTTACCTAAATTTTAGTTTTATTGACACCCTCCTCAATCAATGATCCTCAATAAATAATTTATTAAATTAGTAAATTTCAATGTAACTTTATTCGTAATTTATAATATAACTTATTATATAACGACTGTAGCCAATACAACATTTTATTTTTATTCAAATTCAAATTTGCCTTTTTTTTCTTTCATCCAAGAACATCATGAATATAATCAGCAAATTCACGAAACAAATGATCTTTTTTCACTCACTCTAATTTTATCTGCAGGTCTCAAGGTGTCTGAGGTACGGAGCATATCTACCTATGAGTTCAAACGTGCAGGCAAAGTTGGAAAAAAACATCAGTTTTTGACGTGCCACTTATGTGGCAAGTATTATTTACATAGAAACAGTTTAAATCTCCATCTATTACAATGTGGTAACAAGGAACCAAAATTGGAATGCTGTTATTGTGCAAAGAAGTTCTACACGAACGGCCTACTTCGGAAACACCGCATTAAGTGTGCCAATAAATTCTAATCAGCTCCCAAAGGGAGAATGACTCCTAAAGAGAGAAAATCAGCTACAAAGATTTAACACAATCGCTAAAAACGTTTAATGTACATGTTTTGTTAAAGTTAAAAGGTAATCTTTTGCAGTAAATGATATGATATAAACATCTACATCTTAAAACGATAATATGTAAACCTGATGCGACGTAATCAATTATTATTCACGTAAATATACACACTTTACACATTTTGATATACTTTAGAGATTAAGTTATTTTGCGAGAACTGTATCAAATATTTTTCAGAAAAACAATAGAAATACGCCGAAATGTATCAGCAAACATTGCTAAATTCATATAACTCTAGTGGTTAAAGAAGAGGCTTTGAATGAATTTATTTTATTATCTATATTGAAATCATCAAATTTTCAAAAGCCTCTAAAAAGACAATAAATTTTTTTATAATTAAATTAATGACAGATTTATCATTTAGACGTACGAATATATCAGCGAGAGAGAGAGAGAGAGAGAGAGTATTTAGATTTACACATTTATTCGATAAACTATTTTTTTATTTAGCACTTACATCTAATTTGTTAATCTCCTAACAATTTATTAAATTTTTAAAACAAATACATAATTTTTTTGTAAAATGTCATAATCTTCTGAATACAGAATTAATAAATGAGATTAATTCAGAATGATCAGATTGATTTGTTTATAATTAAACCCTAAATTCAATTTAAAACCAATAAAAGTCTAAGGCACGGATGTACATGCGGATGTACATAAGGTAATCTTTGTTATTTTTATTATTTCTATTTTTTTTTCTTTAAATTTTACTTTCTATGCATGTAACAAATCTCCTCATTAGATGCCTAAATATCATTTCGACTTTGATTGAGAATTTTTTCAGTCGTAATGACTCTTAATGAATAAATTTATTAAAATAAATTTTAATATAAATTAATTGACTTATCATATAATGACTGTAGCTAGTATAAAACATGATTTATTCAATTTTAAAACTTTTTAACCGAAAACACCATGTATATAATTAACATTTTTACGAAACAAATGCCATCTACTAATTCTTTCGTTCACATTTCTATGTGCAGGTCCTCACGTGAGCAATGTATGGAGCCTATCTTCTCATGAGTTCAGAGATACGGACAATTCTTTAGACGCGAGTAGCTTTAATGATTCCGGGATGTTGCCAACAACTGCTTCGGATCGTCCGACGAATGATCCAAAAGTACAACAGTTTTTTACGTGCGGCTTATGTAGCAATAAATTCACGTTGCTACGTAATTTAAAACGTCATCAATTGCAGTGCGGTAACCAGGAACCAAAATTCAATTGCTATTTCTGTTCAAAGAAGTTCTACAGGCGACACAGGTTACACGAACACCTTGTCAAACACAACATATATACAGCCGCTGGAAAGAGATCAAATTGTAATCCGATCGTTAGAAATATTAACTATACGATGCAAATTTAGATTCATATAAATATAGATTCTGTTAAAGTTGTTGTTTTTAACAGATGTATGCACATCTACATATCTCTACTCTTGAAGTAACGTATAAACCTGATATTAATTACGACACAATAATTTAATCATTTGCATGTATGTGTGCCTATATCTCGATAAGATTTAGAGATAAAGTTTGGTATAAAATATATTTCAAAACGACAGAGATTTAGTGTACTGGCGAAAATCGGTAAACATTGTTTTTATCGCATGTAGTGAATAAAAAAAAAGTTAAATTTATTTTTACTATTGAAATCATTGAATTTTGCAGTTATTGCTTATGTCAATTAATTTTATAGTTAAATTAACAGATATAAACTTGTGTATGTATAATTTAGTGATTTTGATTTATAGATTTATTTGAGAATCTATATATAAAAACTTTTTTTTGAATATATATGATTTGATAACTTTGTAATGCATACTTTTTAAAGTTGTGAATAAAAAAATATTTGATAACATTTTTTTGTTATAAAATTCTAAACTTCTGTGTTTGTGTATGTTCGTGCGTACGTCCGCTCGTGGTTTGGGTGTGTGGAACACATGAATAAAATTAGTTCAGAATAATCAGATTGATTCATTTATAAACAAACTGTTAAATTAATTCAAGTCAATAGGAGCCTAAAGCATAGATGTATAGTATGTAATAGACTCTTCTTAGGAGAAACATTGTTTCGATTTTAATTGAAAACCTTTCACATTATGATGCTAGTGAACTAATTCATTTAAGTGTATCCCAATAAAGTTAATCCACTTATCATATAATGACGTAGCCAGTATACCTTTTCTGTACCTAAATTTAAGTGTTTTATTTTCAGATGAAAACATGATGTAATAAGAATTTCACGAAACAAATGACATCTACTAATTCTTTTATTTACGTTTCTATTTTCAGGTCCTAAATTGAGCGAGGTATGGAGCCTAACTTCCCACGAGTGCAAAGATGCAAACAATTTTTTAGACGCGAGTAGTTTCGTGAGGACCGGAACACCGGTGTTCCGGAACACCGCTTCGAATTATCTGATGAATAATCCAAAAGAACTGCGATCTTTTATGTGCGACTTATGTGGCAATGAATTCACGCTGTTAAGAAGTTTACGTCGTCATGAATTGCAGTGCGGCAACAAGAAACCAAAATTCAATTGTAATTTCTGCGCAAAGAAGTTCTACAGGCGAGACAGATTCAACGAACACTTGAAACAGCACAACAAACGTACAGTCGCTTCGGATCATCCAACGAACAATCCAAACAAACGGAAGGCTTTTACATGCGACTCGTGCGGTAACAAATATGCATGGAAACATGGTTTACGCCGCCATCAATTGGATTGCAGTATTCATCAGACGAATAACCCAAACAAACGGCAGGTTTTTATATGCGACTTATGTGGTAACAAATATGCATGGGAACATGGTTTACGTCGCCATCAATTGAAATGCCGTAATCATCCGACGAATAAGCCAAGCAAACGGCAGGCTTTTACATGCGACTCATGTGGTAACAAATATGCATGGAAATGTTGTTTACGCCGCCATCAATTGAAATGTAGTAACAATGAACCAAAATGCTCTTTCTGTGCAAAAAAATTTTGTAGACGAGACGAACTTCAGAAACACCTCCTTAAATGTCCCAAAAATTTGACTTCCAAAGTGCCTACACGAATGTCAACTAGGAAAAGACTTAACGCTAACTGTAAAATCGTTTTATATACATGCTCTGTTAAAATCGAAAAGTATGATAAAGTAGGCGATAGTTGTCAGCCGATAGTATAAGCATTTACATCTTCTTAAAATGATAGCATGTAAACTTGATGCTGTGCAATCATTTATCATGCGTACATATATTTATATTTTGATATAATTCAAAAATTAAGTTTTGCAGAAACTGTAAAATATTTTTCAATACATTTTAAAACAGGAATTTGTTGTAGTATATCGACAAGTTTTGTTAAATTTATATAGCTCCTGTGATTTAAAAAGAGATTTATTTTTACAAATGAATGTTTCTGTTTTCTTATATTGAGATCAACGAATTTTACAAATTCTATGTCAATACATTTTACAGTTAAACTAATAGCGGGTTTGCCATTTAGACTTACGTATAGATTATAATTTGGATTTATAAATTTGATAAAATATTTTTTTTATTTTGCACTTGTACGTGACTTGTTAATTTGCTAATGTATGTAAGTCTAAATGTATGTCAAATCCTAAAAAAATAAAACATTTTTTTGTGAAATATTCCAATTATCAGAGTACAGAATGAAAAAATGAAATTAATTTGGAATGATTAGTTTAATTTGTTTATAAATAAACTCTAAATTCAATGTAATGCCAATAAAAGTCTAAAACACAGATGTACATGCTGATGTACATAAGAAAATTTTTGTTAATGTTATTATTTTCAATTATTTTTTTCCCAATTTTTACTCTCCATACATGCAACCTCCTCATTAGATGCCTAAATATCATTTCGACTTTGATTGAGAATTCTTTCAGTCTTAATGAGTATTAATGAACAAATTTATTAAAATGAATTCTAATATAAATTAATTTACTAATTATATAATGACTGTAGCTGGTATAAAACTCCATACATTTAATTTTAAAACTTTTTTAGCTTAAAACATCATGTATATAATTAATATTTTCACAAAGCAAATGCTATCTACTAACACAATTATTGATATTTCTGTGTGCAGGTCCTAAAGTGAGCGAGGTATGGAGTCTAACTTCTTACGAGTGCAAAGATGCAAACAATTTAGACGTGAATAGTTTCAACGACTCCGTGATGCTCCAGAACACCACTTCGAATTATCCTGAGAATAATCCAAAAAAACGGCGATCTTTTATATGCAACTTATGTGGCAATAAATACACGTTTTTACACAGTTTACGTCGTCATGAATTGCAGTGCGGCAACAAGAAACCAAAATTCAGTTGTAATTTCTGCGCAAAGAAGTTCTATAGGCGAGACAGATTTAACGAACACTTGAAACAACACAACAAACGTACAGTCGCTTCGGATCATCCAAACAATCGGAAGGCTTTTACATGCGACTCATGTGGTAACAAATATGTATGGAAACGTGGTTTACGCCGCCATCAATTGAAATGCAGTAACAACGAATCAAAATGCTCTTTCTGTGCAAAAAAATTCTATAGACGAGACGAACTTCAGAAACACCTCCTTAAGTGTCGTCAAAATTTGACTTCCAAATTGCCTACGAGAATGTCAACTAGGAAAAGACTTAACACTAACTGTAAAATCGCTTCATGTATATGCTGTCGAAAAGATGATAAAGTGGGCGATGGTTTTCAGCCGATGACATGAGCATTTGTATCTTCTTGAAATGATAACATGTAAACTTGATGCGCAATCATTTATCATTTATGTGTATATACATTATATATTTTGATATAATTCAAAAATTAAATTTTGCAAAAATTATAAAATATTTTTCAATACATTTAAAAATAGGAATGTTATAGTATTATATATCGATAATCTTTGTTAAATTTATATAACTTTTATGATTTAAAAAAAGATATCATTATAAATAATTGTTTCTGTTTTCTTATATTGAGATCAACGAATTTTATAAATTCTATGTCATTACATTTGACAGTTAAATTAACAGCGGATTTGCCATTTAGGCTAACGTATAGATTATAATTTGGATTTATAAATTCGATAAAATATTTTTTTTCATTTTGCATTTGTATGTGACTTGTTAACCTACTAATGTATGTAAGTCTAATTGTATGTCAAATTAAAAAAAAATATAACATTTTTTGTAAAGTAATCTAATCATCATAGTACAGAACAAAATAATGTAATTAATTTAGAATGATTAGTTTAATTCGTTTATAAATAAACTTTAAATTCAATGTAATACCAATAAAAATATCCAAGGCACAGATGTATGTGCTGATGTACATAAGATAATTTTTGTTATTGTTATTATTTCCAATTATTTTTTTCCCAATTTTCACTCTCCACACATGCAACCAACCTCGTCATTAGATGCGTAAATATCATTTCAACTTTGATTGAGAATTCTTTTAGTATTAATGAACACATTCATTAAAATGAATTCTAATATAAATTAATTTACTAATTATATAATGTAGCTGGTATAAAACTCCGTATATTTAATTTTAAAACTTTTTTCAGCCTAAAACATTATGTACATAATTAATATTTTCACGAAGCAAATGCCATCTACTAAGACTATTATTCATATTTCTATGTGCAGGTCCTAAAGTGAGCAGGGTGTGGAGCCTGACTTCTCGCAAGTTCAAAAATACAGACAAATATTTAGACACGAGTAGTTTCAACGACTCCGTTAGGTTCCGGAACACCGCTTCGAATTATCTGACGACTGATCCAAAAAAACAGCAATCTTTTACGTGCGACTTATGTTGCAAAAAATACATATTGTTAAGAAGTTTACGTCGTCATCAAGTGCAATGCGGTAAAAAGAAACCAAAATTTAATTGTAATTTTTGCGCAAAGAAGTACTACAGGCGAGACAGATTTCACGAACACTTGGAAAATCACAACAAACACACAGCCGCTTTGGATCATCCGACAAACAGTCCAAACGAACAGAAGACTTTTATGTGCGGCTCATGTGGCAACAAATACGCATTGCTACGTAGTTTACGTCGCCATCAATTAAAATGCAGTAACTTTGAATCAAAATGCTGTTTCTGTGCAAAAAAATTCCATAGACAGGACGAACTTCTGAAACATCTCCGTACGTGTCGCAAAAAGTTGGCTTCTGAAAGGCCTAGACCGACAGTATCAACTAAGAAAAGACCCCTCGCTGAAAGCGCTTTATATGCTTTGTTAACAAAAAAATAAAAAGATGATACTTGTCGGCAAGTAATATTTAAGCATCTGTATCTTTCATGTGTAATCATTAGTGCGTATAATATATACTTATATGTTTTAATATGACCTAGAAATTAATTTTTGCGAGAACTGAAATATTTTTCAATAAAATAAAAGAAATGTGCTGAAATGTATCGACAAACTTTATTATAGGTATATATACATAGGTATATATAAATTCATATAACTCTTTTGATTAAGAAAGAGATATCTTTAAATGGACCTATTTTCTTATAATAAGAAAAGCAAATAAAGCCTGTGTCGATAAATTTTACAGTCAAATTAATAAGAAATTTACCATTTAGGCTTACGTATAGATAGAATTTGGATTTACAAATTCGATAAAATATTTTTCTTACTTTGTACTTGTATACGATTTGTTAATCTCCTAACACATAATTTATAAAAGTCTGACGAAATATGTAGCAATCTTTTGTAAAATAATATAATCATCAGAGTACAGAATAAAAAAATAAAATTAATTTAGAATGATGAGTTTAAATCATTTATAGATAAACTCTAAATTCAATGTAATGCCAATAAAAGTCTAAAATATAGATGTACGTGCTGATGTACATAAGATAATTTTTGTTATTGTTACTATTTCCAATTATTTTTTTCCAAATTTGATTCTCCATGCATGCAAACCTTTTCATTAGTTGCCTATTATTTTAAATTAACTATTATTTCAACTTTGATTGAAAAATTTTTCATTCTTAATGAGCCTTAATGAACTAATTTATTAAAGTAAATTCTAATATAAATTAATTCACTCATATAATGACTATAGCTAGTATAAAACTTTATTTATTCAATTTTAAACCTTTTTTTAGCTGAAAACACCACGTACATAATTAAAATTTTTACGATACAAGTGCAATTTACTAATTCTTTCGTTCACATTTCTATGTGCAGGTCCTCAGGTGAGCAATGTATGGAGTCTATCTTCTCATGAGTTCACAGATACAGAAAATCCTTTAGACGTGAATAGCTTGAACAATTCTGTAATGTTGCCGTCCAGCGCTCCGAATTATTCGACGAATGATCCAAAAATACAGCAGTCTTTTACGTGCGACATATGTGGCAATGTATACAAACGGTTAAAAAGTTTACGTCGTCATAAATTGCATTGCGGGCCAATATTCAATTGCAAGTTCTGCGGATTGAAGTTCTACGTTAAAAAAACTCTTAATCGACATATGATTTGTCACAACGTAGATCCAAGCAAACGAAAGATTTTTAAGTGCTACTTATGTGGCAATGAATTCACGCTGTTAAGAAGTTTACGTCGTCATCAATTACAGTGCGGCAACAACGAACAAAAATTCAATTGCATTTTCTGCGCAAAGAAGTTCAACAGACGCGACACCCTTCACCAACACATGGCCAAGCACAAGAAACATACGGCTGCTTTGGATCTTCCGAAGGATAATCCAAACGAACAGCAGATTTTTACGTGCGACTCATGTGGCAATAAATACACATTGCTACTAAGTTTACGTCGCCATCAATCAAGATGCAGAAACAACAAATGAAAATGCTCTATCTGTGCAAAAAGTTCTGTAGACAGAACAAGATTCAGGAACACCTTCTTACGTGTCGCAAAAATTTGACTTGTGAAAGGCCTACGACAATATCAACTAGAAAAAGACCTAACGTTAAAAGCGTTTCATGTACATGCTTACTTTGTTAATAAAAAAGTAAAAAGCAGATAATAGTTGTCAGCAAGAGATATATGAGCATTTATATCTTCTTGAAATGATAATGACATGTAAACTTCATGCTTAATCATTCGTGCGTATGTACGTTATATCTTTTAATATGGTGTGACTTGGAAATTAATTTTTGCGAGGACTGCGAAATATTTTTCAATAACATAAAAAAAATATGCTGAAATGTATCGACAAACTTTGTTATAAATTTATATAATTTTTTTGATTAAAAAAAAGATATCTTTAAATAAACCTATTTTTTTATAAAAACAGCGAATTTTGTAAATCCTGTGTTGATAAATTTTTAAGGTAAACTAATAACAGATTTACGTATAGATCAGTATTTGGATTTACAAATTCGATGAAATACTCTTTTTTTACTTCATACTTGCATGTGATTGTTAATATCTCAACATACATTATTCATAAAATCCTAAAAAAATATGTATTTTTTGTGAAATAATCTAATTATCAGAGTACAGAATAAAAAATTAAAATTAATTCAGAACGATCAGATTGATGCGTTTTTTCATAAACCTTAAATTCAATTTAAAGCCAATAAAAGTCTAAAGGACAGATGTATGTGTGGATGTGCATGTGATAATCTTTGTTATTTTTATTACGTTAATTGTTCTTTCCCCAAATTTGACTCTTCATGCATGTAACAACCTCCTTATTATTATAGTTACTTAAATATAATTTTGATCTTAATAACATTTTCATGAAACAAATGCCATCTTCAAATTCTTACATTCTCATTTCTATGTACAGATCTTAAGATGAGTCTTAATGAACATATTTATTAAAATAAATTTTAATATAAATTAATTTACTTGTTATATAATGACTGTAATCAGTAGAAAAGTTTTTTTATCTAATTTTAAAGCTTTTTTTTCAGAGAACATCGTGTATATAAATAACATTTTTACAAAACAAATGCAATCTACTAATTCTTTCATTTCTCTGTGCAGGTCCTAAGGTGAGCCAAGTATGGAGTCTAGCTTCTCACGAGTTTAGAGATACAGACAATTCTTTAGACACGAATAGCTTCAATAATTCCGTGATGTTGCCGTCCACTACTTCGAATTATCCGACGAATGATCCAAACAAACAGCAGCCTTTTACGTGCGACTTATGTGGTAATAAATACACGAATCGAGGTAGTTTAACTCGTCATAAGTTACAGTGCGGCAACAAAGAACCAAAATTTATTTGCCATTTTTGCGCAAAAAAGTTCTATCGGCGAGACAAACTTTGCAGACATTTGAACAGACAATTGAAATGCTGTTTCTGTGGAACAACATTCTGTAGACGGGACCAACTTCAGAAACATCTCCTTATGTGTCGCACCAATTTAGTTTTGGGAAGATCTACGAGAAGGTCAACTAGAAAAAAACTTGACGCTAAAAGCGGTTAATGTACGCTTGTAATGTACTTGTTTCGTCAAAGTAGGCGATTGTTGTCAGCAGATGATATGATCATCTATATCTTTTTCAAATTATGACATGTAAACTTGATGCCATGTAATCATTTATCATGTATGCGTATAAATATACATTACATATTTCAATATAACTTAGAGATTAATTTTTGCGACAACTGCGAAATATTATATTTTTCAACAAAGCAATATGCTTGATATTTTTCAATAAAACAATAAAAATACGTTGAAATGTATCGACAAACTTCGTTAATTTGATATAACTTTTATGATTTAAAAAGAGATATGATTAAATGAATCTATTTTTTATATTGAGACCAACGAATTTTTTGCAACTACTATGTCAATAAATTTTATAGTTAAATTATTAATACGTTTATGTCTAAGTCAGGGTTTGGGTTTACAAATTTAATAAAATATTTTTTTTGCACTTGTATGTGATTTGTTAATTTTCTAACGTACATAATTTATAAGATCTTAAAATAGCAATTTTTGTATGAAACAATCGACGAATCATTGGAGTACAAAATAAAATAAAATTATTTCAGAATGATCAAATTGATTCGTTTATAAACAAATTCTAAATTCAAAACTAATAAAACTTTAAGGCACATATGTAATTTTTGTTATTATTATTACTTTCAATTGCTTTCTCCATAAATTTGACTGTTCATGCATGCAACAAACCTCTTCATTAGTTACCCAAATTACTTATTACTTTAGCTTTGATTGAAAATTTTTTTTAGTCTTATTCAGCCTTAATGAACACATTTATTAAAATGAATTCTAATATAAATTAATTCACTTATATAATGACTGTAATTAGTATAAACGTTTTTTATCTAATTTTAAAGCTTTTTTTTAGACAACATCGTGCATATAATTAACATTTTTACGAAACAAATGCAATCTACTAATTCTTTCGTTTACATTTCTCTGTGCAGGTCCTAAGGTGAGCAAAGTATGGAGTCTAGCTTCTCACGAGTTCAGAGATATAGATAGTCCTTTAGACGCGAATAGCTTCATCAATTCTGTGATGTTGCCGTCCAACGCTTCGAAATATCCGACAAATAATTCAAAAAAACAGCAGACTTTTACGTGCGACTTATGTAATAATAAATACACGTTGCGAAATAATTTAAAGCGTCATCAATTGCATTGCGGCCGTAAACCAACATTCAATTGCAAGTTTTGCGCAAAGAAGTTCTACAATGAAAAAACTCTTAATCGACATTTGATTTGTCACAAGGTAGATCCAAGCAACCGGATGATTTTTATGTGCGACTTATGTGGCAATCGATATGCATGGAAGCGTGGTTTAAATAATCATAAATTGCAATGCAATAAGAAAAACCAAAATTGAAATACTCTTTCTGTGTAAAAATATTTTATAAAAGAATGTTAGAAACATCTTCTCAGGTGTTGTGACAATTTCTTGTAAAATGATCTAATCATAAGAGTACGGAATAAAAAAAATGAAATAAATTCCGAATGATCGGATTGTTTTTCTTTTATAAATAAATCCTAATTCAATTTAAAGCCAAAAAAGCTTAGGGCACGGATGTACATAAGGTGATAATAATCTTTGTTATTTTTATTACTTCCTATTTTTTCCCCAAACTCGACTCTTCATGCATGCAATAAACTCCTCATTAGTTGCCTAAATGTTATTTCGGCTTTGATTAAAAATCTTATCCGTTTTAGTGAAATTTAATGAACAAATTCATTGTAATAAATTCCAATATAAATTAATTCATTTATCATATAATAACTGTAACCGGTATAAAAATCTTTTTTGATCTAATTCTTTAGCTTTTTTTCAGTCGAGAACGCCGTGTATATAATTAACATTTTCACGAAACAAATGCAATCTACTAATTCTTTCGTTTACATTTCTATGTGCAGGTCCTAAGGTGAGCAAAGTATGGAGTCTAGCTTCTCACGAGTTCAAAGATACGGACAATTCTTTAGACGCGAGTAACTTCAATGATTCCGCGAATTCGACGACTGCTTCGGATCATCCGATGAATGATCTAAAAGAACAAGTGATTTTTACGTGCGACTTATGTGACAATAAGTACACGTTGTTAAAAAGTTTACAACGTCATCAGTCGCAGTGCAGACTCAAGAAACCAAGATTCTCTTGCAATATCTGCGCAAAGAAGTTCCATGTGCGACACATATTTCACGAACACATGATGACCTATCACGATATATCTTTGGACGCTTTGGATAAACCAAACAAGAAACGGAAGATTTTCTCGTGCGAGTTGTGTGGTAAAAGTTATCTACGGGAGCATCTTTTAATTAACCATAAATTACAGTGCGGCATCAATGAACCACAAGTCAGTTGTCATTTGTGCCCATTGAAGTTCTACACTAAACATAGACGTAATCAACACATGATCTGTCACAGCGGAGTTCCTGCAAATAAACGGAAGTTTTTCACGTGCGATTCATGTGGCAAAAGATATGCATGGAAACGTGGTTTAAATCGTCATCGAGTGAATTGTAATAACAAGAATCAAAATGCTCTTCCTGCGCAAAGAAGTTCTGTAGAGGAGGCTGACTCAAGGAATACACGTTTGAGCCTCACTTAAGGAATACACGTGCACTTTAATCTATTTTCCGAATGCGAAAAGTCTCGAATGCGAAAGTTTAACGAGACCTATTTCAAAATCCATATTATACATAATTATATAAATATATGTATATAATTATATACATTTACATATTTGATATACAATAATTATATATGAAAAATTTTTCAGCAGAACGATAAGAATACACCAAATCCGAAAAACTTTGTTAAAACAGTTTTTGTGTCGTAACGTATTTAGGAAAAGATTTTATAGCCGAATTACAACATTGCCCAATCTGCATTGCGCATTAATATATCGGATGTTTATAAAATTGTTTTTATTCCCCATATTTGAAAATGATACAAAATTATGAAAAACCACGAAACATACCGGATTATTTCTCGGGATTACTCTATTTCTTCAACTTTCTTAAACAAGTAACTTCATAAATTTATGAATAATTATATATAATTATATACGATTATATAATTATACATAATTATATAAATATATGTATATAATTATATACATTTACATATTTGATATACAATAATTATATATGAAAAATTTTGCAGCAGAACGATAGAAATACACCAAATCCGAAAAACTTTGTTAAATATATATCCGCAAACTTTGTTAAATATATATGACTCAATATTTTAGTAAATACTTATGAAATAGTTGAATAGTTACTATTTTATTTTTTATAAATGTTGTGAGCTGTTTGGATGGTTAAGAAAGTGGTAGCTGTAAATGAATATGACTTCATCTTGTAATATTGAGATCAACAAATTTTTCAATATATATGCCAATAAATTTTATAATTGAATTAGTATATAAATCAATAGATTAGAGTTTATGTAGAGATTTGTATTTAGATTTACAGACAAAAAAGTGTTTTCTTTTTATTTCGTATTTGTATGATTTTTCAATCTTCTACCGTTCATAGTTTAAGTTCTTAATTAAACATTTCTTATATTTTTGTGTTGTAAAAGTTTGAAGTGGAATAAATTAATGAAATTAATTCAGATTCATTGAATTGATTCATTTATAAACAAACTCTAAATTAAATTTAAGCCAATACAAGATTAAGCAGAAATGTACGTGCGATAAAATGTCTCTTTCTAATTTTGTTATATATTGCAAATATTTATTTATTTTCTACATTCATTTCCTTATGCACGCAACAGATTCTTCTCTAGATGTATATCGTTTCAACTTTGATTTAAAACTTTTCACCTGAGGATCCTTAGTGAACTAATTCGTTAAAGTGGATTCCATATAATTTAATTCATTTATTATATAATGACTGTAGCCAATATAAAATTTTTTCATCTAAATCCACATCTGTGCTTTGTCCTTTCATCCGAAAACACCGTGTATGTAATATCATGAAACGAATACGATTTGCCGATTTTTTTCACTTACATCAGTTTTATGTGCAGGTCTCAAGTTGTACGAGGTATGGAGCATGTCTTCTCATAAGTTCGAAGATACAGAGAACTCTTTAAACGCGAGAAGCTTCGACCCCATGATGTTTCCGATGAACGACCCAAACGAACGCCAAGTTTTTAGATGCGAATTATGTGGCAACGAATACTCGTGGTTATGCAGTTTACGTCGTCATCAATTGCAATGTGGTAATAAGGAAGCAAAGATCAGTTGCGATTTCTGCACAAAGAAGTTTTACAGGCGGGACAGACTTAAGGAACACTTGTTTGTGTATCACTCTAACTTGCCTCCTGAATACGAAAAGCCTACGAAAGTGTCATCTTGGAAAAAATAAAGCTGTAACCCAATTACTAAAAACACTTAATGTACATGCGATACAAATTTAAATCCATATTCTGTCATTCTGTAATTCATATTAAAATTCTGCCTTTTCAAAAGGTGATTTATGCATCTACATCCTCTTGATGTGATAACGTCTGTATAAACTTGATACGGTATAATTTTAATATGCAATAATGAGTTGGATAATTAATTATCATTTGCTCTGTACGTATATACTTCGATGTAATTTAGAGATAAAGTTTTGCGAGAACTGTGAAATATTTTGCAGCAAAAATGGCAAATATACAAAGCACAAATTTTATTTTTCTATATATGCGTTAATATTATAACTGTTGATTAAGGAAAGGCTACTTGAATTAAATTTACTTTTTTTTACAAGAATTATGAACCGTATGCGATAAATTTTGCAATGTCATTAATATTAAATTCAACATTTAGACTTAGAGTAGATTAGTATTTGGATTTATGAAGTTATTTGTTACATATTGTTTATTTTGTACGTAATGCGTTAATTTTCTATAGGTATATATAAACTTACATATTTTTCTTCGAAGGTTTTTCAGTTGAGTAATAGATGATTTATTTTGATTGTGATATTGCATATTGGTATTTTTTTGTTACAGGTATTCCTTTACTTACGATGAGGTTACGTTCCGAGACTTTAGTCGAAAGTCCAATTGAACGTAAGTCGTATAGCAATATATAGCGTTGAATGCGCCATATATTTTGTTTATATAAAATAATATTAATAATATGTCAATTTAAACGATATGTATATGTAGCAACACATACATTTTGCTTTAAACTTTAAATTATTTTGCATAGATAAAAAATATATATATAAATGTTTTATTTATATAAAACGCTTTTAATAATTTATCAGTTTAAGCAATATAGCAGCATCAAATATATGTATGTGTATATATTATTTATACAAAATGAATTTGTTACTAAATTTTTATTACCAAAAATGATTATAGACTTTTATATAAAAATGACAAAATAAAACATTTTTTTCTTTATTTTTTTTAATCACATAAAAGTAATACTTAGCTTCAATAAAACTTGAATAAATAACTAAAAAAAAAGAAACGAAATTATCGCATGTTAATCGTTAGTCCGACAATTCGTAAATCGAAGCAGTCGTAAGTAGAGGGATATCTATATTAGGTACGATACATTATTTTTGTATGATCAACCGTATGACTGAAGAGCGTAAATCTTGTCATTTGTATTCATGTTACTTGTAATATAGTATAATAAAATTTTGTTTTTTCATTTCTTAAACGTATTTCTTTCGAGATTTTTATATATATGATAGTTTATAATGCGATTCTTCTCTATATAGAATCTTTTCTTTCTTAACCCATGAGCACACACATTCTTTCGAATTACATATGGCAACACTCGATATAGAGTATCCAATATCAAATTTGTTGGATATTTATACATCACATGTCAGACAAAAAACCTCATTCTAACAATTTATTCGGTAACATATAAAGGCAGCAATTATTTTTCACAGCAATTTAAAATTAGTTCTTCCAACACGAAGATGCATAAAATCGCATGCTTTCGATGTTGCGGTCAAGAAACAAATCAAGGAACAGCTTAACGATCATCGGTCTTTTTTTTCAGGCCCTTCCATGAAATCCTGGTCTTGCTACCGATGCAGCAAACGATACGTATGGCGGGACTCTTTGGCGAAACACCTGCGGGTAGAATGCGGGAAAGACCCTACTTTTGAATGTCCGATCTGCGGAAGGAAATTCAAACACAAGCACCGATGGCAATCGCATGCTAGACTGATTCATCATATTTACGTATGACCGAGTTACGAACTAATCGATAAATTGTAAAGCGATCGATACGCGCTGACAAAAGATGACGTTCCTAATTTTTCCTCATGCGATGTTAACGCGATTGCGTTCTTTAAAACAATCACAATCTTTACTTTTTATTTATGATTATTTTTTGTAAAGTTTTCATAAAATATTGTAGTACAAAATATTTTCACCATAAAAATACCATGCAAAAAGTGTTCCACAGATATCACAAATAATTTAGTAGCATATTTTGGAGACAGATTACTTAGAATTAAAACTCTTAATACGCGAATACCACCCAGAAAAAATTTTTGATATACAAGTATAATTATATATGATTATGTGTATAATTATTTACGTATAAAATTTTTTTTCCGAGCAGTTTTTATTGTTCAGCTACTATTGTGACAGATTACTACATTGAGAAAAGAAGTCAAAATATTCAGAAACAAATATTACTTGTGACATTTTAATCAATTTTTTTTTTTTTTAATGATTATAAAATCAATTGTTATAAAAAGACATTATGATGAATATATATATTTCTGAAATATATATAATTTTTTCTATTAATCTTAATTTTCTTATTAGCAAATAAATAAATCCTATTTATTTATTAAGAAAACAATTTTATTTATTTCAATAAATATTTAAATAAAAATTTAAATAAAGATTTCAGTGAAATAAATTTATATGTCACAAAAAAATGTTTAAGTATTTTTTTCTCAACGTAGTAAAATTTAGACACGCAAATTATTTAATATTACAGAAAAACTTTTTTATTTTTTTTTATCTTATAAATTCAACAAGCATATTATACAATTATTTTTTCCATTTTTTTGATTATTGAAATTTTGTATTTTCAATCATAAATGATAACATAATTGAAAGTAGCTACTTATTCGTATTTAGCTATTTTATGTCAACATTCTTTTTAAGTTATATCGATAAATATGGGTGGGTTACAAAAATTGGAATGAAAAATTGGCATTATAAATACATGGATTCATTAATCGTTTTTTAATAAAATAGATTATATTATATAATCTAAAATTTTTTTTATTATTATTTACAATGTATGAGTGTGCATATTCGACAAATATAAATATATAATTTAATTTATATTATTTATATTATACAAAATAATAGGGAATAATAAATCGATATGCCCGTAGACATAATTATCAATTTTTATTTGATTATAAGTGAAAAATATTGAAAAAAATAACTTTAATATTTTTCAATTAACATTTTCCATTGTAATTAATCTCCAAAATAATTTAAGTAATATTAAGTATTAATCGACACTTGAATGTGAGTCTACACATTCTATGTTTATTTGATACGATGTTCTAATTAATGAAGAGGAAAGTACGTAGCTCTTTTTTTTATTTCTTTTATACAATCATTTCTATAAGATAATTTTCTCATTATTTATCTGTTATTATTTTAGATATTCTGTTGTAAATACGAAAATTGTTTTAAGAATACGAAATATTGAAAATATAAAAAATTGAAATATTATTAAAATTTATGGGCATACCCGGGATCTTATTATATTTCGGAGGGCTGAAGAGAGAGTTATCAATTCTATTATCATATAAATAATTTCTTACGTTAATAAATTGCTTTTATGGATATTTTAAATCTTAAAATGTCTTCTTGTTTCTGATTTTGGACAATAAAAATATAAGTAATAATAAAGTTAAATAAAAAAAGGAGAAATAACGAATGAGACACATCATTCAATCAAATTTACAAAATCAAATAATGTGACCAATTTTTTTCAAAGTATTTCAAAGCAATTTAATATATCTTCAGGATTCACAATAATATCTCTAGAAATCAATATAAGGGCTATGCCACTTACGATCTTCTGCCATTGTGTACTGAGCAAATAGTTTTTGAAGTTTTGTGGGAAATTTGAATCCCTCCTTCCTTCCTGGATACGCCCATATTGAAAACATAATTACAAATGATATTTATGTTTGCTTTCTGAGACAGTTTATACAGTTAAGGTTATAAAAAGCAAAAATATGCTTGAGCAGCATAAACCAATGTAAATAAAATATTTCGAAAATATTTCGTGTATATACCAACATTTTTTTTCCTTTACTTATCCTACTGTTAATCTCTATGACATCAAGATAATACATCTGATTAGCAGTTATTTACACACGTGTTATAAGATTAGATTTGTTATCAAATTATGTTCTCTTTCTTTAAAAGCTTATTTTAGACAATCGATATAATTCATGTCAAAATTCAAAATAGGATTCTACTTATAATTTTTTACTACGAAAAAATGTAAAGAATATACAAGATACTTATTTAAATATACACGTACATAAAATACATAGCATACAAATAGAACTGATCCTGAAATCTAATGTGAATGACAGATTATCTAAAATAGACTTTGCTTATGATATATCAGTATTTTAGATAGAATTTTCTCAATAAAAATGTATTTTAGGAACATTTCTGAAATTATTTCAGTGATTATCTTATTTATAATATTCTTTGTTCTATAATTTACTGTAATTAATTAACACAACTATATTAAAATTTTTGGTTTTCTTTATTGATCGCGTGTATTGCGTTTGTCATTCAAAGATTTTATTAATCGAAAGTTATTATCACTTTCAGGAAACAACAACAGAAATTCAAACTTCGAACAAGGACTGATGATTTGCCCGAATTGCAACAAAACTTGCTGTTATAGTCATCTGATAACCGCAGAATGCCTAAAGGAACGTAAATTTGTCTGTCCAAAATGCAATAGAGGCTTCAAACGGAAGTATCACATGCAAAGGCATATAAGTTCTTGTCACAAATTCAACCAATTATACTAACTCATTACCGATCAAAAATTTCAAATCGGATTTTAATTTTTATTTCGACTATCATATTTTTATCTTTATTGTATAAAAAAATAAATACTTGTTTACTTTGTACCTAATGAAATGAATTCCTTATAATCCAAAAATTTGTTTGATAGTTACATTTCTTCTCAAAGAGAGAGAGAGAAAGAGAGACACAATAAAAATGTACACATATCATTTGTAGGCTATATCTGATGTTATAGTTAATATAAAACAATATGCATACTCTGCGTATATATTTATACATCATGTTATTCCAAAAAGTTATAAAAAAATTACTTGAAATATGGTCATCTTGTGGAATATGGTCATCCACCAAGTGCATCACGAGTGTCGCATGTCGCAATTATCACGTATAATTATTTTAAAAAGTTTTAAAATTTATTTAAAAAAAAATTTTAGTCAAAAAAATTATTAAAAAAGTTTTTTTTAATAAAATATATTTTATGAACTGTTCGTAAAACCTAGTTTTGTGGCACCTATTTATGCCTAAAATCTACAAAAGTTTATTAATTTATATATATTTTTTTTTTATAAAAATGTACACGTCTTGATAAAGCTTTTGTAATAAAATTAAAAATTTTAATTATTTTTTATTTATTTAACTTTTGTGACAGACAATTATTAATCAATCACAAATATTCCTTATTTTACAGTGTTATCAATAATTTTATCTCCCATGTCTTTCTGTTCTATACTTTTCAGTCCCAAAACTATTTGTGAAGAACATAGAAAAGCTAACGTACTCTAAAAAGAACCCGTTTACAGAAAAAGAAGAAGAAGAAGAAGAAGAAAAGCAAATCTACAAGTGTCCAGGATGCACCAACAAATATATTCTAGAAGCATCCTTGCGAAGACATCAGAGATTAGAATGCGGCGTCAAACCTAAATACGAATGTCTAGCATGCGGCGAGAGATTCATGTATGATTTCCTGTTAACTCATCACTTTTGCAAGAAAAAAAAGGAATCTCTGTTCCAAGCAGTGAAAAAAAAGTTTTAGACGAATCAAATCTTTCAACAATACGACTACACTAAGGTTTACAAAAAGAATGAAATGTTTTTTTCTGTTTATACGAAAGCTATTTGACATTTGTCCAAACAGAATTCTATTGGCAAACTATGTGTTAATTAATGCCACATTGATCATTTATTTTTCTATGTTATAAACATATTATCATGTTATTATGAAAATTATTATTAAATGATCATTAACGGTTAGTTCACTTTTGACAGCATTATTTATTCAAAAATTGCATGATTTAACAAAATTCGAATTCATTCTATGTCGTTAAATCATGGAATAACGATT
The DNA here is from genome assembly GCF_016802725.1 of Solenopsis invicta. Lineage (NCBI taxonomy): Eukaryota > Metazoa > Arthropoda > Insecta > Hymenoptera > Formicidae > Solenopsis > Solenopsis invicta. The sequence goes on from NC_052667.1 coordinate 26,680,670, forward strand.
GAAAGCGGAGAAGATTTATTTTAAAACTAATATTTTATCATAATCCACTGAAAAATCGTACTACTAAAATTAGTATAATGGTAGTTTGCTGTTGTGCAGTATCAGTACAAATTAATATAATGAAATAACATGTATCGTGTAAATATTACACAATTACATATTTCTGAAAGAATCTTAAATTTTTATGTTTTTTAAGATATTTCATTTATATTGTCAATGAATATTACTTATCACGTTGTATAAAAAGCAATCAAGAGTTATGCTGAAGTTGTACTATAATACAATGTACCTAATTCATTTGAGCATCTTATTTTACACAAAAACAAATTTATATCAGATATATATCAGATAATGTTTACTAGTCTTACTTATTATTATAAGATTAAATTAAGAATTGAATAATGAACGTGGACCGTTTCAGACAGACTTTTTTAAATAAGTGTATACAATTATTTTAGAAAGTATAAAACTTCAAGACAGATTTCAAGAAAGCGTTTGTAGTTGCACTAATATTTTTATATAAATATTTATCGCGATATACGAACACTCTATTTTGAAATAATATAATAAACTGTTGAAAAATACTGATATTTCTTGTTGTATAAAAATTAAAATAGAATTTATAATACCAAGTTAAATATATGTTTATATTAATAAATTGCCCAAAGAGTTATTTATCGATAATGTAATAAAATTTCACATGTTATATTTATTTAATTATTTACATCCTTGACGTTTACTTGAAATAATATCTAAAAATTGGAATAACAAATGACAATGTCTACTTTGCATAAAAATCCGCAGCAGCATGTCTCATTCTGTTATTTCTCTTTATCTCATTTTCTTTTCCGCTTTTTTTTCATAATTTATATCTTCTGCATTATCACACTTTAATGATATTCCTTTGTAGCTTATGTAAAGTAACTTTTAGTAAAACTTTTTTTGATTTTCTGGTCGAAAGTGTAAATCCTAATTGCACGAACTTAATCACTGCAATGCTTACCAGACACTGGCAATGAATAAAATAACAAAAGGTTCCTGACGCATTAATCACTTATTAAACACAATTAATTAATTGCTGATAATAATCTGTAATTTTTATATTTTGAAATTTTATAAAATTTTATTTCATTATTTCCGAAATTGGAGATAGTTATAATCTTATCTTTTATCAATTTGATTTTCTTTAATGACGAAACAACTTTCGTAATTGTAAGTGGATTACTCTCCACAAATTGTATTCTAATAAATTATATATATATGCTATTGTTGAAATCATTTTTAATTAGGTAGAGAGAAATTGATGACCGAGACTATGTGTAATCTTTATATCTTTAATTGATTTTATTGGAAATCCATTAAAGATGAAGGAAATCTTAGATCGGCCAATCTCTTCATCTCTTTAAAGTTATTTTGCACAATCTCTATTTCCGGTTCAGGAGAGCATTGCGATTACGACATAGCGTCAAACAAATCGCAAATAAATCGTCTAACCATGTTATCCTCTCGTTGCAGGTTTACTGGCGCAGATGCTAATGCAGGACGACAGCGAATGGAACCAACATGGGTCGAGTGGATCACCGTACAAGGTGCCCAGAAATATCCGAAAGAAGAGCGTGGGTGATTCCAAGTACGAGTGCAACAGATGCGGAAAAACGTACAAGGCTACAACATCTTTAAGCCGACATAAGCGACTTGAGTGCGGCGTCATGCCGTGCGAAGTATGCCCTATCTGTGGCCGCAGATTCAAGCACAGATTCGTCCTAAACGCTCACATCGTCGGTTGCGAGAGGAGAATGAATCAGACGATACAGAAGAAGGATTACGACTAAGACGGCATTAATCAGTAAAGAACATCCAGAGCGATCGATTATACGCAAAAATTACGATCGATCAAATTTATATAGCGCAAGAAGCGGTTGAAGTATTTTTGATCGAAGCGATGTACTTTCAAAATATTTGTAACTAAAAATATAAGAAATTTCGTGCATCTAGAATAGATATTTATTTGCATACTAATGATGTAAAATGAACGTTATATCCGTGATATCCCAATTGGCTTATAAACGTTACGTAACATAAGAATAAGAGTATTCTAACTTAGAAGAGTAAAACAATAATTTTGAAAAATATGAATTTAGATTTCAACAATCGAATTGAAATTACTAAAAATGCGAGAATAGGTGCTCCTTAAATTATTACAAACTTATCGGTATTTTTTTTACTTTTGTGTATTTTTATTTTTGTGTATGTAAAAATATTTTTTCTATTAATTTAAATAAAACTTTTTACCAAAATTGAGAAACAACTCGTTACTTGTAGCTAAGTTACAATTAAAATTACTTTTTTCAATAATTATAATTTAGCTTTGTTCCTTAACTTTGTTTCTAAAACATTCGTCAGCATATGGTTTTTGCAACACCGCAATTGCTCAGATAACAACAAAATATAATTTGATAAAACATGTATAAAACTTTTAACGACCAGCAAATTGTATCCTTCAAATAATTTGATGCTTTTAATACAAATTTTTAGTTGGAAATTTTTAATTTATTTAAAATTTTTTTAACATTTTGTCTTCAAAATAGCAACTCTAAATGTAAAATCTTTCAAGCACCGAAGTATGCATTTTTTTTTAACAATTTAAATATTTAGGGGTTTTTTAAGTTGTTGATTACGAATTTAAAGTCAAATTTTGAAAATTTAAAATAACGAATCTGATATGGCTGTCCAAAAAGTGAAACATTATAATTTTTGTCGAAAGCACTATGTAAAGATTTTTTAGATAGTAGGGGTTTTTTCGCTTTTTCGTAACAAGCGTCCCGAAAAACCGTCTTTTTCACAAAAATTATAACAATTCTTTATTTTTTGGTCCACTATGATATAACTCCATTATTTTGAATTTTTTAAATCTGATTTTAAATTTGTGATTAGCGATCCGAAAAACCTCTAGTTGATTTTCATAAAAATTATAACAATTTTTTACTATTTTATCATGTTAAATCCGTTATTTAAAATTTTTAAATTCTAACTTAAATTCAGCGACTTGGAACTTAAAAGTTCCAAGAAACTTCAAGCTTGAAGAAAATCGATTTGATACATTCAGTTCTTCAAGGAGTTAATGAAAATAATGGATATACGGATTTACATGCATGAATGTAAAATGGATAAAATAATCGTATCCCGATAAAAAAATTTTTATATAAAAATATATATTGATATAAATTAATATAATTTTTAATATAAATATTAATCTCATAATTCTATAAATATATTAATAATTATATTATAATTAATATTATATTTTAATATAAATTATAATATATAAATTATGTATTTATATACGTTTTTATGTGAAAATTTTTTTATCAGATTGTTACATACATAAGTATACATTTCATTAAATTATGATGGAGGCGTCACAATCATTATGTATTTAATCCTTTATTATTTGTGCAGCTTAGTCATAAAAATAGTCACATAAAATATATAGTCAACTGTTAATCCAAGCCAAACAAATATTGTTATTTTGACACAGACGATATCGTCCATGCTTTTTACTCCATGAATAAATGAATACTACAAATACATATATACATCCTATTTTTTATTATACGTAATAAAATTCTGTAATGATTCGATACATTAAAGCGTAACCTCTATGTATCATATTGAGAATATAAAATTGTTAAAGCATATGCTCATTTATATTTTAATCCATCATAGTCATTTTTCACAAGATGTACGCGAGTACAATGGTTTTATGATTGACATAAAAATTTTAATCAAAAAGCTATAAACGAAATAATAATAATCTTGCATCTGTTAAATTGCACATTTATTGCGTATCTATTTTGTGCCGCATTCTAGTTCTCATTTAATCTCATTTGTTTTCGTAAGATTCTGATCATAGCACAATCCATACAATCAAGAAGTTTTATATTTTATATATTTTTATATTCTAAATATGAAACGAGATAATAATTTCAATTTTTTAATTTTAATTAATTGTATGATGATAAATAAATGATTATTAATATGAAATTTAATTTATCTTTACAAAATATATTTTAGCTTACGATTTTAATCAAAAAAAAGGAACTGTTATGTCTTCAAATATCTATGTGTGTGTAATTATGTAAATGCATGGTGTAGACTTAACACTACTGTGTATTATACAATGTAATGTCTTCATTTTTTTTTCATTCGTTTTAATACATCTCAATTAATAAATGAAGAACACATAATCCATCTGATTAAACTGCAATAATTCACAAAATGTATTGTAAAAATATACAAAATATAAACCGGAGCCTTTTAAATTTCTCTTCGTGAAAATAACAGTTGTTAACAAAATTCTAATATAAAATTCAGGAATTGTACGAATGAGTTAACAATCTCTGATTTTCGTCACAAAAAAAGTAAATCATTATAATAGAAGATTAAATCCATAATTAAAAAATATTAATTGCAATGCATTCAATTGAGTATTAATTGATTTTATTTGATCGATTTATTTACTGAATTTTTTGTTAATTTCATATAATGTTCCTATTTGTATGATACTGATTATATTGATGTCATCAATTTTGCGAGAATAACAAAATTTTTTTCATATTTCAGGCGGCGCCCTGATGCACGAATTTAACATGAACCTGAACGCTCAACAATATTTCGTAAATCGTGGTCAAATGCCAATACCGCCGAAATATATGTGCGGCGAGTGTGGCAAAGGATATAAATGGATGGATAATCTACGCCGGCATCAAAGACTGGAGTGCGGCAAGCTACCTAAATGGCGTTGCGAAATTTGCAAGAAAATGTTTTATCGGCGATATGAATTAACTAAGCATTTAAACTTGAAACATTATAGAGTGTAATCAGTTCTACACTATTGTTCCTTCATATAAAATACATATTTAGTTTTTTTATCTTGTCCATCATGATCATTTTAAAATTATATTTATATTTATATTTATTACAAAATCATATTTATATTTATGATTATAATAATTTTTGTTTTATATATAAAACCTAATACTTACATTACAATTATAATTGTAAATACATTTTATATTATGTTATAAACGCATTTGTATTTATAATTATAAATATAAATATGAATATAATTATAAATATAATTATATTTTATATTATAAATATATTATAAATGTATATAATTATGATCTTGACATGGACTTTAATTTAATTTTCTTTCAATATTTTTGTTAAACCGAATTTCACATTTGAATTTCATTAGATAATTTGAAGTATTATTAATCGTATTCAAACCTCCCAAACCTGACAAACGTTTTTTTATTGTAAAAGTTAGATACTAGACATTTTTTAAGATTATCTCTTGTCATGATTATTCTACACAAATTTGTTTTTTTGCGATCATACTAATACGAACCACATAATGAAACAGTATGTGTGTGTGTGTGTGTGTGTGTGTGTGTGTGTGTGTATATATATATACATATATATATATATATATATATATATATATATATATATATATATATATATTATATCTTATAGTTATGACATCAAAATGAAGTAATTTATGTTTTGATTACCAAATACGTTCTGATAAAGAAAGTGCCATTACTATTTACTTTACTAAATTTCTCTCTTAATTTGTTTTACGTTATTATATTATCAGATTGTGTTTATTATAACAAAACATTATCATATGATGTCATATGTTATCAGCAATTATTGAATTTAAAGATAAAAAGTATTAAAAAGCGGATGTTTATGTAATTTGTCTGTTCACAAATCTATAAAATAACATTGTTTAAAAAAATAAATTAAACACGTAATTGAACAATGCTGCGTTTCTATTATTTTCCTATTTTTCTCTCATAAACGTTGTACACATTGTGTGGCATTACATTTATTCTTTCGAAATTCTGCCACTGAGGCAGTCGTATTTTTCCAATTCATAACAGCGTGTTCGCACGCAATCGCTTTTTCCAAATTGCATGCGCTTATAAAATTCTTTTCTTATAATTTCTTTTTTCACGAATTTTCATACGATCATGATGTAAATTTAACGAATGTTTCTTTTTTCTTTTTTTTATAGATGACGATGATGATGAACTGTCCAATTGGTTAATTGAACCGCTCGTAAAACAGGAGCTCGATGAGGGTTGTTTCGAATTCGTGACTACGGATTTATATCTGTCTCCGGAGCGTAGGAGAAAGCAGATGAGGATCACCCCGCTCGTTTGCGAAGAATGCGGAAAGAATTTCTCGAGAATTGACAGTCTCAGAAGACACGAAAAGCTTTATTGCAAAACAAAAATCAAGCATAGTGCTGATCAATGCATGAAAATTGAAAAAAATTAAAGAAATCACTCTTTCGCGTAATTACATAAAAAGTGTGTCATTCTCATGCGCTTTATTTAATTAAAAAGGCAAAGACATATGAATCGTACAATCGTATTAACGTTCTATTTTAAATTTCTTTAAATTCTTTCTTTTTATTTTGCGAAAAAGTGCGTGAGACTTTCTCAGGGAGATTTCAAAGAACACCGAATATTACTTATCATTGGGACTAGTATACTAATTAATTCTTTGAGACAAAGCTGAAAAAAGCATAAACCGTATTGAAATGTTTCTTTTGCAATTCTTAAGATTGGGGAAATTATTGTATTGTATATGAGTTAGATTTATATCCAAATGAAGTAGAAAAGTTTAATATAAAGTATTTCAGGCCTATTCAACGAAAGGATTTCTTATCTCCACACAGTAACAGTAGAGAAGAGCTTGATTACAACTGACGTAGCGCACACGTGAATTGATTGGAATTGATTTCACCACCTCTCTAATATTATGTTTGTTTTCTGTTCCTGAACTTTCTGAATTAGTGTACTTAACGTGAAATAGATATATATTTGGAAGGTAGCAAAAGCATGAAAGAAAGTTCTATTGCAATCTAGTGCAGGAATAGAAAATAAACCTATTGCCTTTCTATTTCTTTCAATGAAACAATGGAGAAGGAAAAGCTCTTAATTAAAACTTTGGACAGGCCTGTTCTATATTTACTAATTCTTACTATTACTTTAATTTCGTATCAAAGACGAAGCTCCATTATTCGCCTTATACTTTTATTATTATTACTTATCTTGCATTTTGACATAGTTATACTTTTTCATATTTACGTTCCAAATTAGTTTATTCGTATCAATTATTGTTCCCGAAAGAGATTATAACAATTCGTACTTCTTTTATAATTTTTGAAATTTCTTAACTTTTTCTAAATCTTTTTTAATCAACTATTTTTAAGGGGAGCTTAATTAGCTTATTCATAGTTATTTACAATTTAATAAAAATAAAAGCGAGAGAAATCGTTTTTAATATATTACCGCTAAATATATGTATTTTCCTAATGTATTATGTAGTTTAAGATAATTAGCTTTAAGTTTTATTTTTAAAATAAATAAAAATAAAATGGAAAATCGTACCTTTACATTTTGTTCATTAAACTCACTTCTATATTTTTCTTTTCTTTATTCAAGAAATTTTGAAAAAATCAATTTCATACTGAACTTTTAAACCCTACTTTTATATAAAGTTGTGTACGAAAAAAATATATATGATATAAATGTGTCACTTTTTATTACTCTTCTAACAAAACCTTTGAAAAAAATGTCTTTGTGATTAACAATTGAAGTTTTCAAGAGAACACTTTCTTCTCTTTCCCCCTTCATTTTCCTCCCTCCTCTCTGTCTCTCTCTTTCCCTTTGTTTCTTTAGCCCCTCTATCGTTCTACAACTTTCCATTTTATAATTACCAAAATCGAAATCAGAGGTAATTTAAATTATGCATGCTGCTGGCTTTACGCTGCTCGCTTGCCAGTTGCCCTGCATGTTTTATCACGTATTCTCGCATTTTAACGAACTAACGGTATCTTTACAGACGCGAATGGACAATGCACCGCGGAGAAAAGCAACGATGAAGAACCGGAAGTCTGCGAGGTACCCTTTCACGGTCAACTTAACTATCTGCTCTGCGATTCGCCGATCCTAAACAGCGTGGAGACAAACGTGGTCCAGAAAAACTCCAAGTCCTGTCAGCAATTCCGTTGCGACGGTTGCGGCAGAGCGTACACGAGAGTTGACAGTTTGAAACGTCATCAACAGAAGTGCGACGAGTTTTTGGCGTCATTCCAGGATCGGCAGGAGACGCTAGAGAGGCTTCAGCAGCAGGAATATTATTGTAATCAGTGCGGCAAATCGTACAGAAGGCTAGACACTCTACGTCGGCATCAGCGACAAGTGTGCGGTGACAAAGAGAGCAATAATGCTTCAAAAGTAGATAAGACGAGCTTATAAGAAGAAATTCAATCGCAATCAATTTTAGAAAATAGAAAAATAGAACGTCAGTAAGTTGTAATCAGATCAAATAATATGATTTCACGAACAGGACTCTGATTTGCTAAAACTGTCGATAAAAATGTCAGCTGATTTATTAGTTTAAATGCGCTTTTAAAAGAGTCACAATGATGTAGCATACCACTAATTTTCTCATAATCGAATTGTAGCGAATTATTAATTGCGCAATATTGATATATCTTGCTTCATTAAGAATGTGAAACAATTCGAGAGAGAGAGAGAGAGAGAGAGAGAGAGAGAGAGAAAGATTTTATGTGTTTTATTGTATACAATCAATGAAAAATTTTACTGATAACTTCGTATTCTATACGAACTTTAATTATTTAACATACCTACGAGATAAGTGTGTACAAGATCCAAAAATATTAATGCGTGTAAATAAATCTTTATTGTTCATGCGCGATTAAAAAAAAATTTATTATGTATTTATATAAATTTATATATAAATATTATATAAAATGTTTATATATAAATGCTTATATATTTATATTATATTTATATATTATATATTATATTTATATAATATAAATATATAACTATATTATTTATATTATATTTATATAAATGTTTATATAAATTTCGTCCAACTCTTTGGCATTCACTGCCAATGAAAATTAACAAAAATTATTAGAATCTCATTTATTTCACACAGATTATATATATCTCACGTTAAGCATCACCAGTAAAAATAAAATTTATCCTTTTAAACAGCGATTATAAGTTTCTTATACTGTCACACAATGTAAGATCAAAATAATGTAAGTTATATATAGACGTAAGTTATATGTACGTATGTATTTTACTTTATGCATTCTGCTTATATTTCTATACGTAATTATAAGTTTTTTTTACAAAAATACTAAAAATCACAGATATGTACACATGAAAAGAAAGACCGTAGAATTTAATTTCGTTTGAAATAATCGCGACAATAATAACTATGTAACAAATAAATGATGATTATTTAAATGTCGAAACGATAATGCTGCTTTTTCGGTGTGCTTCGATCTCAAGAAATAACGATTATAAAAACTCAATTACGTGAAATGCTATTGATTGAATTGAATAAATCAAAAATATTATTCATATAACTTCTAAAAATATTCTTCATGCACACGTAGATATTCGATACTCGTTCCATAATTTCGAATCCCATTTTATAAATTAAGTTGCTAAAGAGTCTCGTCAGCATACTGGAAGCGTTCCTGTCAGCTTCGAGCTTGCCGATATCCGTTGCATGCCGTTCATACGTACTTAGCATCGATTTCAAACTGAATAACCGCGACGCGACGCGATCTCTTCGTAACTTCGACCCTGTTTTGAGCGATTCGGACGTCATCTAATCTCCGGCACTCTGCTTTCTTGCCGCAGGAGTGGATCAACCGGAGGAATACGATGCCCTGTGGATGCTGGAGCGGAAGGCTCGCAGCATCGGCCAGGACAGTCAGGAGTCCCTTCCGTTCTCGAGCAAGTCGTACTCGCCGTCGAAGGTGCACGACCCTTTAGGGGCCGGCAGCGATTATTCGATTGTTCAGGCGTTCGGCGGGGACTCCTACATGCCGATGATGCAGACTCACTACGTTTGCACCGATTGCGGCAAAAAATACAAATGGCTGGACAGCCTGAAGAGGCACCAGAGGGTGGACTGCGGCAACAAGGAGAAGAAGTTCGCCTGTCACGCGTGCGATCGAAAATTCAAGTATCGATATGAATTACGAAATCATATCACCGCGCATCACGGCGGGTGATTTTTTCCCTCTGTGAATATAGATCGTTTAGAAAGTTCGCGAATTAAAGTATGTGATCTCTAAAACTTTGTGACTGCGTCTCGTGGCGACGCTGAAAATATTTGTGATCAAAATTTATTAGTAATACATCAATATCTCTATCGATTTTTCAAAAAGTGACGTTCGCTTTCGAGAATATTTTCTATTCATAAGTTAGATAATGGTAAATAGAAATGTTAGAAGTTATTTATTTATTAATGTTATAAGAACGAATGATCTCTCGTCTTTCTTTTACGAATAGAAAATTAAATACATGTTTCTTAATATTGAATTTATTAAATTTCGTGATATAGTGTTTATCATTGAAATTTAAAGTTTATTATGAATCATTACATTATATAATGATTTATAATTATATAATTCTATTTAATTTCCGGAAACTGTGCAACAATTAATTATTTTGTATTTCGTGTCATTCAATATATATTCAAGAAATACGTTAATTATTATATATTGAAAGTTGGTTTGAATAATTAACAAAAATAAAAAGTTACGAATGTATATAACTTTTAAAAGAAATATTCTTCTGTTTTCTACAATATTTTTAGAGACAGTAATCGAAACTTTATTGCACATTCCAAGTTTTTAGTTTTACAATACCTATTATAATTTGACTTATTTATTTATTGTTTTAAGTTATAAACGTATCTTTATACCTGATATCGATAAATTTTATTTATATCTCATCGATCTTGTTCTAAACATCTTATAATTTAAATTTAAATCAAATTAATTATATTTCAATTATAGATTTTGTTATATATTTTTTTTCAATTAACACAATAAAATCTATAATTTCTATTAATATTTTCATGTCTAGTGCGAATAATGTATTAGCAGAGGTCTAAAAATATTTTTAACGTGAAAAAAAATGTACTTCCATCTACATACATTAAAGTATCGAAGTAACGTTCTAAAAGAAAAGAACAATTTTCTCCTTTCTCTTGCGAAAAAGAGATCCTATAATCCTATGAAAATCCTAAACATCAAGGGTACCTTGTTTACAGTCGCTTTTATGGTGAATGGCTACGTGTAACTCAACTCATGCTGTATATGTCCGTGTTTTTGTCGTAATCTTGTAATAATTCCTTCTAGGCTAAATCGTGATCGCCAATCCCTATGGCAAAAGGACGCGACGATTCTGGTGAAGCTTTACTGACTCTCTTGTGTGTTTTCTAGAGAGGAAGTACTCGCCAGGTGACGCCATCGATTTGTACTATCAGTACCAGACGATGTATCTACGACTGATGGCGGAGAACCAGTTAACGAAGGAGGCAACAACGACAGCTGTTGAAAATCTGACGAACGCTTGTCCCGATAACGTCGTCATCGAGAAAATCCAAAACGGCCAACCGCTGTCGGAAGTCAACAGTAACCAGGTAACCGTGGGTAATCGCGATTACTATTGTCCACGTTGCGGTAACGCTTACACAAGACCGCATTCGCTGAACAGACACATGAAATTCGAATGCGGCGTGGAACCGCAATTTGAATGTCCTATCTGCCACAAGAAGTCGAAGCACAAGCATAATCTGCTATTACATATGAGAACTCATCAGAAACCTTGAGATCATTTGGTGCCATTGAATGTTACGTGAGAAGAATAAATTTGAAAAAATTTTCGTAAAAAAACTAATGCGAAAATTACGACATTTCGCAGTTTAAAATGCATTTGTCAAATTGACAAATTTAGTTAAAAATATACAAAGTTAAAATATACGAATCACGCTAAAGAATTGAGATTCTTGGACTTTCAGACTGATTTACTTTCTTTGTTCAATAAGTCACAAAAATATTTGTAAATACTAACGTCTCAAATAAATTGTTGATTTTTTATTTAACATTACATCTAATCCTGCTAATTTCTTTGGATTTTTAAAAGAAAAACTGTTCTGTTCGTTTCTCTCATGCGTAAACATCAGTTTGTGATTAAGACGTAGACAATAAACATCACAAAATCCAAATATTAAACATATACAATTATGTTTAACTGACATATATATTATAACAACAGATATTTAATTGATTTAAATCAATACAAAGCAACAAGATTATTCATAGATCTTAATCGAATTATTTTTTATTAATTAAGGAGAGAATTATATAACCAAAATATAATATCAAATATTTTACTCATACTTTAATAACGTACTTAACTCTGTATACAACAAAATTGTCTATCTTGTGACACACAAACGAGCGAACAATTAATTAAACAGCTTTGGTATATAATTACAAAGCTTCCCAAAGAATGTAAGATAGAATATACAAGGTGACTTATGTAAAATATGATGAGTAAATATGATGATTACTATTTTGTTGAAAATATGAGTTATTATTTCTGAAAGCACGCATCATCATAAAAAAGGCTCCAGACGAAAGTTATATGGTCTGAAGAACAATGGTACATTTAATTTTCCAAAAAATTGATTTTTTTAAATCTAATAAAAGTTATAGCCTTTTTTTAAACGGAATTACAGCTTTTTTTAATTTAAGAATATAATTTTCTTTTTATATAATATGATTTATCTACTTATTCTGCGTATAAAAGTATTGAGATAAAGTTAGCAAAAATACAATAGTTTAAAAAAATAACGATGACATATGTGATTATAAATCCTTTTATTAATTCAGTATTAAATCCAAATTATTTAATTAAATATTTTCTTCTATATCTGAACTATACTTTTTTAAACTAATTTCTATTTTTTCCACTCACATGTGAAACACGTGTGAAAACAATCTGTAAAATTTGTATTAAATTTATAATATTTCAAAAATTGGTATTAAACATCTTTAAAAAAAATAATTTTTTCGAAAATTAATTTTATTGTCATTTGCCCCCTTTCAGATCATACAACTTTTATCTCGAATTTAATATTATAATATTTTGTTATTATTAATGCATATCTTCAGAAATCAAACAGGTTATCAATTTTTTACGTAAGTCATCTTATACATATTGTATATAAAAAGACGTAAGATCAAATATGACGTATCAAAAAGAACATTAAAGTTATAGGTTTAAATAGTTTATATCTTAATTGCCAAGTTGCAAGAAATAGTTAAATGAAATTCTTAAGATAAAACTCTTGAATTTCGTTTTTGTTTTACAAAAACAAAGGTACCCCAAAAATTAGTAAACGAGATTTTTTCGTTAATTGTTCTAATTAGTTTATTATTTTGTGAATACGATTACAACATCTAATTAAATTGTTAATATAATTAACAAACTATTCCATAAAACTTAAAACTCAATACCAGTAAGATTATTGTTATTGTTAAAGCCAGTAATTTTTATGTACGTAACGTGTGTTCAAACTTTACCATTAGTTTTTCAATCTTGGACACATAATAATATACATATGTTATGTAAATTATAAATATGTAGATTATTTATACTGAATGAGATTTATGTAAACTAATTGATTAATTTTTGTAATCAAATTATGTATTTCTTTTATATTTGAATTTGTTATTAGCAGTGTCGGAAAGAATTTTAGATTAATGTTTATAGACTGATCCACTGCCATAATAATTTTCTGTCTAAGCAATTTTTATTGTCTCAAGAGCGGCAGACTATTTAAACATAAATAGAATTTCTACTACTAAATGTAGTATAATATTAAGTCTGTTATAATTATCTACTTTCAATAATTTAATCCGTTATATATAAGACGTCTACCAAAAAATGCGTATGTGTCACATAAGATTTTAATCAAATGTAATTAAATATAAATAACTTAATTAAATATAATTTATTTAATTTTTAATTACTTTTTATTACATTTAATTAATAATGATAATAATTAGTAAATTATATTTAATTAATTCTGCAAATAAAACGCGAATGCTTTTTTTCAAGGCGTCTTTTATATCTGCTATATTTCTGGTCTGTTTGCCGATAATGAAAATTAATTGAAAGAGTTAAAGTCCCTTGTTTAGATTCAAAAATAAACTGTGATTGTCGAATGTATAAAATGTTAATGTAATTATAACTCTGATGCAATGTATATGAGTGAAGAATTGTTTGAAAACGCGAGATGTAAACGTTTATGCTGCGTGCTTCCATCGCACATCGAGTGCGATAGTAGATGATGATAAGAACGAGCCTATATCTCTAGAGCATAAGAAATTAAATAGCAGTGCCAACGAAACGAATAGTCTGAACAGAACTTATATATGTATACATATATGTAAATATGTAATATATAATTTGCGTGCGACAGAGATATATTCTATAAATTTAAAGGAGAGTCTGTTATGTGCGACGATCACGCTTTCACATAAAATGACATCTCTTTATTAGATATATGCACAGAGAGAGACTTCAAATTTATGTATACGTGCGGTATACATATCTTTACAAACATTATGTAACATTACATAAAAATAAACACGCATATTTTGTAATCTAGAATTGTGTTTAGATATATGGCCCTACATGTTAATTTCCTGCTGTATTTTTTCAATATTCGATAATTTACATGTATGAATGATCAAATATCAATCTTTAAACTTTTTCATGAATTAGCCGCCAATACGTGATTCTTTTGCTAAACTTTCTCGAGTAATTATGATAGTTTGAATAGATACCAGTCATGCCATTATAATAATCTTTTGATATTATTATTATTATTATGCGCATTATACGTAAACCAGAACGTAGATAATTGTTAAATGCATGTAGCAAAGTAATGTTTGAAGTAATATATTAAATCGGAGATGGACAAAATTTGCGATTAATAATAAAAAAATACTTAATATACATGTTACATAAGGACTGCATATTTTTATATTTAAATTTAACTAGAAAGATAAAACTGTTTAAAGAACAGGCATTGAACTTCTTTTTTGCTGTACAAAATAAAAATATTTAAAATAGTAATGAAATATTACAATGAATAAAACTATTGTAGAAATAATAAATATAAATACATATTGCGGATTCATTGATGATACTATTGTGTTACTATTCCAGAATGATCGTTTGTCTATCCCCGATATAGATTATATCGAAGCTATCTGTTGCAGAGATACATTTTTGTTGTAAAAATGTAATTCAATGCGTAGCACAATGCAGTTTATCACACAAAAATTCATCAAAGGCAGTTCATAGAAAATGCTTCTCGCAAATGCATGTAATTTAGAGATTAGAAGCTGCGCGAGACGCTGCGACGCAAGATTAAGCATACGCAAGAATAACGTGAGATCCATTTATCGAAAAAGAAGAAATCTGTATGATAATCGCCCTGACTTGCGGCATGACTCGCTATACGTATATTCGGTGTTTTTCATTTGCATCATTTAGCCGGCTAACGCTTTTCTATTTTGCATACGCTCGCCCGTGAGAGCACGAGGGAATGGGAGAGACTGCGTATATGTCTTATTGTATTCTTTCCGACGAATGTTTCAGTTTGGAAGCGGTTGAAGGATGCGGAGGACGGACCGCCATTTCTCTGTCCGAAATGCGGCCGCACTTATTCGCACAAGTGCAACCTGACGAGGCATTTGCGTCTCGAGTGCGGCGTCGGGCCCAGATTTCAGTGCGGGAATTGCAAAAAGCGATTCAAGCACCGTCACCACCTGCGGGACCACCAGAGGATCCACCTCTATGCGACCTGCGGCTACGAGTCGCGTAACTGAAACGTCGCCCTCCCAATTAAAAATTATTATACACGCATCACCAACCCCTAACCCAATTTCTTTATTTATTCGTTCGGTTGTACGTGCGTTTATCGAATTATTTATTCGCCAGTCGATTAAGGCGATGCAATCTGTGATCCTTTGAGTACCAAAAAGTACTGAAAGCAATTATTTATCCTACTTCCACGCTGTAAGCTTCTCTAACGGAATGGTGCAATTTTAGAAATACTGTTGCTTATGATGACACTTCAAACACAATTAATAATTTCCTTGTGTTACGTGTATATTTATTATATATGTAAAAGATATGAACGAATCACTGTTGAACCAAGATTTTGCAATACTGGTAGGATTATTACAGAAGAACTTTATAGTATTATCTCTAAATATTCTACGAAGCGTAAATTACGTAAAAGATATTATTAAGCGAAGAATCTAATCTCTTGAATTCAAAGTACCTAAACTTTATTGCGAGATTCACCAGAAGACAAGAAATACTAGAAATATAATTGCACCAATTTGAGAAATACCGTAGGTAGCAAATACCAATAGTGCAAAGAAGAAAGCTCCATTAAGAATACTTCCCGGCACGTATACTTAAATATCGTTATTAGGATTCATAATTATTTAGTTTATAGTATCAGAACCACATGTCTTTTTGAAAACGCCAAGGGTTTTGCGGAACATATAACACAGATGTAAATGAAGAGTAGCTTCGGGATTATATTGTATTTTCGATGTTCGTAACGCGTGTGATTGTTCAACTTGTGCCAAAAGGGGACCGTAGTAATTTATAGCGGGTATTATACAGTGTTGTATACACAGAAAAAAAATAGTATCAAATCAACAATTCATTATTTCATATATAAGCAAGAATATAGAATTTTCTTGGAAGAAATTTATAATCTTAAACAGACATAATTTGTTTACAAGATTATAAATTCTTCTAAAAAGATTTTATATTCTTGCTTATATATGAAACAATGAATTGTTGATTTGATATTGATTTTTTTTCTGT
The DNA here is from genome assembly GCF_016802725.1 of Solenopsis invicta. Lineage (NCBI taxonomy): Eukaryota > Metazoa > Arthropoda > Insecta > Hymenoptera > Formicidae > Solenopsis > Solenopsis invicta. The sequence continues at coordinate 26,697,523 of NC_052667.1, forward strand.
GCAGTGTCCAGATACTTGGATGCGAATGCTCATCGTAACAGTCACGTTTAGAAAAAAATGTCTGACACAACGAGCTGCATGACATGCATCCGTAAATTTATTTATTAATATTTACCATACTGAGTGTACATAAAAACGAACGGCCATAATGAAATCCGTCTCTACTTTTGGGAGAAAAACTCCCGCGTAATAATGAAATGTGGAGAGATTGTAGGGCCCATTTATAAACTCATTATAAAGAAACAAAGTTCATGGAAATGATTGTAAAATAATCCGTTTCTATTCTTTGCATATAAACCAGAAGATTCTACTAACTTTAATTTAATTTAAAGAAATTTGTCTTTCAAATAGTTTACATTATTAAATATTATTTATTTTTTAAGTTTTTTTGTTTTATAATTGTTGAGTATTACTTTTATTTTTGGCATTGTATTTTATAATAATTTTTAGACAACAAGCAGTTTATTTATATTTGTTTTTACTTTGTATTTCTCTGAAGTATACATGTATAAAAGAAACAAAAATTATATCGTTGTGCTTTTCCATAAATTTTGTATTCTGGGCCAGATTAATCAACGCAGAAAGTACATATTAAAAAACGATTGCAAATACCTCTTGATCGTGCCAAATATACGCTCTAATGCTCTAGTCCTTACGTTTGAGATTTCGAGTATTATAGTTTTTCAATAAAATAAGTGAGATACGCGATATATACGTGTAACGCGTTTATAATAATCCTAGACTTATCTAGCTTTTAATTAGATATTCCGGATGATTAAATAATTATATGCTTTGTGTGATTGCATAGTGGCCAAATATACCTCGATGTTTAATTTACCAAAAATCAAGAAAACAATCATTCAAAGAAGCTTTAATTAAAACCACAGAAAGGCAATATTCTTAAGCAAAAGTTTAAATGCTTTTTTTTATTAAAAATGATATTTGTGCTATGCGTATAGTATATGATTATTCCATAAAATAATATTAAGCCAAAAGAAAATATTTATCGTAAAACTTTATGTGATGCATCCCATAAATTATATGTTGAATTATATTTTATTATGAACTAAAATTGCAATATGCGCGATTATAATTCTTTTCTTTACAGAATGTATAATGTATAATATAACAATCGTTATCCCTTAACTGTATTCTTGATATTTGCAATTTTTTACGTGTATAATTATAAATTATTATATCTCTTAACTTTTAATTTGCTGATGTATAACAAGACAAGTTTCGATTTTTATGAATAAATTTTTATGAATAATGAATATGGGATAAGATTGGTACGATTTATTAAACTTTACAATGCAAACTTTACGCTTATTACTTGTTTTAATAATATAAAATTATTTTTAAATTTATTTTTTGAGAGAAATAGTTATACTGTTTAAGGATAACGATTCGTGATTTTCTAAGAGAATCAATTATTATAGCAAATTTAATTTATATTGCATCTCTACAATATAATGTTTGTAGTTTTTTAAAATTCAGTTGAAGCAAAAGAGAAAATATCTTTTATATTCATGTTACACACACATAATTAATTTATATACAAATATTGCATGTAACTTACGAATTACATCTGAATTGTTCACAAGTATTAAACCATATAAAAATGCATTAATATCTTTCTAATTGAAATTTTACGTATACTTGTAATTAAAGACAATTTTTTAGATCCAACAAAATGATAAACATTGCAAATTATTTTAATTTTATTTCATAAATTATAATTGGTATGCAATAATGTCAATTTAAATTTTTTGATACTTTTCCTGTTAAGCAGTGATACAAAGTTAATATTTACGTATCTCTCGTAAATATCACTCAAACTTATAAAAAAATTTTTCTCCGCCAAGTAAATTGATTTTTGTTCTAATGCACCAATGATTTTGCAAAACAGCTCACGTAAGAACATTATTATACTTAAATGATTGCTGTGAAAATATAAAAATCTTAGCAAATAATATAATATTTTAGTTACGCATTATAAATATTTCTTATGAAAATGTTATAAAATACAGCAAGCAAATAATATACAGAAATATGTAGCGACAGATATAATAAGTGAGTTACATGTAATATATTATTTCTTGATTTGACGTAGTTGTGCAAGAGAAGAAATTAATCTTCTTTCATAAATTATGCGTTTAAAAAATTAAGAAACAAATCATTTCAAGAAACTTTAATTAAACCATAGGAATAGAAATTAAAAATTGAACGGATCTCTCGCACAATTACGATCGATTTATCTTACTTGTTATCGAGAAATGCTGATTGACGAAGTCGCTGGTGCAACGGGAACGAGAAAGCTCGTGCGCTGCAAAATGCGAAAAAAATTACAAATCGATTTCACGAAAAACATGTACGAAATAAATTTACTTTTTATGAACAATGAACTACTTTTATCAATTCGCTACCCTCGAATCCTTCCACGACCAGTCGGATTTCTCCAGGCACATCCAGGTTAGTATTCGCGCATTTTTTATTTATACATAAATATTTTTTGCTCGGACAAGTTTTGCAAAATACGCGATCGAACGAATCGTCAGTACAAACATCGAATCTATTACGCGACTATTAGATAATGTTATATGTGAAATAAACGTAATATTAAAATATTCATTTACCAATTGGATGAGTCATGACGCCACTCGTTCCGCAGTCGGTCCATTTGCCGCGTTCTGTAAATGAAACAGAAATCGAATCAAAATGGCGAACCGGCGTTGATCGTTTCCCGCTCGCACGGGATCAACTTTACGGCAGGATCGACGACGTCGCGCTCGCGCTACGTATTCCGCTTATGATTTCGGTTAAAATTCGGCGTATTGATGTTATGGATAGATATCTGCGCGTGATATCACTTACAATATACGATAAAATGCTCATCGTGTTGTCAATTGTACGCGCGCTGACGGATCTTACGGGGATATATTAATGATTAATTTGGCCGATCAATATTTACGATCATCGATATACGAGCATCGCGTCCCAATATTTAGATCGGCAATAAACATTAACGCGAGGCCAACGTAGGTTTCCATTACCTGTTAAACAAATTACGATGCCGCTCGTTTTGGTTCCAATACGCGCGTCGCCGCGCCGTGCGTCCACCGCGTTCCGCAACTGAAACGATAATGACGTCAAGACGGCGAGAAACGGCTACGTTCCGCGTGCGGTTAACTTCACGCAGCAAGGTTGACACCGCGCTCGCGATGCATTCCGCTCTTAACTTCGCATTTATAAAAATATGAAATATTATTTTCTTTAAATTATGTTCATTATTTTAAATTATTGAATTCCCTGGCGGAATACATTCTATAAAATTTTATGACAAATTTAAACAATACTAGAACTGGAACACTTTTGTTAATTTTAATAATTAAATACATTTCTCTCACGACAAAATAAATGATAATTTTTTCATTCCAATTTTAGCAGTTTTGATTCTTGTAGCATGTCTTAAATTTGTGTAGAATTTTATAGAATTTTTTCCGCCAGGGTTAAAAAAACTTTTTAATATTTATACCATTTTTTTGGACCGAGTGTATGTAACCTGCTTGCACTGTACCTGTTGCATACAAACGTTGCACTGCAGTCCATGATTACAGCATACTTGTTCTATATAGCCCTTTTGAGTTAAAGTATCATACGTACGTCAAATCATACTTACATTACACCGAAGCCACAGAAATACGTACATTAGAAAGAATAAAATTCGCCACCATCAGCCACGAAAACTTTGAAATATATTACACTGCTGAGTGTTGCGTTAATGGGCGACAGTGCAGGTAGTACAGCCAAGAAAACTCGAATTATCGAGTTTCGTATCGATTGGCGCTATCGCAGCTGGGTCAAGCTAGGTAGTATGAACATAGACTTAAGTCCGTATTAGACTACGCATTGAAGATTGAGATTGAAGATTAAAGATTGAAATTTGACCAATCAAAACAAGGAAATTTTAACTCCTTTTATTTTGATTGGCCAAAGCTCAATCTTTAATCTTCAATCTTCAATTTTCAATGCGTAGTCTGATACGGGCTTAACTTAGGGCCAACGCCGATTAACGTAACTGAGAGTTAAGTGTCAACCGTGATTGGTCAATTTTGCTTAACGACAAATACGATTGAAATTCCGATAGAAAAATCCACCGATTAAGTTAATTGCATTGGTGCAAGTGTCCCTAAGGTAGCCGGAACCTTTTTATTGGGTTAGCTGAGATTAGCGGTAAAGGGGGACTACCAGCACTTCGGCAGTATTCGGGTTTACATAATGCTGGGATGCCAGAAAAACGTGACTACGCGGAGCTATATTCAAAACTATACTGACACCAATATTTTAAGTTTAATACTTCAAACCATTTATTTTTTCGATTAATATCTTTTGGTAATCTAAAAATTACGAATTATTTAAATACCTTATTATTATTATTTAAATACGTATAAACATAATTTTGTTATTAAATAATAAATTTCTTGCTAACTTAAAAAATTAACCAATAGATATATTCTAGTTACAAATAAAATGAAAAGTTTCCCATTTCTTTTTCATTTTCTCGCTGCTTCTAATTTTTTCTGTTGCAGTTATTTCGATCACTGCACCCAGATACGATGCAATAACTTATTGTAAAATATTCAAAAAAGCACAAAAATGTATAATCACAAAATAATCACAAAATGCAACGAAGCTGTATGTACGCAGTTTGAAGTGACAGCTAAGAGCCGATTGATTCCGAACAATTCCGAATCAAACCGATGTGCTGGTAGGCCCTCCTTACCGCTAATCTCAGCGCCCTCCTGTTATGCGATAAAAGCTCCGTCTACCGGTCTAGTCTATTGAGTATGGAGCAGTATGGAGCCTCGCATGGTGTATGTAATATGGTTGTTGCGTTCCAATGAAAATTCTATCAGGACTTTGTAATATCGATCGGACACGCATGCATCACTGGAACAAATGTTCTCAGTTTCCCATTATTTATCATGGTCTCAAGAAGAGTTTAATTTTAAACAGCGCAATACATAAAAATTTAGTTGCGTTTAGGTTAAGTTCCTTTGACAGAACAGTAGTAGAGAAATTCGAATAAAAAGATGTACCTTAACGTCTGTCGACTGTTGACACGCACCTGCGTGAGGCAGATACACACCAGCGTATCGAGGAATTTAATGAAAGATCATTCTGACAATGTCTTTCGAAAGAAATTGCGTTCCACCGCCTTTTATTGGGCCGGAGTCGGTGTTCTGGTAGTGGGATTGAGTTACTCCGCAGTGCCTTTGTACAGAATGTTCTGCCAGGTCGGTTCTTTAAGACTATTATATTTTAACTTGAGCTCAGTCTCATCCTACTTTAATAAATTTAATATCATTTATATGACAATGTCAGTATCAGTACATGTGTTTCTTTTCTTCATTGGATTTTCCTTTTTGTTACACAGTCGTATAGTTACGGTGGAACGGTATCGGCTGGTCACGATGCTAGTAAAGTGTCCACAATGACGCCTATTAAAAATAGGAAGCTCAAAATAAAGTTTAATGCCGATGTGGCAACATCGATGCAATGGAATTTCAAGCCGCAGCAAAGGGAAATTACTATTATTCCTGGAGAGACGGCCTTAGCGTTTTACACGGCTACAAATCCGACCGATCACCAGGTCGTAGGAATATCAACGTATAATGTTTTACCTTTTGAAGTAGGGCAATACTTCAATAAAATTCAATGCTTCTGTTTTGAGGAACAGATGCTCAATCCACATGAGCAAGTGAGTTTGTCAACATAAGATAATATGACAGTTTTTTGTATATTTAGCAATAATTAATTTTATTTTCCTTGTATCAGTTTTTATTCTAACAACAAAAATTCTAAATTGTATAATCTCTATGATTAAGTTAGGCAGTGTGGAATAAGTTATTATTCTTGTATATTAAGGTTGACATGCCTGTGTTCTTCTACATTGATCCGGAATTCATGGAGGATCCAAAGATGGAGTTTGTTGATGAAATAATTTTGTCCTACACATTTTTCGAAGCCAAACCTGGATTTAATTTGCCTGTACCAAGCTACGCTAGAAGTCATTCAACAAAGTAACGCGTAATCGTTTTTAATAGTTATTAGAATTGTACAAACAAATAAATATTTAATATATATATTTTTTCAAATGCCCTTCGAATTGTGGAAATAACACATAGCCTAAATTCCTTTAGGAGTGCATTCCAAATGACACAAGATTGCATTGATCCTCATAAATGGCAGTATTCGTATATAGAGCGCGTATTAACAGAGAATATACCTTTAAAATCTAAACAATGCGTTAACAGGATACGCGCGCCTAAGACCACAAACTTTCTCTCTATCGATGTATATTGCATCAATTTTAAGGGCGAGATCGTGTTCAAGCATAGTTCGAGTTCGTAGCAATTTCTGATGTTGATTCTCGAGTTCTTTCAACGACTTGTGCATTCGTTCGAGCTGATGATTTATTTCTTCAATTTCTTTCTGAAGGCTGAAAATAATGAACAGTATTTTCAAACAATGATTCATCTGTACTGCTGGAAAATTATAAAGTTGTGTACCTTGCGTAAGGGTAATCGCGACATAATTCTATATCAGGACGATGCATCCTCGCCTCCATCCTCGTATGCGCGACTTTAGTGGCGTAACTCTTGTCTGCAATAGCTTTACGCATTAACTCCAAATTTTTTTCAACGCCGAATATTTCCTGTTGCACCTATAATAAGTTTCACGAGTCACGTTTAATTCGAAAAGATCACGCTTGTAACGTTTTATACCTTTTGCAAATGCTGTTGGAGCTTGTTCTTAGCCTCGAGTAATTCGGAGGATCTATGTGTTAAAGCATTGTTGGTATTGCTCCAAGTATTCCACATTTCTTGAGCGACTTTATTGACAAGACTTTCAGCAGTGGTGCGTAATTGGCAGGACTTGTTTCGTTCGGTTTGGGATCTCTGCACTATCCTATTCACCGCGTCCGCCCAGGTTTCTTGCTCTGAAACGCTAACAAGATAACAGTAAACACATAACAGTTATTAAAAATTGTAGAAATACTATATGATTATACAACTACCATGGATCATATTTTTCAATCCCAGAATAATATTGTAATCCATGAGTAGTATTGTTCAATTGATGACAAATAGTGTCTATGCCTAGAGCACTTTCCTTATTCTTTAAATCTAACTCTAGTTGATTCTGCGAAGCTCTGCAGTTTCGTAACTACAAATAGAATAGCATGAATTGTTTAATTGCAATTTAGCAATGAGGAATTCTATCATACAAATTAAGATACACTTTACCTGATCCTTGCATTTATCCAAGCAGGCTTCCAGTTTCTTTTGATTTGTTCGCAAGTTTTCTACTTCTCGTAGTAAACATTTTTCCGACTCGTCATGCACTAATTCTGTACCTAAAAAAAAAACATAGGATTATTATTAATATTACACAATAATCGCGAAATTTAAAGTATACTTTAAAAATATTTTTGAAGTATTCTGCAGACCTTTTCTAGCTTCTCTGTGATACAGGCATTCCTCTGCAATATGTAAAGGTCCTTCGATATCTCGTACTGCCTTTTCTAAGGTACTTCGGCAATCGTGGAGCCTATCGATTTCATGAAGCATCCTCTCCAGTTCCGCCGCCACTTCATTACGCCAGAAAGTAATGTCGTTTATCCGCTCGCCAAGTCTTCGGCTAGTATCGTACTGACCATGTTGTATCTTCTCTTCAGCATCTCTAAAAAAATATTTTGACTGTAACATCAGTTCTATTTTGGCTGTAACATAATTTTAAAATTATTCTCAAGAAGCTGTTGACACCTGATAATCCTCAAAGCATCGTTTCGCATCCTCTCAGAATAATGTCTTTGCGAATCCGCCTCATTGTAATATCTCACTTGTTTCTGAAACCATTCATGCGGCGTGTATCTCGTGTAAAGGGCGGCTTGCGACGCATGAATGGGATTGCGTTGATAGCCGGTGATTAGATTCGGAAATTTCAATGGTCGTGTACTCATTTTATTACTTGCATCCAGTGCGTAATTCGATATCGACTTTGTAGCTCTGCAAAAGAATGATATTATACACATGCATATCTGCGTGCTGGGTACTTATACAAGACTGAGAATCTAGAACCGGCAGAAATATGGTGTACAGAACAATATCAGTTTGTTAAATCAATATCATTCTATAAAAAGTTCAAAGAACGACGCGACTCTCTATAGTTGTTGTCAAAAGGATGACAATAAAGCAAGTGAATTATAGCTAATTCTAAGAAAGAACATTAAATATACTTACAAGGGGATAACTTCTGTATTCTCGAATCCGACATTCGGTCTCCATGGTAGTAAATGATGTGTACGAGTATAGTCACCTATACGGATTGGAAGTATTGGTTCCATGTAAGACATTGAACCACTGGCTGTACTCCATGGCTGCAATTGCTACAAATAAAAATGTACAGCTATAAAAAATAATTATTTTTTTTATTTTTTTTTTTTCTAATAATTTTATATATATTTCACATCATAAACTTATTTAACGTAATTTTCCTAAAATTATTTTTGTGACAGAAAAGTAATATTTTATTGAAACCCCCAAAAATAACTACATGTCAATTATTATTTGTTCCACTAAATAAGTCTACAATTTATACAAATATAATTATTGCAAGAAAGGAGACATATATTATGCATCAAACATTATTTGTGATAAGAAAAATTTATTAAAAATTATAATTCAATATAGGTAAGTTTTATAAAAAAAGTTGAATTATTTCTTTAATCATTACAGTAAATAAATTCTCTTGAAAGAAAAAATATAATAGTAGGACATAACAGCAAAAATGTAGTATAAAATTCTAGAAAAAATATAGAAATTTTTTATATTTTTTATATTCTTACATATATCAGAAATGTGTCAGAAAAAAAATTAATGATTCAACACAATTCAACATGGCAGATGTACCGAGTGAAGCTCCTGAACGTGAGTGTATACACAATTTGATTTTAATCGGTATTACAATTATAAATTGAACTAATTAAAGCTATGTAAACTTGATATTCATCACAATTACATAATCATTGATATATCATTTGAATTATAACACGGTTACCCTACGATGAATGTCAGAATTAAAAGTTAGGTTAGAACAGCACATATATTTAACTTTGGTACCTTTCTTTATATTATTTAGGAAATATATAATCTTTATTTAAGAAGTGCTGGCTAAACAGTTTATAACTATAATAATGAAATAAATTGTCATTTTTACTGTATTAATATTACCATGTGTGAATCATCATTTCTCTTTTTCTGCCAATCATTTTTACTATATATATATATATATATATATATATATATATATACTATATATATATATATATATTTACAAAGTGCTAGGAATGTGCTAAGAAACTCGTGAAATTTTCAGACTGTCCTGGGACCCAAAGTGAAAGTGCTGGCAAAGCATCAGCCTGTGCAGGATGTCCCAATCAGTCACTATGCTCGTCCGGAGCCACCAAGCAGCCAGATCCTTACATTGCGCTTGTGAAAGAGAAACTATCCTCAGTGCGGAATAAGCTGCTAGTGTTATCAGGCAAGGGAGGAGTAGGCAAGAGTACCATAACGTCGTTACTATCCAGGTGTCTTGCAGGAAATAATCCTGACAGAAATGTAAGCATGTTAATAACCATAAAAGTAAACAGAAAATCAAATGTGTGCGCTTGATACAAATTTTGTTTGAAAGAAATACTTGATTTCTTAACATTTTATATCTAATTTCTCTTATGTTATGGTCTAAGCAGTTTATATTGTGCTAATGTAAATGCTAACAAATTTTATTGTCATATATTTATATTATACTAATATAAATGCTATCATATATTTTACTATTACACAAGTAACTTCACACTTACGCAAAGTTAAAAAGCAAGTTAATATTAGTAACTTACTCTTCTGCCCATTCCAAGTACATCCATGTGATTTTCAATGTACATGTTGTCATAGCAAATGCTCAGCAGCTAGTTTGCAGGAAATAACCTCAGTCAGAGAATATCTATAGTCAACTAATAGCCTATGTATGTCGTATCAACCTGTACCAGGTCTTTATTGATTACCAAACTTTTAGTGTTCTCATTTTCTTTTAGTATTCCAAATAAAGATAAATAAAAATGCACAAGCGCTAAGGATATTTTAATTAATTTCTCTGTTATATATATATTGAAATTTGATCATTTATATTTAAATCTTGTCCGTTTGTCTTATTTAGGTAGGAGTACTGGATATTGACATTTGTGGACCGTCACAGCCAAGAGTACTAGGAGCACTTGGTGAACAAGTTCATCAAAGTGGATCAGGATGGTCCCCTGTAGTAAGTAAACTCTTTGAAGCAGAATTATTATGATGATGATAAAAAAGCTATTATATAACATTGTATATTTTTATTTTATTCCAGTATATTGAGGATAACTTGTCACTGATGTCAATTGGATTTTTGCTCAGTAGTCCAAGTGATGCAGTTATATGGAGAGGACCAAAAAAGAATGGTATTACATACATGATTCTATCTTTCTTTGTTACATTATTTGTATGATTATTTATATGATTTGTAATAATTAATATTAGAGCCACGACCATGATTCGTATATAATACAATTTAAGAAAAATACATAGCCATTCACAGCAAGATCTTAGTGCTGAAATATTTTTTGTATAATTTTACATGCAGTTTTTAAGTCTTTTGAACTATATGCTGTTACTTTCGATTTTAAACACAGCTCTTAAATTGAATCAGAAAAGTAACAGAATTAAATTAACAATCTAATATTACTAATTCTAACTAGCATTTTTAAGATTGATTTATCTTTTATTGTAATATACAAATTATGTATAAATTTTTATCTACATATATTCAGGTATGATCGCACAGTTTCTGTCAGAAGTCGACTGGGGTAGCTTAGATTATCTCATTCTGGATACACCACCCGGCACGTCAGACGAACATCTGTCAGCTACGTCGTATCTCAAGAGTGCCGGCATAACGGGTGCCATAATTGTCACGACACCGCCACAAGTCGCGCTTTTAGATGTCAGAAAGGAGATAGACTTCTGCAGAAAAGTGAACATTCCGATCTTGGGTGTAATTGAGAATATGAGTATCTTTGTATGTCCTAAATGCAAGGTAAAGGCGACTGTTTGAATAACATGAAAGAAAAAGATCGAAGAATATAATTAACGAGACATCTTTGTACACAGAATACCGCAGAAATATTCCCTCCTTCGACAGGCGGCGCACGGGCGATGTCAAACGAACTAAATGTAGAATTCTTAGGTTCGATACCTTTAGATCCATTGCTGGCTAGATGTTGCGACGAGGGTAAAAATTTTCTAACAGAAATGCCAGATTCGCCAACCGTTACTGCTTTAAATGAGATTTGCAAGAGTGAGATTTTAATATATTTTGTAAGAAAATATCTAACTATTTATCATAAATATGAGTTACAAAAAAAATTTGTTTTCAGGTATTGTTCGAAAATGCGAAGAAGAAAAAGAGAATTATCCTGATAATTCCCATTAATAACGCAAAATATTTTGTATAAATCTCTTGTAAAATTTATATGTAAATTATGTTTTGCTGATTAAATCTAGAATAAAAATTTATTTTGTTCAAATGCAACTTTCTACTTTAAAACTTCGCACTTTGTTACTTTAGTTAACGCAATAGGTTTGAGAATAGGTAATAAAAAAATGTTAACCTACTTATATAATGAAAAGAAAGAGTAATAGGAGAAGAATTTTGATAGTTACAATGACAAATTTTAATGAAATATTGATAATAAATATATATCAAATTTATTCTGACTTAGCTGAACAAAATGATCTTTTAATAAATTTTATCTGAAAAATTCAAACAAATAGCACCGCTGAAACTAATCAAATTGCAAAAAAGCATTTTTCTACAACTCGTTTTTGTAAGAAAAAAAATCTATGGTTTTTTTTTCATTTTACTTTTTTAATATTCCCTAGTAGTCTTTCGTCGGTGTCCTGGTAAAAATATTTTTTTTAAATTCTTCACATGATTTTTTTAGAATTTTTATACCAATTTTAGAGTTTTTAAAATTTTATATGTAATTTTATAATTTGTTGAAAAATTTCTTGGATTTTTTATATAAATTGGGACTCAAATTTTTTTATACAATTGGATTTTTCATCAATTTTTCTACGAGTAAAATATAAAATGTTCTTAAAAATAGTGAAATATTATGAGAATTTTTTTCACCAAGGATGAAATAAAGATTGGAATATTTATTATCAGTAACGTAAACAGAATTCGAACGGAGATGACACATGTATGACGCATACGGAGTATACAGGATACCAAGATCAACATATATCTTACAGTACAGTGATACAGAGATGTGCATGTGCATATGCGCAGCGACAGACTGCAGAAAGTAGTTTCAAGAATTTCTTGAAAAATAATACACATTATTAATCTAAATTGTGACTTCTATAATATCACATGCAGTGTAAGACATTATTTTAGAATTCTAGTGCGCATTTATGCGACGAATACCTCACAATTTCGATAATTTACAGGTTATGATCTGAAAAATATAATGAATATATTAAAGTGTGTTTAATTGCGTGTTTAACACTCTACGGAATGAAATATATTTCGCAGTATAGTCTTCATATAGAAAAAGTGTGTGTATTGTATATAAAACAACAACATCGTCGATGAAACACAAAAATTACAGTTTTGCTTAAGAAATATTGTTTGTGTCCATTCAAATTTAAACTTTGTTAAAAAAACATTTATTTTATAAATATTCATTTGGCTGGCAGTAATGGCTTCGTACAAGTACGAAGCCATTACTTAGTCTATGCATAATACTCTTATCACTTTCAGACATAACTCACTGAGCTATTTGTGGCAACAGTTTTTATCAACAACTTGAGAGATGGTTGCTTTAAAGGCGAATGGACAGGATATTCCTGAAAAATCAGAATACCATGGTGCAATCCAAGATCAATCAAATAATCCTGCAGGAGGATTTAATACTATCATGATTAAAACATTATGCAATGAAGCCTACAAGCCATCAACGAAAAAACATGAAAAAGAGTGGAATCTTGATAAGAATATAAGACGAATAATAATATTATTATTCTTCAGCCTCATCACATTTTCTTTCTTGTTTTATTTTGGTACACCACTATTATCCATGATTATAAATCCATTATATACCACTGAGAGTAATTACAATGCCGAAATGGAATTTATGATTGACATAAATAATGACAGTATTGAAGAAACAAGGTATCAGCATATATTAGTGGATACTCCAGATATATACATTGAAGAAGAAACGTATGATCGCGAAATAGTGCCTTGGAACAAAGAAAGTGACTTACCTGAAGAAAGCACAGCTTTTAATAATGCTCAAGTGAGTGAAATCTAAATTTCTGAATTACACGAGAAACATAACACAGATTATGTATTTTATATCTGCATTTATTTTGTAATTGTGTTATGTATAAATGTTTCTTTTTTTAAAGCAGTGTAGCAACATTCCTGAAATATTGCGCTTTGATTGTCATCCTGAGACTGGAGCATCACAACTTTCTTGTACAAACAGAGGATGTTGTTGGAATCCCATTGGGGAGAACAAAAATGAAAAGCACGTGCCATTGTATATTCCTTATTGTTACTATCCTGATGGATGGGATCTGTATAAATATGTTAACTATAGTCAGGATGATAGCAGTTTTTTGGGCTTTCTCAGCAAAAAGAAGGAATCTATATACAAAAATAATGTGCCTCTTGTGAAGGTAGAAGCCACAAGCGTAAACGCCTCAATTCTGCGTGTGAAGGTATAACATGAATATTTACAGAATACTTTAATACTTTTGTGTCACACTGTAAAATAAGAGAATAATATAATTTTTAGATATATGATCCCTTGAAACCGCGATATGAACCACCATGGCCAATTAGATCGGATCCAAAGCCATTTTCGTACCAAGTTGCTGATACAAAGTATCGATTTTATAGTGATGGTGTAAAGCCTGGCTTTAAGGTCGTTAGAACCAGTGATGCCACATCACTGTAATTATTTTATGTTATATTTAAAATATTATATTTACATTATATTTAGAATATTATTATTCTATTTATATTGTATTTAGAATGTTATGATTCTATTGAGTTGAAACAAAAGTTCGTAACGGTATATATGTAACTGAATAAATCTGCAAATGTCTAAATAAATATCTTTAAATTTCAATTAAAAAACGCTACGAACTTCTTGTTCCAATTCAATATAACAAAGGCTTGTCCAACACTTAGCTCGCAAACTAAACGTGTCCATCTCTTTATCGTTTTGTTGAGCGAGACAAAGAACAAAAAAGAATAAATGCAACAATTCTGCCCAGTCACAGGATGTACTTTAATTGATATGCGATGATTCACTGGACAGAACTATAGCGTTCATTCTTGTTTTCTCTCGGTTTTGCTTAATAAAATGATGAAGAGATGGAAACGTTTAGCTGACGAACAAAACAGGCCTGATCTACAAGATTTTAATTGATTTACAAAAAATCAATCTTGTAATTTTGATATACTAAACTAAATTATGAAAGTTATATAAATTATTTTTATAATACATTTTGTATGCAGGTTTAATTCTATTGGAATTGGAGGTTTCATATTTGCCGACCAGTTTTTACAAATAAGCACATTGCTACCATCGAACAATATTTATGGTATTGGCGAGCATAGATCGAGCTTAAAATTAAATACTAATTGGCAGTTGTTCACTTTATTTAATAAAGACCAACCGCCAACGGAAAATGTACATTGCTTAATTTTATAACATAAATAATGTACATATTGCAAATATCTAATTTATTTATTTAATTAGGCGAATTTGTATGGTTCTCATCCATTTTATATTGTTGTGGAAGATTCTGGAATGGCTCATGGGGTTTTATTTTTAAACAGTAATGCCATGGGTATGTTTATTTCTTTTCCTAAAATGAATGTAGCTACGATATATAATTTTATTAAAAATCTCATTGATTTTAGATGTGATATTGCAGCCTACACCGGCTGTAACATTTAGAACGATTGGTGGTATCTTCGATATTTATTTTTTCCTGGGGCCTACTCCAGCCGATGTAGTGAGACAATACTCGGAAATTGTAGGTAAACCATTTATGCCACCTTATTGGTCACTCGGTTTTCACTTATGCAGGTATTGTGCACTATATCAATATAAATAAGTTCAACACGGCTATTAAAATTTTATACACATTATGGAATAATTTCCTTGATTAGGTTTGGATATGGATCGTTGGAAAATACTAAAGCAGTATGGAACAGAACTAGAGCAGCTGGAATTCCATTTGTAATGTCTGCTATATTATAACGTTTATAAAATATTTCAAAGTGTAAGCTATACGTTATCATAAATAATATATTGTGTTCATAGGATACTCAATGGAACGATCTGGATTATATGGACAAAAATAATGATTTTACGTATAATAAAGAGAAATTCAAAGACTTGCCTGAATTTGTGAAGGAAATTCACGCGGTATAGTATTTATAGAATAGAATCTTTATTTACAGAGTACTCTAGAATGGAATTCTTTCAAGCGCTAATATTCATATATGTACACTGGTATAAGTTAGATTATTAATCAGTCAGAGTCAGCATAAATCGCAACAATTATTTTTTTAATTATAGGCAGGGATGCATTATATTCCATTAATAGATGCTGGCATATCTGCTTCTGAAGATAATGGTTCTTATCTGCCTTACGACGAGGGAATAAAACAAGATATATTCGTAAAGGACGGTATATCCCATAAACCTTTCGTTGGCAAAGTCTGGAATTATGTTTCCACGGTATGGCCTGATTTTACGAATCCTAAAACTGTTATGTACTGGGCAAATATGATGGCCAATATGTACGACAGTTTCACGTACGACGGTGCATGGATCGTAAGTTTTGAATTTAAAAAACCACTTTGATATCTTTGAGTTACTCAGTTCTCAAACTACTCAAATTATTTTGGTCATGAAGGATATGAATGAACCGTCCAATTTCTACAATGGTCATAAAAACGGCTGTATGCATAATAATTTAGATTATCCGAATTATGTTCCAAACGTCGTTGGTGATTTGCTCGCTACAAAGACTATTTGCATGAATGCAAAACACTATTTGGGCACTCACTATGATCTTCACAATACTTATGGAACGAGCGAAGCGATCGCGACGAATTAGTAAGTAGAAGAACAATCTGTAATCAATCTTTTGATTCTCATAGAGAACTTGAGAATTTATCTCAAACTATGTGTGCAGTGCTCTTAAGAAAATTAGACAAAAGAGACCATTTATAATATCGCGTTCGACATGGGTGGGACACGGTCATTATGCGGGTCATTGGACAGGTGACGATTATTCATCATGGTAATTAGAATTACTCTTAATGTACATCATCATATTTTCTTTTCTTATTAATTAATGAATAATTTTATCAGGCATGATTTGAAGATGAGTATCTCAGCTATTTTGTCATTCAATTTTTATCAAATTCCTATGGTGGGTGCAGATATTTGTGGTTTCGATGGAAACACAACCGCTGCATTGTGTAATCGCTGGATGCAACTCGGTGCCTTTTATCCATTTTCTCGAAATCATAATTCCGATGATACAATTGTAAGTATCGATATGTATTGATTAATAAAAAGAATCATTGAAATATTCCCAATGTATAATATGCAAATACATTAATTATACATATATACATACAGGATCAAGATCCAGTTGCTATGGGTGACTTAGTTGTACAATCGTCAAAAAATTCTCTCAGAATACGTTATCGATTTTTACCGTATTTGTACACTTTGTTCTTCTATGCTCATAAATTTGGAGTAACAGTGGCACGACCATTATTCTTTGAGTACGTATCGATAACTTGTACCATATCCATATTACAAATAACATGAACATTAAATATTATATAGATTTCCCAATGACCGGCAGACTTACGATATTGACACACAATTTCTTTGGGGAAGTGCGCTTATGATCATTCCAGTTCTCGAAGAAGTACGCTATTAATTTATTTTATTATTATCATAATATAAAGCGCTTTGATATTTAAATTCATTTCTGAGATTTATATTTTACAGAACAAAATTGAGGTAGCTGCATACGTACCGCGTGGTGTCTGGTACAATTATTATACCTTTAATTCTTTCTTCGCCATCGGAAAACATTATACCTTATCAGCGCCGATTGACAGAATACCATTATTGGTTCGTGGAGGCTCAATACTTCCAACACAGAAAGCGGGTGTAACGACGACTGAGAGCAGAAAGAACGATTTTGAATTAATAGTAGCGTTAGATGAAACTGGGAATGCTAAAGGACAACTGTATTGGGATGATGGTGATAGTTTAGGTAAAACATTTTATGTTTCATACATATTGAACTATCTTAAGGCATATATATTGAACTATATTAACTATTAAATTTTTTTTAATCTACAGATTCTATAAAAGAGAAAAAATATTTATGGCTGTCTTTTATTGCGAACCAAACTAATTTATTCAATAAGGAAGAGGATAAAGGCTTTTTTAATGAAGAGGTAATTCTTGGAAAAGTACAGATATGGGGATTACAACAACAAGTCTCCAGAGTATTTTTAAATGGAAATGAAATAGGATTTAAATATAATGCTTTCACATTCGTAAGTATTTCATTGGATAACGATAAATGTCTGAAAATTAAAGTAAAGCAGTATAAATAGAAAGCAGCATAATTTTCAAATTTATAAATTATTTTAGAGTCTTGATATCATTGGCTTGCAAGTGGATATGAGACAACCATTCGTATTTTATTGGATGATGGAAGATCCAAATGAGAATATTAATTAAATGCGAACTTTCTATCATTGTATGTAAATCTCACGACTTCTAACAACTAATGTGATATATGTGATATATACTATACATATGTTTTTTTTATAAATATTCTACTTAAGTTGATATATATGTATATTATATATATATATATATATTTTTTTTTTCCTTTATATATAATGTGTGATATTCTTGTTCAATTAATAAAACGTGTGCAAATTTTCAATTATATAAATAATGTAAGAGATGCAATTCTATTGTATAAATAATCATACATAATCTCTATTCATAAGAATTAACTAGAAAAATGTTTATAGAAAATGTTGTGTAGGAAGGGAAGGAAACGCGCGAATAAAGAAACATGTTTATTCAAATAGTCTCCCACAAATAGTACAATATATTAATGTACAAATATGACTATGTTTATAGTATGGCACTAATGAAAAACAATAAATAGCATCTCGATCTCGTTATGCTGAAAAGAAAAAAAATATATGATTCGAATATGAATTACGTGATCTTACGGGAAAAAAAATAAAATTTGCGAAAAACATAGATCACTCTTTTTCTACTGAATGCAATCATCTCGCAAGCGCTATTTATTTGCTTTGGCACCGTAACTCAAAACCATTGAAGAGCTAGTGGGCTTCGTCGAGGAAATATGGAAAACTACACTTCCTGCCGAACATTTGAAATGGCTCTCCTCCTCGACCTCGATCTATATTCAAAATGCACTCCGCGATCCGCATTTGCATCCGCATGAACTGAAGCGTAGATTTTAATCTTCCGAATAAATTTGAAAACACTAAGTCACTGCATGCGCCATACATTCGGGCTCATGTTAATACATTAAGGTGCGTCACACGCATGAATACACGCTGCTCCCTTTCCTCTACCTCGAACGCGCGACGCAAAATACGATATATCTTAAGATGTCTGCTAATAATAAAATTGAAATCATATAAAACATAACGGTACACAATATAATACACAATATAATATTTGGCAATGAAAGTAACAAAGTCTTTGGATTCGATAACATCTCGATCATCCCTGCGTGCCGAAAAGAAAGCTCAAAAAATGAATCTCTCTTCGAACAACTTCAAATATTGCAAACAATTACATCGCATAAAATAGCACCTCCTACAGCAGTATTTTTGACTATTTTTATTCGAACGCACGATTGAAAAATATCCTCATGGTACATCGAGGAAAGGAACTTTGCGTTATATTTGAATTGGTGTTACTCAATTCTAGGAATACCGAGTCAATTTTTATTTTATTCATTAATAAAAAGAGCATTTTCGTTCATAGGCAGAATTATATGTATCAAGTACCTGTATTTTAATGATAAATTTATATTAAATAAAAATCTACTTTGCTTCATCAAAAAGGAAATAAATTGCACTTTTCTGATTTGACTTTTTTAGAATCCACGAGAAAAGATACTATGTTCCTTTCCACTCGGGACCATCAGCATATGTTCATCTAATACCAATATATGTATATAAGTATATATGTGTGTATATATACATACATACATACATACATACATATATATATATATGTATGTATGTATGTATATATATGTATATGTGTGTGTATATGGATATATCTTTTTCTCTCAATGACTATAATATTATATATATATATATATATATATATATTAAATTCGCAACCTTCGTTCATTATTGTCTGCTCACATTTACTTATGTCTATCTAAAATGATGGCAATGTCACGGCATGCCGACGTGTTTATTCATCTGCGGCTACTCAAACTCTAGTTGCGCGCGAGTGCACGTATAAGTGAGGATAAATAACGAATAGTATCAACTACAATGGGAACGTCGCACAAGACTATGTTTCCGTTTCTTGGACGCGCCCGTGAACACATTTATATATAACAAAATCTCATAATATTCAATTTAGAAATGTATATAGATAATAGATATGCAATAGATGTATATCTTTATAAATATATAGGATAATATAACGATAATGCGTATGAAAGAACGTAATTGCGAATGACTCGTGTTAGCCTCGTTTCTAGTTTCCTTTTTTTGGTATATGATTGACGTACAGTCGTGCTTACGATTAATATATATGCTAAAACGATCCTCCGTCGTGTACCTTGCTAATGTACATGCATGTTTTAACAAATATGGCAAGAGATCTACCTTTAGCTTAATCGCCGAAGAAGTCGCAGCGGTTTGCTTCTAACGTTTCGAGAAATGTGTCTAACTTCTGTTAATTTAATTCAACAATACATTCTACTCCGATGCGACTTAACGCTACGATAAAATAAAAGCTTTTTCTTAGCTTCCTTACATCATACGGTGTACTGGATTAATATGGCAAGTATATTATGACACATGGCACTAGAGAAATTAATATTCGTTAATTATCATAGATTAGATATCACACGAAAACCTCCGTTTTATCTTTGATTGATTGACGATTATAAATGGCTCAATAGTCTCCTAAAATTCTTTTGAAAATCGTTACTGGTCTTTATCATTATTAAGAGTAATGAATATAGAGATCATCTCATGATTGAGTTGCAGTGCCCAACATTCTACTTCACTCAACTAAAAGATGTTTGCGATAAACCATGAATTATAAATGTAAAGGAGAAAAAAATTTACAAACAAAAAACTACGTACAATGTTGGGTAAAAAAATCGAAATATTAGAAAAAGGAGAACTCTGACAAAATAATTAAATTTGGATGCAAATTTTGGCTAAAAATACAGAAAACTTGCTATTATTCATACAAATGTGCGCGACATCACTTCATAATCAATATTATATATTGATTTGATCTCACTTCCTTCTAATCTTCACACCGAGGAAAATAATAAAGCTATTTCTTTAATAGACGAACGCGTTTACGTAGCTGTAAGTGTTTCCAGAATTTCTCCGGGCGACTTTTTCATTTTACGAAATTTCTCCAAGTGTTCCTTCGGCACCGTCCATTCTAGAAAGATTTCTAGATTCCGAGTGAGAGCCTCAAGCTCGGACATACCGTTCCCCGGATACACCGGTTCCTTACCAGCGGACACCAGAGAGTCCTGAAGAACCTCGTCGATAAGACGTTTGCCGAAGCCGAGCTCGCTTAACCGTTCCTGTTTACTGATCCTCTTCAGCAATACAGCCAGCAGCAATCGCATCTTTCCCACTGTCAGCCGGTTATATCTCGCGGTAACAGTGATCTTTTCGACAACCTCGGAATCGCCAGCCGGTCCAGTAAAGACGTAATCGTCTTCGTCATCTTCCGTCTCCATCCCTGAGTGACAAGTCTTCACGTGGTTGTCCAGGTCGGTCTTAATCCTAAAAAAGCTTTTGCAATGCTTACAGCCGTATGGATTAGTTTTACCATGTATGCATTTCATGTGCTTCTTCCAATGTGGCAGTTGAGTGAAGCCGGCATTACACTCGGAACACTTGAACGGCCGTTCCCCAGTGTGACGTCGGGTGTGTAGCTTCAAGGCGGTCGAATGGGCGAAAGCTTGCCAGCAGACTAGACAGCGAAACGGTCGCTGGCCGGAATGGGTCCTTTGGTGCACGGTTAGTTGAGATTTCTGAGCGAATCGCTGGCCACACGTGGCACAGCCGTGCGGACGATCGCGCGCGTGTGTCCTCATGTGCTGTGGTAGGTGACCCTTGAAAGTCTTATTACAGATCGCGCAGATGAACGACTTGACGTCGCGATGCAGGCACTCCAGATGCTTCTTCAGGGCGTCGCGACGTACAAAGCCGCGTCCGCACAGATCACACTTGTGATCCTTCTGGCCGTTGT
Organism: Solenopsis invicta; assembly: GCF_016802725.1. Classification (NCBI taxonomy): domain Eukaryota; kingdom Metazoa; phylum Arthropoda; class Insecta; order Hymenoptera; family Formicidae; genus Solenopsis; species Solenopsis invicta. The sequence goes on from NC_052667.1 coordinate 26,719,271, forward strand.
GGCGCTTCAGGTGTAACACCAAATTGGCCGAGCACGTGAAGGTGTTGGAGCACAGTTTGCAACGATACGGTCTGTCCTGGCTGTGAGTACGACGATGTTGCACCAGCTGGCCGCCCCGCGCGAAGCTCTTGTTGCACTCCGGACACTTGTACGGCTTGAAACCGGTGTGCGTGCGCACGTGCAGCTTCAGGCGTTCCTTAAGCGGGAATTCCTTGCCGCAATCGTTGCACTTGTACAGCGGTCCGGCGCCGTGCACCACCTTGTAGTGATTCCGTAGACCACCGCTGCCTTTAAAACGCGCGTCACATACAACACAGCAGAAAGTCTTCTCAGAATTCTCTTCGTCTTTCTGAAGATTCTCTTGTTCCTTCTGAGGATTTTCTTGATCCTCCTGAGGATCCCCTTGGTCCTTCAACTGTTTGGCTTGGTCAATTCGCTTCTTCCTCTTCTTCTTTTTTGGTTCTGCCGAATTATTTATAGAACCGTCGTCATTTTTTGCGTTTATCGAGGCGGCAGTGGAGGAGGTACTGATAAATTCCATAACTTTAACTTTGCTAGAAGCGACATCATTTTTCTCGTGCTCCAGCAAATAATTCGCTTGAATGATGGCGTCCATTTTTAATCTGAGCTCTTTTTCGGGATTTTCTTTATCAATAATGTCATCATCTGCCTTGGACTTGCATTTTTCGTTCTTGTCATCTATGTCAGAGACCTTGTCAGCAAATTTTCCTTTTCCATCTGTGGTGAGATAATTCTTGCAAAGATCCTTGTGACTGGTCGCTTCTGATTCCTCTGGTTCCGAACTCGAGGCCAAATCCAATGGTTCCTGTCTGTATACGTAAACTTCGTCCTTAAAGCAATCTTTTTTTTCCAGGTCCAAGTACAATTGTTCATCGTCATCATCGTCATCGTATCGAGCGATTTCTCTCTTACTTAATTTCCCATTCGTTCCATAATTGCTCTCATCTTTCTTCTTGCTCGATTTCACCAGCTTCCTCTTCAGCGTTTTCGCGCGAGCGATTTTTCTGTCATCACGAACTTTCTTCTCCGCCATCTCGCTATTTTTCTCTTTATTTAAGTCCACGTTTCTAGCACCGTTTCTAGTCTTTTCCATTGATCTCTTCCGTTGACCATCCATTCGTCGATGCTTGCTGCTCTGGTGGTCAAATTGTTCGATGTTCTTGTAGAAGTTGAACTCTTGCAGGTCAAAGCTTTCGCTATCGTCGCAATCGCCCGAGAGACTCATGAGCGCCTTCAAAGCGTCGGTCGCGTCGGCATTCTTGAAGACATTTTCTTTAATACGCGATTGCTTTACCGGCAGCAATTCGGTCAGCTGAACTTCCTCTTGCGACTGCTCGGGCCCGGTTATATTATGCGAGATCGTTTGCTGCTGCATCGCGTCGTGCGTTCATCCAAGCAGTATGGAATTATCGATAACGCTTCGAGAGATTTCGACGCTCGACTTTGATTATCTCTGCATATCGTACGACGTGTTGATCACTTGCATTAAGATAATATCGATCATGGCTTCTTTCTCCGGTCACACTTGTAAGCACGCGTTACTACCCCCAAGTTGATGGATTCAGATACGAAATTTGATAATGTATCGTGCAATATATAGTTCGAGATTCTTTATAGATTGCACTTATTCAGTCTGTAAATTTATTTTCCTGTACGATTCACATCTCCAAATCAAACTGAACAGAATCGCCAGGCATCGATGTCGCTTCACATCTCGAACACGGCGTACGGTACGCAACCGTGACCCCGATCGTTATCAACGATGGAACGAAAGCTTTGAGAAAATCCAGTGGATCCGGAAATTAAGTAGTCGTTCGTTGCACTGCTCTAATGAACGTCACGGGACACCGTCAGTTCCGAACTGGTAGTGACGAGGTCTCTCTCGAGGAAAACTCTAGATTCGTCTTTTATCAGCGTGACGAGGTCGGAGAGAGAGCAAGAGAGCAAGAGAGCAAGAGAGCAAGAGAGGCGGAGAGGAGAGAGAAGAGGTGCGCACACGTATAGGCGTTTATAAAGCGCGGCCCGCTTATCGCGCTCTTATCGTCCGATATATACCTCGCTTACGCCTCCCCTCCGCCTCGGACACCGACCGCTCTGGTTTTTCCCCGTCCTCCGGCGACGATGACGATCTTCGCGACGCGGTGTCGAGCTCTCCGTGAGGTCGTGCCCGGGCAGTTCGCTCCCGGAAGTGCGGACCAGTGCGGGCGTTGGAATCTCCGTGTCGTGCACCCGGCCTCTACCGGCTCTGCCAGAAGAATACCGGAAGTCTTCCTTGGACGATTGACGATGGTCGGCCCGTTCCTCGTCGACGCGACGATCGACTGACGACGGGGAACGGGAGAGCTCTTCCTCTTTCGACGCGGAGGGCGCCGTTGCTCTCCCGGAACGACCGCGCGAATGCGCTCGTGCCTTTTTCCACGCAAGCGCAATCCTCGGTCGATATCAGCCCCGATGCACACCCCTCCCGACGATAACCAGAGCTCCCTCTTCCTCTCTTCCTCCCCCGCTGCTTGCTGTACCCCCTCGCTTCTACAACACCGTCACCCTGTCCGCGTTCTTCCAGACGGACTATCACCAACCCTCCCTTCCTTCCTTCCTTCCTTCCTTCCTTCCTTCCTGCTGTCTACGACCTCTCACCTTTTTCACCCTGTTCGCCTGGACGCAGCAGTTACCATTGCTTGTTTTACTTCAATGCTAATTCGTTTCGATGATTCCGAATAGAACGTTCGAAACGTATTACGTAATTTGTCCTGCCTGCCTTGCCTATGGTTCTCATTAATTTAAAGTGTAAGCGGCGTTTGAATCTCCACAGCATATGCCTTTTCAAATAATGTATTTTTTTTTTTTCTATGTATCTCAGCTTCATCAATCGATTATTAATTTTTCCGATAAGTTATTACTTTTATTTCGTATTAATTATATTGTCATATGAAATTTGTTTAACAGAGAGAAAGTTTCCTACATCGAAGATCGACGAAATTCATTGAGAACTTCATCCCTCTAGCTGCGACAGCATTTTCTCTCTCTTAACGTAGCAACGAATGAACAGTTTACGGTAAGTAACAACGTCCCCTTTCGACGCTATCGATTTTGTGCAAAGACTATGATAAATAGCGAAAAGGTTTTTCAACAAAGGGGAATCTTCTCGCGTTTTGTCTCACGCTCTCTGTGGTCGCTGAAATTGGAAACGCTGACTCGCCCGGCCAACAGTGCATCGATGTTACCAGAGAACTCAACCAGCTCGTCACAATTTTCGTGCTGTCGCGTCGTCGATATCACATTTCGGATTCACATTTCGCCGGATACTTCCACCGATCGTTTTTCAAAAAGCTACGTAATTTCCTTTGCGCTTTCGTTTACTTCGTCGCACTCAAACGTAATCTCTTAGCAATCGAATGGCATTACTTGGATGACGATTAAATCCTTCTTATATTTCGTTTAAATTATTCTTCGACATCGATGAAGGCTTCACGATTGATTTTCCAAAATTCAAAGTCGAGTGATCGCTCGCTTCTACATCTCGTTATTTCGAACATGTTGATTTCGTTGGAATGTGGAGGAACTTGGTACAGGGATCGAATTCTTTCTTTGGTATGATATCACCACCAACGAGGAGGATGACCGTTGAGAGATCCCTCTGAATCAGCTTACTTATCTTGTTTCTATATTTACACACTTTGGCTTGGCTACAGTCTCTCGCATGTGACCCTTATCTCGATCAGAACGTTACGGTTTCCTTTTTCGCCGATTCATTTCTTCTTTCTTTTTCCACTATCTCTCTGACTAGACGTTGACGAGCGTGTGAATACGTATTACGCGTGCGTTAATTGCTATTTAGGCGCCGACACGAATGAAGAACGAGAGAATTATATGTGGGTTAGTGTGTTTTTAGCCACTGCACACCCCGACGGAATCCTGAATTAGCGGAAAACCGGAGAAACCCGCCACCAGATCTGAAAAGAAATTAGAGACACCGGAGGCAATTCTTCGCTAATTCCAATCAGCGGTATTTCATATTAAACTGCGGGAGCCCATCGATGTAATAATAGCCTTATATTTACAGATGTTAGAGAATAAATGGAGAGATGTTAGGACGAAATAAGCATTAAAAGTTACAACATAGATGCATATATCCGATTAATTATTTACCGTTATTAAGAACGAATTTCTAACAGTTAGTGCTGCGAAACATAATGAAAGATATCAAATTCTTTTGATGAATAAGATTTCTTTTACAAATATTAAAATTATTATAATATTTCCATTAAAATAAAATGAGCGAGAAATAATGTTTCTTAGCATAATATTATATTACTTAAAAATTAATTAATTTTTAATAACGATGCAGTATACACAAACATCAAAATTAATTAAGCTTTAAGTAATATATTATTATGCTAAGAAATATATTATTTCATTTCGATGGATGAAATAAAATCGAAGATAATCAGGGCTGAATTAGCGCCTAAGCTAATTTAGAGCAAATTTAGAGGAGAGAAAGGCAGTATTTTTTTTTTAAATTCCTAACCTTATAACTAACCTGATGATATTATACATAAAACAATCTTAGAAAGCAATAACCAACAGAGTTTAATTAATTTAGATTAAGTTACATTTACAGCTTGAGTAATTCAGGGTCTTAATTCAGCCCTGAGGATAATATATTTTACAATTCTCTTATAACAAAAAGGAAATAACTAAATACGAGTATAAGAATAAATATATCGAAACATCTCTCGATATTCATATACGTGGTGTCAAATTAGTAGCAATAAAGTGATAATTAACAGACACATTATCAATTAAACGATTTTGTTAAATGATTCAATTTCAGTGTAATATATTATATCATCGATACTCGACTCCAACTGTATATATTTAAATACAAAAAATTATATTTAGTATAATTTATCTGGAACACTCAATATTACATGAAGCAAGAACCAAAAAAGAAATATATCTTTCTAGCATTCTGAGAAACAATTTTTTTTATGAATATTTAAACATAATTCGACTATTCTTTCACGTTCGATAGAATTCTTCAGACCTTATAAGCATCTCAAGGGTGAACTTTTCACCAAAGTTTTCAGCGCGGGGAAGCGGAGCGTGCGAACGCGTTAAAGGTCTATTAAAATTTTACACGATTGACGGCGAGACACCTTGTATACGAGTATACGCGGAGGCACGGCGAGCTTTCAATCGCACGGTGTAAATGCCCTCTGCGATCAATGACTGCGTTCAGCGAGCACAACGGTTGGATAACCGCTCAGTAATTACTGCTTACAATGCTTGAGCTAGACTTTTAGATCCATCAAAAATTTACAGGGATACATATTAATGTACCATTAAGTAGCGAGCATTTACTCAACCATTGTGTTCGCTGAACGCAACCATTGATCGCAGAGGGCATTTACATTGCGCGATTGAAAGCTCGCGCGTTTACGTGACCCGATCTGCTAACCGCGTCGATCAATTTTTGTCACCATCGCTGACGGCGTGCGACGCGACGGCGGCGTTGATGCTTGCGGGCGAAAAGTGGAGCAACCTGGGCAGCAGAGGCACGGTTAACGAGGAATATTATATAAAGCGCCGGCGATGTTTAACAAAAATTGCGTCGTGCTCGATAAAACATTGGGATTTCTTGTAAAAGTTCCAACATATATAAAGAATTATATGTAATATATTATTTACCCGAAACATACTAGAACTACCGACGTGATAATGATATATCTACAGGGTGATTATTAATGACTGTTTCCATGTTTTTAACATAGGAGCATGATTTACCGACGGATACGTATTTCTAACATATTTCTAACATATTATTATATTAGAAATTACAAGTGAGTGCTCTTATGGTAAAAAGTAGGAACAGTCATTAATAATCACCCTGTATTTCTATTTAAACGTGTTTTATATATATATAAAACACATTTAAATAAAAATAAAATTTCTTATATATGTATATATATATGTATATATGTATATATATATATATGTGTATGTATATATATATATATATATAAGAAATTTGATTTTTCCTTAATTAAACAATTATTTTTCAATCGTGAACAATGTGGAAAATCGAGGAGCTTACTCCCAGACAGTTTTAGCATATTTAAATACTACACAATACTATAATATGTATTGTGTAGCATATTTAGCATATTTAGCATATTTAAATTCGTTATTTATATATATATATATATATATATATAACAAATTTAAATTATATGTATAACACACTGAAAAAAGTTGTTGTCTTGACTATAATTTCCCTTAATTAAATTTCTTCAATCCAAGTATTTATGTATTTAAATTTAATATAAATTGTTTAAGTTAAAGTTTAAATATTTTGTGTATTTGAGTTAAATACATAAATACTTGAACTGAAGAAATTTAATCAAGTTAAAAAATTTATTCAATTTAACAACTTTTTTGTTCTCAGTGTATGTGTCGCAGGCAAATAGCAATTTTAGGAAAATAGTAACTGACTAGGTAAATAACATTTACTTGGTTAGATTAGGTTAGAATAAATTACATAATTTTTGTGTTTTTAAAGCAGGCATTTTGTGTTTTTAATTCTCTACTTTAAATGCACAACATGCCTGCTTAAAAAACATAAAAATTGTATAATTATTAAGTTTTTAAAGCAGGCATTTTATATTTTTAATTCTAAGCTATTTGACCAGGCAAATGTTATTTGCCTAGTCAGTTACTATTTTCCTAAAATTGCTATTTGCCTACGACATATGTATAGCCAGAGTTGAGCATATTAATGTTTTTTTAACTAAATTAATAAGTTAACGGCTTATAAAATTAATTTACTTAAAATTAGGATAAATCAAAAATTAATTTTGAAAAATATTATTTATATTAAAAATTTAGAATTTTTTTAAGTTAAATTATTCAAAACAATTATAATACGGATCATCAACCAAAGTTATTTATAAATTAAGTTTATATGAAATAGCAAATATTGGTTTTTATGTGAGAATGTATTTTTTCTTTCATCATTTTTTTTCTTTTACATAAATTTTTATCTTAGAAAAAAAGTTAGTGAATTAAAGATAGTGTTTCAAAAATAACTAGTTAAAAATCAAATCATTTAAAATTAATTAAGTTAAAAGTAACCTTTAACTTTTTAATTAATTACTATATAACTCTGCACATAGCATATTTAAATAGATATTGATATATCTTTATCGTGGTAGTTCTAAAGTTAATATCCTGCAATACTTTCAAGATTAAAGTAAATTGATTAATTTAATCATTTACACATTGCAATGAAAATTACGGAAACCTCAGAAATTTTACATTTATAAAATTAAAAAATTCCAAGCCTATCATTTTGATTGCTTTAGTAATTCTGTATATAGAAATTTCTTGAACATAGAACGACCATTTGCTTCACAAACAGATAGCAAAGTATAATAATTAATTATACATCAGCACGACTTTTAACAATTAATAAATATTGCTACTATTGTCAGTACAATTAATATTAATCTCATGACTTATTTAAAATTATAAATAAATAAAAATAAAACAGCACGAGGTAATCATGCGATCGAGGAAGACAAAGCAGACGCTTCACGAATCACTGTCAGAAAGTCCCCAGGCTTTTCAATGTTTATTCTTGCGTTCGATTCTCGACGTTCTCCTCTCCTTGCTCGTCGGAGCAGCTCGCGATTCGGTGAACGCGACGACCTCTTTCCGATCTTCCTCCTCTCTTCCCGTACAGATTAAGCTTTTCAAGCGTGTGCGACGCCACGCACTACGCACTGTAAGCACGCGTGTACGTCACGTCACCATTGCATCGCGCGCGGCACTCACACGTGCGCATCGCTTCCGTTTCTCGCCATGGCACGGATCTGTGCGCATTGAACTTACCGAAAGACCGCGAAGGGGATCGCGCGAGATTTCGTCGATCGCGCGCCGCCAGCCGATAGTTAGTTACCCGCCGTCGCCGTCACCGCCGCCGACAGGTGTGAGAGGTGCCGCACACGTGATACTCGGAACGAAGCGATTTCCGCGTACGCGGCTCTGCCTACTCACCCCGGACTCGACCCGAGCGGGCGGCTCGCCCCGATACTCCACGGCCGTCTCCACCGGGGGGAAGAGGTTGTCTTGCGGTGAGCGTCTGCGGTCCGACCCTACCCTCCGGTCGCCATCTTCGATGCGCCTAGAGGCCGCCGAGCTGAGCTGAGCTGAACCGAGAGGCGAGGCAAGCTGAACGCGACCGCCGGAGATGTGCTGGGCTAGCGAAGCCCGACGGAGCTCAAGGGGGGTGAAGTCGCGGAGGTAAACAGCTGATAGTACGGCCACGTGACGTCCGATGGCGCGACGAGGCATTTTTGCGCCGGGGTTGTGCCTTTACGCGTAAAATATAAACGGGCTGCGTTGAGAAATATTCGGGTGTAGTCGGACATCATTTTATCCTTGTTTAATATTTGGTTAACGACAAAGATAAAATGTTTCTGAACGTTCTGGACGCAGGCGTAGACTACATTAACGTAAACAATGTAAACTATGTAAAACCGTACGTAAATTATTACATGTATACAATATCTATACAATGACTGTAGGCACGTTTTTTTAATTCGTCGATTGATCAATCGATGAATTAAAAAATTCGCCCTATGTAAATTATAATCTTGGAGCATAGAAGATTCATATTTTGTAGTGAAAATAAAATAAATTGATACGTAACTAATACAAAATTAAATAGAAAATAAGAATTATAAAAACGCTACCATATTCCTAGAATATTACACGAATTATTAAAAATTAAAATATTAAAATAATATTCCGAGAATCTAATATTTTTTTAATTTTATAGGAAAACTGTATTAATATTATATGTCCGCTTTATATAATATTCGTGGTATTTTAACGTTCCTGGAATATTATAAAAATGTTCTACGAATATTATTTTTGTTTAAAAATTAATGTGAATTATTATGCATAACCTATTCATAAACTTTATAATTATTACATTTAAAAGTTATAATATTCCCAATAATTTAAAATATTGAAGTAAATAATATTTTATTAATATTAAATAATTTTTTAATAACTTTTTATTACTATTAATATTTCAGGAATATTGTTTGATATTAAATAATATTGTAGCGTTTAGAGGTTGGTGGATACGTTAGATTTCTATTTTTCGCATTTTTACACGAGTATCTACAAGCAACTTCGAAACTCCGATTAATTTAATTGGCCATTAATTCAGAATGACTTTATTGTTTGATACACGAAAAAAAAAAAGAATTAAGGACAAGTTACACAGTTCGAACGAGCAATTCTGCCAGTTAAATTTATTCTGCCGATTAAATTAATCGGAATTTGATTGAACTCACAAAGCAACAGAACCAACTTGCTCTTGCGACTAAATTTCAAAAGAATAATATAAAGCTCGTCCTAATCTAATCTTTCTTTCCGTCTGTCAAATGACAAAATACTGATAATTCCGCCCACGTCAACGCTGTGAGTTTTACTCGACAAAGTAATCGTCGGAATTTGACCAAAATCATCCATGACGTTTCATGATAATTCACGGGAATAAAAGAAAATTCTCTAATTTTACGATGGAACATTGTGCTCTGAACAAGCGGAGTCAATCAAGTAAGCATACAGAACTTCAGTGAACGATCGAGGAACACCGTTCGAACTTGATTGCATTAACGGCGCTCGGTTCTCGCGATGATTCACTTTAATCGGGCTTTAAATGGATGCCGCCAGTTTTATTGCGTGTGGGACATGTGTGGGATCGTATCGTTCCCCTCGTGATCAGCGCTAATGACTTCCACGTCATTTTGCTCCGAGTTTACCGACCTACTTTCTCGGATAGAAGTTAAAGTATTATCGGGGCAATCAGTAATCCACTTTAGACTTTCTTATCTTATCATCGTTACACCGATTCTTTATCGTGTACTGTTTTGTAATCGCATTTTGTTACTCTGTCCATATTTAACATAAAACGAACGGAAAAGAAAAGGGGGGGGAAATAGATAAAACGTTTATTGACGTTTTAGAATAAGCCCTCTATTAAAAACAGGCAAATTAAATAAAAAAAAAGACGTGACATATATATAAATCTAGAAAAATAATTAAAGAGAACAAAATGAAAAATTACGCAAAATCAGTGGGCGAGAATAAAAAAAAGGGGAAACAGATAAATTATAATTAAGAGATGGACAAAAATAATTAAGAAGGAAAAAAGATAACGTAAGACATAAAATAAGAACGTGAAATTGCGCAAGCTCGGTAAGGGGGGAGGGAGGGAGAAAGTGATTATTATGTTTGATTATTTTTTACGAGGTTATTATTTTTTCCATATGACTGTAACGTTCACTCATTAATTCCCGAAGTAATAAATCGTTAAACGATCAATCGTTCCGCGATTATATTGTCGAGAGAATGGCTGTTTCGCGCCTCTTATCGCGGTAAATTCTCGAGGACACGCGTCGCAATATCGCGATAAGCGAGTCTCGCGTGCGATCACGACCGATCAGTGATTTGAACGCCAAAAATCCACGCCGAAAGCTCGCTCGGCGAGATCACCGGTCGGCAGCCGCACATGGTGATTTCAACGCTTAGGGCCTGATATTTTTATAGCCTGTCGAAATACGATCCGACTGTCTCGTCGCTTATCCGATTGCCTGACTTTACGTTATTGAATAACGAACGATCGTAGGAAGCGTTGAACGCGGAGGAAAAAAAGAAGACTCGCCTATCAACAAACACGTCCATGCGAGTAGGCTGAGCAAGATTTATTCCGAAAGATTGAAAGTCCTCTGGTAACGATTTCGATAATAATTAAATAACGACGATATCGGAAATTGGGTATGGCAATTAATTCAACAGGGCGTGCTTCTTATATCATGTAAAAGAAGTTTATGAATTTAGAATGCGAAAAATACATATATTTATGAAACTAATGAGAGCTGTTGAATCAAGTTCAAATTTAAATATTCGCGATAAGTCGAACGAAGATAATCTGTCGCTATACCGACGTTTTATAGCATTGCAATGCAGTTAGAACGATTCTCTCGAGATGGCAGCATTGTTCGAAATCTCGCGACTGCGCGCGACAATGCACTGCACCGTAATAAATTTATATAAAACACTTTTACGCAAGTATGCTATCGTCCTTGAAACATATTAAAATCCTCGTTACGAGATTATTTCTAGGCATGAGAAAAGCGTAAAAGAGAAGGCGTTCGATTCTCAAATATTTCGATTTTCCTGGCGAAAAAAATTATACAAAATTCTATATAAATTTAAGAAATGCTATTAAATTTGTAAAAAGCTACAAATAGAACATTTTTGTTATTTTTAATAATTAAATATAATTAAAGACTTTGACGAAAAAATAAATATTTCTAACAAAAAAAAAAAAAATTCCTACAAATTTCTACTTTTAGTAAATAAATATTCTGTAAAACCTTTCATAAATATTATGTGCTATCTAAGTTTCTATCGTAGTTCAAACGTGAGTCCGATTAAAACGATAACTTTACTATAAAATTAAATAAAACACGCCAATAAAGTTCAAATTTGTTTCTATCATTTTCTATCGTCTTTTTTCTTAAACAAGAAAAACGTGACGTATCCGTGATGTCTCAACATCATCTCGCACCGAGTAAATTGTATGTATTTACAACAATGCGTTAACACGTGCCGATAACGCAGGCGGTGAGAGACGCGAGAGTGCGTTATCGGCGCGGCAATGCACTGAAGTGGACGGGTTGCGCGTTGCGCATGGTCGAGCCGAGCGCGGCCGAGCGGGGCCGGAATCGCGCGAACGTTGAAGCTCAGCAGAACGAAGTTGAACGCGAACGTGTAGACGCGCTCGCGCGGGACAGTGCGCGGACAGTGTGAGCAGCGGGCGAGTGAGCGAACGTTGCTACACGCCGGGTTTGTGGACTTTGCCGATTTTTGCTCGGCTGTCAGACCGTAGAGCGCCCTACTCTCTCGCAGCGCGTGAAAGCGGTGCTTCGTGAGTGACGCCCCTAAGCACGATCACGCCTCGCGCGTATCTCTCTTCGCCGCCTGTGGCTCTATCTGTTTCTTTCTCTCTCTTTCTCTTTTGCTGTCGACGACGCGAGCCTGTCTTTCTCTCTCTCTTTCTCACTCACGTTGCTCCGATCTGTCATCCTTTCTTTCTCGCGTTGTCTCTCTCTCTCTCTCTCTCTCTCTCTCTCTCTCTTGTTCCTTCGCTGCCGCGCGCTCGGGATCCGCGTGCTCGTCTCTTTCCCGTCGCGGTACGCTCGATAATCGTACACTCCGCAGGACAACGACGGCGATCGCGACACGACGAACGGTGACGTTCGTCGCGACACTGACGTTTTTGCCGCCGATCGGCCGCGTCGCGTGTGCACCACCAGTTGCGTGTTGCGTAACTGCATTTTACAACGAGAGAGCCCGCCGCCTCCTCGCCACGAGTCCCGCGGGTGCATCGGCCCTGTCCCTCCCGCGCCCGTCCCGCCTCTCCTCACCGTCAACAGTTTGGCGCTACGAAACCTTGGAATCTGACGTTTCGAGCACACGACTTCGCTCTGGTGAGTCTTTTTCCCTCGTTTTATCTCCTTTCTTCTCTCTTGACGCCGCGCCCGCGATCCCCTCAGCCTCGCGTTCAACGTGAATCTTGAATCTTGCTTGGCTGTTCGTACACTTGTTTACGCTCCGTCAGAAACTTTATTCGAAGATACCATCAGCGTACTTTGCGTAGTAATGTTCAAAAAAACGAATGAGAATTCTTATCTCGCGACAATTGGAAAACTTTCGAGCAAGATTGTGCGTTTACGCGTAGAATATAAGTAGTCTACATTACGCGTAAACAACTTAAACTATGTAGATTACGCAAACTGTGTATGTAAACTATAACCTATAGATCTTAGAAGATTCATATTTCATTAGAAAATAAGTACATAATTATACTTAGTGATGTAAAATTGAATAAAAGGATAAATTGATACTTTTATTAGACCTGACATGTAAGATAATAAAAATTGTATCATTTTTTTAATTTCGTAATTTTTAATATTATATATTTTGTTATATATTAATACATTAAAATTTGATGTATTAATAATTTTAAAACTCAATTACTTTTTTCTGTGTTGTGCTTTGTATCATCCAATTTACAATAGTTTACATAATTTACATATCTGTATTGTCTACATGAAAAAAAAGTTCATGTAAACATCATTTGTATTTTTTATGTAAAAAAAACAACACGTATAAACGCAATCTTAAAATATGCAGCACAACCCTGCTCTGGGTTTTTTTTTTTTAGAAAACATGGAGGTATTATTGTATTTTATAATTAATGCATTGTCGCGCAAAATGTGAGTTGATCGCATCAGGTATTCAAGCGATTTATTTTTTATTTGTTAGTTTATATCGCGTCACAATCAAATTTTAGAGAATGGTGTTGATTTTGCATTTATTCGCGTTTTTTTTTATAACATAATAATAACGTTCGTTTGACGGCTTTGACGGCTTCAAATAATAACAAATAATAAACATCACGTTCAACATGATTGTTCACTACTGTTTAGAAGTGAATAAACGATCAGATGTTATAAGAAATATATTGCAAATTTAAGTGTGTAAAACGTGTAATCACTTCTTACATTTGAATTTTTTTTGCATTATGTAATTTTTGTACAATTACGTGTATCAACATTAAATTACACGTCTATGCGTGTAAAAAGCATGCAAAAAATTGCGCGTACAAAATAAATGAGTAAAAAGTGACTGCATCTTATACACAAAAATGTACACTTGGAGTGTAGGAATATTGATAGCTGCGATGCTAATTCCGAACTAAAGTTTGATGTCTACAGTTTATGCAAGCTTTTAAACAAGCTTGTGCAAGCTTTTGTTGTGCATCTTATCATAATGCAATACACATGCACACATTTTTTTTATATGTATTTAAAATAGGACTGCAACCCACAAAAAATTAAAAGCTGCAAAACGAGAGAACGGAACTCACATTTTCGTATCGTGTTTATTTTGAGAACGATCTACATATACATCGATTGTGCTGTAATTTTACAATCGATCGATCCGATATTTTTCTTAATCGCCACGCCAGTTTTTACGGCATTTAAGCATGAACACTATCGCGGTCTCGCTCGCTCGAGTATCTGAATATGCAACGGAATCACAATGATGTCGAAAATGAGTCGGTGTTGGGCAAGTAATAACGGGTTTATATGGGAAGAAAGAACTGCTTTTATTGTAAGACGCGTTTTTGCGAGGGCACGACCAAAAGGGGGAGTTACTTCGTGGATTCGATTTCGCGGAAAGCATAAGACGAGCAAGCATCTCCGAAGCGGTTCGAGGTATCAGAAGATATGTTTTACACGAACGCAAAAAGATAACACATGTACATTGCGTAGCTTAAACAGCCGAGATTTAAATTTTATGTCTTGAGAAATTAAATGTGTTATACGAAGAATTAAATGGAAGAATTACAAAGAATTTGAAATTATTGCTATTTTAAGATCACGACTGTTAAAAAAAAATGATAAAATGTAAACTACATTATAATACAACAAACTTGAATATATTTATATTTGAAATTTATATTTTATTATTTAAAGAAGTTTTTTTAAAAACTTACAATTTTTTCCTTGTTGAATCTAATTAAATTCTATCACACTGACAATAAAAAAAATTTTTTTTAATAAAAAAATTTACTTTTAAGTGAATAGGCATATTACCTTATATAATTTTGTTTTCTTATATCTGTTATATTTAAATAATGATTTTATAAAGAAGCTAATAATATAAAATTTAAGTAAATTGTTTTCTTAGTTTAAAAAGTTTGATTATCTTCAATATAAAAATAATTTAACAGTAAATATTTTCTAAAACATCAAGACAAAATAAAAATTATCGGTTAAAAATTATTTTTTTCATTTTTTTACACAAACATTTCAATTAATAAATTTTTAACTTGACTGCAAGTAAATGAGCTATTAGAATCCAGTAAATAATTTTTTTGTGTTAAATAAAAATTTTTTCAGTATTTGTTCTCTCAATGCACTTTTCGAAAATTACAAGATAATTCTAATAATCTAGACATTCATATTCCTTACGCATTATGAGTGCTATAATAAAATTAAGAACTTGCAAATTCTTAAATTTATTTAATATTAATCGTTTGAATTTTGTTTAATTCATAAAATCTGAAATCTCGAGGTTATTTTTAATCTGATAATCTCACGTCCAGCTTGTATTAAACAATAAAATTGTTCGAAGCTCCGATCGCTTCAAAATCGCAGTTAATTCGAAATTCGATTTAAAAGTCAAAGTATATTATATATGCTGCATTACATAATCGTGCAGAGATGATCGCATTGACAAAAACATGTCGTTCTATTTCACAATCAGTATCATCTCGTCGAAGATATGGTGCTTCCGCTGTTTTGCTTGCGAGACGGTCGTTCTAATCATAAATCATGTGTATACGCCGAAAAGAACTGGCGACGCGTACAAATAATAAAATAAAAATAGAAAAGCGAACCGTATTATCAACTTGTGAGACACACGCGTACTTTCGACGTATATTATCACCGCAAAGTTTTCAAACATCGATAGCGAGGGCAGAAAAATTCTTCGCGGCCATAACAAGAAATTTCACAAATGAAAATCCTTTGACTCGCTTTCTTACGTAATTTCTTTTTTTTTTATATGCGCATTCGCGAGTTTTGGGTTCAACGCGATTTTCCAGAATGTAACTCCGGCCAACATATGTGAGTTTTCATCGTACATCGGTAAACTTTTCGAGGATAGTGTACGTGCCGACGTACGTACACAATAGCAAACACAGCCAGTCGTCGTATCGTGACACTGCAATGGCACTTGCATATGCAGTACGTTCGTCGACATGAAATTATCCAGTGGCCATCCTTTCGCTCGGTTCCTCGTGCCCCTTTTTCTTTTCTTCCTCTCATGGTCAGAGGAAAGGAAACAAAAAAACGAAAACTCCATTACCCTCGTCCGGTCTTGTAAACTTCGTGAGCGAGAACTGAGACTTTTTATTATTAATTTTATAAGCGCGCGAGAGTTGTTAAAAATTTAAATTGTTTTGCACGAGCTTATTTTAAACTTCAGTCATTAGGAAATAAGTGTTTTAAAATTGTCTTAAAGTGATATATGAAGATCTCAATAGTTTCAGAATCTTTAATATATAAATTTATCCGCGACTTGATCATTTCGATTTTCCTAAAGAAAAACATTCTACACAAATTAAAGAAAAATGCTACAAAAATCGACAAAATATCCTAGAATTGGAACACTTATTAATTTTAATAATTAAATATTTCTACGAAAAAATAAACATTTCTCCTAAAAATACTAATAATTTCTACAAATTTTTACTATTAGTAGAGTTTTATACTTATTTGTAGAAATTTTTTTTCTCCAGAGTAAACATTGTTGTTAAAAAAATATAAAACGCTGTGGTTTAACGTAATTTCACCGAAAAATTCATAGAAATCATAGAAACGATACACTACGAAAATTTACAAAATTGTAGAAAAATGTTCCAATTCTAGTATTTTCACTAGATTTGTAGCATTTCTTAATTTTGTGTAGAACTTTATTTTCGTCAGGGTTCTAAGCGCTATCGAGATCTCGAGCTCGAGTTTCCTCTAGCGCAGCTCCCCCTGAAAATTCGGAAAATGCGTTGTCGCGCAAATTTGTCGACGAGGAAAGAAGTTAATTATCGTAATCGGCAGTGATCTGCTGCCCGGTTCGAAACCGGAAGAAAGGGCATCCGACGAGCAGCGGAGTGCAAGTACTTAACCTTGCCGCGACTTTCGAACCTCCGATCGAGCGAGGTTCAAGGGAAAGGGTTATTAAAAGGCTCCCCCCTGTCCCTCTCCCTCCCCTCCCCCTCATCACTCGAGTAGTCATTAAAGGCGGAATCGAATTGACCCACTGCATGTCGGTTGCGGTTCGTAGTGCAACCTACGTCTGTGCCTGCGTCTATGGCAGCATCTCTCGCCGCTCACACGCTGCGATCGAATTTATTATAATCATTCGGCCGGAGTATCACGGGAGAATGCACGCGCGCGTGTGTGTTTGTGTGCGTGTGATGATTCAACTCTCTCGAGATGGTCCTTTTTCGTTGTGCGAAATTTATAGGAAGCCATACGCTTGATCAACCGCTTGTAGAAAAGTGCACCTTTGATTAATAGATCTCTAACGTTCTGCGAAACCTATGCAAAGCCTATTATAAACTATTGAAATCTATAATTGGGACACATTGACTCTTTTCTTTATGTTATACTTGAACAGTAGTACTTTATTGGAGAAAGACTCTTGTAATATTGTATTATACTATCTGTACACGTGTTCTTTAGTATTTTAAACCAAACTCATATAAAGTCGAATCCCGACCAAAGCGAGCCTGAACATGAGCAAATAAGCAAGTCACTTCGACGGATGCAAACGATGTGGTCGATGCACGTTGTTCATTTGTATTTGTTCGCGCCTATCTGGAGCCAGTCTAAGAAAGTAATTAGTATTTTAAAATATAGTTGAAATTTATTTTGTGTATTTTTTGTGTCATTTATAAATTGTAAAACTAAGAAGCTATATTTTACAGATGATCATCTAGGTAGCAAGGTAGCAAGCTGATGACGTTATTTGTCGTCACTTTAACGTCTTTGATGACATTTCGACGTCAGAATGACGACAGATAACGTCTTGCTACTCGGGCAATAATACAAACATGTTAAATAAAAAAAAAAATTATTTTACACGGGATTAATTAATGAACACTCCGATTAATTAATGCCCTTAAAGAAACTATAAGAAGAAAGGTTTCAAATATTCATAACGTTACGATATCCTGCAATATACAAAATAGGCGAACGTTTTTACCTAAATAATTCTCAAAGTCGTGGAAAAATTACTTGCGCAGGTTACCTTAAATTCCCCACCGTTTTTTGTCAATGACTGCACCCTCGCCCCGTAGATGCACGTTACATTGCAGGTAATAAGGTAGAATCATCGGACGAGCGGATAATGGGCAAGAAGGGAGGGAGGAAGTTGGGAAGGCTGCCGTGGAATGATAAACACAGCTTTTGCGTGTACTTAAAACGCATGTGCGTGCGTGTGCGTATATGTGCATGTGTATATATATGGTAAGAGGGAGGAGCGGGTAGGTGGAACGATAGAACGCGAGGAAACCGAAGGGAAAAAGGCAGAAACGAAAGGGCGGCGTGGATGATGGGATAAGTGCACGTCTCTGACAAAATACCGGGGCCCGCTTACGCACACGCACGCGCGCACGCACATACGCGGCGGGGTCCCGACCGATCGACAGTCCCCCGAAGTCGTATTTATTAATCATTTTTAGCGGCTTGATTCGCGCGCGCAGCATTGTGGAACCGACAATTTCCGCGCCGGTCGATTATATTCGCGCATCCGCCGTGGATCCCATCGGCTCACCATCGGCCGCGGTTTCTAACGGCAGCGGTGCAATTCGTGGGAATCGCGATCACTCAGCAGGTCCTTGCTGCGAACCTGTTGCATCGAGTTACGTTTTAATTTGAACTCGACGGGGGCAGGAGGAGAAGCTGATGAGACAAACTTTTTATCGTACTCTTTAGAGTCTTCAAGTGTCTTCTTGGAAAATTGTCGGAATATCTCATGCCCTATAAGCGTTACAATATCTTTTAATATTAAAAATAATATTCTTAAAACATTATTTAATATTTATAGAAAGTTAATAAAAAATTATTTTTAATATTAATAAAATATTATGTACTTCAATATTTTAAATTATCGGAAATATAACGTTTTAATGTAACAACTGTAAAGTTTGTGAACATTGTATGCGTAATAATTTATATTAACTTTTGAACAAAACTAATATTCGTAAAACATTTTCATAATATTCCACGGATATTGAAATAATATATAATACATTGAATGTTATATAAAGCAGACATACAACATTAATACAATATTTCTATTATATTAAGAAATATATTCTCGGAATGTTATTTTAATATTATTTTAATTCTTAATAATAATCTAGGAATATTGTAACGCTTGTAAAGTAAGAGCGTTTAGGTAAAGCGTAATCGTTATTGGATATCGGAGTAATAATATTTAAATAAATCGAGATACGCATTTAGAATGATTTTAATATACCACACAAATTTTCATTGCTGCACGAGATAATTACTATCGGATTAATCGTGATCATAAATTGCAAGGGAAATGTGTGAACACGAATTACATGGATTTTAAGAATTCAAAGACAGAAATTTTAAATAATTTATAGACATAACAGGTAGAACTCGTGTAGTGCATTTTGATGACCGCTTAATCTCGATTCATCCGGCAAAGCCGGAATTAGTCTTCGCGTTTCCCGAACGATCTCCGTACGATGATTATGATCACGTCAAACGTAAAATCTCGAATAGCGTCCTTCTCTCTGACGAGCGCGCGTTTGCCGAGTACGCGCCGCGTGCTTTTTGCCTCGCGAGAAAATGCATCCGACGCGAACGGTATCGTGCCAATAATTGTGCGCAACTTAAGTACACGCCGCGCCGGTGCTTAAGGACCAAGGAATTGCGAAATAATGAACGCTTCTCCGGGCGAATGATTAGAAAAAAATGACCGTCATTAGAACCAGCGATGGCTGGCGCAGACCAATCCCGTTGCATTGCGACGTAAAATTTTACAATTGCGTTGGTCATTTGTCTTAAGGCCATGGGACACTTCTCTCTGCTATGTAATCAATATTTTTTTCTACCTTTTTATGAATGCTGGCGTTATTTCGCGTCTGTTAAATTGTCTTTTGTGTCACTTCAAGTAAAATTTCCTTCTTGTAAAAATAAATTTTTATAAAAATGATTGATTATCGTGTTTTTTTACGCGAAGCAATTCACAGAGAGAGAGATTTATAGAATGATCTGCAAATATATAGAAATGTAAATTATCGCGTTAATGTAAATCAATAGCACGCGATGTCGAGGAATCTGCGCTTGACTTTTAAATTGCATTCTTTTCTGAGTTGCGATGATAAATACTCTGTTCATCACTTAAATTATGAATTGAATCTTGAAATGACTTCGCATTTATTGTAAAATGGTGCTTTGTATTGATTCGCGTTTTAATTAAATGCGCTTTGCAGTTATATTAACTGCAAAAAAATGTAATATTGATTCAGTGATCTACACTCTCGCGCTGATGAATTAAATGCAGGAATATTGCATAAAATCGTGCTAGCAAATGGTGATTCGAATGTTACATGATCGCTGCGGATGTTGCATAAAAAAAATAATATTGCGGTTGACACTTTTACAATATCTATCATTCACGTTGGTATCAAGGTAACCACTCCTTTCTATGTCACAGAACGTGGATAAGCCGCGCCGCGTTTGCGTAATTTCCTCTTAAACTTCTTTAAAAGGCTAATGTCCACCTTTTTTTACTTACTGTTTACACAGATAACGCAGATACGTACACGGATCGCAAATTATTGCGGTTACTCATGCAGATTCGATGATAACACAAGACATAGGTACACAATCTTTAGGCATCAATCTTTCCAAGATTTACACGTAATGCGGTTGCACGTTATTTTTAACACGTGCCTTTAATTGAACTTTTTGATACAAAGCGATTAGCGATTGAAGAAACTTGATTGTAAAAATAGAGAGGGTATCGCACGCTCGTAATAAATCTCGATGGCAAGCATAGTGCGCGATAGCGTACGATCGCAGTTAAGGTCCCTTCCCTCGCGGGCCCCTTGAGGGGACGATAACTCGCATTAATTTGACAGTTAATTAGCGCCGATCGAATCGATCGTACGGTTCGCGATGCACTTCCGCGATTAGCCTTTTTTTCTCGGCGCTGCCCGCTGCGTTTACTTTGCCGTTTGCGATTCGCTATTAATTTCGCCCCGCTATGACGGCCTAAGTATGCTGTAAAGACGGATGCTTAATGTCATGTCTACATCAAGCTTATTCGCGGGTACAGAGAAAGACCCTCTAGCCTCACTTTGAGAATTACATTTATATATTTCTGATTACATTTTCAAAATACCCATCTGTTACATTATAATAGGTCTCGATGAATTTTTTATAATAAGAAATTGCTATCTTCGATACGTAAAAAAAGATGAAAATTTTAAATATTACAAATTTTGTCAAAGAAATTTCCGTATCTATTTTTTTTTTGTTTTCAATAATTCAAACTGAAATTTCAAGCTGAAATAATTTTGGCGTTCAGAACTGGAGGGTATTCGCCATGTTAAAGAAATGAGATAAACGGGGATTTATTTCGATAAACAAGACTCTCGATTGATACTCTTTAATAAATAAAATTAAATCATCTGATCTTCCGGTACGTCGACAAATTTATTCGCTCGGTGCACGGGAGACTGCGAGATTTCTTCGATACGGCGCGCACCGCGTGAAACCGCGCAGCGGTGCGTTATGGCAATCCTGAAAACTTCCGTCATCGCCCGCGGCGCGTATTAAGAATGTCGTTGATTAATCCCACCATGCCTTTTTTTTCAGTTTTACACTCTGCCATTCTATAAATAAAAGACGCCGCCGGAGACGCGGCGTGCGGGTACTTGTACCGGTGGGTGTGCGCCTCTCTATACGATTCTCCGTTTCTACCCTCCTCTTTCTCCCCCTCCTCCCTCTTTTTGCACACCTTCGCTGAGAAAGCACTGCTGGCAATGGGAAAGCAACGATCGCGGTTAGGATCATCGGAATTTCTGATCGGAGAAATGCCTAGGGTATGAGAATGGATCAGCGTTGAAACAACGTCAGAATCGTCGTTTATTGACACGTTTATTGTTTTATTCATCAGTTTGGCAAACGCGCTCACCGCCGTGATCGACGTTAATAAATGATACCCATCGCTGCGAAGATTAGCGTCGGCAATCCGACGATTATAAACTTGTATCGTTCGATTTCGGACGCAGCTTGGATTAATGGAGGTGGATTTATCCCTAAAGTCGACTCGACATGGAATTATGATGAAAATCGAATAACGTCATATATTTATTCATTCGATGTATTTCTTCGTTGACATTATAGTTACTTCACACGTCTTTTCTTTAGCGAAATCTCGTTTCTCTGAGAAAAAAATTGAGCTTGAGTTTAATTCAATTTCAAGAGTAACGTTCTCAAGTCTTTAAAGAAATAAATTATCGGATCTTTCTGTTACACGCGTGAGAAATTAATATAATAGTGAATTAATTAGATAATATATAATACAATTCTTGCATTGTTTTTTTTTTAAATGGCGATATAAAAATATAATATTTTTATTTTCTTGGATATTTTACATTTTACGTTAGAAAATGAAAACTGACCAACTTTATAAAAGAAATGATTTATCTGACATTGACTCCTGACGATAATTAATGCGAAGAGGTAAACGGATGATATCGGGAGGTAGACCGTGCGTTGCACGAAAAATAAAATGCTCAGCCGTCAACCGATGGTCATTTACAAATTGTCATTATTTCCCACATGATTCAATGTTGACCTAACCCCGCTGGCCACCTGGAGGCGTTTGTCAAAAGTTCAATCTTTCAAATTGATTTACGATTGTTCTCATGAATGTATGCTAAACCGGTTCGGGCCTCAAGAACACCTAGTCGGCCTGAAAGTTGATAATTATCGATTCTTTGATTTATCTTTTGCCGCGCTCGCCATCTGGACATGTATTATGGAATAGATCCCGATTGGAATTATTCCGTTTAGCCTCGAAAGTGTAATGGAAAAACGTGCGAAATTAACCGTAATATACGCGATTCGCGCCCGTGAAAAATTTTTTATTGGCACGTATAGCAGTCGTTTTTTATCGAACAAACGAACGAGAGGCGTGTGTATCTGATCGAACGGCAAGCGGGATCTCGACGGCAATAAAACGGGTCCTTCGATGAGCCTCGGTTTGCGCGAGCTCACGTAGATTCACGTAGGCCCTCTTCTCGCCGGACACAAATCACGGCTATTACTTTCCGATCACCCTGTACGTCCGTCTTTTTATTCGAGCACACTTCTACCTGCCTTGTGTTTTTATTTCGTGCGCACATAGAGCCGGTCCACGTGCACGGGGCTCTTGCATACGTGCGCTTGTACATCGGGGACGGTAATGAACCGGGTTGCTAGCTCACTCGCGCGCGCTCGTATTCGTATAAACTAAGAGCAAACACATACACACACACACAATGTACATACACATGCACGGTGAAACGTGCGAGATGGTGCACACGTAGACACGATACAAGACGAGGCTCCAGGCGCGGTCAGATTAATGAAACTCATGCGAGCAGCGGCTCTCAAGCCCGTAAGATGCTGATTGTGAGAAGAAAGCGTTCGTACACTATTCTTCCTCGATTCCCGATATTCCGATAAGAGAAATTTCGATACGTTACCTCGTATCTCGAAATAAAAGAGAAATACTCTTTGTCAAAGCTTCCTACGTTAATTCTCGGGGAGATTTTCTGCACAATTTATTCGAACAAATTATTCGAAAATAAAAAAATAATAACACTGGCTCCAGAAAGTAAAATTTTGCATATCATAAAACTAGATTATCTACATGGAAAGAATTTTGCTGCTGAAGTACAGATCTGAAAATAATTATGTTGAACCATTTAAAAAATTGTATCGGATGTTTAACTTGATTGCTAGAATGCCAAAAAAATGTTTGCAGCAACATTATCATGCTTGGACATCCTCTACGATTATTTTGATGACCCAGCATAAAGTTCTTTTTTGTACTTAGCTAAATTCTTAGATGCTGCAATAAAATTGTCCTTTCCGTGTATCTTTTTAAAAAGATTTTTCTCTTTTTTTTAGCCTACATTTGCAATATCCAAATTTGAAATATTTACTCAAAGTATGTCATATAGTAGATGTGCTTTAATTTTTTTTTTTTGTTATTATCTACCGACACTTAAATAATGGTACGTGAAATAAATGACATTCTGCACGTTCTACACTGCGGAAACAGTTTCACAAATGGCTCATGCAGTTATACCGTTATGCATAAATTTTGCGACGAGACTTGTGTACCGCCTCAGAAAAGACTCAGACCGGCAGGTACTCTCGCGATCGCATGGAAACCGTCGTGATCGTTACAAATCTGCACATTGTAAGCGGTAAACACATACTGTGTGCCGCGCGCAACTGCAGCGAAAGGTCGTCTAGATGTCCATTATTGTCTCGTGCATCCATTCCCGATGATGTGTTACGTGCAAACGCA
Source organism: Solenopsis invicta (assembly GCF_016802725.1). Classification (NCBI taxonomy): domain Eukaryota; kingdom Metazoa; phylum Arthropoda; class Insecta; order Hymenoptera; family Formicidae; genus Solenopsis; species Solenopsis invicta. The sequence goes on from NC_052667.1 coordinate 26,743,577, forward strand.
TCGCTTTATCTCGTCCGAATGGTAATTGTAATTCGAACTCGTCTGAGACTCGCGCGAGCGTAAATCACGTTGCTGCTGTACGCCGCAAGGATTCGAGACGTTCCGGGAACGTCATTATCCGCCTCCTTATAGAACGTTTCGGCGAAACGCTCGTAGAACAGTTCATGCAATGAACTGAACGCGTTTCGCGAAAATTGCAAGTGCATCCGCGAAAGCAACCGCGATTAAACTGTACCGAACGCGAGATTCGGTGACTGGCGGAAATAATTTGGAGAATTTCTTATTATAAAATTAGGGATCTTCTATTTAAAGCGACAGATATGATTAAAAGTCATCCACGCTTTCATTATATCTTTTATTTATATTTTGTACTAATATTTATTTATTTTTTTTGGATCTCTCACAAATATGCATTTTATAAAACTTATATATTTTGCAATTTTTCTGACGAAATCTTCGCGATCTCTGCTTTCCAGGTTACTTTGTCGTGGATAACTTACTTCGATACGATACACGGAAACGTTTCGCTTCAATTTCGAGAAGATATCACGTTTTCAATTCCGTCAGTCCCTTCTTATCCGGCGTAAGCCTATGCTGGTGTACGAATATGGACGCCCCTGCAACCATAACTGTATACTTTCACGTGGCCGCCGACTTTAATCGGAAGGTACTTAACCGAACCACGGTATAGAATTATAACCAATACCTCCTATTCCCATACTCGATGCTCGCTTGGAGAGTTTCCCACGACTTTGGTCTCTGTTCCCGCTCGACGTTTCCTAACGAGAGACAGACGAGCGAGAGGTATGCGAATTTTCGAATTTTATCTAAAATCCGGTCAACAAAGCGCTAGGAGCGCAAGTTTCACCGAGAAGTAGCGAATTTTCTCGCTGGTCACGATATTCTCGTCAGAAGACTTGTCAAAAAATTATTGCCTCTTACCATTTGAATGTGATTATCTCTTTTATACATATTTCTACTTAAATCCACGATGTTTTATCGAAACGTCCATACAGAGAGAAAGATTTCACTACAATTCGCATTCTTATTTGTATAAGTTGTTTCATTGAAACAAACGTGTACAAAACATTATTTGTTTGAATAAAAATGTCGTTTCATTCAAGCCAACATTTATTTTGACGAAAATAACACTATTATTAGTGATTTTGTTGATTCAAACATTGGCTTGGATTATTCCAAATAAATTTGTTTGGATATAATAAACTTTATTAAATTCAAAGAAATCGTCTTTTCTCTGCACAGTCATTTGAGAAACAGGAATCTCGCTTATTTCGCGATTTCAAAAATAGAAATTAAAGTCATTACGATACAGTCCAGCAAACACGTCAAATGATATTTTAATAACATTTTAATGAGGTCTCCGACGTCATTGCAACGCCATTTATCCTTGTTTACAAGAGAATGAACTTACAGGTCAAAAAAATCAACGAATTGAAGAAAACTAAAAGCTATTACACTTTTCTTCGACATTATTTTGTAAAATTTCAACTTCGCCCCTTTTATCAACCCTCGCTTTTACAAGTTAAAACTTGGTGAATGAATGACGTTTCTAACAGCGTTTCGCTTTTATCGCATCTCATCGTGACTTATTGAAGCGCACTTCGATGATCCTTTCTAATGGTAAAGCGCTACATTGTCGTAACGCTTTCTGCGTAATTATTACTTGCACTAGTAGCGTGGTTATTATTCGCTTATACTTGAGTAATCTCGGTGCCGATTAGTTATTACGAGTACCGTCGCGCCGTCCTACCATCGTGAATGCTGTCTCCGTTTTGCCGCGATCAGCTGTAATTTAGCAAATTACGTTCGTAGCGATCGATAGATCAATCTTTAGATTCCGCAAAATCATAACTATCTATTAACTGTCGGATATACGGTAACAGGACTTTAGCTAATGGAAGAGAATTCATATCAAGTCTCCCCTGAACGAGTTCAGATTTCAAGTTCCTATTGTAAATTACAAAAAATCGATTTTAAACCCTAATTTACTTGATGAGCGTTGATATCGCTGTACAGCAACGTATCAAAGGGCTGGTTGTTTTGCACGAGACGCGAAAAATTCAGACGGTTGAAAGCGAGCGAGCGAGCGAGCTCATCCTGTCCTTTTTTTGTTGCGCGTCTTCTTCTCGATCCTAGTTGGAATCCTCGCGAATTGACGTGCACGTGAATCGCTACGAAAGCGAAGAAGGGCTAAGCCACGTGGAACGCCCTCGATCAGGGGGTCTCCCGCATCAGCGGGGACGAAGCTCTTTCCCGACGCTTTGAACTCTCTCGAGCCAGTCGAGGCCTAACTGAGTTAAGAGACGCTGTTATAGGGCCGGCTAAAGAGAGGGTGTTAACCTTCTCTCCCGCTAGCTCACCTGCGATAGCTGCTCCCGCCGGTCTCTCAACGGTGCACCATCGTTTTCCGTAACGTTTCAATTCGATACGCGAAGTCCGCATCGCTTCCTCGTTGTCCGCGCCGCATCGCGAAACGCCGAATTTTTTACGGGCCTCGATCACTTTGATCGGCGTACGAACGGACGTATCTCCCGGGATACTCGACGTACTCTCGGAAGCGATGGGGTAAGCTACCGCGCCGAGTGATCTAGCAACTCTGCCTGGATATCGTCGATCTGACGCGAGACGAGGCACCATGAGACGAGAGGAAGGTATGAGGACTGTAGGATATTAATTCTTCGACGCGGCAGCATGACAAATTTCACGGAGCCGCCAGAACAAGCGGGCAATAGTAAGGACACAAAAATTTGCCTTTGATAAATTTATCATCGAATTCTTTATAACTGTAGCGCGAAATTCAACAAGCGTTTTCGAATACCAACATGATAAGATCTAAAATTAATTATATTGAACCGTTTAAAAAATTCTAAAATGTTGACCTGGTTGCTAGAATAGCAAAACTATTTGTAGCAACATTATCATACTTGAATGTCTTATATAATTATTTTGATGGCCCAACATAAAATTATCTTCTGATCTGTGTCTAGCTAAATTTTTAGATACTGCAGTAAAATTGTTAGACTTTTTTTCATATTTTATAATTTAAATGGATTGAATTTTCTCTCTCTCTCTCTCTCTTTTTTTCTCTCTCTTCTTGTCAGTCTTGCTAGGTTCTGAATTAACTGGCTTGTCTGTTTGCATAAGAGAGAACGGAGCTTGCCCGGCTCTTCGCTATTTCAGATGCAAGTTATAAGTTCGTCCGTTTCGCCTTTTTTCCGAGCAATCACCTGTCTCAGATGATTCGAGGAGGCGAAGCGAACCTCCACCCTTTAATCGTCTCTAATGATTGGCTCTTTATGCGCACGTCGGAATTCGAATACGCTCGCGTGTGCACGCTACTTTGCGGCAATTGACAGGTTCTTAGATAGAGGCTTTCGATAACATTACGGACCCGTGTTTCTCTCTACTCGTTTGCGCACGAAGATCGATTAACGTGCCGCGACGAACGATGAGAACGATGATATTCCCGATGAATTTGACGAAGTAACGTCCGGCGTGCACGCGTGTCTCTTCATACATCGCAAATACGATGATTCATTGCTCGAGGAATCGCCTTTTCGCCTTGCGGAAGATTCTCGCGAGACGGACGTATTAAATTTAAATAGCTTAAGTAATTCTTAAATTTCTCCGACGAGATTACGCGCGTGTAAATGGCGGGTAATTGATATAATCGGAGACGCGGATACATTCAACTTAAATATTATTTATGAATAAGAAATCGAATATATAAGACTTGTTGGAAAATTATTAGTGCTTCGACGTCTTCGCGGCGGAAAGATCGACTCCAAATTTCATAAACGAGGATCGCTATCTGTTCTTGCAGCGTGGAATATCTCGTACTACCGTCGGTTTTCTACTTTTCAACTCGATTCTTTCGAAATTCTCAGCTACGCGCTATCTATCGCGGATTTTAATACCTCCTCCGTAATCACGCGAGATCTTCGTACACTCTCGGCAGGATCGGCAGGAATTTTCGAGCCGCCGGCCATCGACGAGCAATTTACGTTATCCGCGGCTGAATAGTCGGAATTTTAAGCGCAATGCGCGGAATCCTGTGTGCCGGTTTCCACGTTCCGCATTTCGCGTATCAAGGGACTTCTACACTCAGACTAGGTTAATCCGCACGGCTACGAAGAACCGAGGCGCAGAGAGAGAAAGAGAGGGAGGGAAAGAGAGACTTATATCCAGAAGGCACATACGGAGAGAGCTTCTCTCGTGTGTACAGCATGGAACTGCGAAACGAACGGCTGTGTATTCGCGCATAAATGTGTCTCCTAGCGAGATCCGAGAATAGTGAACGTATACGCCGTATGGACTGTACAGCAATCGCGGATTCAAGCACTAGATTCTGCCGGTCGGAACAAACCGCCTTGTACCCCTATTAATTGCTGAAGTCTTTCTATAGAGAAACAAGATTTATTTTAATTGCTAGCATGTTTGTCGAAGGGTCCATTTGTTGCATATATTTTCTTAGTGAAATAAATTGATAATAATCGTTTCTCATTAGTTACCTGTGCTTTTATCTTTTTATGCCATTAATTAGCAAAGTTTCCATTCGATTTCTAATTTTATCTTCAGTTAGTTATTTTACTGTTGTTTCTGAACTATCGAAACTTGTCTACACTTTGCCTTTCTCTCGTCAATGTGAATTTATATTCTTTTAACTCGATGCATTATGCATAACACAAAAATTGCAATTATGCAATCTCTCCCTCTCTCTCTCTCTCTGCCCCGTGATTTGCAAACATTACATATTGAAGGCATGTAAAAGCAAGCGAATAAAATAACTTTCGTGCTTGCTACAAAGCTATGCGATTCACGCTACTCCAATTAAATGCCTCTAGTACAGGACATAATACGGCGGTTTCATTTGCTCGGCAGATATTTAATGCCAGATTTTAACATGGGTATGTGAACTGTCAGAGAACGCCCGTGTGTACATGTATGCACATGCGTCTACCATGTGAAAATTATTGTATAGCACGCGCGCGCGCAGTAAAGCCACAGAGGGATCAAGGTTAAAAAAATACAATAAACATAAATAGTACAGGCCGAATAATGAGTCCCGAGTTTAAACAAATGTCGGAATCAACTAATTTTATGTTCCATCAATTAAATTTATATTACAATAAAATTTAAATTAAATTACGGGCAATTAATCAGGCATTAATTACTTTTTACGTTGCACGATTTTTACGAGCATTTGTAAAGATGTATGTTCGCGTTTCTGATTTAAGAAATTAAATATACACACGTCCGAAAATAAAAGAATTCTTTTATATTTTGTTGCTAATTATTCGATATATGAATAGAAAATTCTCGTCTACACTGTGCAATTATTTGCTTTGTAAAAAATATACGCGCAACGAACGTATTTTTAATTGAATATTTAAATATTTATTATGTTTACCGTATTCGAGCGTTTCGCGGGAAACTTGGCCAAGCTCGAAGCAGCCTTGTTTCTAGCGTATACGCAAACTAGGTACGTAAAGTAGGACGTAGCGCAATTGCAACTTTAATTATTCACTGACCTGTGAATTTCGCCGTTTAAGCCGCCACTTTTTCAGCGCCGCGATGCACCTGCGCGATGCACAAGTTGCAAGTGCATCCCGTATATAGTAAACCGCGTTTACGCTATCTTAAGTGTAAGGCTCCCTCGGTGTTACCGCAAGAGTTCGTATCGCGTGCATTAATCTTTATTGTATAAACTTCGTGTACCTATAATTTCATGTTGCAATTTGCTGCGTGAAGATGCATAAGTATAATCATGTCTTGTATTTCGCGGCAACGTGTGCATTATGTATTTACGCGTACATGCCATCTTTAAAACGAGATAGATAACATCGCTCCTTTTTGATTATATGCGGCTAAAACATTATTCTTACGTGACAATCCATTTAACTTGTTTAATATTTCAATAGCTAAAGTATTTGAACGTCGTGGCTCTAAATCTGCGAATTCAATATTTAACTTGAAACTTGATTTTAAAATATGTATGTTGTTTCGCGTTGGTTTAACAATTATTTTCTATCTCAATTTAGTATATTGAAACTTGCGTATAATTTATGTTATGAAAACAAAAATGTTAAAAGAAGCTCGGTTAATTGAAATGTCTGATGAAGAAATTCTGACGAGAATTCGACGAAGATCTTTTTATTAATTCCATATAATCTTATCTCGATACACTTTCTGGAATTTATTAACGTTTATCCGTCGTATGATCTTCGATTACGCACTGTGCGTACGTGGCTCACTTTTTTCACGGCCGTACCGGTCTTCTCTCCGTAACCGTCTAGATCTCCTAACGAGGCGGCGATTCAACAATTAACCATTACCGTTGTATCGCGATCTAACGTCAAAGCGCTCGAAACGGAAATCATCAGCGCGTTCCGCGCTTCGACAACAGTCCCGCGCCTCAGCAACAGTTTTCATTTCTCACGATGGACAAACGAGTGGCCGTCGCGCTCGAAAGTCGCGAGTGCATCCATCCCGCGGGGGTATAGAAATCCGCACCCACGCGCGATCTCAAACGCGGCTACGTACTGGATGCTCGGGACACTATATACTATGTACGGTACATACGTGCACACACATACACGTACACACACATAGACGTACACGGTCGCAGGCGAGCCAAGTGGCTCTACGTATTGGTACACGGTACGCCGCGTGCACGTATGTAACACGGCGCGTCTGTGTCGGGGAGAGAAGACCTGGCAACTGGACTCCCCCCCGGGGGCCCACATAAATCAGAAACTCAGGTTCAGGCCTAGCCCGAAGCACAGCCAAGCCAGAAATTTAGATGCACCGGGTGTCCCCGAAGTAATTTCCTCGCGAGGCGAGTGAGAGCGGCTCACGGAATTGGGAATTAGGACGGCGCGCTCATCCCGCGCGCGCCAGAGAGTTTCCTACGATAATTTCAACGCGCCCTCGTCGCCGGACGTAAATCAACCGGTGGGTCAGATACACCCGATAGAATCGTGCGCGGTGACACTGCTAATTTTTTGCTAGATATCTCTGCTATTTGTGGATGCTGGCGATAAATATTAAACGTGTACCGCCGGTACATTTATCTCACTAGTAATTCAATTTATCTCTGAGTAAGTTTTTCATTTATAAAACGATTAAACATTCGAAAATTTTTTCGCGTTAAGGAACAAAATCTTCACTTGTTAACTCGCAGTATTATTTATGAACTAATGCAATCGTTCGAATCAATGGGGAATTGCATCTCGAAGCGAGAATTGTGCTTTTGCATATCTTTACCTTGCTGATAGCACCGAGGAGATTGCTCGTCGAACATGTCCAACCAGTTCTCACATTTCGTCCGGCTATCCCGCGCAATTTCGCTCTCATCCGTGTTTTATGCCCGGCATTTCGTAATTTTGTTCTAACCGCAGGTCGCGATATCGAGATGTTCGATACGGCGGCGGCGGCGGCGGCGGCGGCGGCGGCGATCTCTATCTCGATTTCACGCGGCATTGATCGGTGGACCATTGATCGGTGGACGAGAGAATGAGCGTTGCGGATTTAACACCGTAGTAAAAGAAAAGCAGCTGTTTGAGCGTGTCGAAAGACACTTTCATGAGACAGTCAACGATGTTCAATGCGAGCTGCGCGATATCCCTGCGGAGACCCAGTACTCGTAATTTCTAGTACACTGCACACGATTTAACACAGTTCTGCCGACCGTAACGAAACAGTATCGCGTTTTATACATTCAATTCTCATACATGTTTATTAACGTCGTGTAATGCAAAAGATTGCTATGAAGATTTTTATACGAGGAAAAAAATGTGTAAGAATCACAATGTTTGATATGTGATAACATTGGTTACCAGTAATTTTATTAAAATCGATTAAATCCAATCGCAGCTGAGCAAAAGTGTGGGATTGAATTGTTAAAGAGTTAAAAGGAGTTTCAAACGCTCTCTGAATTATTGATTATTGATTACGTTACTTCGTAGTGATCTCTCGCTCTCGAGTCGATATCTCGCTGCGGTGCGGACGGATTCTGCGAACGCGTAACATCCCAGGGATAAATGCGGACACGTGCATTCGCGGAATATATCCCGTACCGAAAGAAACGGGAAATGTGCGCACACGAACATTCTGCTTTTGCCATAATGCACGGCCGCACCGCTGCGCCCATCCTCGCCGCCCATCCTCTCTCGCGATAGCGGATACCGTTACATTATCGTCGGTATTGCCAATAAATGCAATTGTCTCGGCTCGTGACTTCGTTGCCCTATCGCGTATCGTTAATTCACGTAGTACCTACCGGAACAATCTTTATCCACTGTTAGAGCCGTCGTTGTACGTGCCGCACGGCGACGGAGCTTCAAGATCGATTAAGCTCTTGCGTGCTCATTCGGAGTCTCTTTTTTTATGTTCAAGTATTTTCTCTTTTTCTTTCAATGGCAAATTCCTCGGTAAATAATATTGTAAATAATTCTGCATTGTCTTCATCGAAATTATTATGACGGTTAACTTTGAGACTAAAGTTATCAAGTGGATACTCACAGAAAATGAAGATCAAGAAACACGTAAATCGGTATATCATTTTATCATTTCGTTTCCTATTTATATCTTTTTTATTATATATAAGATAATTTAAATATGAGTATGTTAAAAATTACGAAATGTATTCACTCTTAATTGCGCGCACTCCAAATTTTCACTTATTTATTTATTTAAAAAAATGTTTGTTTGCCAAACTCTATGCCATTCGTCGATTGTTTCTTTGCTAAAGCCATTATCGACGTTTACATAACATTAAATTGCATTCATGAAACTTCCGATGCTGTAAAAAAAAAGACCTGAGCAAAAAGACTCGATCGTCTAATACATTTAGAGAAGTGAGCTAGTGTTATAATCAAGGGTGGCCCCCCCCTGGAGCGTGCATTTTATTATCGAGAGACTCTCTTCGGAGGCAGTCTCTTCGTCGCCAGGATCGAAGGAATTGCTCGATTTTTTCGTGCGCGACTTTCGATTTCGACCGGCACGGCGGCGGCGACGGCGGCGGCGCGTGTGCGAGAGCGGAGGGACGCGTGGAAAAGAAAGAAAAGAAAAGTAAGAGACCCGGAAGAAGGCCATCTCATCTTCCGCGAATTTGCCGGGCCACTGACTTCTTCGTTCGTTGCATAACGCTCCTCCTGTCGGCGCGGACAACGTCTCGTCGCCCGTCGTGGCGGATGAGAGCCGCTGAATCGTGGTGTACCGGTTGTTCCACTCGTGGAATGCGGACCGGCGCGCTGTGTGCGTGTCCACACCGGTGTGTGCGCACACATTACACACAGGCACACACACACACACGAAGAAACACATACAAACAAATGCATAGTGCTGTAAGCTATCCCTGCGGTACCCCCCGACTGCTCGTCCGACTTTTGTTTAACTCGTTAAGAGTCATCATTCCACTTTTGGAACAAAAATTTTATGTTACGAGAAAGGTGTGATCTTGCGGATGAATAATCTTCCGAACGTTATTCAGCTTTATTTTTAAATCGCGGATGCACGCGTCGTAATCCGAAACGCAAATCGGAGCCTGCATGTCGCAGAGTTATTACGCTGCTGCATATGTAGCTCGTGTGCCCACATGTATGTACAGACGAGCGAAAGAGATAGCTACGTGTGCATCTTTCAGGTGTGCCGCGGACACAAATATTGTTATTATTGTTTACGACCGAAGAGGAGGTGCATCTCTGCGTGCACGATGCGCGGTGTTCGGTTCTAACTCACATCTTAAGAAAGCATTGTTTGCATTTCATTGCCTATGCACCTTTGCGTAACCGCAATACCGCTGTGCAAAGGCCGGCAGCCACTACGACGATCTTTAATTCTAACAATAAGCAACGGAGCATGCGACAGAGAAGCGAATATCGAGACGAATTTCCCGACGGAAGAAAAAGAGTATCTTGCACATTCGCGAGAATATAATTACGGCAACTTGTGCTTCATTTATTTGTCTGGTAAAATAAAATTTAATAATATTCCCATGTATATGATGCTAATATTGTATATCATTTCAAATAAGAATTGCAGGAGTTCAAAATCTTATGTGGATTTTATGAAACACATTTTTTTAACTTCTTTAACGTCAAGCAACCGAGCGTGAATGAACGGATGAACAACTTGATTTAACGAGCGTGACTAAAGGAAATTGTTTACATATGTTTGCTCACGCTCGCTTGCTCGGATCCGGAGAGAACTTAAAAATTAGCGCCAATTATCTAAGAGTGTTTGTAACAATAAATTTGAAATAAATATAAGTATAAAGTAGAAATAAAAATGTTTCGAAATTATATCACTTCTATAAATACGTGCATAGAGATGTGCAATGGAAGAGAGTAAAATTGTTACAAAAATAAAGAAACTGAAAGAGAAATATTAAAACGTATTAAGAAGTACCTCTCGAATTGTAAGAGAAAAATATTTGTAAAATTCCATACAATTACAATATTACTTTATGTGCATTATTAAATCAACGCAACCGGTCTGATTACGGCATAGAGCGACGATTCGATTACCTCGGTCGTAATGCTATCGCGTGAATTTTCTAGCGCGCATTAATCAAGGTAATGTCGCAATCTGTCTTGCGGTTAGAATTTTTTTCGATTGGCCGCGCCGCACGGGTACTCTCTTAATAGACACATTAACTTTGTGCCGGTAATCGACGATGGAAATTAAATCTTATGTTCCAGTTATAAATCATCCGTAGCAACGTGTCCTCGAGCGCTAAATAAAGGACGCGATTATTCATCCGATGAAGCTCGGGCAAGAAGTATCGAATAGCACCGTAATCGATGAATCTCGCGCATGGAATATTCATAAACGCATCTCGCAAACTTTAATTGATTCGCTCGAATTATCGCACTGGCATCGTGTCGTTCATTATCGATATCGTATTAATAAGAATCCTTGATTGATAGATTTTTTGTCTTTGTATTATTTGTATTGGCGAACTTTTACGGTTTCGCGTGTACGTACAATTTTTTTCCTTACGACATGCGATATACTTCGCTTACTTTTCACTTGTTATTTATCAAGAGTTTTTAAATTCTTAAATAATTTTATTATTTATATTTTCCGTTAGTAGTATGGCTTGCCCTTGTGTCATCGGAATCTATCAGCGATTTTAGTGCAAAAACCTATGATCGAAAAACGTAGAATGACTATGTTACTTATACGTGGCTACTTACAAACAATCGAAGGAAGTCGTATCTCATAAATATTACGGCGGCGAAGCCCGACAGCCAGTTGCGACCACTGTATGCAAATTTGACCGCTGCATGTTTCTATTGCCGCTACGTTCCAATCGAGCACCCGAAACAACCCTCGGTTAACCGTGCTGATCTTGGCGCATCATGATCTTCAATATATTTTACACTTTCTGTAAAAATAATATTATTTCGATATATTAAGATTTTAAGTTACTTAAATTAAATTGTCTTTGATGCTGTGTTATTAGAAAATTTTAAAAATTTTTCTATGTTACTGTTTCGGATAAGTTAAATATTTTCAATATTATAAAATACGTATGAATAATAGTGTTGACATATTACATACTATTATTATCTATCTTCTGAAAATCTCAGTTTGTTAAATAATTTTTATAATATTTCAAGAATTTTTTTTGCAGTTTTAAACTCAAAGTAAATTATTTATATAAATGCAAATTTATAAATGTAACGATATACATTGAATTTTACTCTTTTTTCTTTGCTTTTTTCTTATTGAAAACTCTATTAATCTATCGAATCAATAATCGAAACAATACATGAAATCACGCATAGTTAACATGATTTGGATGCATATAATTGTTGGATGTACGAAGAAATGCTTTTACCAGCGTGGAAGCGATAAAATGACGGATTTAAGACGATTTCAACGATTTGCGCCATAAAGTCGAGGTTAAGAGGTGACTAAATAAAGGGATAAGCAACGAGTTCGGTGCAGCTTGCGACGTTTTGACACGTGAGCGTTTCGGCTTAGCAAATTTACGATTTCTTCGAAATCTGCAAGGCGGAAGGAATTTAATTTACATATTCAGGAGGGAGAGTCTGTAACCTCTACTCCTTGAATATTTTTATCGTGAATTTTCTTGCGTTTTTTTTTCTTTTCAGTTATTAAATTGTATGCTTATTTCGAGTACAAATGCATTATACACATCTGAAATGGCTTGATTAATAAAATTAAAAGAAATTAAAAGCTTGAAACTTGTCGAATGTTTTTACGATAATTACTCGAATATTCAAATAAAATTAACAGATAATGAAATCAAAAAGTGTATACAATTGTAAAAAGAAATACAATAATTGTATTAGTCGCGAATTAAATCGCTGAAGATTCTCGATGGAAAAATCGTTGACTAACGTGGTGGATTTTCGCACCTGTTTTGAAAGCAGCTGCGCTCTCCTCTTCAGAGGAGATAAAATACTGAAGCTACAATCTTTATGAGATCCTCGAAACCGTTGACTTCCCAAGTTTGTGATGTCAAGTCGACAAAAACATGCGGGGTCTAAGAAATATATTAATGTCACGATAAGACGTTGTTAAACCCATAATCAGCGATACGTATATTACACATTGCGTATCGAACCGGAAAAATATCGAGGAGCGATTCATCGCCGACATTTTTCTCATGTAACCACTTGGATGATGGCAAGATGATTTGATATGAATGATATACGATTTCGCTTATCGCACCCTCGTTTGGACGACCCTCGTAACTCGAATCGTTCGACCGCCATTGATCACAGTTTTTATTCCGTCACGAGATGGATATTATTACTAATCGCTATTAATAATTGTCTGATAATGCCAAGTTCTGTATGGTTTTTTACGATTAGATATGACAGAATAGAGATATTATGTCTGCATATTTCAGCGGGTCTAGAGCTTTTTATCCGCCTTGCATTATAAAAATCCATCTCTACTTTTACGAATCGAATTTTCCCTAACCATCTTCGATGTATTTATTTTTTCAGCACTGAGTTCCGCGGAGCACGTGATAGTAGCGCGGTGGACGCGCGGCTGAAGAGGCGGAAGTATCCGTTGACCATGGCGGCGGGAACGTGCCAATTCGCCTGAGGGGACAGTATCCGCAGAAATCCGTAAGGTGAGTCCTTCCCGACTCTCCTAACTGCTTCCGAGCTCGGACCCGCGACGTTATTAAGATTTCAAGAGATACGGGAAATAAATTAAGCGGGTAAATGGGCGGAAACCGGTGAGGCGAGCTCCGAGATAAATCGAGTGGCGGAAGACGAAGACCTATGAGAGATAATGGGGAGGGGAGGGCAGGCCGCGCGTTTTTCAGAATCGTCCGGAGTCTCAGCCTCTAATCCCAGCCGATAGTTTCCAATAGCGAACGAAGATAAGCGCAGCGGCGTCGGCGCCGCTTCGTGAAGACGATCCTGACCAAAGGGAAAAAGAAAGCGAGCTTCCGCGATTAAGATGTGCGAGAAGGCACCCATGAATTCCGTTTAGATACATATCTGATTTAGCATTGTCACCGTCGATAATCTGTGCTCGCGTCCCTTTTTTCGCGTGGAATGCGCCGAATAGAGATGTTAACTCCCAAATATACTCGCGGAGTAAAGGAAGATATACGCAGATACAGTGTAAACGATCACCTCTCCTCGCTTTCAGACAGATTTAAGAATTTAACAACCGATCTTTTTACAAGTCTGAGGCCCGGTTGTTCCACCTTTTGTATCGGGTAATTTAACTGTTAGGTACTCTCTAAATTCTTTGGAGTGGAATCCCACTCTAAAAGTGTGAAAATCCTGCCAGTCTTGATAAAGAGTGGCAGGGTTTCATACTTTCAGAGTGGAATTCCACTCTTTTAGATGAAATTCTACTCCAAAAAATTTAGAGAGTAAACCTATGCATTTCGCATAGGTTTACCTAACAAATAAATTACCTGATACTTACCAAAAGGTGGAACAACCGGGCCTGAAAGAGGCTGTAGCCTCTTTTATTCTTCTTCTTTATAAAATAATTGATAATATGACTGACACGAGCTTAATAGTTAATGATTCTTTGTCGACGATCTTTAGATAACAACGGTCGATTATCATTTACAAAACTCTTGAATAATAAAAAAAGAACACTGCGTAAAAAGAGATTATCGATTATGGACGCTTTGTTGCTTGGTTGAGTTGCATCTCTAAATTCGCGCGAGTATGAAGGCATGATATAATAATGACAGAGTACTTTTAATTTAACAATCGTATATTTTTTCGCCGAAATGTAAGCGCGCCTTATAATCATATTTTACGATGAAAATTCATCGTTTTGTTGCGTACACTTAACACATCAATATTATTTTCACGATGACGACAATTAGCAAACAAATCTACGTCAAATTAACAATAGATTACTCTATTGCGGAGTTACGAATCTATAGGTATACAAGCAGCACGAACGTTGATATAAAATTGATTATTGAGTATCTTGACATTCACACGCGTCATGAGAGATTACGTTACAGTTCTTTGTTGAATTCGCGGGAAACATGAATAAAGCTGATAATTTGCATATTTAATTAAGGGGGTGTTTTTCTCAGATAGGCTTCAGGAAGTTAAAAGTTGCGCTATATGAAGTGAATGTCGATATTCTCGCTTGAAGATGGATTACTTATAAAAAAGTGGCATTAATTATAAAGAGAATGTATGTAGTTTAAGTACAATTTATACAGATATCATTTTTCATGTTCTTTTCGTTCGGCTGAATTGTTTCGATCTGCGGTCGTCCACACACAATATAATCGGTTACATCTTCATATTTCTATTTAAAGTTGATTTGCAATAATGGAAAAATTGTAAAGAGAAAAGGCTTTTTCTCTTTATGTTCTATTCTAAAAAAAAGCGATTAAAAATCTCTACAGAAATTGTTAATTAAATTATTATCAAATAAATAATCTTAAGAATAACTGAATTCAATTATATGCGCGTACGTGTCGCCTACCTGTTTGAGTTTTATTTAATCTCGCCGTGATATAATATTTTAAAAGAACTTCCTAGACGTAAGTCCGTGGTCAAACCATCGACTACGGGTAACCTTTCACGGTATGCATGGGCCTCGTTTATCGCGAGGCCGTAACTTACGCGTCACCCGTTATCTGAGCGCGCTTATTATGCATGTTATCGTCTCCCCCTTCGACGAGGAGAGAGCCATAAATTTAATAGTCCCCGGTGTGCGGAGGAATCTTCCTTCTTCGGCATGAAAATCTGAATCGACCCTCCGGGACTCGAGTCCTGGCTCTCTCCTCGTTCTTGTCTCTCGAATTTCATAATGTCTTTTAAATCTATTCGTGTATAACGGAAATATCTGTCAACATCAACGCGTATAATACGCACGTATTTGAGAAAAATTCAGATATATGTATTTAATTAATTGGGAAATTTTATGCAACTTTTTTAATTTTACTCGCGACCTATCATTTTATTTAACATTTTCCATTGTCGCGAAGTATCCCTTGCCTAGATCTATTAATTTAGTTATCTTGAACAATTTGCTCGTCGTTAAGAATTATCGCATTGAAAATAATTTTTTGCGACGAGCAAACATGCTTCGGGCATACGGTATCTGTACGTGCGTGCGTGCGTGCGCGCGCGCGCGCGTGTGTGTGTGACGGCTTGTCGGCAAAACTATAGTTATCGTGCTCCATTATTTGCAACAGGGGAGCAGTTCAGACTCCGACGAACAGTGGAAAATTTCACGCCGATCGCGACTCGGTATCGCGGAGAGGAAAACAGATAAATTGTTGGCGAGCGGCAACGACGCTGTGTTTACGCGGAACACGAGGAAGCAAAATAAGAAATCGACCGAGAAATCAAATCATCCGTCGCGATAACGACGATGCCGGGCAACGAGCCCGACGTCATCGGTCGGGGACCGTCTTATCGTCAACAGAATTCTCTCGGCTACTTTAAATGATATGACGATCGATTTTTCACTGCCTAGACACGCTTCCGGCAATCGCGGTTTCCCAACTCTTTGACGTAGTTTTATTCGACGCATTCTACTTCGATTGAGTAAACCTCAAGATATATTTAAATATTTTTATGGCTCGTACACATTATCGTCATGTATCCCAATTTAATTTGTTTGTGCAAAATGTTTCAGATCCCCTTTCAATCATTAATGAATGTTTTTAATGAATGTAGAGAACTAATTTTATTACAGACGTCTGGGAGAGATTATTGACAACAATTTGTAAAAATTTTTGTATCTGAAATCTAATTTTAGATTGACCTTGCATTAGAATAGAACATAAAATTGGATGAAAAAACGCTTTTACTATTTATTCCGCACCTTTTCTACTCATATTCCATAAAAATTTTTAGACTAATTTAAAATAGTTTTTTTCTCTTCAAAGCTAACGATGCAAAATTTGGACAAATCAAGAAATTTTTTAAAATTAGACTTTATTAATTTGAAATACTCTTTGCTTCATCGAAAACATTTTGGTACTAAAAACTGCAGAGTTATTTACAAAAGCGAATGTTAATAAGTTAAAAGTTAATATATTTTAATTGAAAAGTTTGCTAATGAGTAATCGTTACGTGAAATATCCTGTCTAGTGAGGCACGAGCAAGAATGAGACTGTCTTTTTGCAAGTCACGTATTGCATGTCATAAATCGATGCTAAGTGACCAATAAAACCGTGGCGACCGTACCGATTAGCTGGCATCGCCCACATGCACCGGTAATGGACACGTCCGTTTTTCTAATTACCTGTACTCAAATCACCCTAATCGCTCGCCGTCAGCCTGCACTCACTTGCAGCCTCCTCGTCTTTCTTCGTCTGGGTGGCGCGGGCAATTTGTCACGTAAATTAAACTAATAACGAAAACGGCCTTGAATCGGCGCCTTCTCTGCAAGATTCGTCTAGCAAAAATTCGACTTTTTCAGTCGGAATCATATTTTTTTATATCGTGTTCGTGCCGCTTTATCGTAATCTTATGGATGTAAAAAAAAAGAAAATATGTCTGAAAGCATCCAATTCAAATTGTCGCAATTATTCATTTTCAAAGACAGAGAGTGGAAATTGAATGTCGAATAATTAGCTGCGTAATTAGTGAGAAAGAAAATGAAAATATTTTAGCATAGCAATACCACGTGGTTTTACAAAGATCCTCTATACATTCGTATTTTCGTAATAAATCATGAGAATCCTCCACGGGAAAATCTTTCCGTCACGAGGAGGAACGCAAGAGATCGATAAATGATGCAGGCGAAACAGGAGTCCATTGATGCTGGGACGTGTGCCCACCGACGAAAAAGAATATTTGCCGATGCCAGGTCGAACGGATAAAGGCATTATTGTCAATTGTCTTTTCACAGTAGATCGGCGTTCATTCCGCCGAATAAAAACGAGCGATTTCCGTTGATTAAACTGACGAACGATGCCAGATTTCGCCGTCGAGCGCGAATAATAACTCGCACAAATATAACGCAATCGACAATCACCGCAGATATTTTTGCACAATCGATCTCTAAATGTCGACGATCGGGTCGTGGCGACCATACATCGCGTCCGGCTCCATGCACGCGCGCTTGTGATTAATTAACCGGTTTAATTAGGCGCCTAATTACCACCAGATACGGATCTCCATCGGGATAACCGGGCTTGAGGACCGCAACCGCGAGACGACGTGTACGTATTATATATGGCATAGTGATGCCCGATACCGGGGCTCTCGGTTACATCCGTCCGCGGTTACGTCCTCGTGTTCCGAGACACAGGAGAAGACGCCATTTTAACGCGCATTAGAGCTACCTCAACGTCCCCGTGCGCGGTCATCATTCACACCCTAATGAACGTGAAATCTCCGAGGCGCTACCATGCCTCGCCCACACGTAAGAAAAGAGCTTTTAAATCGAAGCGATCCTTAACCTTTTCAGGACGATCTCTTTTCCAGCGCAATTATTTTCTTTATTAGTGTATACGTGCGGAGGAACTGCACCAGAATTCTCGATTTCAATTTCGACGGTAAATTAAGCGCATGTCCCGGCGGGCGTTCTTTACGGCAGTTGTTTTAGCATCCAAGCGTGTGCACTTGGAGGCATTTATAAGCCTCGCATTCTCTGCTCTGATCAATAGAACACAGCATCTCGCGATACAAACTCTATCTTCGAGTCCGCGCGCCGGCGGAATCCCCGACCATTAGAATACCGACATTGCGTGGAAAGAGGGTGACTCGCAAGGCATCCGTTTAATGGCTCTTTTGCACGCTTAAATAAATAACTGCGCCACGATCGCGCGGAATGGTAATTATTGCCCGTGTACGTGTACACGAGTGATGCACGCCGCGTGTGCATGCGTGCGCGCGTATATACGCGTCTAGAGTGCATTCTGCATGTAATCGTTGCGCGAAGGAGATAGAGGGAGGAATAAACGGGCGAGAGAGCCTTGTGGTACGCCCGGGTCTGTAAAATTACGGTTTAAAAGGAACCGGCAAATCGGCATTTATCCGCTGCCAATCGCGTTTATGTACGCGTCTCGCGTACATCTTCCTCAAAAGATGCGCGCGGTCATTAGTCTTCAATTTCGGAGGGTCCGTCCAAATTCACGATTATCTTTGCAGATTTAAATCTGTAATGTTGCTGAATGAAGTCTCAATTACGCACGGAGTTCGCTAAAAACAGATACGGAGAAAAGCGCATTAAACGAAATCGAAAGGCGAAAGTATGCTCGGATGTATCGGTTCTCCAGCGGTCGCTGATGTTCGCTTGCACGACCCGTGCAAGAGCATCATGAATTACCAGTGGTACGCTAACCTACCCCCGTGGACTCTCCACATTCCTCCCCCCCCCTCCCTCCCTCCTCTGCTTTCGATAGCGTTGCATTATGAAATAGCGTGCAACAAAGTTGCGCAGCGCTGCACCGCCATTACCGCTAATTCCTTAAGTGAGCGATGCTCCGCTCGATCGGGGCTTTTTCGTTGATCCTTTTGGAGAGTCTCCGCTCTCCCTCGAGAAGAGCCGGCCTCGGTGAATGCCGATACGCGGTTATTAAAGGTCGATCTACTCCCGGCTCATCGATCTCTCCCCCACCCTGCCCCCACTCGAGGTCGCCGTCTGTTGCCGATTTATTCGAATTCCTCCCTGGTTTTAATTACCTCACTTTTCCCGTTCTCGATCGAAAGGATACTCTCACTCGATCGCAATTAATCCGCGCGGATATGTAGCGCTTCGGGGCTCTATCCCCGCGCGATTTATTTCTCGCCATGACTCGTCCACCTTCATTTCCGTCGGTTTAATTGGCCTCAACTTCCTCGCTTCCCTTACTCGCGACATATTTCTATCGGGCGTCGATTGATATCTTCGATTGGCGAGAGAGGAATCGGATTTTCATCGAACCGGCCGTAATTGCAAAGGAATGTGATAAAGTCCTCTTCGATTCAGAAACGCCAGGATCGCTTTGTGCGGTTGTCGTTATTTTTTCGTCACGTGCACTTTTTGTTGAAGATACAATAGATATAGATAATATTGATTCTTTAGGCATTATAGCCTTTTCCAATGAAATCGTTAATCAAAGCTATAGCTTCTTTTTTTCAAGCCCCGGAAATGTCGCGAGAAAATGCCAAGGATTTTCGGGATTTCCTCGACGATTGGTACCGAATACGCGGAGTGCCGCGTATATTCTGAGCCTCGCCGCCACGGCCTCTTAGAAAGACCAATAATTAAGGTAATGGCTACTTTTCAAGTGGATTTCCGTGTGGCTCGATCCGAGCGGCCTCCTCCCGGTCGGCCGATTACGGTCACGAAGGGCCCCGCCATTTTGCTCTCAGACCCCTTTCTGTCCTCTCTTTACCTTCTTTGTATCCCGAACGGGAATAGCTTCCTCTCATCTAACTCCTCTGCTCACCCCCTTCCCCCTCCCCCCGTCTCAATAATTGTGTACACTCATCTCGCTGATTTTCGATCGACCAATATCGCCGTAATTCCATCCGCTCTTATGTCGCGACGGCGATTTTAAATCACGGTTCGCGATTAAATTCGATGCGGATGAAATAATCTAAACGAGAAAATTCGAGGGGGAATTAACATCCGTAGGAGCGTCGAATATCAGCAAATTTGTTTTTCATTTGCGTTATATAGTTCGTAAAACATTTTAAATATTTCAAAATTGAAAGAAATATCGAAAGAAAAAAATATCAATTTTATCTAAATGCTAATTATTGTTTAAATGCCATTTAAAGATTAATCAGTAAAAGAACGCTAGATCACCTATTACACTCTCTCTGAATTATTTTGAACGTCAATATGAATTTCGATGCAGTATTTTGCGACATTTTGGCAATTTAGATAATTAAGGGACGAAAAAGATTGTAAATTGTTTTCGAATACTCACGAAGTGAGATAAGTTTATTTTTAGAATAATTGCCGCTTGTGTTTCTCAGAGAGTGCCGATAAAATTTCCCGGCTGCACAAGAACGAAACTGGATAATTCGCGTTAATTCTGACCGATATATTGCGAGCTCGCGAAACCACGAAATCGGTGTTTGCGCGATTTTTTTTTTTATAACCGCAAAGTCGATTTATCGAACCAAATAACCATCGGAGCCAATGAGCCGTCTTAACGGAAACTGCATATCCCGATCCTAGCGCTCCGCGGTGCTTATCTCTGTTCCAGATACTCGCGAGAAGACATTTATGCTCGACGCTATCTTAGTGACTTCGCTTTCTCGATTTTTGTATCGCCCTCGTTTACACGCATATGTACGTATTATCTTCCGATGGTGCGAAGTAAAAACTCCGACGTTAAATCACTCGAGACATTCAAAATAAGCGCTCTCGTTAAAATATAGAATTTGATTTTACCGTGATGTGATCTCTCGGAGCTCGTGAATTAATTGTGATTAACGGAAAATTCAAAAGTGCGAAGATTTATGAAGAGGAGAACCATTTTTATTTTGCCTCGTAATTTTAACGCAAAGAGAGAAGAAAGCGCATCTTTGTGAAAATTTTTCTTGTTATAATAAACTATGTGAAATATGTAATAAATATACAAAAAAAAATTAAAAACTATGGAAAATATAAAATATGACATGAAAAAAACGAAGATGAAGATATATACAATAATTTTCACACGGCTCCTTTTTTTCTCGAAAGCAAACATCTCGTTGCATAGAATGCATCTGGACGATGCGACACTGATCACATGAAACCTGGTCTATATCGAAAGCGAACGCCCAGAAGATGACGGGGAGGGAGATGACGAAGTCGACAACGACGACGACGAGGACGACGCAGAAAGTCTACCGGCGTGGCCGGCAATCTGATACAATGGATTTTGAAGAGTGTAATTTTCGTCGGCATACAACAATAGCCATGCCTGCCTACCTACCGCGCCGTATAATCTCGTCGTCCGCGCGCGCGCGCGCGGTTCTAATTTTCCGCGCGTCATGGGAATCCTCGGTCTTCGCGACTCGAGGTCGCTCGTCCTCGTCGCGACCGAAAGACCGCGTTTTTCTCAATTTCTGGAAATTTTAACGAGTTGCGAATTCCGGATCGTCATTCTGTAACAATGGTCACTACATCCAGCTGCGCATGAAACATTGAAGTTTAATAATATGCACCTCCTTTTTCAAAATATTCAAAACGGCAAGTAACTAGTACGTATTCGACAGATTGATTGTTGCTGGAAAATATTAACCAAATAAAAATTATATATAATTAAAAATATAATTTTAATGTTTGATGGCCCTTTTTTCTGATGTACAATATCGCCGCAGTACTAAGAGCAAATAATTTTTCTCAAGTTCACCCTGCATTCTTCTGTGAATAAAAATTATAACTTGAAAAAAATTACTTGCTCTTGGTGGTACAGTATAGAAGATGTATATATCAGAAAAAACTTCATAACAGATTAATATTCCAACATAATATTGTTAGTTAAAATTGCGTAAGTTAATATACGCTACGCGAACAAAATTTTATACATATTAACTTACGTGATTTTAAGTAACAATATTGTGTTAAGAGATATTAATCTGTTATGAAATTTTAGTCAACATTACTCAACCTACTATACATATTCTCCAACACCGAGAAGTACCATAAATTAAATCAGATTCTGTGTGTAATTTTTTCTTTTTTTTTCCAAAGGAAATAAACTCGAGACGAAGAGGGTCGAGCAGATTTGCCTGTTGCTTGCTTTTCGAATCGGGTCTCAGTATCCGGTACATCCGAGCTTCGCCTCGAATGCGATAAATTCAGTTCGCGCGTTTACACGGAAAAGTACGGCCGGCATTAATCAGCGAGTACCGAGTGTTAAAAGCCGTCCAAGAGGGTTAATACCTCCGTCCCTCTCTCGCAGCCAAAGAAATACTGCTCGACATACGGCGAGGCGAGTCGAGCCGGCGCAGGGCGAGAGCGCGCCGCGCGGTCCTCTTGATCGTCGATCAAATCGATTCCCGCCGTAAATCGTCCGGGGGATCGATCCGGGGAACGAGGGGGCGTGCCGGCAAAAGAGTTGCTCCGCTTCTCCACCCGGTATCGCACGGGCACACCGCGATTCGTTCCGGCGAGGATCGCGGAAGATCCCGCGCCCGAGATCGCGCCTTAATCTGATGTAAAGGCATTTCTTTCCCGAGAAACCCGCCCGCCCGTCCGTCTGTCGATCCGTCCGTGAGATCACGTCGATAACACGTTTCCTACGCGCCTAATCCCGCCTTGTCGAGATGGTATCGCGTCCCCGAGGTCGCCCTCCCTTCGCGCTCTGCTCGCACGGCTTCCTCGAGGGTGGCTGCTGATGTCTCGGAGTAGAGATCTTCGATCCCTCGATCGGTCGCGATTACACTCGGAAGGCTGTCGTTCACGCTGTCACGACACTAGTTTGTACGAGAACTCCCCGCGTGGCAACCGGTCTTCCGAAGGGTGAATCTTTTTAACCCCTTGATGTTTATTTATTCGAAATGCGCCTCGATGGGATAAACTTCTTATTTTAATAGTCTCAATAGTCAAAATTTATTGTTATTCTCTTCTGGCGTCATTTAAATTCTTGCGTCAGCGCAAGAATTCAAATAACAGATGTGCCAGCTAAATAAATTCACATAGATTATTCTTTTCAAGTGCTGTTGATGTCATGCTGTACAATACATGCATGGCGTACTCCCGTGCGATTTTATCGCGTCGCTCCGAATCGAACAAATACGGAATAGCTTTAAAAGAGGAAAGAAATTAACATAGGCTTAGGTAGACTAATGACTTCAGCGGCGCGATGCCACCGTTCAGATTAGCTGCAAAGGAGAACGTGACTTCTCTCTCTCGTATATATTTGAATCGATTATTCCGAGGAGAGAGCTTAAATAAACGTTTTAAAAATGAACTGATGCGAAGGGGAGAGAAGAGCACTTTATTCTTTTTTTTTTACATCTAATAAAATTGAATGTGTAAATTGAATTATAATCGAATTATTAGCACATTCTTCCTTCTTGTTTTTATGATCGAAAATAAGTAAAAACTTTATCGATGAAACAATAAATTGGAGCATTTTATAATCGTCGAATCAGACTCGTCTTCCGCGTTATTCCAAGAATTAAGGAAGATTAGAGTTAATCAAACTTATTTTTTTTTTAAATCTTCTAAAATTTTAGTTACGATGTGTAATATAAAAAGAATAAGTGCAAATAATAAGCTAACATTAGAATTAACCGACGCCAGTGAAACCGGTCCCTGCAGATGCTCAATCGGAGGATCGTTTTCTTTTTCTATTCAGACCGCAAGTTTCGCTCGGGAACTTTATTCTATCGCCAAGCGAAGTCAGTTATTTATGTCTCTTTTTGTTCTTATTCCATGCGCGATCTATGGATCCAGATTGAGTCCGCAGCTGCCTATTCAGGCCGTTCAGGTATCCTTTGCTCTTCATTGTAAAAATATACGCGCAAGTTGACCTCCCTCCATATATCTACATATATTCAGATACTATCATATCGTCCGCTTCTCCACTTGGTCGCTCTTTCACGAGCAAAAAAAGACTTTCAATGCGCGGCTATCCATAATTATATTCGAAAAGTTTCCAACGCACCGCGAAACCGTTCAGATCTCATTATTATGTTTTCTCTTTGAGGATCTGTATAAATAATTAGCAATTTAAATTTGTACGCTGAGAAAAAAATTTGTTGAAGAATTAAAATATTTAATCCGATACGTGCAAATAAATGTTGAGTTGGTTTAATTAAGTCTTGATTAAACAAATTTGATTGGTTGACATGAATGAACTATTTGCGAACTTTTTTGTGCAACTAAATAACTGTTGAATCAGCCCAATGTTCAGCCGATCGTATCGAACTATTTTACTTTTTTTACAAATTTTTTTCTCATTGTCAGTGTAGAATAAATTTAATTCGCCAACTTTTTACAAAATACTGTATTATCTGTATAATGTTTTTCCGCTAATAAATTAATGTTACGAATTTTAATATCACGTACAACTTTTAGCTGTTAGGGACAAATCGCGTTGTTCGTAAATTTGACTTGCGATGATCTAAACTTCTCGGCTACCCCGTAAACGGGCGCTCCTACGAAATACCGCGCCAGTCGGCTGGCCGCCGCGCCGGTGCAAGCAGAAAAAGTTTAAAAAGGGGAAAAAGAAAAAAAAGAGAGAGAAGTGGGGCCGCGAGGCGATTTCGATTCCTAAGCCCTGCCGACAGAGCCAAACATGTTATTTTCTCGTTCGCGGTGCCCGATGTCCGATCGACCAGCCGGCTCCGATTGGTCCCTCTTGGTTTCTAACCCGTCCCACCGCCTCCGCCAAGCCGTCCAATCGCCGCGCCGGCTGATAACAGAGTCCATAATTAACGCGATTTGTTAATGAGCGCCGGGACAGTCGACGACGACTGAATGAAAACTGCGCGGACGAATTTAGTCGCGGCTCGGCTAGATATTGGTTCGGCGGTGGCGAGATCATCCGGTCCCCGTCGTTCGACTGCATCTCTATAAACCGGAAGTGATTGGCGCGTTCGGAACTTCGAAATTCAAGATTCGTCGAAGCGCCGCGATCGATTCATGGACTATGATTGAGTGCAAATCGCATTGAGACGCGGATCGAACTATCCGTGAGTCTTAAAACCGAGAGATCAGTGCGGCTCGAATTGACGATAAATCGGTAAAATCGAGATGCTTATCGAAGTGACGACGATGGAAGACATTTGTGAATGAATTCAAGAACATCGCGTGACGGATATTTAGTGGCGTATCTTGAATCTCGGGAAACATCGACTGACAGTAAAAGTGAGATAGAAAGTCGTTGAAATCTTTTCTCTGATTACTTAAGTGCTCATAGAATCTGAATAACGTTTCGATAATCTAACAAGGACTGTAAGTTCGGACGCGCTCTCATATGTTATCCTATCGCGCCTGAGCGTAATCATTACTCTCGGATAGGCTTCGGTAGTAAAAAAAATCAACTAAAAAAAAGTAAAGTGTAAGGTAAGCTGGCGCTACGCAATTCCTAAAGCGAAATAAGTAATTTATGCCGTGAAATAATTATTTAAATAATATTCTATATTTATAATCTTAGTTTCGATGAACCCGCTATCGCGTCTTATTTTATTTATAACTAATATTTCATAAATCATTGGAATTTGACGCAATCCGTGCGATAATCATGTGATAGTGGCACGTATAAACAGCGTGTCGCAACGCGTCTGTTATGGATGCGATATTGCACCGCGAGAAATTGATATAATAATGTCGCGACATGTAAACTCGCGCCTGCGAGCGGTTTTCCCTGAATAATATTCATAACATATGAGACGACGATATCGAATGCACGGATGTCACGCGATAATGTCGGTTTCTTGCGAACGATGCGTCAGCATAGACGCAGCCTCCACGTGACTGCTCGCGTTCGAAAGAACCGAGCGATAACCGCCACTCGTTCATCTCATTATTATACGAAGAGCTACCTGTGATACAACTAATTACACGTAAGCCGTTTCTCTCCGGCCGCGCGCAACAATTACGCGGACGAGAGTATTTCGTAATGCGAAATGTGCCGCGTACTTCTTACGTTCGTTTAGCGTGCCACTCTTAATTTCGCTAACTACGCGTTTAAGTACCACGATGCTTTGCCAACGTGATGGTCCATTTCGTGGAAATTCTGCGTTCGTGCGCCCCGGCGACTTAACGCAAGAGATTTTTATATCGCCACGTAAGAATTCCAAGGTATAAAACTTTAAAAATAAAAAAAATGTATTTCATTTTCAAAGTTTTACACTTTTCTTTTTATGTCCTTCAAAGTACGTATGCCACGTGAAGATAATTTTTAACGGCAATACGTATACAGAAATAAAACGGTATGAAATCAGATTTAATGCCATTGGGGAGGGAGTTTACAGCGGAGCTTTGCGTAAATCTCCAAAAATTCCAAAATTACTCCGGCCTGGAGCAGATGGAAGATCTTCACGCGGCGGCGTACTATACATCGTTTATGGAATGAATCCCGAAACACGAAATTGCTCCTAGCGAGCGAGCAACGGAGTGGTATGCATCGCATGTCGCACGCCGTATAATTAAGCCGCGATATTTCCACCGAATACAAAACATGCAATTATCTCATCTAGATTACAGTACCGTGCTCCCTAATACCGAAACGTATATTGTACGCGGCTCGCGGGTAAGATACCGCCGGGCTGGTCGCTGCAATTTTCTGTTCCTCCGTTTTCTAGAGCGGCGAGGAGAACGCGAGATATAATTACGGATCTTACGGGGACAGCAATTGAAGTTGAGTTAACCGCAAACATCGTGAATGCAAAGTGCACGCGCACTTGGGATTTATATTTAAGCACGCATGAAATCTATGTTCGTTTCATTAATAAACGATCCTTTAATTTGCACCACTCTGTATCTCCTCGCAGGGAGATCTGAAAGATCGATTGCAATTCGCATCTTCACATCATTATGTCGACAGTAACGAACAGATATTATTGCGTCGTGGTCGAAGAAAAAAAAAACGGACTTATTTAAAGTTTGTGGTATCAAATTTTGCAGAAATTTGTGCTGAGAATCAGCAGCGTAGCGTTCTTCTCGTATTGCAATTGGGTTCGCGCGTGAATTGAAAACGTTAAAAATTGTTGTAGAGAAGAAAAGAACGGGCGGGACAGCTTTGCTTCGCTCGCGCGTATTTCTGCACATTCGCAGAAGCAGCTGCACAACACGCCGAGGATCTATTTTAGTCCTTGCCACGAATCGCGCCGCACACGAGGACGCCGCGACGAGTTTTTGCGAAAATCTCATATTTCTCGCGGCGTTCCTTTCGTTCTGCGAGCGCCGTCGACATAATTGGCGATCATTCTGCATTTAAACGCGTGACGCGCGCGCGTTCCTCGCAAAGTCTGTCTCTTCTCTTCTCTTTATTTTTATTAATAAAAAAAAACTCGTTTCTCATCGCGTCATTCTGTGCTCTTTTGCCAATACGTATCGAAGGAAGATCGATGGCGATGCTCGCTCTAATCAGCGAGACGGTGATTTTTTTAATTAATAACGCGACTTAGAAATTTATTATTGTAAAAAGACGAGGATGCGCGACTAGTGTTTTTAAAGAGACACTCGTCATCCAATTAGTTGCGCCTTGTTCTTAGTAATTGGATTCTCTGTTTTGCGATGATTTTTTTCACTTTTTAGATTTAATATCAATATTGCAATTAACGTCGAGTTTACAGTATCTAGTAAAGTCGTTCGCGACGTGATAGATAACAAAATTAATTGGAGATCAATTTTGCAATTTGTTTAAATCAACGGCGTTTGTTAATATGATTAACGCCATTACATCGATGAGATGCGCGTGGCGCCGACAGTGCAATCTCGATTCTGTCGATATTCTAATTAGCTTTGTCACACAATGTCCAGTCCCGAGATTGTGCGTACGAGATACCACCACCCGAGCGTCCCATTGTTAACGATGAAAGACGGCGAGGGCGATTCTCCTCCCACAAGAGCGAATTTATCCACGATAAGCCAGCCGCGCACGACGTTTAACACCCGCCTGTTGCATCGCGCGACAACTGCTTCGCTTTACAGTTGTCGTAAATTAATTTTAATGATCCGCCCGTTGTGATTTATCACGCAAGATCACATGCACCGCGCCAGTCACTTTGCAAATGACTTACAGGAAGGTGCGTGTCCCACGCAGCGGAAACGACACCGCTTTCGGTTCAGAACCTTTATGTGTGATCGACCTTAATTTTTCAAAGAGAGTAGCTGCAACTTGGCTAAGATTATTGCAAATGTAAAGTGCAGTTAAATTTTAAATACCGCTCAACTGCGTCGCAAGCTGCGCTTGTATTCTAGACGCTGTATTAACATTTTTTTTTTACGGTTGAGTAACGAAGATGATATGCAGGCAACCGCAAAACCCACGAGGTACGTTTTTCAATGTACTTCCTGGACAAATTTGAACTTTGTTCGATAAGAAAATCTCGTGCGTTAATTTCCAAGACCGCATGCGTCAATGGGGAAATAAAATGGTAACTAAACGACGAGGAATGGCCGTCGCTGACATAAATTATTAATCGCTCGCGAGCGTATTGTTCCGCGAAATTAATGCGTGTCGAACGCACGCACGTGTGCAGAGGTCGTCTTTTACTCGTCTAACACCTCAAACGCGTTTGCCTTTTTGTCTCGCTAAATCGCTTTCGTTTCGCTTTCGCAGGATGGTGCTGGTGGTGGGCGGGGTGGTCCTGCAGGAAGAGATTCCCGCGGACAGCAGGTCCCTGTACGCGGCTCATCCGGTATATCGCGAGAGCGCGGCCCAGCTGCACTCGATGCCGGCGAAGCTCGTGGGCCCGGTGGGCCTCCTCTACGTCCAACAACGAGAAATGGCTGCGACGCTGCCGCACGACAGTAAGTATTCGATGCATCTCGATGCGTCTCCGCAAACTGGATCCAAGAAAACAAGCACGAACAAACAGCTCTTTCGATGAATCCGAATGACTGCGCTGCCCCGGCCAACGTTTGTGCTTTTTCGCGCTTATTTTTTTTTTATTTTTAAATTAGATTAATTTATTTTTAAATTAGTTTTTTTACATTTTTAAATTAGATGTCTGGCTTTCACCTCTTTTCTCAAATGTTTATTACACTGTCGCTCACAAAATACGTATATGGTATGTAAACGTTAGTGTCTACAGTGTATCGAATACATGGTTTGCTAGCTTCAAATGACTGTGCGGATCAGTCATCTCTGCATGGAGAGAAAAGCGTGATCTTTTAAAGAAAAAAAATCTCTCGCGGTATCTAGCCGGGGAAGAATACGTTACTGATGCAATAGCCACGCGATCTCCATGTTAGTTCTCAAAAAGATATCGAATATTATCGGCTACTTTTGCCGCGATAACGCGGGATTGGTGCAATCCGCCAACCTACCAGCTGTGATTACGCTTAAATTATGAAAATAAAAAACAAACAGCCGCGCGAGCGATAAACCAGCGGATGCCGAGCATTATTTTGCGCGTTATCGGGCAACTGTAATTACAGTCCAATTTTTCCAGTGATAGTGTAACTTTCAAAAATAACCAAGATTTGTTATATATCGCAATAACAACGGTGCGGTGAATCTCATAACGAGGGGGGTGGTATATATCTTTCCACGTGCTTCGTCAAATCTTGACGAAGCTGGTCGTGTTTCGCAATAACGATTTCCTTATCTTTTTCTCGGAATATATATTGAATCTTTATCAGCAATCTTTAACGACAAATAAAAAGTTATCGCATAAAAAGCGACCATTACTCTCGTGCGTAACGCAGCATAATGTATAAATATAACATTTTATGTTGAAAATATGCTGAATACGCCGAATTGACGAATTGCATAAATGCATCACTCGTGTTCGTTAAAAGAAATTTTTAATTTTACAATTTTTGCGACGCATGACAGTGCGATAATCATTTGAGGAAAGGTGAAAGCGAGATGCAACCTAATACAAGAATAATAATAATAATAATAAGAATATCGTTTCTCTTGCAAACGTGAGAGATCTTGATATCTTTCTCTATAAAATAACCGTCAGAACGTATATACGAAACAGGCAAACGTTTGCCTTATATAATTCTGGAAAGTTCCTACCACATTGAGACGAATAATTCTAACATTTCTCGAAGCGCCGTATTCGATTATTCTTTTTTCTCTTCACAGAGAACGTGAGCATCCTCGGTTCGGACGACATGACCACATGCATAATCGTTGTCGTCAGGCATTCCGGTGAGTATATTTGAAAGTACAATCGTGCTCATTATAAAATAGCTGCCGGTTGCATATAAATGACCGCTTGCGGCACGACAATGAAAAGAAAAAGAGGTCGGAATAACGCAATGACGAAGCGCGTCTGTTCGATTGGTATCGCGTAGTTGGTTAATATTTAAAACGAAATTCACAGAGTATATCGCAGTACCGCGTCACCAATTTTTTTAACACGTATGTCAGATTTTTAAACGAAATTAAAATTGGTTTCTGATATGATAGAGAGTAAAAAGCTTTTTCGCGTTAAGATTTTTATCCCGTAAGGAAACTGAATTTCCAAGTTTTTAAGAAGTTATTAGAATTATTTGATTAAGTATCAGGAGTCTAATTGACGCGGAAATCTTCAATTTCAATCAACTGTAATTCTGAAATTTTACCTTGATATTTTAGTTAAGGAAAAATTTAAATTAAGTTGAAAAACTAAAATTTCAAAATATCAACGAAGATTATGTGCATCTCGTTGGAGAGTCATTTCACGAGAAAATGACAAAAGATTTTAATACGGAATTTTTCAAGTGTGAAAGTGTGAATTTTGAAAGAAGAAGGGAAGTAAAGAATTGAGGGAGAAAAAAAGATGGGAAATCTAATCACAATCTGCCTGTCTCGATCTGTAAATCAGTCGCGGAGCTAACGAGCAAAAACTTGTGAAATATCGCTAAACGAGAACTGTGACGTCCGTGATCATCTTCAGGCTTTCCGTTACATCGCTTTTTTATTTCCTTTGTTCAGGCACACAATAGATTTACTTCTCCGCGATCATTGACTCCTCCATGATATAACGACTAAGTATCGCGTAAAATACGAAACGTTACTTCTTTCGAAAAGACGTTTAATAGAACCAGTTCCGTCATTCGAGCTTGAAGGAAAACGTGCTGACATTACGATTCACGTTTCATTTTACAAAGTCATTTAAATACCCTGCCACGATAGCAAGCTTAAAGGGCTTCAGAGAAATAATTGCGATTTATGATTTGCGACGAGCTACTTGCGCAATTTTCCATGACGTCGTTTCTTAATATTAGCAAAAAAAAAAACAAGTAAAAAGTCGCTATAATCTCGCGTGCTCTCGCGTTATACGATAATTTTTCGATAAGCGTATTTCGTCAATCCCACACTTATAATTGATACAAATCATACAATTTCTTTTTAATATTTTAAATTTTTCCGAACGATAACATCTCGTATTGTACGAAAAAGCCTATTGTATTGTACTATATTTCTCAACGAGGCTATCGGATATGAGTTCCCTTTAGCTTTCTCCTGCTGAGACGACAGTGCATCGCGACACTAGCTGGGTGGCTCCGATCGTCTTAAGGTTGCGCGTGAATAATGGCCGAGGTAGAAAGCGACTGCGAAAGTACGTAATTAAGTAACAGTTCGCGACATAAAAGTTCTTTTATCGCGAGTTTGTTCTCCCGTCAGCTCTTCATCGCTTTGCTCTCGTGCAAGAATTGGACAAACGCTCAGAATTAATTATTATTAAAATTATTTATTATCGCTTTCGCAATCAACGTGCGAGGCATTTTTATTACGCTCGATCAGATATTTTAAATGTCTCTTTTAACATCGCAAGAAAATTTACAAGTTTCTAATCGTTACTACGTCTTGTTTCCTAGAAACGTCCCCAGGAAAGTCCTCGGGATGTCCTCAGGACGTCCCCAGGAATTTCCTCAGGATGTTTTTCTTTCTATATCTTAGATACAGGTGCAGATACATAAAATGCATTTCTTTACATGTATCTAGATACTACCCACCGCTGATCATTATATGTAACCGCTTGTAATAAAGAACCGCGTATTCAGTTTTAGTATCACGAGGACCTCGAATATCGTATCTTTGAATATTGGATTTTAGGCTCGGGCGCCGCCGCTCTGGCGCATCTTGACGGCTCCGGAACGGAAGATGCCGCGGCGGCAATGATCCAGAGGGTAACGGAACTCGCCCTCGGATATCCCGAAGGTCGCCTAGAACTGCAGTTGGTCGGCGGCTATTCCGATCCGAGAAACTACTCCGAGGAATTATTCTACAATATACTTTGTACGTGGAAATGTATCTTTGATGCAATATCTATAGCTCAGAAAGTCTTTCGAGAATTTTACTGAATACGTAGAAACTAGAAGATATAATTATATTCTCTATCCTCTGTTCCTGTCCTTGTTCGTAAACGTAGTGAGTTAAATCATTTGTCCATTTTGTTCGAAATAAATTAAAAAAATAAATTAAACGAACTGAATTTTAAATTACGACGTCAGGTTTCTTGGAGAAAAAAAAAAAACAATTAAGGTCGAGAACGAAATTAAACTTTGCTAGAGTAACGACATTGAATTACATAGAAAAACTGGAGTTTTTCGAGCAATTGTTAAGTTGGATAATATATAAAAATTGCCACCTTCGGCCTCGTCTTAGGATATTAATCGTATCGATCTTCTAGCCGCGTTTCACAAACAACCGGTGGAGATCGATCTAACGCTGTGCTGCGTTGGCGAGCTGAATACCACCGTGAGAGGTGGAATTCATTGGCCGCTGATCTACGGTATCGGCCTGAACGTGAAGACGGGCGAAATCTTTCCCGCAACTTTCCCCGACAAAGGCCCAGATCAGGCATTGAGGTGCGCCAGACAATTGACCGGGGGTCAACAGGTGCGTGTACGCAACGTTTGCATTAGCGACATTATTGTAGCTGGATAAGAGACTAATGGCTTACACGTAAAACAAAAAAAAAGTTATAGCTTTCAATTACACAATATGTAAATGGATAAATTAAGTACTAATAATATTAAATATATAAAATTTTATAATTGCACTTAATCGATTAATAATATTATTATTTGATTAAGCGCGATATCAAATTTAATGCGGTACATTCCGTTGTACGTGTATATTCTGTTTATATGCACAGGTTTTGGACATATACGATTGCGCTCTGGGATTACTTAGAATCGGCCCGTTTAACTACGACCCCCTGCGTGGCGTGGATCTCTGGCTGGCGCAAACCGATCAGTTCATCCTGCAGCACCTGTCTACGTCACCGGAAGTGGAGCAACCACACTTCGTATCGCAGGTAACACCATTTGAAACACTATGCGACATCGTTATCGTGAGCTCCTCGAGGGGATCACGAAAGCGGGGACGCAGAAAGCATTAGACAAATCTAATCGCGCCGCGTTTCCCACGCGCCGTTAAGCAGAGACAAATTCCTGTTTCAGGTACGGGCGACGCTCAAGTATATCCAAGACAATCAATTTCCGGCCGTCACCGTTTTCCGAGACAACAGACCTCACTATTACCGTCGGGACGAAACCACCGGTGTCTGGCAGCCGATGCGATACTGAAGATTCAACAAGCCACGGATTCGTTTTAGGGCTTGCGTGGTGATTGTTCGACGAAATTTTCGAGCGACACGAAGTATAATATTAAATTCGCGGATCGATGAAGCGTACGGAGCAGGACGATCAAACTGTAGGAATTTAAATCAATTAGTCGAATTTGGTACTGCGCCTTCTGGAGATCGCGGTGTCTTCGCCAAAGTTGTTTAAGCCCTAATGAGCCCGTTTGAAAAAAGATTGACTCGCATTTACGATTGGCGAGTAAATTGCGGAAGTCGGCGTGCAATAATTGCAGCCTTCGTCAGCTAGCAATTATCTGTGATCGACGAGAAAAGGACGTCCGATCAGGAAGAAGCCGTGGGATCGAGTATCGATCGAAATGGTCGTAATCAGCGCGTTGGTCGATGCCTTAAGGCCTGCTCACACCGGAAGACGTCTTGCGAGCTGTTTGAAGCCAAGAACGCGGAGCATTTGGATTATGCATTACCAAATGCGATTTGTAATATTTACGAATAAAATTGTCAAACAGTATAGGTTCATTCTATTATCACAAACTAAACTATGAGAAAAATAAAATAAAATAAAAATGATTTTTTGACAATTTTCCGAAAATTTTAATATACATTGTTCCGCATTGAATAGGAGATAATGCATATTTTACTTACGTTTTACATACGTTTTATATCTATTTGATACGTTTTTTTAAAATGACGTAATTAGATAAGAAGATAAAAAAATTTTCCCGTCGTGCAGTTATCGCAAAAAATTTTAGATGATTTTATCGAAATTGTTTTAGATGAACTTTTAAAAAGCAAAAGACAACTTCAATTCTTCAATTAAAAAAAAAAGAGAAAGTAAAGACGATTAATAATAAAGCGAAGCTTATTAATACATAAATGATTTGTCTTTTCTCAAATTAAATTTTACAAATGACGGCCTATATTGATTTTTAGTTTGAGATTTTTATAATGCCTCGGGAGTTTCATCGGAAATTCTAGAACACTTGCCGTAGCACAAGCGACCGAAGCAATAATCGAAATTCGATTTTTCGCTTGTTAGACAACTTTTTTCTGACTTAAGAATATATATGACTTTTGAAAAATTTTACAAAGAAACAGAAAAAAATTTTATAAAATACATTACATGAGCATCTTTCTCTTTCCTTATTGCACACATTGTACATACATATACTTTTTATATCTTAAAAGTAGTAAAAAGTAATACGTATGCATTAATGTGCGGCGCACGACAACTTCAGTTGTGAATAGGCCTACACGTGCTGAATATATTGGCATTGTTGAATTTTATCTTTTTGTTAGATGCTTATATTACGTGGACAACGGTCGAATTTTGGTCGTTACTATAAAATGTTATTAGTCGTACGCAATCGTTACGATCGTCGTTGAACGTTCTCTCCGTATTAACTTTTTTGTTGCCAGAACGAGAAAATAACGGCACTCTCATCGCGCATTTAGCAATGTAACTTTTTTACTTTCCTTTACATCACGTGCAATCACGTCGAGTCAAATAACTAACTCGGTAGTAAAATAAAATCTCATTTGGTGCTAAGCGCGCGACTGAAAGTACGATTCTATGCATATGCGCGAGGATGCTTGTTCTTTTTTCTCTTCCTGTTTTGTTTTTTCAGCCGAATTGCGAAAGTTCGAGCAACGAATAATTCCGTATTTGCCATAATAAAAGGAAGAAAGTTAGACGAAAGGTAGAGAAGCGATGTAGAAGAGATGATGTATATAATATTTTCAGGGTTGTGCCCGAGTCTTTCGGGTGAGGGAAAGTTCCTTTGCCTCGACGCAGTTAGTTCCGCGAGGGAACGCGAATCCCTCCAAAAATTCATACGCAGATTAATGA
Source organism: Solenopsis invicta (assembly GCF_016802725.1). Taxonomy (NCBI): domain Eukaryota; kingdom Metazoa; phylum Arthropoda; class Insecta; order Hymenoptera; family Formicidae; genus Solenopsis; species Solenopsis invicta. The sequence goes on from NC_052667.1 coordinate 26,779,046, forward strand.
TCGTGTACAAGCCGTTGATGTCTCGCGGGAATTTTACTAAAATTTTACTAAAATATTTTATGCATTACATGTCGAAAGACATCTGTTTTAACTCTTTCTCTCGCAAGATATTTACGTGATTGCATTGAATCGTTAACGTAGGATAGATGCCTAAGGTAAATTGTTTCCTGTTGCGTGATCGAACGACTTAACCGCGCGAGACGGATGCGTACGAAATTGTCGAGATTAATACACAAATGCATAATATAATGGGGCAATTCCATCACTCTGAAGATCGTGTGAACGTCCGATATAGATTTTCCTATTTGTTGTTAGAAAGCACGGGCGTGCGATTGCGATCGAAGAATCAAAATGATGAGGCCTTCCCTTACCTGTGGATTCATCGATTAAGCCGAAAGAAAATCACCCTCCGGATAGCATTCGAGAGCACAGCTCTACGAAAAAAAAAATTTTATATCTCGACATTTGAATATAATGTTCATGAAAGAATTCAGAAACTCAATTATTCAATATTATTATTGAGTATTCTCTCCAATGGGGTGAATATACTATGAAGAAATTTATTTCTTAAATAACGTAAAAAATTTCTTTCAAAGCTATGGTCTCGAAGCTTTGGTGTAGTGTGTAAAGGAAGGGTGCACAATTTTCCATTGTTCTAGTGATACATAAGCTAATTGAGGTTGATATTAATAATAACGATGACGACGATTATCATGATGCTATTGATAATAATATTTCCTAGAAATCGAAGAGATATATTTTTACTATATTATGTAAAGAAAAAAAGAAGAGCGAATGCACTCGCGATGACGAAGCTCTCAGGATCGAACTTGCGACCTGCTTTCCCTTCCCATTCGATCTACGCGAGTAGAAAAAGTATGGCGGGTGGTTTGCCACTTATTTTGTTGCTTCTGCCAAGAAAATATACGGCTTTTCTTGCTTGCGTCATGAAAACTTCTCGGTGCAGCAATACAAGTTACATATATATTTCTCTTTTTTTTTAAGTTCACCGTATCGTTTTTTCCTCTTTTTTTGCCCGTACCTCTTCCTTTCCTCTCATGGTAGCCTTTCCGTTCGATCTCTATCGCATTCTTTCTCGCGTTACGCAGACGCAATCTTACTACATAATATTATTTGGTGATATATTTATACAATAAACGATGATAGACTATAAAACAACATTTGTACGTTATTTCACAACACCGTAAAAGATCGGACGCTCGAGATGACAGCCGATCTTGATCCATCGATGACCGTTATACCTATCTGTCAATGATAAATAACTCTTTGCAGCCGATCTAATCGCGAGGTGTTTGCGTATAGCGCGCGACTCTGTGGAATCAACTGAGAAACCTCTGAACAGAGACTGGTAACAACATCGTTAACAAAGTTGCGGCCTGCTACACAGCATATAGCAGTAAACTATTACGTAAGTAAACCGCTGCACCACGAGGAGAAAGGAGCGTTCACGCATTATTGCAGCGTCATACACATGATTATTAAATATGAAACGCGATTATTAGATATTGATTAATCGATTTTGCCGGAGAAAACTGTGACTGAAATATCATTCGAGAAAACGGAAATTATGATAAAATAGTAAATACTTTAATTATATAATTATTAAGTTATAAAGTATTTTATATTTATAATTAAAATATTTTATAATTATTAATAATTATAAGGTATAATGCTTAATTTTATCATTATTAAAATATAGTGCAATATTTTCTTTGTGATTGATGTTGCTAAATTATAATAAGGAAAATAGTAGAAATATGCAAGAAGTCATTAAACAAGATATAAAAGGCTTTAGATGTATTAACTGTTAATATGTCGAAGTGGAAAAAACCCGTTTTTGAGATTTTCAGATTTTAGTTGTAACATTTAATCGGAAATCTTTTAAAAATTTAACAAATACGCTCTCTAAAATTTTTGGAGTGGAATTTCATCTAAAAGAGTGGAATTCCACTCTAAAAGTGTGAAAATCCTGTTCTCTCTCTTTATCAAGACTGGCAGGATTTTCACACTTTTAGAGTGGGATTCCACTTCAAAGAATTTAGAGAGCGAGAGAAATTTTCTGTACATTTACATAACTTTCAGAGCATTGCACATTGCATAATTTTGCTAATGGCTTACCTGTGTATGTGGGTGTGCTGTCTATATCCTGCTGGTTGTATGAGAAGTTGCTCGATTGTCAGTGGGAGGAAACTTCCGCTTTGGGAAAGTTCGCTTTGAACGACTTATAAGTTTTCGACATGCCTCGCTTCCTGCATAGAATCCGAAATCTGCAACAAGAAGATAATTGCATTGAAAGGTGATCATCCGGAAATAACGTTCGTGTCTGGAATTCTAAAGAATAATTCCGAGGCTTTTGCAACATGCGTCGTTTACGAAGTAGGTAGCAAGTAAAGTCTTTATTATTTACGGATTATTTGCTTCGTACGCAACGATAAATTCTATTGATTCCGCAAGTCTGGATCGATCGATCGAAATAAAGATCGATATGAGAGTGATTAAAAAACTTTACAAGCCAAGCTGAGTGGAATTGCTGATTTATAATCACATTATCTAATACATGATAAAACATAAACGTTTCGACTTTTCACGAAGTTATCATCGGTGTAACATTTATCACAATAGTTATTATGAAATGAAAAGCAATTTCGTGGTCGCCCTGTACTCATCCATCATGGTCTCGTTACCATGAGTTTTCGCATGTACAATTCTCCAAAATCGCGATACAGGTGCGTCAATATTCATACATCAAGGCTATTGTAATAAATCCACGTATAATAATGTAATACTATTTCACCAGTAATCATTCGTCAGAGAACAAAAAAATAAAAAATAAAGAACTTTTTAATAAAATATATAAAAGATAAAATTCAAATTCAAAATTAAAATAAAATTTGTTCACAAATTCTACATAGTCAATATAAGCATTCTATCGTATTTTTTCAATATTATCAAAGCGCAGTTGTAATTAACGCATTTTTTGTACATTTTGTATTTTTAAATTTAATTTAATTCCTTAAGTTTAAATAACAGAAATTCAGCGTTACGTTCAACCGCCCTAATAACATATCAAAGCAAGACTTAATACCGCGATTCATTCAGCGAGACTGAGAAAAATCAAGAGAAATTTGTAGATTTATGACAAGAAATCGGCGCGTATATCTTACTAAAGTATATTCCGCACCTTCCAAAGTCGAGGAGGCAGGAAAAATGAAAAGAAGCGCAGAAGAAAGTGAAAAGAGAACAGACTCGTGGAAAGCCTGCGGGCGGCGAGTAGTAACGAACGACGCGCGCAGACTCCTCGCAAGTGACTCGACCAGACTCGCAGTAGTTGGCGTCAAGCACTTGGTCCGACACGGTCAGTGCCGCTTCGTCGTCGGCTCGACGACGGCCCATTCCGCGTTTCCCCTTGTCGCGGTCGCTTCACGTTTTCGGCAATCGCATTTGAAGGAAGTTGCGAATGAACGAGTTCTCTTCATGGTGAGTTTTTATTATATTCTTTCGTACGTAAAATTTACTCGAAAACGACAAATTATAACTTTTAAACTATTTAATTTTAAGAATGGCTCGTCAGTTATTTTAATTGGATCAAAGCTTGCGTTTTGTTCTGAGAAAGTTACGTTGAAATTAATCGTTTTATTTCTTTTCTTGAAATTTTGAAGTATAATAAATCGGCGAAATGCATTAGCGAATTTGTGCTCTGTCCTTTTCGAAACAATATGCAATGAAATCTGAATAATAATAGTAATTGTTAAATAATGGAGTTGTGTTGAAAGACGGAATCAGAAAAATGATTTCTCTGACAAAATTAAAAAATAATCGAATTGGAATTAAAAATACTAATTCTTCTATATACTGTAATGTAATTTGTAAATTTGAAATAAAAATATTGTGAATGATAAATAATCAAAAATCTTAACACGAGCAATTTGAATCAATTACTCTTTCATGCCATAAATCCAGATTTCATTGTAAAAATATAGAAAAGTTTTCTCAAACTTATTGAAAAAGATTCACAAAAGCAAAACTGGCTACATATTTTAATGTACACTGCACAATTTCTCTGTCTATCTTACATTGAAATTTTACACGATATAAACGAAATCCTTATATAACATTTAAAGTATCAACATTTAAAGAACGTTTAAAAAATGGCTGTACCAGTCGAAAGCAGATGTTATGCTCAATAACAATTTTCTAGGTGAATTTACAAACATTTGCAAGATTCTTCAAACTGCGCGCTGCATGCTTGTCGGACTTAAAACACAGCTTTCAAGAACCCAGAAATGGGTTAAATATTACCCCGACCGAGGTAATATTTTTCGCAGTAAATGCTTTACAGTTTTTTGGAATAGGAGAGAGAGGATTGTAGAGATGCTCGTAAACATTAAAATTTTATGTTTATGAGCTCAAAACAGAAAATAAGTTTTATGTGAAATTTACTAATATATTTTAGTTTACATTGTATTATTTTGCTCTAATAATATTAATAATACGATCATTGTAAAAGTGACCGTAAAATTGAAAAGTACACCTGTGCGTCGAATTATACGCGCGTAGTTTTAAATTTTCCTTCTGTGTTCGTTGAACGACGAACACGTAATATCGTTACGGAATATACGAGTCTGCACAGTTCGCAATAGTAATACTGTTGTTTGAAAGCAACCGCAAGGTAAAATATGATGCATAATTAATGTTTTATATTAATAAAATTAAATTCAGAACCGGAATTTCTTTTGGTAATAAATAAAATTGAAAAATTGAGACAAAAATAAAAGCAAAATATTAAATAATTTAATTAAATTATTTAATAATTGATTAATATTTTGCTTCTCATCAAATTAAAGAATACTTTAGAAAAACGATATCTAAATGAGGAGCTTGCTAGAAAAGTTAACAACTATATTTATCTCTTTATTGATTAATCGCATACATAATAAAATATTCTAAAAGATTCTTGTTGTGACGCGTTTCGTATTTATGAGTATTTAAAATTTGTTAATGCTTATTAAATAAATAATATCAATAAGAAAGAGAACTAACAAAATTTTTGGTGTCAAAACCTTTGCATTCGAAAATAGCACTAACGATTTCCTGAGGAAGTCCTTCAACATGCCCTTCTCACTCGAGGATAGTATTAATTTCAGAATACGCTAATAATCGATATCTCTAATCGTTCCGTGAGGCAAGGAGAAAGTGAGTTTGTCTGTCGTTAGTGAATCGTAATATTGTTTATCTGTGCTAGTCTTGGTTAATCGCAAATGTTCGTGTCGCAAGATCGTAATCTACCGACCCGATTCTTGGAAACGCGAACAGGAAGTTCATCCTGATTTAACTTCCGCTTTCGACCGGTATATTCTCAGAAGAAAAGTGAAGGTTGATGAACGAAGAGCGATTTATAATGTTAGTGTTGGGCCGTGAAAAACGTGCAATTTTAAATTAAGCGAAATTATAAAGCATGTTCGATCACTGCGGTAACTATGTTATCTTGATGTGCTTCTTGTTAAAAAATAGAGGAAGAATATCCATACATTTGCGTTATTTAAAACAACTCTGAATTGCAAATGAAGAAAGTTTGTTACAAATTAAATTTCTAGTATACTTGCTATATTATAAGAAATTGAATTGTAATATCAAAAGATTTTAAGATAACAAAAGAAATTGAAAGATTTCATATAACAAATAATTGTATAAATGCACACTCGCATCGTATAAGATCCAAGAGAAAAATAGTTTTATGTAAAATTATTTAAAAAAAAAGATATTACTCTTTTATGCATAATTTTTCAATTTATTACATTAGAATAAATTTTCATCTGATCTCGCAGTATGAACATATGGGAATTAATGCGGCGGGTTTGTGTAACAAGACAATAATATTTTTAATATACTGCATGAAGTGCAATCTTGTGCTAATGCAATCTCCACACTAATGCAATCTCCGCGATTTGACGGGCGTGCGAATGAAATTATGTGTGTGGCGAAATCTGTGTAGAGGAAGCGCATTGTGTGGATCCTGTACATCCAAATCTAAATCGTGATGGTCGATAACGGTACCTCGTGATTTAATAGACTTTTCCTAAAATATTTCTCTTCCCTCTTAAATTTGCACGTGTAAGTTTCTGTATCGCATAATTTCAAACTCAAATAATAATGTAAGCTTATCCTGAAATCGTAAACGGGAGTATTATTACCGGAAAATGTGAAAATATTCAATCTAACGCTCTTATTAACTTTTCGGTCAATATTTATTAATGCGTCTTACAAATATTAACCTTTAAACATATATTGAAAATTCCCCTAGATTTTCGATCGCTTACTGTGTGAAGACGGATTGAGAAAAAAGAATCGGGCTGGGTGGAAAAAAAGTTTGAAGTCTCTTCTATCGACTGCTACAATTGACCAACTTTATTGCTTAACTAAAATAAAATGGCACGAAAGTAAAGTTTTTTCGAGAAGGTCTCCCAGACCCACTTATGTGTTTAAGGGTTCTTAAAGAAATCTTATAAGAAAAAAAAGTTAATTCCTTAAAATATTTCACATTTTGGAAAAGTACATTTTACAAATATATTTTCAATATATTTTTCACAATTTTTCTTGGTACCCTGATACTCGCGATACAGTTACGCATGATACGCTCACGTAAAACGTAATAATTATTTTCCGAGAATTTTGCATTAATATTTCGAGGTGAACAACGAGTCGGACGTTTTTTGCGATGCACTTTATAAATTTCATCCGGTCAAATCAGTCGCGATAATATTTTTTAGTCGCGATAAAATTTCGCCAATCGCAAAGTGCACGCGTCCAATTTTTATTCTGACCTTTATTTCAACCGCGGAGGCGGCGGCATTCTATTAAACGTCTCTTGACCCTATCTTTTTATCTGCCAGTTTATCGACGCGTCGTATAGCACGATGATCGCCCATTCTCTCGCGAAGAGCGCGATATTATTATTTTTTTTTTATCCCGGTCATCGACATTGTTGTGTATCGCGGAGGGGACAATTATTGCCGTCGACGGTTCGATCGTCGTATAGAAGAGACGTAATTCAGCCGTCACAAAGTGGAACGAGCGCGTCGATCCGAGATCGATAAACGGCGACGGCGCGTTTTCCCCGTGGTAGCCTAGTATAGAAAAGAGCTCGGTCAAGAATGACGTATTTAATCGGATTAAGGTGAACCTCGCGACCGCCGTCTACTTTCTTCTCTGCGAGGCAGGAAGCGAGTAATCGACTTCCAAGAGCGATCTCACCCCTCAGGTTTATTGCGGCGCATCTTGAAGTATAGAAGAACGTCCCGTTGCGCTCCTCTATACTTCACCTTTTCTCAAGGGAACAGCCAATAGCCAATAGCGTATCAGCTGTCGCCACTCCTTGGCGAGTTATTAGCGGTCTATATACCGATAGTAATATCAATCAGAAACAATAAAGAGATACGCCACGATTAATTACGTTACCCTCACTCGATCAATAAAGGTCCAAATATTTCTATTTTGAAGATGTGAGGGTATAACGCGTTCAGGGAAATAAAAAGAACAAGAAACAAAGGAAAAAAAAACAAACAAAGAAAATCCTCACAATTAAAATTGTTACATTACAGTACATTATCTTCATTGATATCAACTGCTCTCTAAGAGTTTAATCTTATTAGCAGATGCTTCAAATACTTTGGGTTCAATTTTTCTCTGTTAAAATGTCAAAATACTAATGATCTTTGCGAGTTATGAACGATAAAGAAAGTAAGGCAACCTCGAATTAAACTTTTGTCAAGTAATTAACTGACAAAAGACCTTATCATTCATTTAATGCTGAATGAGCACAGTTCTAATTAAAGGTTTAATCGCTGTTCAACCTTGGAAATTAAAAAGTTGCAATAACTGATAGCTCACCGTAAAATTTTCGGTAAAAGTTTACGATTCGTATTAACGTTAAAAATGTTTGGATCAATATAAATTATATATAAATTTATACGTGTGTATTCACAAATGTAATTTTATTCAATAATTTCATTTAATTAATTTTTAATACAAATTAATTTTATATAAAATCTTAATAAAGAGACTTTTTAAAATAATATCTTTGAACCAATTTCATCATGTGTAAAATAATTAATATATATATATATATATATATATATATATATATATAATATATATATATATAAATATAATAATATCATGAATATGAAAGATTCCTCTTTTAATGAGGAAAGCAAGCGAATTCTATTAAAGATTGGTATCCATTATAATAAAAGGTTATATACCTTTAACCGTTTCACGGTTTACTGTGCAAATAGGATAGTTGCAATAATAGTCCTCCTTTATAACAGTAGAGAAAGTTATAGACATTCTGACCTACAGATGTATAGACAGTTGACTTTGTGGAATTATCTGAATTCTGTAAGGAGGGTTTTGTGCCTCGAAATGAAAGGGAGTCTGCCGCGCAGCTGTTACCTCTGTAAGACTTCTTATAGATATATATCTCTACAATTAAAGAGAAATTCTCTTAATACGATCAATACACTACCATGCATTTTTACAATTATCCGCTATGACCCACATCTCATTTTAAATAATTTTATTTCACTCTTTCAATCATTATAATTATGTTAAAAAAATTAATTAGGAAAAAAAACACGTACGGCGTACGCGCAATTTCGACGAACTTTCCGTAAAAATAATTTTCCGGAATTTTTCGAAATTATTGCACAATGTGATAATACTTCTGTGTGATTGTCGCAAGAACTTAAGGTATTTAAATATTATTACAACTTTAATTGCTAATTCTCTAAAGAATTCTTGCCAAGGGATTAAAAATCACGCGTAATTATTCATGAAATAACGCAAGCACACATTTCTTCATATTTATTTTTTTTCCTATTCGTTTGAACATAGCCAGCAATTCTTAGAACAGAGATTTTCCGCGATTCGCAGCAAAAGTTTTGAAACTCAATGCGGTTTTGGAGACCATATTTCTCCTTTGTGATGACGGATCAAATTACACGCGTGCATGCGTCGTAAAATAAATTAACTTGATAATCCAATTCTACTAATTACTATTTATAATTTGGCGAAATAAGTAACGCAATTATGTGAATAAATACCAGCATATAAATTTAATAATTTAAGTGTAACGTGATAAAAAAAATCTCATCATCTAGGTACAACGCAGAAAAAAAGAAGAGAAAAAGTATTAGAAAATCAAATATATCTTATACATACTTTAAAGAAAAAACATTGTGCAATAAAATATATATGATATTTTAAAAATAATAATAACAGAAAAATCATGATTTTGTTATATGTTCATGTAGAAATAAGCAAATTAATTACATGCAAATTCTTTTACATGTGTGAGTATACATGAATTCGTCGTACAATTGTATTTAATATTCATTCAAATAATATGAATAATTAAAAATTAGTCTTTTTACTATAAATTATGTGCGATCAATAAATACATGAAGTAAATAAAGTTTCTTTATCAATCAATCAATGTTACATTAAAAATTAATTATATAAAAATATTATTAATATTTTATACTTTTATTTTATAATTTAATGTTTATAAGCTAAGATACAAGATGATGTAAATCTAAAAATGTTACCATGAAGCGACATTCTGTCAGCATTTTAAAGTTTTAAATTGAGTTTTAATAAAAAGTCTTCTTATTGTAAAAGTCTTCTTATTGTAACTTTTGCCCCTCTGTCGATCGAAGTTTCGTTATGGGAATCATTCGTTATGGGAAATTTTCCTTCTCGCTGAAAGATAACGGACTTCTTTTCTCTTTAAAATAAGGGGAAAAAGTTCGGCGAATATTTTGCTCTTAATACATATAAATCGCATTCTCTGGGAATAATTATCAGAATAAAAGCATTAAGGTTAAATATTAAACGAGGGCATCCGAAATAAGTATAATAACACAAAAAATCACTATTCGTAAAATAGTAAATTTTGATTTTGATAAGCATATAAAAAAAAAGACAATCACGCGGTATTTTTTATTTTGCAATTTATATGCAGCGCGATAATCTTTATATATCACAATCAAAAAATGGCGCACATTTTATGATATTTCCGAGAAAGATGTTTCATACGCAAAAAAATATAAGGAGCTTCAAAAATGCGATAAATCATTCATCTATTCATACTTGTAGCCACGCAAGAACTATTGAACGACTTATGTGACACTGTATCTACTATATTTAGATCACTCTTTCATTGTGTTTTTGCATCCTTTGGATACTGAGTCACAAGCTTTAATTCATTTTGTGCAATAGATACAGTTAGCTTTTCTATCATTGAGTTTTCCCTTCCTCAAGACCATTATCTTGCCAAAGTTGTACTCATTGAGGGATTATCGTCGATAGTTTTATGTTCCAAAACATGTGCATCAAACTCCGTCGATCAGCAAATTAGTCGCCGAAAGCGAACTAATGAAATATTTAATATTACGTATAAAATATATATAAATGTAAAATATTTTTTCGACGTAACATGAATAAATTGTAACAGAATGTGGTTGACGCCATTTGTCCAAACATCGTCGTAAAAACAGTATGGCGAGATGACCGCATGTGTACATTTTTACATATTCTTACTTGAAAAAAAAAAAATACGTATAAAACAGATGTGTCCAAGCTTCGTATACACAGCTCTTTCGGGATATCTCTTTTATAATATTTATCTATTTATATGCTTGATACATATTTTTTTTAGAAACTATAACGATTTTGGAATATTATTGCATATTTTCGAATGTATGACTACAATAAGTTTTGAATTTTGTAGTAAAAATGATTTGTTACAGATCTGTCAGAGAGCAAAGAAATTATTTTTAAATAAAACTATAAATGTAGTTCGATACATTTTTTTCAAAAATCCAATATCGTTTCTTTAGGTACCTATGCTTTAGTACAATGTGCAGCGTAGTGTTTAAAAAAAAGGAGGCTAGCAAAAAGAATTCAACGAGTTGTCTGCAGAACTGTCACCGTCCATTACGAGGAAACGGACTTCTTTCCTTTCGCGACAAACGAGCGTCGTGACGAACGAACAGCCAATTTTACAAAACGAATAATCATTTTGAAAGGTCAAGGCCCTCAAGTCCTCTACTTTAATCCACATACATTTTATCAATCTTTCTATTGCAAATAAAAATTTTCCTAAAAAATTTAAATAATTTCTTTCGTTATAAATATACGTATAATACAATACACAAACGTCGTAAATCGCGAGATGTTTTTTCTTTATTAAGCGAAATAATTTAAAAAGTTTAAATACTAAAAAATTTGCACATATCTTTTATTTATAGTAGATAAAATTCGTTTCTAATCTTTGAAATTTTATCGGTATTTTTTTAACCCGAAATTCTATAAAAATCAGATATCGTATGAAGCTAAAATAATGAATGTGTTAGAGTCAAATAAAAATTTCAATTGCAGACAAAAACTCGAGTACCAACCATCTCTATTTTCCAATTCAAATTTATCAATTAACAAAGACGGTTCTAAATAGAACACTTATATTTATTTTGTATGCGATTTTAGTATATTACGCGTCATGACTTTATTGCGCATCCAGTGAATTTATTTTAACCATAAAGTTTTCGCACATTTAAACAATTACAATATTTTTCATCCAAAGAAAAAAGAAGATTCGCGATAGAATTTTATTTTCGGGATCTCGATTTGAGTTATATAAGGTATATTTTTCGATTCGCATCGACTATTGGTGATTAATGAAATATTCCAACGTGAGAAATATGTCGTTGGATTTCCATTTATCCGCAAAATTGAACGAATCTTTGCATAAACCGTGCTTTTAATCAATTATCAACAAGCGTCATAAACATATTCGACAATGTTGACATACATACGTATAGGTTTTAGAATTGTCCAAAGAGGTAGACGCCATTCAGCGCATGATACGCAGAGATAATTCTAAAAAATTAGAATGTCATTTAATTTAGGGATTAATTTAACACATTTTAGAGAAAATTGTAGAAAATGTAGCAAGGAAGAGCATATGCACGTGTCGCAATTTCCGCTTGTGACGTCATCTTACACTACCTCTATTAAAAAACTTTCTCTTTACGACGCCGTTTTTTGCAAGAGAGAATATTTCATCTCTCATAATAATAAAAAGCAGAGATATATGTATAATCACAAATTTGCGTAAACGTAAGCAAGAGAAAGAACGTGAAAAGTACTGGAAGATTCAATTTTATTTATTCACATCATTGCCGTGTTACTTATTAACAATTTAATATAAGCATGTTTTCACAATATTGCGCGATTAAAAGTAATGCAATTAATACGCGCAATAACTTGCGCCGCGTAGTTATATATAAATTACTAATTAAAGTTACATGTGCCACTAGAAATGCGAATGTAAGAGGTGAAAAAGCGTCGTTACGTGGTTTTTATTCGCAGCGAATATGATTACGCGGGGTAACCACTCAAATATAATCCAAATATAAAAATGTTCAAATTATTCGAGCGAATTATTCGAATGTTGAGGCATATTGAAATTCCAGCAATTCTCTGAGGACACACACACGTACGCACACAAGCGGTCGCAGTCATGTACGCAGAATTTTTCAGACTGACAGCGACTAATCGAGAATCGCGCGAAAGTTCTCATAAAAGAGAGCATGCCGCAAAATAAATTCCTTTATCCATGATTCATCGACCTCAACCGCGCTTTACTTATACCATTGATCTCATCAGAATCTCTGAAGAAGTAGTAAAGTGACATCGAGATGTTTCAGACATTTATCGACTCGCTAAATGTGTCTGTTATCAAAGAAAATTTATGTAATATAATTACAGTGTTCATTTAATTAGATACGAAAGTTTTGAAATATGTAATAAACTATTATTGTAACGTTTAATTAATGTCAAACAGTTAAAAGTTTAAAATTTATATATAACGAAGAATGCGTGTGTATGCGCATAATAAAAGTAATAATTTATTCTATGTTAAATTGTTTTTCTTTTATAGATAATAACGAAGCGACGCTTTCAGTCTTTGTGAAAAAAGTAACGCTTGCAACATTTATCTAGGGATCCATTTATTTCCACCCAATTTATATCTTTATTTAAAGAATTTATTGCATGTTATGTCGTGAAGTACAGACATCTGCTAGTCCTTTCATATCATTCTGACGAGCGAGGTGTTGGATCTTTGAAATTGTTTTGAGATAGATCGAGAGCACGTGTGGCGGACTCAGAACGAGAAAATTATTCAACCGGCTGCCCGGAAAGTGACTAAAAGAGAGTGAGAAAAAACGTCGGCTGCCAAAACGCCAGTACCTCTGTAGGGGAGCTACCCTCCTGCGGATAGAAACCCACCGCCGCTGCCGCCACACAATAATGCATGAAAGGGTTTTTTAAAAAAAAATGGAACTTTCACGCTTTTTTAAATTCTATTTTTACAATCAATTCATATTACTTCTTGCCGCAATTTTTTAATTATTTTTTGCAACAAATCAATAAGATGTGGCATTTTAATAAATGGAGGCAGTTATTCGCGGTAAAAATAATAAAAAAATGTTTCCAAAGGATATTTAACTATTCTATGTATACACATATATACAATATCCCGAAAAAAATACTAAATTTTATTTCCTCGAACTGTACACCCTGTTTTTTTCAATTATTACACAAGTATTGTTGTTCAAATTCAGTATTTCTTCTCATCGTTCTTTTTCATCGTTTAATTATTCAACGTAAATACGTGTTCTAAATATACATGTTTCTAAATTAAGGTTTCGTCCGATTAAGCATTGTCCGTCAGCGGCGCGAGAAACACATCTATGAAAAAGTTTTTCTTTTCATCCGCTTCGCTAAGCCAAATGAAAAGGACTTATTGACGCAAGCGTTTCTTCGTGACTTTCGTAAAACGCCATCCACGTTCAACGCTTTTGATTAAGGGCGCGTCGCCATGTGTAGTTTTGCTGCGTTGCCCGTTTTGACTTAATAACGAATTCGCGCGTCAATCGTCCGATATGCATCTTCGTCTGTCGTCTGCAACGAATTCGGTAACGTACAATAGAAAAATACTATTCAATCGATTTTCGATTCCCACTTGAAAGAAACGATCTAGATAAAAATTTAATACATCACGTATGGAGTAATTAAACAAGTATTTCTATGACATTTTTATTATCTTTCTCTCTTTTCTTTTATTACCGTTGCTACCACTTCGATGCAATCCAAAAAGACGAGGAAATTATTTCGTCGCAATAATTAATGCCACAAAACGCGAACTGGTGAAATTCATATCTCTCGATGTTGAAACCCCGTATTTTTTTCATGTTTCGCGCGATACAAAGGTTTGCTTAGACACGTACAAAATATATCTGTATATTAAAGAACTTTTTGTATATCAGTTTTCCAAAATATTGACAATCTTTTTCGACATATTGAATGGCTAGATTTTTATACGTTATTTAGTTTGATATTTATATTTATTTTTCCATATTCGTATCCGACTGCATATGGTACATGCAGCGATTTTAACGCTATACCGTCCGCCTACGGTGCTTATTCTCGTGTCATTACGCGACAGATTTTTATAGATTCAACATTACTGTTTGAACAACGGTCGTATGTGCAAGGTTGTCAGCCATAATTTCGGTATTTTAGTAGCACTGAGCAACAACGGATTGTTGCGATTACAGTTTTTGATCAAATCATAACGAATCATGAAAATATATTGAGATATCGAAGAATATATCGTTATATCGATATCTAATGACCAATTCGTAGATAATTTTTTCAAAAATATTGCTCCACAATCTCATAATAAGGACGTCAACAGAATTCGTTGTTTGTACAAAAGAAAGTGAACGAAGCTCAACATCCCATGGCGAAACGATAACAAAGGATGCGTACGTTGTCCAATAAACCCATAAACTTTGTACCACACCAGCGCTCTTTTGTAAATCCGTCCGCTCTTAATTTTAAAAGACAGCCCGTTCGAGGAAGAAACTCCGCGAAACTGGGAATTCTCGAGAGGAAAAACTCGCGCGCGAACATGAAAAGCTGATTACGTGGTTCCGAGTTTCAAGGAAAACGGTATTCTCCGTTATTTCTTTGATGACTTCTGAGCAAAATGCAGTTTTACAGAAATGTTGAAAAAAAATGTCAGAGACGTATCGTAAAAATTAAGATGCAAGAATGGAGAGTAAACAAATCATTATACTGACGACATTGGAGAAATACATAAATTATCAAGTTTCGTTTCATTTTTACTTTTTATTTTAAAAGAATGACATTTTTCCTCTTTCCTCTAATAACTATAAAATAATAAAATTAATATGATTTTAAAGACCATGCTATGCATTTTTTTAAATAAAAACAAATATATTTTACTGAAAAATAAAAGAAGACAACAAAAAATAAGAACGAGAAAGAAGGAAGAGAGAGCAACATCTGATTGCTTTAAACAGACTATTGCACGCTAAACGCTTATTTTAAATCGATATTTCGTGCAGAAAAAATTTGTGAAATACAGGTGATTAATGACTGTAACCGATCTTCTGGAACCCTCTGATGGCTGCTGAGGTTTTACCCGGATAAAAATGAAAACGTCGATAATACGGCAAAAACATTTCGAGGAAGAAGGAAGCCGGCGGCTAAATCGGAGAACATTTGGCAATATTCGAGCGAATCCCATATTGAAGCGCTATACATTTATGGAATGAAATCGATACACCGTATTGTGGCTCGCAATCATTTTTTTAATCGTTTCGATAGAGTTTCGTTCAGATAAATCGATGGTCAAAGTTAACATTCTGCCAAATCGGATCGAATAATTTCACTCGGGTATAATCTCCCTTTTTTTCTGTATAGATTTATTTTACAAAAACTATATAGTAGAAAATATAAATAATATAAATTATCAATTTAAAATAAATTTTAAAGTATATAACGATGGGAAAAAAAAACTATAAAGGGGAATCTTTATTAAACACGGAAGAGATTATTTGATTCAAATAAATGTTATATGTTATTAGTACTATTCTTTAAATAATTTTTTTACCCCAGACAAATATTATTTGTTCGAAGTAAATATTATATAAAAATATACATAGATCTATTTATAGGAGGGAAAACATTATAAAAATAGCTCGATTACATTCTTTTTTTGTTGGATAAGCAAAGGCAGCATGGAGAAAAGGAGGAATGCATACTGTTCCACTCCACACAAACGCGACGAAAGAAAGGTCCTGCGTGATTTCCTAGAGAAAACAGAGGAAAAGAGCAATCTTAACCAACTATTCTTAGCCGCAACAGCGTACAATATCTACACTTTAAGAAAAGAAGGTGTTCGACTTTTTGCAACAGCCGGTCGCGATAAACCTCGGTGGATTATGGTCGGTCGGACTTGAAAGAAGAAGATTAGAGAAGATCCGGTGTGGCAAATGAAGTTTGCTCGTCGCATCGCAACGATCTTATTAGAGGGTAAACACGTTTAAAGAGAGTACTGCTGTGCAACAATCTCGCGATTACCGAGTACCGTAGAAAATTAACGAATGTCATCGATGTTATTCAAGAAGCTACAAAAATTATTAGACTTAAAAAATCGAATTTTTATCAAAAATTTGTTCAGAAAATCTTTTTTTACTGTTCGATATTTAAGCAAAGTGAAAGAAAAAGCCAAACTATAAATTACTTTTCTTAAACTCTCAAAATCTTTATCTTTCCGATTCAATAACAAAGTAAAGTTTTACTATCTACATTTATTTATTTATTTTGTTATAAAATTTTAATATTAGCTAATTCTCAGTATTTTATATTTTTGACGTGTACATAATTAAATTCTAGAAATATTTATCAAGATTTGCATGAGACGTTGGTTCTTTACGTTCGCTTAAATATTTACAGTATAATGGTCTAGACACTCCGCGAATAAATTTTTTTTAACAGTTTTCGCAGAGGTCTAACTCTGACATATTTTTTTTAGACTAATGAGGTGTCTCAAGAGCTTCCATGATGTAGAAGATATTTTCTTACACGTGCCTTTACGCTCTTTTCACCAAAGATTAGTAACTAAAACACACACGTTTTTATGACGAATAAAAGCTTTAAAATTCTGTACTGAAAACAGAAAAGAAAACAATGGAATATAAAAAAATTTCCATTCTCAGCGCACTTTGACAGACGCATATTCGTACGAGATTTGACGATTTGTTGCTTTACCTTCTCCGCCAAGTATTTTTATTGTTCTTGTAATTATTGCTCGAGTTATTTTCTCACTTTATCTTCAAAATGTATTTTTATAAAATTATCGCGACAATCACTTCATAATACATCTTTTTCCTTTTAAACAAATATGTTCACATTTTTTTCTTACTTCACTTTGAAATTAATTGACCATTAATTTTTTTCATGTCCAGCTTGCTTTTTTATTCTATTGGTACATATTATATATAGAAATTTCTGTCGATAAAACAACCGGCTGTACAGTCTAGTACTGTTTGAAACATCTCTACGTTAACATGAGAATTGTTCGTGAAAAGTAAAGCTCTTAAAAGTCGTTGCGAGAAAGCAAAAGTCTATTCTTTCTATCACATTTGTGTTTATAAATACTTTTCACAAGCGCAATTGAGTTCACTCATAACCCGAAGTAGCCGTAAATAGAATTACTTCAACCAATATTGCCAACTTATTCTTAGCGTATTTTTGCTAACAAACCGTAACTGATTAGAATTAAATTCGCAACCGTAATAAACGGTTTTTCTCGCATCTCCGGCGACCGGAATCTTCTCGCAAAGTCTGAAAACGCATTAGGTAATTGTGAGTCTTAGAGTTTTACGGGATACGTTCGACGCGAGATGCACTTTTATGAGACGTTCCCGAGGCGTTAATATGATAGATCGTATTAAGAAGTCGATCGTTGAAAGTAGGAAACCGCCTCATCCGATTATAACCTGCACATAAAATTTTCAGGAAGTCACGTTTTTAAAGAATTCGCAGAAAAATAACATGTATATGAGAATTGTGAAATAATGCATGATGTATCGGAAAATTTTGTTACTTTTTCTATCACGTAATATTTTTTGTTAATAAAAATAGATAATGATATAAAAATTTCTCTCTCCCTTTTTTTATAAACTTGGCGAAATGAAGAATTGAGATAAACAAGTAGAAAAAAAAAATTGTAAGTTTTGCAAAATAAAACACAATCATTATAAAATATACTATATAATGGCAAATATTGAGAAATAATCAACAACTGTTTATTAGCACTCGTACGAAATTTTCGTGTTATATAATCGCATTATTATTAGAAATTTTTCTAAGTAATTAATCTTTTTATCACGTAGTATTTTTTGCAAGTAAATAAAAGGTAAACCAAAATGAATAAAAATATGGGAATAATTTTATTTCCCTTTTCATCTCCTATAAATTTAACGCACTGCCCAGAAAAAGAATTGGTGCGATAGATAATAAAAAAATTGTCACGTACATACAAACAAATAAAACATAATAATTAAACATTAAATTCATTGCAAATGGATATCGGAATCGGAGATCTATATGAAAATAACCAATAATGCTGCTTTTATCAAAGTATATAAAACCATTAAAATAAGCGGTTGTCGATGTACCGATGTAATTAATGTGCACCATTGTCTTTTATCATATTATCTGTTTTTGCACAATAACATTCTGGTAATAACTTTCTAATATACAAATATTAAAACGCATGGAAATCCATCTGTAAATTCTCCGTTCGTAACATGGCTAGCGAAAAGAGAAGTTTGACGACTTGTAAATACGAGAATGATCGAATAAGCAGTAACAAGAAAAGAGAATTAACGTTAAACGCAATCTAATATATTGTACAACTAGTAGGTCAAATATTAGCATATAAATTATCTTTACGAAGTTCAAATCTCGCGACATTCGTATTTCTATCTCAGATTTAGAAATCCTTGAGCAATTGAGATTATTAAGCTGTTTTAAAGCACTCGCGTTCTTATCTTAATCGAGAAATGCGGCATTTGGGATTGACTTTCGAATTAAGACTCGGACTACCTTGGGATTTTGAACGAAACGACTCGGAAATACATATACGCCTTCGCTTTTTTTTTTTACTTTCTCTTCATGTATAAATTTTCGTCCATTACCGTTCCATAACATAATAAAGATATCATTTCATCGTAATAGAGCTTTGAAAGTAAATTACATTCCGAATATTTAAAAATTGGGTCGTACGTATATGCAGAGCGTTGAAATTACTTGTACAATCACAGGCAATGCGCTCACATTTTCAAATATATGTGTATGTTCGTTACCTTAGGGTTAATCTAAGACTAACCTAATAACGTGCTCTTTGCTTCTTGTTTCTTGCTTCTTGCCTACTGCCTTTATGCCTCTTTGCGTAACGTTTTACGGAAATGGATGAGATAAAAGTTGACGTACTCCGAAAGAGACGAGAAACACGATTGTCAAAATATTGCGCAAAGAGGCAAAAAGCAAGAAGCAAGAAAGAAGCGAAGAGCGCATTGCAGATTAGCCTTTTATCTCTCGAGAGCGTGAGGGAAAGATTGCATTAATATTCCACGTCCTTATACAACCGAACACAACATATCGTCTCACAGTTACGGATGACTGTAGTGATACGAAAGTTTTTCTGTTCATTACATCCACTCGGGTTTTCAACATTGAATCGATTGCTGAACGAACTGTAAAATGAGTACTCGTAGTACATCGCTGTGTACATTTGTTTTTTGGTTTGCCTCTCTTGCTCTGCAGCACCAACGATTTAATTTGTTATATATTGAAATTCTAATTACAATTTTTAATACGTTCTTTAACGTTTCTCTCACTCTGTGCTGAATGCACATGTTGCATAGCACGTACATGTACGCTACACATAACGTGTACATTACTGTACATGCCACACTACGTTATACGCACCACTAGATACGACCATTTGTAAAGTGTTTTAATTCTAATAGTGCCTAGATTTTTGTGTGCATGTGTAATTAAAAGATGATTGTACGAGTACAATGTTGCGTCGGATCGAAATTCACACGGTTATATTTAGTGCACATGTACGCGAATATGGACTATAGAATGTAAAGTGGGACGTGCTGCTAATGCTTATCACGCGACTCCACATGCATTCTTCTGCACCAGTGTGCAACCACATTAAAGCGGCGACGTGGTATGCCGATGCCGTGAGGAACGAAACGAAGCATTTAGCCACCGAATGCATGGATT
The DNA here is from genome assembly GCF_016802725.1 of Solenopsis invicta. Classification (NCBI taxonomy): domain Eukaryota; kingdom Metazoa; phylum Arthropoda; class Insecta; order Hymenoptera; family Formicidae; genus Solenopsis; species Solenopsis invicta. The sequence continues at coordinate 26,799,305 of NC_052667.1, forward strand.
GCCTAATGTTCAAATTACAATTGCCGTAAAGAGAATGACTGTGTTTACTACGGAGCGCACGTAGACACGAAGAAGTAAGATTAATTTGCCGTCTATATCTCTTTCTCTTTTTTAATCTAACACGACCTGATAATTGAATTCAATTTTCTCGCAGAACCGACAACCACTGTTTGCCGATCGATTAAAAGATCCTCCTCTGCGAGATGAGAGTAAAATAAGTTTCATAAATAATTCATAATTGATACAAATTTAATCTTCCTGTATCATTTTTGGCCTTAAGCAATTGCTATCATGATAGCAATGAAAGATAATTTATAATGGAACGCAATATGCAACCTAAATAACAAATTGATCTTTTAATGGTAATATAAATGTTTCAGTTACGATGCAAATGTATAAGCGAATAACAAAGCACTATGTGTGCGAATAATAATATTATTGTGCAAGAGCACGTACGAACGATTAACGAATTTTACATTGAAATGTGACGAGATTACATTTTCACTATTTGTTATATCATGCATGCTTACATGGAAAAAATAAAGTTCTTAAAAAACACATTATATATGCTGTATAGAAATAACTAATCATATTATTTTTATTAAAGTGCATAGTCGTAGAATTATTGGCGTATCGATATTTATTGTATGTTATGAATTATCACTTTCTAATCAATCTTCACTCTAACATTAATAATTTGCCACGTAAACTAAAACGTATGGAAAAATTATGTATCTGTTCTATGTAACTATACATGGTTAATAAAAAAAAAAGGAAAACTTTACGAATTGAATAAAAAACTATGAAGATTTCCTCTTCAAGCCATACAATTTTTGTCTGAAACATTTTCCAGGGTAACGCGTCATTCACAAGATATTTAAGATGAATAATTGAAATGGGATACCCTGAATGTTTCATTACACTCTCTTATCTCTCGAGAAAAATGAAGAAAACATGATATAAATATTCTACGATATCGTACGATCAAACGTATACATTGTCTCGTGAATATATAATATATAATTAAAAGAAGTGACATGCAAAATTTGCACGATTGCAAAAACACGGTAACACACGATTTGCAACTAATCTAATAAATTCTTTTGTATTTTACATTTGTACTTTTTGAAGATTCGTGGAATTTTCAACGGTAGACACATCTAAAAGTATTGCTGAATGCTTATTGACATTTAACAGACATTTGATGTGAAATTAGTTAAAGTTTAAGTACCATATAACAAATTATTCATTAATTACTATTTATGTACATTATTCGATTGTATACAAAAACAACGGATTTAATTTTCTATTAAAATACCTTTGACAATTATAAAAATAATTATGGATAATTTTAAGTAATTTATATGTAAATGTTATTAATATCTATAATATTATTACATGCTAAAAAATGAATTTTAATTTTTTAAATAATTCTCTTGAAATATCAAGATATAAAGGGTCACTGAACATGTTATCAATATGTTATCGAAATTAAATTAAAGATTTTTGTATAGGCGGTTATCAGAGCACTGCTATACTTTCTCAATACCTGGAAATCTTTTCAATCTACTCTTATACAGAAACTTGCAACCGACTTGTAATTACGAAGTTTCTATACTCAAGTTGAATGAACGAATATTGAAATTTCAATAGATTGACATTGCGCTTTTTCCGAAAAGGCTGTATCGATAACCTTGCGTGGCGTAAAACATTCTTAGCGTACGTGAAAAAAGTTTTTTTTTTCATAGAGAAAAAAAAACGTTGTGAGGTGAGATTGATGTATCGATCCTTAGGTACTCCCTTCTTCGCGAGAAAAAAAACTTGACATGACTTTGTGCTTACGTTTTCCTCTCCGCTAAAGTTTTTAGAGACTATATCACTAATTCAGAGTCTATGTTAAATGTTCATTCAGAAATTGCTGTTGAAATAAAAAATTTGTTAGTTATTTTATTGGCCTTTGATTTTTCATTTATAGAAACAAACGATTAAATTATGTACAAAAAGCCTTAACACATTAAAGTCCACAGGTCACCAAAATTAACCAAAAAAATAACGAAGGATAAACAAAAATTTTGATACAAAAAGCACACTGCATAAAAATCAATTTTGCAAAAAATTGTTATAAACTATTTTTTTTGCATAAATGGAAAACGACTTAAGTAAAATTTGTACATATTTTTTTAGTCATAAATTATTAAAAGTGAAACAAATCATACAATCGATTAGCGTAATCCAGTTTGCTTCTACAGGCAACAATAAAAAATTTGTTCATCACAATTAATTGCAAAATTAATTTTTCTAATAAACTTTTTACGTCAAAAATATTTTTTCATCTGGTTTTATTTTCAATTATGTTTTTGTTAACTTTGCTGATTTGGTCGTGAACCTTAAATTATCTTTATCCTTTGTCAAATGTATAAATTCTTCGATTAATTAAGAATAAATATTTTTAAAATAAAAATTTGAATATCGTACCCTTGCACACATTCTATTTTTTTATTAAAATATTTGTGTAATTATTTGATAAATCAAAATTTTGCAATTCATTTTGAAGTCGAGGAACCGTGGAATTGAATCAATCGGTCGTCAGTTCGAATGTTCGTTCATCAGCGTAATCAGCGGGATTGGTCGGCGCCTCGAATTACACATTAAGCAAACGGACAGTGTAAGCAAGCTGACACAACCTCGGTGATCAAGTTGGATTTCGATCGAAGCGCATAAGATGCCGAGAGAGATCCTGGGAATTGACCGAAAGCACGCACGCCGCGAAACCACGGATAAGCCCAACGACGCATCGGGGTGCAATCTCTGGTCCATTAAATTTTCGTATTACCAGTTCGTGCTATACAGGACGCGCGTGCTTCGCGTCATCGAGGGCATAATTACACGGCCACAGAAGCCGAGAAATACGTCGCATGCCGCACCTACGCCCGTTAAGCGTCTCTTTATCATGTGGCGCGATTCCGTCCCTCCTTCGACGATCATCGCGAAAAGCCCCTGGTACCTCTTTCTCTCCTTTTTCCGACCCTCTTTCTCTCTCTCTCTCTCTCTCTCTCTACCTCGCCTCCACTTGATACATGTCGGTCAACCGTGCAATACACAATGACGGAAAACTCGCGCGCGGTGCGATGTGAACTTATAGTACGAACTTGGCAACAGCGACCACGAGAGAAAATCAATAGAGCCTTTTAACCCTCTCCTCTGTCAGATGAAAAAAACGCCGCCTACGAGTGCCCGAATCGAGTTTCGTCGTTTATTGTTTATCGGTTAATTGTTAGGATTCTTTTTTTAATCAAAGGGACGCGCTACGCCCGCGTGTGAAAGAGAATAGCGCTAGTAATCGCGTATATAAACGAAGCTTATTGATTTACGTCCACCGTTTCAATATACGTGTCAGGCGTGAAAGCATAATAGAATCCGTTTATAATAAACGATATAATGAAGTTTTCACTATTGGTTAATTGAAATGATACTTTCGAAAATGCGAGATTCATATTTCCGTGTAGCTGCCTTCGGAAAGACGAGCGGGAATTATATTGCAACTTTGCTAATTCTTATTTGCCTAATTAAGTACGACGATAGAGTTTGAGAGAAAGAGATATTCAAATCTTATATTATAATTGTTTAATTATAAACGCGGAATTATCCAACAGTGTTGTCTGAGACGGATTAAGAGCGCGATGAGCACGTAATAATTTAAGATAAGATCAACTCTGCACGCCGTATTTAACTACCATTAAATACCAGAGTTTACATTTATACACGCGCATACTCAGAGAAGCGCCCATTCTCCGCTCGTTGGTAATAGCGATCAAGCGTGTCACATGTTTTCCGCGTTAACAGCGAGAAAGTGTCAATAAAAGCGTAATTTAAGCGAGATGCAAGGTTAACGCTCTGCTAACTTGATAGGCAGGGCCGCTGTACTAATCGATGTGAGAAAACCGTGGCGAGGAAACGAGGGTGTGGCGTTAATTGAACGTTATCGCTGATTAATCGATGACATTCAGGAGCATGCACGATAGATTGACGATACGCGTACAGCAGGGAGCAGGAGTTACGCATATAGTTATTTCCATTAGCGTTAAAAATATAATTGTAAACTGTATACATGAAAAAAAAAAATATTTAATATAATATTTTATTTAGAAAATGTCATTATATAAATACGTTGTTTCTTTTTAAATTAATTTTTGCATAAAAAATATGTATTTCTGTACTACTATCGCGGAAATAAGTAGTACAGGTTTAATAATCGTGTACTGATGCATCCAAGTCTGCGAGTTTATCTGCCAAGAAAGCGCTTTTGCATGCAAAGTCTTTCGACCAAAAGTACATGCTTATCCTCTCGAAAAATATTTACGCAATTTATGAAGAGAAGTATCGTATCCGATTCCAATGTAGAATAATAATATTTTGCAGAATTTATTCGATCGAATATCATGGCACTCACATTATTATCAGATTGTAAACTGTTTCTTTTATCGATGAAAAAGTTTTTATCCCATTTTCGCGGCAAACGCAAAGCTGCCAGTAACGATTCCCAGAATGTTTATGACGTCTACTAATTTAGATTGAATTGTCGAGACGCAATTATAAGATCTCGCCTGGCGAGCGATTCAAAATGAGTTTCTCTCTTCGTGTAAAACTGTCGTGAAATTTCAGATTACTCTCGTACAAGACATTTTCATTAACGCTGCTATGATTGCTCATAATTACAGTTTACGTCATATACTTGACAAGTTTTTCTTATATAAGTTATTGATTTACCAAATCTTCTACACAGACTTCTGACCAAACGTTTATAAACTGTGCATGAAAATATTAAGTCTTTCGTAAAAGAAAAATCTTTCATTTTGCTTCATGAAATAATTTTTATATAGGATTTTTGCATAGGACATATTAAAAAAGATAATGGACAATAAAATAAAATTAAAAAAAAATAAATTTAAAAAACATAATAAAACGTAGAATTATGAGAGCGTTATAAATCGCTAATAAAATGGGGGCTTTTTTGAGAATAAATTTTCACAAACCGATAGACTTAATTGAGATTAACGTAAAATAAATTCTATTTAAATGATTAATTAAAATTTTATTTTGTAACGTTTTATTACCAAGGTATTAAATATCTCATATTAGAAAATTGTGAAAATAATATCCAATCAAATATTCGTTAAAAAAAAATCTTTTTCAAATTAATAAAGAGCAATTCATGAAGCATCTGCACGAAAAAAAATCTATCCTGTAAAGAGACCAATAAAAAATAACAAATTTCTAGATATAAAAATGAAAAGGTTTCTACGGCAGGGTATAAGCTCCCATAGGAAAAATTCGTTTTATGATATCGTACCTGACAACGACAGCGCGTTCAACCTGTCCCCGTGCAATTCGTCTGAAGAAGCGACGTTTCACGGTCGGTTTGTCAGAGATGTTCTCGAAGAATCCACTCACGAAAATCAACCTACGCGATCGCCCCTGTCCGTTCACGGGGATATAAAGCAGAACATTGTTTTACCAGCAAATCACGTAACGGTTTTTCTCTCCACTTGTGCGTGATCCACGGCTTTGCGAGCCCTTCGAGGAGTTGGAAGAGCGCCGCTTCTTTCCGACATTTTTACGACCGGTCCGGCCTGACAAACACAACCCATTGCGAGACATAATCCTACTGTGTAATCCGGACTCATACAACATCTTTCTTTATTTCTTAGCTTCAGTGACCGCCTTTCTTTTATGATCTGCACGGTCAGCGAATAAAATATTACATAGTTGACAAAATGTTGATTTGTCTCTTTATTTGTTTCCTAAATTACAAATGCTTCACGAATACTCGTAAAATGATAAAACTTTATACGTTTGAACAAATTTTGTAAAGTAAATGCAATAAGACTTTTCTACTATGTTTCGGCATGATGAGTTTTAAGCTAAATAAAAAAAAAATATTTTATGAACGTTCGCGAATAGATATAATTCATATAATATATAGATTAAATTATATATATCAGTTTTAATAACTAATATTTCTAATAATTTATTTTTTTTTTTTTACTTACAGATTCAGTTTTCTGCACGCGGAATATTCTGCATTTGAAGGTAAGTTTCAAGACATCTAAGAAAATGAAATGTTCAAACTTTAAAATTACTGAGTCAATATTTATAAATCCATTTTCATTAATTAAATTTTATCGAGAAAATTCGAATTTGAGAATCGCGTTTAACATACAACTGCTGATGTAGACAGATAAATTACTATTTATTTAGAGTTCGCATGAATTAATAACTCAAGAACTAATAAGAATCAGCACTTTAAGAGTCAGCAAAGTTGCAATTAATTCTTTTTAAGATTCACATTTTTCAATTTGTAAAAAAAACGTTTTATATTATTTGCAATTTGTCTTATTCCTAGCTACGTATTTGGTCTTTTTTTACACAGCTGTCAAAACATTTTATTCGCGTTTGTCCTTTATGGAATATTCATTCGCAACGACAATTATGTTATTATCTCTGTGCAACTGAATAATCAAACTTGTTGATCGCTTTTGCAATCGTTTTCTCATTCGATATATTTTTACATATCTGGAACACAAAGCAGTATCTTCGAGATTAAATCCCTAGTGTACACGCCTACGTGCAACGAAATTGGCATCGGTTGATTCGCGCGCGAATTTCTTGATTTCGATTGGATTGGAAAAATTCTACATGCTCCGCATGCTCGTGACGATCAAGCATCGTTGATCACGACCCGAGATGCGACAGATCGTAACTGATGCGCATAAGATATGCACATTAGGATTTGCAGGGGAGCTGTCGAGGGCGTTCCGAGAGTTCAATTTAGAAAATTGAAATAGCGAGTGTGTCATTGTCATCAGGCTTGATTTCGTGCGGGCTTGATTCAGGATAGATGTCGTTTCAGTGTATTTCATTTCGTAGTTTTTAGTTTTAATTTTAGATTAGGGCCGTAATGTTCAACGCGTCAAACGAGTTGTGTCAACATGCCCTATTTGTTCACGAAAAAATCAATTTCATCGTAATAATTTAAAAAGTTTAACTGTATAGTAAATCAGAAATTTATAAGAATAATTTTATGTAGGACCATCAATACAATCATGTCGAACGCTCAAGCTTATGATAATATTGCTGCAAAAAGTTTTGACGTTCCAGTAATCAGCTTAAACATACGTAATTTTTTTTTCAGATCTATATCTCAGCAAAATTTGCAAATTGTTTCTTTCTGTGTTAAAAACCTGTCCACTATTATTTTTGAAAAAAAAGGACAATTGTGATAAACGACAAACTTTTGAAAGAATTTCGTACTAAAATATTTTTTTATTTGGTCTGTGAGCGTATCTCGGCAATAACAATTTCAGTTAGCCAGACGACGTGAAAAGATTGAGAAGCATAGCTCCGCGTCCATTGTTGACGGAATCTACTACGTTTTCCAACGATTGTGCAACTGCTTCTAAACCGAACCGTTCGTTCACATCGCAAATGTGAATGCCGCTACCGGTCTGTCCGCGGCGTTTCATACTTGTTCAAACTCTCCTTCCCACGGCGGCTTGCTCGTCCGATAAGCATTCCGACGTGGCTTTAAAATTAATGGCTTTCAACCACGAAGGTTGACGGCGCCCGCTATTGACATCGTGGCGTCCGTAAACGAACAGGAAGTTGTGTGACTCGCGTGCGCGCGAAAATAATTAAACCCGAGAACGAGTTGCACGTGCGGTCGATCAATATCTTCCGTCAAAGACTGCATTTTTAGACTTAACGGGACGTTTTCCCGTTATAAAATAGTTTTCAGTAACCATGATTATTCCCGTCGTTTTATAATCGGCGATATAAAAGTATTAGCATTGCTCTCTCTCTCTCCTTTTTTTCTGAAATCGTCTTTCTACCGGAAGTATTACGTGCAGCATTTTTCAGAAGAATCCTGCAATATATTTCAAGATTACTGTATGTGCCCGAGATTTATTGGATATTCCTTTAATCACCGAAAAGAAACTAAAAAGTTTCAATACCGAGGTAGAAATACTTCTGAATTATTTTACGCGGTTAATATTTATAACGCTGGCAAATTAAATACAATTAAATAAAGCAAACAAATGTCCGATAACGGAATTAGATAGAAAAATTTCCTTCATACATCCATCATACTAAAATATTTAGCCTTCTCTATCGAAATATATCTTTCAAATTGTTTCTTTGATCGTGAGAAACAACTACGATAACTCGGTTTAACGAGGCGTCGTCTTCTCGGTGGAACGCGAGCCATCGATATTCGCGTTGTTGCTATGACTAATGGCCCGAACCACTTGTTGAAAGCGAATCCATCTGAAACGCTCGCCTCGCATTTCGAGCAAGATCTTTGACTAACATTCATGCTCTTTGAACGCACTAGTTTCACCCTATTTTGACTTTGTCTCAGGTGTGAAACAACCTGGCTCACGAAACTTGTGAAGAAATTCTATTTCATAAACGAATATCGTCTTTACAACTGATGCATGCTCGTAAAATCATTAAAGTAATTTTTAATAATACAAATTGACATTTATTTGTGATTGAAAATATTGCTTAACGATAGCCAGCTCTTTTTAGAACTAGATTGTTATAGTTCTACCTAAAATTTGGCCAACTCGTTTGCTTTAGCTAATTCAAAAATGAGAATGTTCTTTCATTCAAACAGTCGAACGTATACAAGCCTTGTCGATGCATGAACAAATATTTCGCTTTAATCGAGGCAAGCGTACATTTGGAGAAAAGCGACGAGAATCGTGAAAATAAAATTTTTACGATTGGTCGTATGTGGAAGCAAATTGAAGTGCCAGAAGCGACGAACTGCGAGCTGCCGTGCCGATTATTTGTAAATGGTGATCGAAAAACGATTCACCGTTCATGCGCGTATGCCAGTTTTACATTCATTCAATGTAATTTACATAATCATATTTCCACTGAACCTCACAAGGAATCTTACGTTACAGCTTCAAGGTCGGCAAATGCAAAGACATATTGCTAGATTAGATACATAAATTGCCTTCATTTTACTTTAAATAGAAGAATAAAGACCCTCCCCCCCCCCAAAAAAAAAAATTATCGACGATAGAAAACATTTCCAATATTTCGTTTCAATGTGGTCAACGGACAAATTGAATCACATATCTAAAAAAAAATAATATAAAAAAGAATAAAAAAAACAAGGTAACAAAAAATTTAATGGATAATATCCAAATCTCTATAAAAATCTAGGCCGCGGATTGAAACAAGAGAAAAAGCTTTCTCCAGAGAAACTTATCGCGCAAAGAGAACTCTTTCTCTCTCTCTCTCTTACTCTTCTGGAAATAAAATTTTCTATCCGAGGTGAAATGTACCGCGCTCTTGTCGACGTATATGCGACCTTTTATGTTGTAATAAATAATAAGGCAACTGTCGCGCATGTTTCTTCTTCCCCGGTCCGCGACGAGATAAAGCGGCCTGATATCCCAACTGCCGTGCACCAGAATAGACGACGGATATGCCGACGACAACTTCGTGGTATATTTTATAGGGACTGTTATTATATCTCGCGCACACACCACTCGTCGCGTGTCGCGTTTATTCCATCCGTGCTGTGTTCTAAACACGGTGTTTTCAGCTACAGAAATATGCTCCCCGTAAATAAAATATCACCGTACATTTCCGCTGTCGCTTACACCATGCAGTATCGTGATTGCGTAACTCTACGAGAGCAGCAGGGACTCGTCAGCTCATTAATTTTTTAAATTTTTTCTTTACATTTCCTTCCAATTTCATTTCCCTCTATGCCTTTCTCTTTTTTATATTTCCTCGTTTTTTTTTTTTTACTCATGTTCAATTAGAGTCGAGAACTGTAAAATAGCTGAACGTTCAACTCTGTGAATTGCATTTCTACAGAAAATACGTCTCGAGCGTGCTTCTAACAATCGTCCGACCACGCGAAAAATAGTTATCGAGCGTTTAAGAAGTCTTCAAGCATGATCGAGATCCACTCGACCCTTTACCAGAGAGCTTTGCCTAACACTCTTTTTCAAGGACTCAAGTACCGACCAGCTGCTAAACTTTCCCGAGAGGCGAGCATAGCGAAATATATTAGCGCTTGACCGCTAATAAAAAAAATGTAAGATAGACGAAAATCTGAATTTTCACCTACCGTTATATACGCGTATTGATTATCGGATTACGCATTACTCAATTATTCAAATGGATCCGTAATGGGTAAATAAAGATTACATCAATTCAAATTAATGTCATACCTAAGTAAATTAATTACAGCAATAATTAATAATTATTGTTTTAGTGTTTTACTTTAATTTATATTAGAAAAACATTTGACTTCTTTTACACGTGATATATCGAGTCACTTTTTTATCTCCCAATCAATATCGCTCGAAAGATGCTTCTAAAGTTTCTATTTTGAAGTTCATCCTTGACGTTTTTCAACCGTGTGAGGCGCAAATTCACTCTCTCGATTAAAGCTTTGAAAAGGTCGACCTGCGAAATCGGCCGTCCGAACACCGAATTTTCATCGTCATGCATCAAAAGGAAGAATTGCGGGGAGATCGCGTCGAGGACCCCCTGACCCGGTTTCGCTACGTCCGTATCTTTGAATCGGCGCTGGAGGGCTACCTCGGAGGCAAGATTCACCATCACGTGTTAGAGAGCGTTAGGCCTCGGTTGAACTCGCAAATAAGCTTGTAACTGCTCGTAGCAAATCTGCGCCACCCCGTGGGTGCGCAATTTCGTGCTAAGAATTCTCGCGCTGCCGCCCTAGGAGTTGCCTCTTGACTTTCAAGATTAAGTCAAATATATTTCAAGAACGTAATAAAACCGAGAGACGAGTCATGATTTCGTAAGCATTGTGACGTAGAATCGGCTATCTCTTCAATGATCACAAGAAATTGGGAAGTAGGTAATCCTACAAGCCTTTCAGAATACCAATTGCATTCTATAAATGCGCTCAATGAAATTAAAGTCATGAAAGAGACTCAAGTTTAGCGAAAATAACAAATTTCGAAAATACTAATGTAAATAATTTAAATTTCGACCAATAAATAACTCTAATCCTTATTATATAGTGGATAATAATTTTTTTTAAATAACGTTTTTCTCAAAATTAATTTTAGCTCAAGATCTCGAATGATTATTGAACTTCATATGAAATACAACAATTGCAGTCCAGTTGAGATATTTTACTTGGATAGAGAGTTTTCGAAACATACATTACACTTAAAAAAAAGTAATTTTGTTTAACTACTAATTAAATAATTAACACGGGCGGCAATTAATAAAATATATAAGAAGCAATGGAAGTCAAATTGAAATTAAATTGATTAAGTGTCATCAAAGTTAAAATTCGTGATAATAAAAGGAGGTGTAATATTCTAACCAATTCCAACAAGCGAAAAATCAATAAGAGTCAATAAGAATCCCCGAGTTCGCAATTATCTATGTTTCATCAGCATTTCAGAGATATATTTATTCATTTGATATTAATATTTCCACATTTCGTTGAAAATGTACGAAAACAATTGCACATAAATATATTTATTATTTATTATTAATCAGTTGTATGTAATGATATCGCATTAAGCTATTGAATTATCATCCTATTATCTACACAATTTTATTTTTCACATGTGATCGACTGAGGCGCGAATACTAAAGATATTACCAATATTGGATATTACTATTTAATTTTGCGCATTACGTTTAATAGAGTTCTTGATTATTACTCCGTGTTTACGTATTGAATGAATGTTGCACTACAACGTTCGCAATATCTGAGTTTCTTTATGATGCTTACTGCTTAATGAAAATTTGTCTATTACCATCTCTGTCATTTAACTTATGACTTGTTTAACAACGTATTTTAATAACTAAGTGAAGTAGAAAATCAATGATATAAATTGAATGATAAAATTAATAAATATGGTTAAATGCATTATAAAAGAATGCATTTAAAGCATTAAATTAACATAGCATAATTATAAATATTAACGGCATAAGTTAATTATTTTATCAATCTATTTTGATATTTATAATTTCGAAAAACAGTTTGGCTTATTGTTAGTATGACTTAGCTTTCTTTTATTTCTTCTCTTGCGATGTACCTATAATAATAAAAAAAAAAGTAATCAAATATTCTTTTCACTGTAAATGAAATTAAACTGGTAGACTGCATCGTAACCAAAAGTTTTAATTCTACGAGTTTTGTATTTGTGCATTCTTTCATGCAAAACGAGTCGACGTATTGTTACATATATTCCAAAGTTAATCATTTACATTAATCTCCCAGCCCATTCATTTCAAAGCAATGGATCTATGAGATACTCACAAATCCATTACCTTAGATTAAATTAAAAGATAATTTAATATTCACTAATACGACGCAGCAGCTCTGTTTCGTCATTGCTCAATGTGTGTTAAGCCGTCTCCTCTCCTCTTAGATCTTCTATTGAAATCGCACAAGGCAACATTCGCGAAAAGGAAATTTAGTACAACACTCACACGCGTATTAATCTCTCTCATTGCCGGTCTGAAATATTTAATATTTCATAATATAATTTCGCGAAAATATTCCATGCCTCGTGTTTCAAATTATTTCCGATGAATGAGTTATTATCGTACATTAAATGTCTCATTTGTATAAATTACACATAATTGTTTAAAGAAGAAGATTTACTTACATATCGATCAAACACGTATTTACATGTTAAATTAATTATTCACGACATTTCCGATGTTAACCATGCAATTTCACGAAACACATTTTACGAATCAATAATTACTGTCGAAAAACGATCGATGTATTACACAAAGATAATGAAATAGTAATTTAATAACGATAATAATGCCCATTCGTTATCGCTTCGATTTTTAAGTCAAATAAAACACAGGGAATATTTCAATATTACTTGTTATTTCGATACACTTATAAATCGTAAAAATTAATTAATTGCACGATACAGTAATTACTAATTATTAATTAGGGAATAATCGTATATCGAATGATGATAATGTTACGACACGCGAAACGATTTTAACGCTGTGATTTCACTGCTCGAGCGTGATAGTACACAACGAATCAATGAAAAAAAAATGAACGTCAATTTTGCGTTACATATCGATAACACAGAGCGTTTTGGTATACACAGTAATGCCAATATTATACCAGACGGTATAACGAAATATTTAAATTGCTCTCTAAACTAAATACATGTCGAATATTCCATGTGTTCTAGCTTTATTCATTTTATGTTAATATCTATTATGGCACATATGATACTTCGGTTGGATTAGTTAGCATCGCCTAAGGTAACGTTTAATTTCATTTGAGTGCGTTTAGAAACCTACATACACACTTAATTATGTCTAAATTATAAACGTAACTGCAATTGTACTTGTAATTAATTACGAAAGACGGCGTAATGAGAAATAATGATGTGCACATAATTTGAAAGACCCCATCCGCGACTCCATTCGAATAATTTGTATTTCTGTTAAGAAAATAAAGCGCTACATGATGAAATTTTATTTTTACTTTACTAATTATTAAAACGCACAAATAATGGAAAAGTAATAATTTAATCAACTTTTTTGTATAAAGTGTCGTGAATTTTTCACAGTAAATAAAAGAAGAATTTGCTCAATGATATGTAACAGTATAGTAATTTAATGTGAAAAGTTCAAGTAGGTGATTCGTGTGATTTATTTATTCATTTTTGTGGACTTGCTATCATTTATATTGTTCGATTATAATGAGCGGAGTTACTCTTATCACTAAAATATTTAAAAAATTTAATAATTACAAAAATAATTAGGTAATTACTAATTAATAACATTGTGAAAAGTTAAAAGAGTAGTATAAATTTTTATATACAGAAGACACTGATTGAGACTAATTCATATAAAAAACAACAAGATAAAAAGAACAAATGAATGCATGAGCATTCATGAAAGAACAGATGAGCAGTATTATATGATAAATTTTTCGATAAATATAAATTTTACTTTAACTCCAATGTCTGAAAAAAGCAACTTCGTAATATTTAATATCAAAGATATTGGTATATAAAACTTGAACTAAAACTCTATAAGAAGAAGTGCATTTGACTTTAAATGAATGATAAGATTTTGTTACTTAACTGTTCTCCAATAGAATAGTTTCTCTCTCTCTCTCTCTCTCTCTCTCACTCACTCACTCACTCACTCACTCACTCACTCACTCACTTACTCACTCATTTGTGGAGCCATTCATTTACTATCAGTTGGTCAATGAAAGACTCGAAAATTAATGGTTTCCTGACGTTTCAGTTAAAAGATAAATAGATAAATGGATCACGAGAGAGAAAGAAAAAAGAAAAAGGGAGGAAGAAAAAAAGCTAAATATAAAAGCCTATTATTAAAATTAAAAAATCGATGATATTAACACGAGATAGCTTGTATTTTATACTTAGAGCGTTTCGATTCTATCATGATATAATATATGCTCGTAAAAATACCGTTGAAAATTGATTAAGAACCCTCGTTTGTTAGCTTAAGTGCTTAGCATAAACGAAATATAGATGGGCAGATATAAACGAAGCATAAACTGTAAGGAGAAAACCTGCGAGAGATACGAGACAATGTGACAAAGCGAGCTCGTCTAAAAAAGCCTCAGGAAAATGAAACAAAGAAAAAAAAAATCAGATATATTTTTACCGTCGGATTTTTAGTTTGTCCGATGTGTATTAGTCAATGTATCTTAAAAATATTGTGATAGAAGTAACATTCTCTATCGGCTTAATAAAATTACTTCCAAACATGATTCTAAATGCATTAACTTTTTACAAAGACCGTAAATATATGTTTTAGAAGAAAAATTAGAAATCTAATTCAGAAATAAATTCTTAAATTAAAACAAGCGTTTTAATTAAAACGTTTAATGGAACATTTGTTAAAAATTGTGTATAAGTTCAATTAAATCAGCTAATAAACGATTGCTACAAGCAATCGAGTTGCATTTAATGCGTTTTAATCATGTACAATTCTTAAATGCAATCAATCATTCTCGAACATTTACAATTATTTTCATTTAATGGATCAAATTCGCTAGTTGTTTTACCGTTGAAAAAAATTGTTAGACCGCAGTAACCGCGCCATTTTCACGCTATTGTAACATCACCGGGAAAGAATCTTGTAAACTGTAACGATCCCTCGAACAGCCTCAATCTCGCCCGGTGTAATATTACGTATAACGCGTAGCTCCCAGATTAACACGGTAAGAAACTCGAGATAGGCACCTTCGAACCTTTGTCTCTCTCGTGAAGAGATTCGTGAAACGTAATAAACTCACAACGTATCCACCGGCAACGGAATTGCGCGTTTTCAGGAGCAGGCAAGGTAAGCGGAAAAGGGAGAGAATCGAGCCTCCCTTTCTTCTTAAAGCGGATCTGTCTTTTGCGTGACGAGCAAGGGGTACAGCGGATGGTGATCTCATTTAGCGCGTCAATCTGCTAACCATCACGCTCGCGGCTAACGAGACGAGAGAGGGACGTTTAGAGTAAGCCGTTGAATCTCGCGTATTTTGTGTTGAATGCCGCGCGAAAGTCAGTAAATATCTCCGACACGTAATAACGATACAGAAATTTACGGAGAATTGCAGTGTTTACGTAGAAAGCTGACTTTTCAAAATGAATTTCACTAGTTATCTCGTATCTTTAGTTACAAAAATTATAGTCACATATTTTACACTTGGAATTCGACACTTTGATTTTATGCTTTAATTCTCCAAATGTCACGCACTTTGAACATTTTTCTTGGCGGAAACTCGCCGGCAAGCAGATTTCCTTTAACCAACATATTCTTCTAACTTGACGTGAATCACGCATCAGTGAACCCGCAGCTGATGCAAGCTCAAAAAAAGCGGTGAGAAAAAAAAAGGTAATGGTTTCGTAACAATGGCTGTGCACGCGCGTCCGCGGGTACTTGGTACCAGCCGTAATTTCCGTTGCAGCATCGAAGAAGCGAAAGGAAACGAGAAAATCATCAGAAAAAGAGAGAGAGAGGGAGAGAGAGAGAGAGAGAGAGAGAGACAGAACGCCAAGTTCATCTATGAAAATGTAAAAGACACTCGTGCACATTTCGCGTGTGCATATGACTTTTCTCTTTCTCTCTCTCTCTCTCTCTCTCTATCGCTCTTTATCGCTCCGTTATTCTCCAGCATTTAACAGCATTCGCTGCTGGCGACGACTATCGAGGCTTCTGTACGCGCACGTGACGAAAAGCCGAAGCGGCGCGGCGTGTTCCAGGCGTGCTGCGAGCGGGGCGATAGTGTAATCTCGCTTGATCCAGGTTACCTTAGCGACGCGACAAAGCGTGTGTATACGCGGCGTATTAGACAAAGGAGAAAACGAAATTGCACCGGGAATTGCATCGCGTCAGTTAGTCAGTCAGTCAGTCCGTACCCAAACGAGCGCGCGCGAGCGTCGTCAATCAGATGTATCCAGGAAAACGCGAAAATTGCTCCGATTATGGCGTTTCCGAATCGGAATGCAATCGCAAAGTATTGTCAGGTTGATTCACAAATATTAACACATATTTTCGAGAGCGTTTTCGAAAGCAAGATACGCAAAGAACGGCTATCCTTTTCTTCACTATCGACGCACCTATGTATCTTCATTAATTATCTTTATTGATTCTGATACGCCATTAACGTCGAGTATACTTGACGATATACGCAATAAATATGCATGAAGTTATGAGATTGGTATGATACGGTCCATTAAAGCATCGCTACAGGTGCGCTTGTTCCCTTCAGAGATTTCGCCGCGCGCGCTCGTTACTGCAGCTGAATTTATTCGATTAACAAAGCGGAGAGTTCAACGAATATAACACAATACGTTGATTGTTGCGTAATAATCAAGCGTGATAAGATGAATCCGAGAATAAACCAGCATTCATATCTAGTTGTTATTCGCTCGTCCATTCTCTCGAGTGAAGGGCAAATGTTTTGATATTTTGCGCATTCCGGTTGATTTGTAATTCACAATTGAATCGTGCGTAAAAAGCCATTCGAGAAACAGAAATTCAGGGAAAACATTTTTTTATATATAATTATATATAAAATGTGTATAAATGTTTTATAAATAATTATTTATAATTCTATATAAAATTGTTTCCCGGCTAACGTAACAGTCAAAGGTCACACTTAAAGGACGGAATGTAATAAATAACGCCAGCTCCGGATATTGAGTTATATAATTTCTACCTTCGATAAGTGTATCTTTTTTTCCTTTCAATAACGAATACGCGAGAGATCGCTCGTTATTAAAGCCCTCGCATTATCGAATCCCGCTGGAAAAAGCATGATTTTAAAGTGCTGCAAGATTATTTCTTATCGCGCAGCTGTCACCGATAGTTTTAAACGGAAACGTCTCACGCTCGTGACGCTCGTCGATCATTCGCTGTCCCGCGTTTCGGATAAATCATTAGCGGAGATGACGGGATTAATATAGCCGATGTGGTAACCCTCGAACATAACGGCGCGTCCCGCGATCAATATTGGTTCTTTATCAGCGTTTTCTCGCATTACCGTCGAACGAAAGATACACGGGGAAGAGGGGGAGGGTGAAAGGTGGCGATTTTTTTCACTCACTCCGTGTTTTCGGACGAATTCGTCGTGTTACAGCGTGCCGCAAGAGATTGACGCGCTTCCACGTGGAACGCGCACGCATTCCACGTCGCACCATCAGTCACCGCGTTCGTTCTATAACACAATATGGGAGATCCGATGCGCTCCCTACGTCCCGCCCTTGTCAGTCAACGGATGCGTTTGTGTGAAAAGGAGAACACGAGGAGGGTATCTCTCGCGTGAGTATCTAAGAAAGTGGGTTAATCGTGAATAGAAGGCGTCTCCCCTTACAAAGATGGCTAACGATATACCTTGAAGCACGTAGAAATCAGAGCGTGTAGTCAAGCCAAAACCGATTCGCTAATGACGACTCTTTTCACTCATTTTAATTAAGTTGGAAATTCACCTTTCGCAAAATATCTTCAACGCTCTTGGATCGAGTTATCATTAGCGTTACAGTAAAAAACAATATCGGTAAAGGATATTCATAAAAATTTCGCAAATAACCTGTGTATCCGAGAAAAATGTGGCAGTAATTCTAAATTTTTATCGAATAAACTATTTAGCGAGAAACTAGCGCAATGATGTTTTTATTCTCTCATAAATTTCTCTCTTTCGGTACAGTTTCCTTTATGAGAGAATTAACTAACAATAAATTGCACAAATGATTTATAAGCGAAATTTACCAGGAATATCGCGCAGCATTTTGTACTGTCTTATAAAGCATCTTGTAATGTCTCATAAAAACTCGATAATTATCGGCTATTAATATCTAAACACGCTAAAATGTAGGATGTATTAACGATCGACAATATCCGAAGAGATGATTCGTGAGGGGAAGATTTACTGAAACATCAGCGATATTCGAAGGACGAACGAAAACGAGCGGCAGAGTCGGTGCGTGCCGCCCAAGGGTCCTGACTTTACTCGATTTTTCGGAAAAGGACGACGAGGTCCCGACGAAAAGACGACGAGGGATAAAAGAAAACTGCGACGATCCACTGGAGAGAGCTTGCGAGGAGAATATCTGTGTCGTCATTCGAACTCTCCCGGTCGTCCTCGAACGCGCGAAGTGAGAGGATATTTCGTAAGACTCGTAAATTTCGTAACTGTCAAGTAAAACCCAACATCTGTCCCCGCGAATCTACCCTCTCTGCTACACGGGAAGAAAAATGGGAACTATCTCCTGGCCTGACGAGGGACGTTGTCCCCTTCTTGAAACGTCGCAACGGCGGACGGGATTTAGCTGCCTCAGAGATCACCGAGTTCTCTGTGCAGTGTCATTGTCTTCGATTGGTGTAACATTAAAGTTACGTTAATACCTCATTTTTCAGCACGCCCAATCGCATGGCTCTCTCCATTGGTCAATCTCTCAGAAAAAAGTCAGAAAAAAAGTCAGAAAAAAATTTGTCTCCCTGAGACGTCGCCGCGGATTTTTAGTAAATTTCACAACTACATAAAATGTGAAGTCATAAAAAATTGTCTTCATTGCAATAGTAAAAGGATGCGTTATAAATAATATTTTATTGCTTTCGTGCAATTCTCGCAGTTCGCGCAATTTTATAAATATTATTGAAATAAATTTTATATATTCAATTGTTTTCACTGATGCATTATGCATTTATTTCATGCTAATGAAAATTATTATATGTTAATGAACGTTTTTAATTAATTGCGTTTAAAATAATAAAAGGATTCAATTTATAAGTAGGTTAATAATAATAATAAATTAATCAAATACATAATTATCAAAAGAAAAAATTTTAGCATTATTAAAAAATTACTTTTGGAAGCATTAATGTTCCTTTTACAGATTAAATCTGAAAAAAGTGGATTCATTTGTAAGCAATGTTTAGGTGTTAATGAAGAGCAATAGAAAGAGGAGAAGGTGATCTAATGATAGCACTAAAATTTCTCGCAATATGTTACGTAGTATCTCGTGATATGACATATTATTTAGTAATTGTGCAATTAATTTGAAGCAGTCGTTTACGTATAACGCGCTGGAATATTGCTTTTGTATAGTGAGCATTGTTCGCCAAGCGTCGCTGCTAATAATTAGTCGTTCCTAATTAAGCGATCGTTCGGCCATGACGAAAATTCGACAAAATAACACCCGACAAAGGCATGATGTATTTTTCGATATTAATGAGCGATCCGGAAATATCCTGAATCGAAAATCTATAGTATCGGAACTGAATGGATTTTAACGCTGTATAATATTATTGTGTTTTTAGCACTGCAGAGAAGGTAATCTCTATCTGTGCATATAAATCTTCAATATTTACGACGGCGTCGTAAACAGCAGATAATTCTTTTTTTATTTCTAACTTTTAATGAAGTGGGTTATTGAAAAATAGCTCACTGTAGGATGACCGATCTTAATAATTAATAAACAGGAATTGCTAATCAGAACTTTTAATTAATGTCGTGTTTTAGATTAAAAAGTAATTTGGTAAATGCTTCACTCTACTGACGACATTCTGTTATAATCAAAGCATAAATAGTTATGACATTCAACTTTTAATGGAAGAGCAACTACCCGCCTGATACCTTACTGAATAGCTTTTATTTGAAAAAAAAAAAAAAAAAAAAATAGTAAACGAAGTATATAATACACTATAATATATGCATAATACTCTATAATTTTGTTTGCAAAATTGTACTAAATTTCTGTCATAGTAAATTATTGTCCTACGCTATTAATCTTCATATAACCGTAGCAAGAAATTCCACGCGAACTTGCTTCATTCCGAAAATTATAAAGTTTTCCTAATTACGGAAATATGCTGAGATCAAATAACTGTGAGCTCGGCTAAGAACGTATCAAATAAATTGTATCTTCGCACAGAATATCTCTCCCAGAATATCTCTCGTTCTCCGTCGCATATTGACGAACTTTTGGAGAACAGGTTGCAGCTGATTATGACGTCATATATGCCATGTCTGACCGGGTTCCATGGCCCGTCACACGTGCATGTTCACCGGCAGGTACGTGTGTCGGTACCAAGGACCGATCTTGCGTGAAACGATCAAAGGCGCGACAACTACGTGCGACCGAACCGGGCCGCCTATCTATTTCTCGCGGAGAGTTCGCCACCGTAAACGGAGTTCGCCACCGCACGCTGTGTCCTTCTGTCGCGGAGTCCTCTTTTTGCCGACCGTTCCCTTGTCATCGTACCCGAAAGATCTCAAAGCTCATTTATTGGGAAAGTTGCTTCGACCCTTTTGGCTTGCTCGACGAATTATCAAAGCGTCGGCGCATCATTGCTCTTCTTTGTCGCCTCTGTCCGACGTGAACATATGTAGGAAAACTTATTTTCATCCCTTGACTATGAAGCATTCTTCTTCTCGCGGAAATATGAAAATATTTGTGATAAAAGCGTGTCATACATTTGAGAACACTCAGTTCTTTTTAATGAAGTTTTAATGAAGTACTAATTTTTGTTAATAATTTCGATGACATGGTAACTATTTTATTTAATAAAATTCATATAAATTTCACAACATAACCGTTGTACGTGACAAAAGCCGTATTAAATAAGATGTTTTAAATTTTCGTCATTAAATACGCGCGTGCGCGCATTTGTATATTTAATAATACTTTCTCATATATAATTCTTTTCCCCGGATTTTCAGAATTTTATTTAGCCTGATTTGGCAAAATACGATATGACAATGTTTTAATTTATAACGCTTCTTTAACAAATCAAGTTGTAAGATTAAAACATAGTTATACGAATCAATCATACGAATCAACAATAAAGAAAACGTTATAAACGTAAGAAATAAAAAATAGTAATAATACGAGATAAAGTATTATTAGAAAAATGGGACGTTTTGAAAATTGAGATGGCATTTCCTTAGTTCAATTTCAATTCTTTTATTTTCTGATTTTTCCGTCAGAAACAATGCGACTATGCTCGTACATTTCTTTGACATAAAAATATGTAAAAGAAGGCAGGATGGATGAGGCGTTTTGATAGATAATACTTGCCTTTGTAAAATCGCGCGCTTTTCAGGAGAATGCTTCTAGAACGAAGTGAGAGTTATGAAAGACTGCCAAGCGAGCATTCCATTGTTTCTATCGAAAAGAGCTTGATGATACGAAGTATTTTGCATGCTCATGCTAAATCAAGTTTCAGTAAAATGTATTGTAAATATTCAAATTAAATAAATATCTATTTAAAAAACAGCATCTTGTTAATTGCACATTTAATTGTACTCTTGTTTAAAACAATTATTATTATATTATACATAAAAAATACATAGAAATCTATATTTAAATATCAATTAAATCTAAAAAAAACAAAATTTATAGATACTTTTTTTTCTAGAAAAAGAATAGAAATAGATTAAGTGAATTATTGAGTACACTAATTTAATTGTAGTGCGAAAACGTCCCTCGCAGGAAAATATAAGAGTTGTTATTAATTATAATTGTATATAGAGACAATTTGGTGTTCCACGGAAGTGACATAATAATTTATTATCGTGTCATATTTTTGTGATAAATCGTTAAAGCATACCTCGTACGAAACAATATCGCGTGATGTGCATATTTCGCGTATAAATAAATACTATTTAGTCCGGCAAGAGATAAGTAATGTTCATAATACCAGGATAAAAACTGGAATGTTTTTCTCCAATTGCAATGTAGCTAAAAGTCTCGTAAATCGCATTATGTTGTTTGCACAACATTCAAAACATTTATATATAAGATATATAAGATAAAAATATATAAGATAAAAGTATCGCAGCATATTTTTCTAATAGCGTTTTATCTCATATTATTCTTGGATTTTTAAAATCATTAATTAAATAACGAAACACACAAAAATATTTGATAGAAAATTAGTTTTAATATTGTCTTTTATTTGTAATATGGAATGGCCTTGTGTTTTAAAAAAATGTAAAATATAAAATTAAACAAATCTTTAAAATATATAATAATTTACCAATAATTTTCTATAAACATTTTGCTTTCTTATTTGTACTTGAAGTAATGCATATTAAAAATAATTCATATCGTTTTTCCGATTTTCAAATTTAATTCACGATTATTTATATAATATATACAAGATAAAATTTTATACAATTCGCTTTATCAAACTTTTATCAAATATAATACGTTACTGCTGTACAGGAAAATACACATGTTTCATATGTTTCAAACACTGAATTGCGAAAGAGAAGGAACTGTTATGTCGATAAATTGATTTAACTTAAATGCAAGCTGTTTTCGCGAGATACGTTGACACAATGCTGCGTTAATAAAACATAACGCCACTTTTGGGATTGCAAGCGCTTTGACAGAGTGATGAAGCTTCCCGGATAGAGGGATATACATTCGCAAGCTATAATGGAGCATCGCTCCGGGGAATCTCGTTAAACGCGCGAGAAAATAATGGAATTGCTCTTTTTATATAAATTCTACCATGCGCTAAAGGTACCTCGTGTCGCTTGAAAAAGGATCTGAAAAAAAGCACCGTTGACGTGCATCGATGTAAAACGAATGTCGGATATCTGTCCAATTCGACAATGGTCAACGCAATTATTGCTTCTTCCGCGTCACTCACAAATATACGATCGTACGCGGAATTCTTCACTTACGCTACTTGTAATTATATGCTTGAACACTGCATAATTAACTGTGTACTAATTTAAAGTGCAGTTTGAAATTGATAATAAAATTAGTCCTTAATTTAACCTACTTTAATTTAGCACAAGACGCACGAGAGCAATAGGAGACTTTCAATTTGGAGAGAATTCTGTGAATTTGATTGACTAGTTTAACGTACTAGAATCTCTCTATAGCTCGTAAGGAGAATTGATTTGCAATAATAGCCCTTTGACTTAGCAAATTTGCTCGAGTTCACGCAGAGACACATTACCGACAATGTATACCCTAAATTCAGAAAAATAACTATTAATGTATCTTCATTATTCACCTTATATTACTACTGACCAAATCGGACCTGCGTAATGCGAAGGGGACCGAGTGCCATTTCTCAAGAAAAAAAAGAAAGAAAAAAAAGTAGCTCCATATTTAATTATAATCAAACTTGATGATCTAGTGTCATCTTAATAAATAATCATATATTTGACAATTAAGATAATTAATATTAAAAATTAATAATAATAAAATTATATTCTACAATATAATACCATATAATTCACCATTTAATATTTTCAAGGGAAAAATAAATACCAATTTTTTTATCCACGAATTATCATTGTCTATCAAATTGTGAATTTTTTAATCAAAGCATTTCAATGGAATTTACGCTTTTAAATTTGACTCGGTGAGAGATAACTGAAAAACATCGAGGTTATGTATACCCTCTGTGAAGCTCTAATACTTCAATAACACGATGCTTTTCAATTTCTACGAATAGAACACACAGTCGGGAGTTCCGCGCGTGTACGATCTGTTCATTCACTAGAAAAGCTCGTTACTCTATATATAATCCCTTTATACAAGACTGCGAATTTCTACTTCAAATTTCGCCATCCGTCGTGTATAAATTACTGACGAACTTCAAGAATTAAATTTAATCAACCTTAAGCAGGTGGCAAACAGGGGAATAGATCGACAAGTAGAGACCTCTGAACCTTACAAAATCGGGATATCAAGGAATATAGTGATTGATCGAGGCAGCTTAAAAGTTTTTACACAGCCATTTCGACACATTACAAGATTGATTCGGATGTCTTGAAATAGGGTGAGCAGACTTTCTCAAAGAAAGAAGCTTACAGCAGAAGGCATGCTGTAAAACTGTAAAACAAACTGTGAAAAATATAAAGAATCAAAAAGCTCCCATATATATCAGAAATGCGAATTCTGCTCGTGATTTATCGTTTCTATACAATTTTGTGCTACAACAAATCAGTATCATTTACAAGTTCATAAATTATAAAAAAATTAACTTTGTAAGTTGAGAAATTACTTGCGATATGTTATATTCTTTATTTTCTGAAAAAAACTCGTAAAAAGCATTCTCATGTAGAATTAGAGAAAAATTTCTTTCTAATGGTATTTCTGTTAATCTTTGCACATATTTTTATATATGAATATATATACAGTAATTGTATATAAAAAATAGCGATAAGCTTAACAATATAATTTTGTATATGAATATTCGAAAGATATAATAAACAAATAGGCAAATATCGCAATTATGCGAACATCAATATACAACCGAGTTATTGCGAGGTTACCTCTGGGAAAACGAAATCGGAAAAATCAAATAGACGACGCTCTAATTAGCGAGCTCGTTACCGTCGGTCACAATTGATCGAATCAGAATTGATCAGTTCACTCGACCGACCCCCGCATTCGTCACAAACTGCGATATATTGAACTTGCCTACTACTTCCTCTGGCTTTTAGTTAAAGTAAGCGATAGTAAATCGTTCTTACTCAAGAAAAACGCCGCAGAAAAAAACCGGATCGGAAAATACATGTGCGAGGGAAAAAGGGAGAAAAACAGCATCTTAGTAAAGGGCACGGTCGAGCGTAAGCTATTGAGCGTATAAAAACAAGTCCTAGGAGAATAATGACTTTACAATAATTGAATTGATTATTTTAAGAGGATCGAAGCGCTCGATATTGCAGCGTATCAATGAAGCGTAACGCAATATTTCTTTTTGCTTGCTTAAGAAATTGAATTTTTCAATAACTTCAGTGATCGGTAAAGAATTGTGTGGCGACAAAAAAATTTATAGAAAAAAACAAAATCAATGAGGGATTTTCTTTGCGATCGATCTGCATTGCAACAACGTTTTGTTCAGAAATGTTATTCTTTATACATGCATAAAAAATAACGAATGATTTTAATATATACATAATTTGAAAATTTTATCTATATTTTCTTATTATTATAAAATTCCTAAATTAAATATTCAAAATTCAAATATGTAACTAATGTAAAATTTCACTTATTTCATCGTTATAAGATGATAAAGTAATTAAAACGTTTTCTTAAATATTAAAAATAATTTAAAGCTTTCAGTTTTAATATATAAAACGTTGCATAATATTTTATATAAAACAGAATTCAGAATTTCTTTTAACAAGAGAGTGTCTAAATGAAACTGTAGACATCGCAAACCTATAAGATTTATTTGCCGAAATTTCAGCATCGCACCCGAAAAGATATAATTCATAACATAAATACGTCAGATCTCTACGGCGTTCTAAATCGTACTTCTGCTATTGGCCGTTAGTCACGCTTGTCTAACTACGTCCGACTAAAGGCAGATTACGAGAAATCAGGAGTCTCCTTGTCTGAGGCAAGTGAGACTCACGTAAACAAATCTCTTGTTCCACTATTCGCAGCTTGGCCCTTTAATGCGGCTTAAGTTACGTGGGTATTTGCATTTACACGCTGTGCTTCACGCCTTCCTCTCCGTCGTAGTCAAATAAGTTGTTGCAATATTACAGGTAATATTATGAGAGAAAACATGAACTATTCTGGCACATAAAATTACATAAAATTTACTGCCGACTGTCAAGAAACTTTCCAAAGTCTTCCACTGATAACTCTACGAGGTCTTTTTCATGCAAAAAAATATTAAAAATTGATTGCTATAGAAATATTTAAGTCAAAATAATTTTTTGTAAAAATTCGTGCGCTAATCACTATTTCTCATTATATGCATCTTCGTAACTTAGGTATAATTATTGTTTATAATTTAGGAATCGTTGAATAATATAATTTTCATTTATCACGTACCATATTTTAAATATAAATTTAATAGCGTAAAACTTGTGACGATCAACTTGTAATATCTGGCTATTATATTGTTGGTTATGTAACAGCCAAATGTACATCTATGTATATGTCAAAATTAAAATTCATAAATGTATAGAAAACACATGAAAAATTCATCTTGTCAGCGTTGCAAAGGGTCTATTCATTTCAGATCTCATGTCTCTCCGAGCGTCATCAATCATACTGAACTAGGCTCAACTACGACTGAAGTTTATAAACGTGTCTATTGATTTACAATTTGTTTCTTTTATCATCATCATTACAATACAGTGCGTTCATTTCTTATGCCAAATGACGGCATATTAATCGACTACTAACGGCACGTATGTAATAATCGTAATGTGTTCCGTAATAATCGTAAAATACTTGAATTACTTGTTCTGGAAATTTGATATGAGCCACAATAATTTCTGAATTATAAGTGATAAAAGCACTATCCCGTGACATCGCATAAAATTCGCAATTATGACTATGTATAAATACATGTACACCGATTTATTGTCCGTTATTGATTTTCACAATATAGGTGATATTGATTTTCATTACTCAGCTAATTTTGTCTAATTTCTTATATGTGTCACTACTATAGCTCCCATTTTGCCGATAACATCATCAAGATTGCTAATAGCAAATTCTTCCTACCGTTTGCAAACTGTTTAATGGCTTTTTAATGAAAACTCAAATTGATTACATTAATGATACGTTTCAAAAATTAATATACGCAACTCAGAATAATTAAACTTAAATAGCTAAATTTTTTCTAAAATGTAAAGCGTTTCATTTATGACAATTTAGTGTAGACAATTTAGTATTTGCATAGTAACTCAGTTTTTGTTTGGAATAATTGTTTACGAGCAAGTGGGAGAACACAGTCGAAAATGATATCACATGAAACGTGATTCCTGTATTTCATCTGTGCATCTATCTTCGTGCACGCGCGTTTATGCGACCGATTTCCTCTATTTCCGAGTGTAACATAATGTCGTCAGTGTCGGATACATCTCTATCACGACGGCAGATAGACAGTTTTATGTCCGCTGCGAAGCAATACTCCTTCCGTTTACAATATCTGATCACGATACATGTTCACAATATCTGATCACGATACATGTTCACTTGTCACGAATTAAAGAAATTGGCAAGATAAGAATCGTAATTTCAACAGAAGCTGTATCGATATCCGTTTTAATAAAAAAAAAGAACAGAATGTTCCACTAATGGTAATTTTTAGTGACAGTTTAAAGAGGCACGCCATTTCTCGTCTTGGAAATATCTCTTCGTTTAACCGATTAATTATCGTTTCAATCGCGTCGTGATAAATCCTGACAAATTGTTTTTAACGACATCTCGTTTCCGCTGCTCCGCTCTAAACGACGCGAAATAAATAGGATCAGTTAGGACCAGCGAGACATAGACGATGCGTCTCGTAGGATAAAAACGGTCGAGAGTTACGGTACATTCGAGAAGAATGGTCGATGCTTTGCGACCGACGGCAAACAGCTTGTTGGGTTCTCCCTGAAGCAATGCGGTCGAAGAACGCAAAGTGACATTTCTTCTTCGGGATGTTAAGACAACGAGTATAAATCGAGCAAGGAAACAGCGCTACGAATTTACTCCGAAGAAATTTATAGAATTATAAATAAACTTCGAGCCTTTTTAAGACTCCAACCTTTTTAAGAGACAAATAGAGAAAAAAAAGAACGGAGCAGTGGGTAACGAACAAGACAGAATATATTTCATATTTTGTATTAAACAGCATTCTTCAAGCACAGCAAAATCATAAAAATAAAAATTTTTTTATTCGTATAGAAAAGATATTTTCTATATAAATACATCAAAATATTTAAATAATGTGAGTGTGTTTCTATACATATTCTGTCAAACCGCAGTAATAAAAATTTAAGACGACGGTTCTCCGTACTTATTAATATCAAGAATAGCTTTATACGTCCACATAAAGTATATTCGGTTATCATTAGGCTCGAGCCAAGAAAGATGGAGAGAAAGATCGAAGGCGCAGCAGGCCAGCGCCGGCAAACGCCCCCGTGTTTCGCTTTATTAAGCTCCTCTTTCCACCAATTAATACGGAAGAAATGGCACGAAAGAGTGTCCTTCTTTCCAAGCGCCGGGCTTGATAAAGAGGAGGTGACGCTCGCGTAACAAATTGCCGAAGCGGCGAAGCGCCGCGGTGAAGGAAGCGCTCATTTCTGCCTACGACGCGGATAACGGCAATTGCGTAAAATGGAAGGATGGAATACGAAAAATCGCGTGTTCAGCGGGTCCGCCGCCGATATTCACAAAGGTGGACGGACGCGTGCGTCCATCTCAATAAAACCAATTCCGAAGATTACCGTACGTAAAATGTACCGTTGAGAAACGCACAGGGAATAGATGATGACGATCCGAAGAGAATCGCGTCTACAAAAGTCAGAACGTCGAGAGTAAAAAGTAATTCGCGCTTAGGTGTGTCGATTGTTTCGGAAATTAATAATTGTGCTCTCTCTTTAAGCTATCATAACGTACGATAATTTTTCTATCGCGTAGATCACGAGACCTACATAAAATTTGCATCAATTTAATTCACTTTACGATTGTTAGCACATTTGCCTTAAAAGCGTCTAATTAAGACTTTGTTTCGCCTCGTTTGCATTTTATGCCCTACGTTTCCTTTAACTCACTCTTACGAGGCTCTTAATTAAAACCGACGCATAACGACTTCGTTTACGTCACTTGTGATAAAACTTTTGATAAAATTAAAAAGGACAGAGCTAAATGCAGCACAAAATGCAGCTTGCAACAATCTTAGCACAAAATGTGACGTTTCATTTGCAATAATTGATCATTATTAAATAAACGACGGGCGCAAATGGAGCAAGGCAAATGATAAAGACGGAATTTTTGCATCAAACACACAAATGTGAAAGTTTCAGCTGCAATTCATCCTCGCTACATCTCTACCGTCACCTTTTTACGAAGTACTGTTTTGCGCGAGGCAAGTTCTTCCTCGGGGAACGATAATGCCTCCGCGTTTCGTGACTGGAGGAAATTTCGCGGTTAACACGGAGGTATCCGTGTCGATGAAAGAACTCCCGCAATAAATCTCGTGGCGGCAAGAAAAAAAAACACAGTGGCACGTAGCAACGGCCCAATTCTATTTACGCGCTATTTCTACGGTTACTTCGCGGCAAGAAAGGCCAGATGCTTTGGCACCTCGCCTGGAGCTCTTAACCCATTGAGTCAAAGTTATTTTTCAAAGGGCTTACTTTGATAATAGCGCGGTGGAAGGTGCTATCTATGAGATTTTCCAGTGATGATTCTTCAGTAAAAGTGAAGAAAGAAGAACACGATATAAAATGTTTCTCTCGGGCAAAAAATTTCTCTAAAAATTCAGTTAAGTTAAATTTAAGCGTAATACACTTGCCTACAGTAAAAAGTATTCTATTCAAGTAAAATAAAATTAAATAACTGCACAATGCATGATGTATTTGCGCGGCCTTGAAAATGCTGCGTTTTTTTTTTTAACGTAAATACTCTGGCAAACGTAATATCAATTAACGTGGTGAGCAAATATACTCAGTTAGTAAGATAAAAATACGCTACATATTTTCACGAAACTTACTGTAGCACTTTCCATCAATGTACACGTCGGCCGTTGTCTTCAATTGCAATTAAGAGTGTCAACATTTGTATATTTCTGCTTGAATTTACAATTTCGTGTGTGCATCTGTCCGTGTGTTGATTTTCGCCGAATGAACGAGAGTCCCTGACGCGGAACTTCGTCGTTGCATGACGCTCTGCCTCTTGATCTCTCGCGCAACAGTGATACGAATGATGAAACTTCATCTTTAGATCTTGAACAAGAACGCCCCTGCACTCTCGTTAGGCTTCGCTACATTAAAATTGTATTATCGGGCGCATAAAATGTATGCGACTCTTCCGATCCAATTCAAGCGTCAGTAACAAAATTGTGAGATGTGCTCTTCTCAGATATATGTGTCTATCATGAATCTAATTTTGCTCAAAAAAATATTTACACACGTAAAAATTAACAGGAAGAAACTACAAAAAAAAATGGAGCGTACCAAGACTAAAATAATTTTAATAAATAAATATAAAAATATTTTGTTTTTAAAACTTGTAATGACAAAATTAGATAAAAATATGATATGATAAAAATATGGCTTGCCGAAACAAACAGGATAAAAATAAGATGAACACGTTAATTAATTTTTAACTCTAAAATTAAAACACACACATTAATCGCTAAAATCCAAAAGTGCAATTAAAAAAGTTAATTATAGGTGTATGTAATAAATGGATAAATTTGCGTTTAACTTTGTGCGTTACGTTTATCAATTAAATTAAATTGTTTTGTTACTATCGTTTTAAAAAATAATACAAACACCTACGTAGCAAGATTTTATCCAGAGACAGATTTTTAGTTTGATAATTAATAATTTTAAATATTTTGATGCGCATAAATTGAATGTATAATAACATCATTGCTGCTATTATCGCTTAAACAATACGCTTTTGTTCACTTCTTGCTCTTTTCATTACATGTATTTCGCATATTTTCATTTCATTATGTCACGAAATCTAAAATGTATTCTAGCAGGACAACGAAAGCACAATGCGTTCGTTGTCCTCAGGCATCGGCTATTCCCCTGGATGAATCATGATAAACAATTTTCCGTCCGACAGTTTCAATATTGGGTAAGCAATAGTGTATTTTAAGCGGTTGTATTGTTGAAAGACGCACGTGAAATTTTTTTCATCTACATCCTGCGCTCGCTTTATTCACGCGTGTCTCTCCGCTTACATACAAGCTTCCCTATTAACCCGGAAATGCACGTGTGCGACGTTCGCGAACATGTATGCACAGCTTATGCGTAACTCGCAGAAGCGTTCGCGACAACAAAGCGCATTCATGAATAAATCGTCGAGGAAAACGGTTGTCAACCACAGAATTATCGAGCCCTCGCCTCGAGGCGATTCGCGCGAGAGCGAAGGGATGCTGCTCAACGAAATATGATATATGGTAAATGAGATAATCAGATAAGCATATCTTCTCGTACAAAAAGAAGGGAGAAATCGATTACGCGCTGCACTGCGTAATCGATTCCTCCTTTCTTTTAACGGAAAGCTTCCTATTCGTCAATTTTTTCATCATTTCTGCTTCCCTTAAACATAACAAAACATTGCTGCTTAAGCGACTCTACTTAAAGTGAACTCTATTTAAAAATAAAACTTGAAAATGCATGCATTATACAGAAACTTGGATATTTCGAGCTTTAATTTTTATTTTAATTTTTTCCTGTGCAAATTATTATAAGTAAATACCACGTGATATGAGCTTGCAACTTGCAACTTCATACATACATACACTTCATACGTAGAATCACAATATTTTTTTTCAATTAAATTTTTGATGGAATGTGTTGTTCGCATGTTTTATCAAGCAAATTGCTATTTGTTGTAAATGTTGCACAGTACATGCAAATATCGCCTGGTATTGTGTTTTTGTGTGCATCTACAATATTTCAGCAAATATCTTTTAACATTTGAAAGCACTTGAAAGAATTCTCCGTCCGCTGATCCATTATATTGCTAAGTCTAATCTTCGCGCCTTCAAATTGATAGATTCCAATAAATTAAAATTTATTTGCCTCTAATTAAAAGATTCTTAGTAATTTATTGACGTAATGAAAGCTTCTAATCTATCAAAATTGTTTTCATTTTAATTATACAGAATTAAAAAATTTATATTAACCATCTCGTTAGGTAGACTTCGTCAAATTTTCATTGAAATGAGATTAACTTTTCGTTAAAACAAAAATTAATCGAGCAATATGTAATTATGAGAAAGTAATTTCTTATATTCCATGAAGAATATTGTATTTTTTTTAATGAAGTCTAGCGTTGCAAAGCTCAGGATATTTTGTGGGAACGTGTTCTCATAAACCTTGAAAGGGTTAAATCGGCGTAATTCCGCGGAACG
Organism: Solenopsis invicta; assembly: GCF_016802725.1. NCBI lineage: Eukaryota > Metazoa > Arthropoda > Insecta > Hymenoptera > Formicidae > Solenopsis > Solenopsis invicta. Next base: position 26,831,699 of record NC_052667.1, read on the forward strand.
TGAGATTCCCGTGAGAAAGAAAAAGCTGGCCATTTATACACGCGGGCGGAGTTTTATAGAGCGCGCATGTCGTCTCGCTGTATCTACCCACCTACCTACATCTGCAAGAAATGAAATCACTGGTGAAATGGAGAGCGAAATGACACGAGAATATTGCGACGCGTGCCGAGTAGCGGGCCGCTGAAAAATACTCGACTTGGTTTTATGGCGATGCGACGTTGGAAAGAAGCTGACGAAAGCGCAAGCATGAATCGTCTCTCATATTGTTCTTGTGATTTACGGACGACACAATCTCTCTTGCGTTCCGAGGCTCTTACCTCATCTTCTCGATTCGCGATCAAAGCTCATTCTATGCGAAGGAATTTTTATTTTTTTAAATTGATCAACGTAACGAGAGAAGTGTCTCTTCATAGACGGAAACTAATATTGGTGTAAAAAGGCTTTCGTTCGACGCCCGATAGTATCGGAGATCCAATGACGCACGATATTTCTTTGTAAATTGTGTAATCGCCTTGGACACTCTGTTCTAATGTTCGTTTCGTGGAGCATAGAGAATGCCCTAAATTTCGAGATGCGAGAGATTTAGAAAGCCTCTAAACACGTCACGTAACATCACATTTCCCGCCGCAAAATGTAGATGCTCTTAATGAACCCTTATAGGACTCTTAATGAACTTATAATACATACAGCATTATTACAGAAATTATATGGAAACTGCATGCACCTGCAGTTGCGTTTTCTTCTCAAAGGCACTCTCTAAATAAATTTGCCTTCACGAAAATGCGGTTAAATCTCTAAAAGCTTTTGAATTTTCTCGTTATTTTAGAGTTTCCAGTGAAATCAAATTTAGCCAAAAGATTTTAAAATCCTTAATAACGTGATATAAATTAAAAGTGAAATTTTTTTACAGTTTTATCTCAGTAATTGATTACGATATTTAAAACTTTTGAAATTAATTGAAAATTAATTAGAAAAGAAGTTATTACATTCTTTTTATTATCCTTTTCACTATCTCTCATATTAGTTTTTCCATCGATTACATTGATTAATCGAGAATAAATAATGGAATATGTGTCCGTGTGAAATTATCGATAGCACACATATATAGAACAAGTTGCTTTAATTATTTCTCATGTACTTTGCGGATCGTGCTCGCGATACAGAGTAAATTGGGCAATTCAAAGTGATGTATGTCACGCTAATACATTTATCCGCAGTGAACGTTACCGAAGCGCATAACTAACGGCGAGTCGTTTCATGCATTCCTCGAGGCGAGGTATAATTTCACGCTTGGCAATGACCGAGTATTCGTCTGCAGGCAGCGCGATATTTCGAAGCTCAAACGAGATGAGCTTCGAAACTCTTGTAACTATCTGCAGCTAAGTACTTCGCCATCATTCAACCTCTTTGTTTGACGTCGCCGGAAAATCGTGTCATCGGTTCACTATAGATTACTTATTAACTCGTCTACCGTGCCATCAAAGTTGGGGGAATGACGATTTCCGAAAGAGAACTACGATCTACTCATTATTAAACTCAAGTTTAATTAAATCGAGGAGAAACAACCACTGAAAAACACTGTCGATTAAATTCTTCAAAAGCACGTTTTCTCTTTAATTAGCGCGTCATTTTGCAATCCTACGTTTCAAGCCGTCGTTCTGATATATCTCGCGTTACCACCTTTTAATACTTTTTTTAAGTTTTAATTAAACTCAAATAGTTTTAATTAAATCCAGGAAAGTGCTAAGAAAGATGATCCCGGCATCAACTATTTTTAAAAAAAACATCTTGATCAGCATATTTCAATGATTCTGTATCAAATGCCTCTTTAGTACGCGTTATTACTCGCTGGTTTTTTTATCGTTACATTATTATAACCGGCTAGAGAGAGAGAGAGAGAGAGAGAGAGAGAGAGAGAGAGAAAGAGGCGAGCTCGTTTGTAGGAATAAATTAATTACGGTCAAGTGAACAGCTACTCAGGCGAGAACATTTTCGATATTCTTGCGCCTGACCGAATCACCACTTCCTCGGCCATTTGTTTATTGCTTTTTTTGTTAGAATTTATTCGCGAGTAAACGTCGCTTCGTTTAACGCGCGCGTTGGCCCAGTGGATCACCGACATTTTCCGTGTGGAACGAGAAAACTGAGTAGGTTTCGCTTGGCATCCGTGTGCATGAAGTGTATACACCTCCCGGTATATCCACTCGGCCATAGTTGCTTTGACGAATTTACTATCGATTTTTCCGAAACTTTATGCGATGCCACTTTCGGATTGATAAATATGCCAATGCAAATTTAAATTAAATTTTGATTGCAATAAGATCTAATGGAAGATTTAATGTTTATCTCTTTCCATCTTTTCCCTTCGTTTTAATTTAGCTAGTCGTAAATGAAAAAAAGTCTAATGATTCTTATGTATAGTGTAATAAGAAACTCGGTGTAACAATTTTATTGCGATGTGAAGAGCAAAAACATTATGTTCTTCATCGAATTAATCCGCTTTGTTACGCAAGATATCACGTATTATAAAATAACTGTGATCGCAACAAAACAACGATGGTATTGACGATGGCAAAGCAACTTCTATAATGTAATTTATTAGGATACATAAATAAAGCTAGAAAACTTTCGATGGAGCATGAAAGTCTCTTCGGCAAAGGGTATAAAGCTCCGCTTTGTACCTAAAATGCGATACGACCGCTCTCTCCGTTGATGCAGTTAGTTCTACAGCAACCCAAAAGAGAGTTTGAGAGAAGAGAAATAGAAATCAAACGAAGAGATGCCCGAATCATTAAAAGAACTCGATGTGATATTATATAGTACGGTTGAAATGATGTAATAAGAGAAGTGCATCCGTAGATTTATTTCAATTTCGTAAATACCATACTATGATTTAACCGTTTGTTCATCGGTTATCAAATTAGTACACAAGCTTTTTGAAAAATATATTTAATTTTTCTCGAGATATTTGTCTTTTTCGTAAATTTATCCGCGATACAAAGCTTGGGAAATTAGTATGACATTAATCTTTAAGTCAAATTTGGAAGAATTGGGTTAAAAAAAGTTCTAATTTTCGATACGCGCAGTTAGGAACTTCTTTTTTTATTTTTGGACCGTGTCCATTTCGGTTAATCTTTAGATTGGGATTTAGAGACCATCGTTACTTTTGTTCAGGTATCCGGAACAAGCGAAAACTCGCGCTAACAGGCTGCTATTGATACATCCTGTTTCACAATCGCGTTCGAAACTAATTAGTACCTCATCTGTTAAAGCCGCGAGACCGTATCCTATCCCTTTTGCACCTGAGCTTCCCGCTGCATCCGTGGATAGGTGTGTCTGGGTATTTTGTGTAATATAATATGTATATATACAGGCCACTTCCAATTTCGTGTATCAGAGAGAGAAAGAGAACAGAGTCGGAAAGAGGGAAGAAGAGAAAGGGGACAAGATAGGATCTCTCATTTGTCAAGCCAGCACAATTAAACGCTCCGTCGAAAGCCGGCAATTCTCATAACGCTTTCTTCTTTACGCGTACGTGTCGCTCCTAATTAACACTTGTCAAACGAAATTCCGGTTGACGGAAATTTGCGACACACGTGCGAGGTTTTTCACTCTCGCGATTTACGGATGACACGTTTCGTCATGCGATGCAACTATAAACGAGTGTAATATGCGACTGTACAATCTTTCGGCGAGTGAGCGCAGAAAGGCTTTAACTTCGTTATCACTTAATCTCTATTTTTGTTGTAATAATTTTTTTTTTTTTTTTTTTTTTTTTTTTTTTGAACGATTACATCTCGTTATGTCTCTCAAAAGAGAAAAAAAGAGATTTCTTTATACATAAAATTTCAAACGTTACAGATAGTACCGAATAGTTCACAATTAGATTATAATCGTTCAATTTAAAAGTCTAACCTTTATATGTAACCCTTTATATCTAACCCTTATTTGTAACTTTTAAAATAAAATAAGAAAAATGTTCGAAATTCATTGTAACACTAAATTTAAAATTATTTGTTGCAATCGCGCAACTGTGTGGAAGAAGTGTAATAAAATGCGGGTTTGACGTCAATACGGAACGTTTCGAAAAATTCTTTTTTTTTTTGTTGCAAACGATTGCAGTCCCCCGCTTGTCACCGATTGATAGAATAAATTACATATTGACAGTCGCCAAAATGCAACGGTAGAGATCCCGGCGCAGTCAGTCGGCTCTAATTAAGACCTGTCTAGTAATCGCTTTGTTGACAAAAATCGATTGTTGGTAGTCGCGTCTGCTTTCAATTAAAATTGCCACGGATGCGTCATTTGCAAAGTAATTATTTGCAGAGGCCTAATTTGTTGACCAATTTGTCGCGTCCGCTTTCGAGCGAGATTAAAAAGTAATTATTCATTTATTTACGCGAGTGTGCCGAAGAACATGTTTTACGTGCATCAATTCATCATTCAAAAATAATCAATGTCTTGATGAGTTAACGAAGATGCACTAATTAAACATATTCTTCCGTGAAAAGTATGAAAACTGAATGTGAATGGTTACAATTTATGCCATAATTTTGAAGCATCTCTTACGGAAAAAGATTCTATGAAAAAAGATCTCTTCTTTTCCCTTACTTTCCCTCTCTTGGTTAGTATCGGTTTACATGCATTTCAGAAATGGTAATTCTTCCTTGGTTCAATTTACATAGAACGAGTGTTGTAAATTCGAAACCTCCAGAAGTGATCTTTTCCTTTCTAACCAGCTTTCTTTCCTTTCTATAAAGGTTTATGCATCGATAAGTCAAGCTGTACATTTTGTACGATAAGATACAAAGTCGCTTCGTTCGTGACTTGCACAGCTATGATAAGCGCGATTCCTTCCTCTCCCTCCCTTTGCCTTCTGAACTGATCGAATTTCCGAAACGTTTCTATCACTATTTTTGCTTACGGCTCCATTAGCTCGCCGGAACGTCGACAGGAAATCGCACGCGGTGCTATAAGAATCGAATTTCGGAGAACCCCATTGAAATCTTCCTATACAGTTACTCAGATAATCGATGACACAAATGGTGAACAGGCCCGCTTCTCCCGTAAAAAAAACTCAACACAGATCGCGTTATCTTAAGTAAGTGCTCCCCAAAAAATTTGTTCAGAAGTAGAATTCTCCCCTCGATTATATAAATTTTACGTTATGCGTCTCATATATGTAAAATTACTCAATTCTAATCAGTGTTGTACTACATGTAGATATAATTAGAAAATGATTGAAGCTTCTAGTTTTCATCTCGGAGAAGAAGGAAGGAACAGAGAGAGAGAGAGAGAGAGAGAGAAAGAGAGAGAGAGTGTGTGAGAGAGAGAGAGAGAGAGAAAGAGAGAAAGCAAGGGTAAAATTACATTGAATACTCAATCTCTCTCTCTAATTCAATATCGCTCCGTTCCGTCCGTCACATATCCGAATTAATCGCAACACAATTTAGCCAGAATTAATATCGATTCGTGGAATTCCGACTATAACGTGCGAATATTAGATAATTAATAAAACACTAATTATATCCTGCACCAAATTTACAACAATATAGTGTACAATGAGCAGTAATGTGTTACTAAAAGTAACCATAATCATATACGTGTGTACATGTTTTGTCGTCAAATTCTTGGTAAGCTGAAACGGAGGCACGATAGTGCGAACAGAACGTGGAAAATCCGGAAGACGAAGTAACAACGGAGTCACGTACCTTTTAAACGATCCTCCAATTACTTTTACGGAAACTTCGAAGCCTCAGCTTGTAGTTTCGATTGAGTTTATTCGAGTGCAAAATGCTTGTCCCATACAGGGTGTTTCTAGGGTGCTTGGCTATACTTTACTGTTATATGCTACTATGTCGTAATAAAAAATACTATTTAAATAAATCTATATACTTTTTTCTTTTTTTTCCCAAGTTATAATCTATTAAAGTTGGATATCTCTCGTCGTTATTTAATATCTACGATAAATAACATTTCGTTATTGTGTCAAAAAATTTATATAACATTTGTATGCTAAACAGTTTAGTCAAATGCTGAAATCTTGACAACTCATTTTCAATTTTAGTGACTTGAAAAAAATTGCAGATCTACTTATGCAATATTCTTTCATTATTACACAAAGAAACATACTAAAGCTTAGTCAAAAGTACGCGTATAAGATACGGTAGCTCTATCAATGGAGAAGCCTTTCTCTTTCCACAACGTTCGTAATTTAAGTAGAAGGTATGTTATACGGATCAGACACGTATAAAATTGTGCAGTGCATATTATAATATACGTAAATCATATAATTTGTGAGATAGATAAAGTTATTTGTTATTATACAATATTCTATCATATTATGATAACAAATAATTTTATTATTATAATAATATAATATTATATTATTATTTATTTATCCAATTTGAGTTCATGATTTATCAGCTGATGGAGAATGATATATAATTTGTGACAAATTTTCAAATCTTTCGAGTCTATAAATCCAATTCGAATACACGTACAGAGATTTTGATTTTACATACTTACATATTTATATACATATTTATGTTTAATTATGTAACACTGGTTTAATTTCTGCAACAATCAAGCAATTATAACATCTCTACACACAAAGTGGAATTACGCCTACGGAGATATTTTAACGCAGCAGAATAATAGTTCTGAATATCAAATGATTGTTGACAGTGTACGATGATGTGTAATAACTCCGGCCTACAATTGCGATATAATTCAGGAGAAGCGCCGATCTCTGATGCCAGAGTTCACAAAGTGCGCGAAAGAATGACAGGCTTCGCGACTCCATAAAATATTCATAGGATTCCGTGTTGGAAAATTGGCATGTGAGATACATAGGTGACAGAAGGCCGTGTTTGTATTCTGTACCAATCGTGGCTAATATCCTGCAGCGAGAACGATGCATAATGCATGATGGACACATGTGAGCGAGTATTTTGAAATAAATAGATCACCACCGTGGTTTATGAGAGTAAACCTGCATTTCAATTGCAGCTTTCGAATAAAGTACAGAGCTTTTCATTAATAAAATCTGCCATCCAAAATATTTTCGTAATACTGCGCGGATACTTTTCGATTTTCTGAAGAAATTTCAATCTACAACAATTTTACATATTTTCCATTTTATAAAAGGAGATGGCAAATAAAATATCAAAAACTATCTTTGACAGAACCAGTAAGATGCGAGAAACCAATATGTAGTATAAAACGATAAATAAGATATATATTCAAGGATCCCAATAGATAAATCTCAGGACGAGAGACGGGCAAAAACGTTGCGCGAATAAATAAAGTTCTCAAGCAGCCGGTACATCGGTTGATCGAATAAATCCATTTTATTGATCATATGAAGTATACACGCAAAGGCAAAATCTATCTACGTTCGACTGGATTTACAGATATGAGATTTGGATTTGCTACGAATGGTTACGTGTAATCCTCCACCAGCTGATAAATCGCAGACTAGACGTCAGATGGAAAATTGCCTGCGTTAAGCAACGACGGGATTAAAGAGGCACGAACTAAAAATGTTATGGGCAAAAAATTTGACCTTTGGAGGAGAGCGAGAGAGTTTATCGCTTTGATCAATAAAAATGCCGTGGCAGACATCACCACCTGATGGCCAGAGCCTATATCGTTATTGATAAAATTTTAGGCGTTTCGTCGCAACAAATTCGCGCAGCAGGAAATTCCAACGCGCCTTTATTAATATCGTAAGTGCAATGAGAGAACACTCGATGCTGAAGAATATTTCTAAAGTCTGTTGCGAGGTAAACAAATAAGGATATATTTCTGCCCCGAGCTAATCTAAGCCAATGTAGTTGCCGATAAAAGCACAGTCTATATATTCCGCGATTTACCGCTTACATATTTATAACTACTCCTTTCCACCATCGATTTAATGAAATTCCCACGTTGCACAATCGGCGTGCTGCACCGCGATCGATAGCACCCCTCTAACAACGTGCTATGAAATATAACGATTTGACGTGACGGCGAGCGTTGCCTTCTCTTGCAATATGTAAAAGTCTTGCGACTACAGTTGATTTGACTTGGAAATATTGCACGTCAACCTTAAAATCTCACTGCTCTCGATCCTATATCAAATAATTAGTTTACGCCCTCGAATACGGCAAAGCTCAGAGGTCTAGTCGAGGATAGGATTTCAGAGAACGATCGTAAACGAGGGGATCCAAACGGGGATGATCCGTCAAGTTTCACTAGGATTATATATCGGCAAAGGATTGCTATTTTGCATACGTATAGCTATATGCTTACCACACGTATCGTATCTACAAAATAAATTTCAATCGAGAATGTATATCGAGTGTTACATAACGTGCGTTATAATAATTTTAATGAACATTATCGTATTTCTCGAGCCGTGTCGTTAAGCGCAATTTTAAGAAAATATCTGTATGACGAAAGAAAAATTCATTAAAACGTCACGGAAAGTCTTTCTTTTATTTCAATTATATGTTGCGTATAGTACAGCTTTGAGCGAAACGTTGACGAGAGAATCTTGCACGGCTCAAAGGATGAAGAAACTGCTTTGCGAGCTTGTTCGTGCTTTATAGCCCGTCAACTAGTGCGTTATCTGCACACGAGCCTGCCGGCAATGCGTTTGTAACGTATTCGTAAACCCCGAAGACCGCCGTAATTACGCGCGCCACGTCGGAGGAGAGCGATCGGTGCAGCTGCATACCGTATCTATACATGCGTAATTCCGGAACATGCGCGCCGAATGGCACAAGCCGCACAGCGAAGCCGCAAACCGCGAAAATATGCCAGTACCGATAATGAGCTTACGTCCTGCCTGCATCATGGCCTAACATAATTTCCCAAATTTGATGAATAGCGGCCTGACACCAGTACAATATTATCTAATAGACTGGCGACTGACGTCCGTCAATGTTCGAAGAGGGATCATAGTCTAGTTAATGCCGTCGCCGCTTAACTACCTCGATTTGCATCTGTCCGTTTGACATTGAACAATTTGCGCCGTGTTCTAGATAAGACAAAGTTAATTGATACTTCTTGATCTAGTGGGATTAGGACAGAGAGAGAATTTCGTTCTTATTAATTAAACTCGGCTGCCTCCAAGGAAAAAGAAAGATGAGAAAAATTGGAAATAAGTAAAAAAAAATCCAGTTTTAAGTTATCTATCGTTTGGCTTTATTAATCTTAAAATATTCTAAAACTTCGAAATTTTAATTTTCGTATCATCGCGGATAATTACATTGTCACCGACCGGAATGTGTAATGCGTCAACATTTTCATTCCGCCTAAAAAGATTGAAAAGAGTCGCGCACACGTCTAAAAAAAAAATATCTTTTTGAAATTTTAATAATTAGAACATGGGCGGTAGAGATAATGCAACTTTCAATAATTTCTAATTACACGTCCCTTTATCTCAACACCGCACTTATTACTTTATTTACTCGAACGTATTCCAGGGAGTACCGTTAGCCGCCAAGTTTAGCCTTGAATAAATACAAGGGAAGGAATATTAGAAAAGTTACGACCATTTATAATGTCACCGATTCAAGTATTCCCTTGTCTCCGCCTCGTTTTGTTGCATCGCCTTCATAATTATGCGCGACAGTCTTCATTTACCGGAATTTTTTTTTTAATTTTTTTTACAAAGTCCTACATTTCAGAAACGTCGCAGCCGCGTATGCACGGATGAAGTTTTTAAGAGGATAATGTCCCGAGAAGCAGCCGCGAAGGCTCTTCCGCCCCAAGAAGGGAACTCTCAAAAGATTTAGCGAAATTAAATCCGCGACGGAGAGGTGTGCAAATACTCTTGCTTTTCGTTGCATTTTATAATGGCGATCGAGCAAAATGAAAACTCTACGCGGCACGCGTTCGCTCGAACGATCAGAAAGTCTATTCTGAACAGAATAGCCATCGTCAGCTTTAACGTGTAATGTTGCTTCACGTAAAAGATATACGAACGATTCAACTATAATTTTAACATGCAATAATAAATATGTTTCTATTGAAAATTGCAAGCTTATTAAATTGATGATATCGAATAAGAATATGAATATTTTTATGTTATTAATTCTTTGACAATTTACTTAAATTGCTTTTTTGCTAAATTAATTATTGAACTTGTTAAAATTTGTATAATAAAATAATAAATTTCCTATATATTTTCTTGCCGATGCAATATTTCTTCTAAAGAGTAGATTAATCGTTTAAAGTGGATAATGAAAAATGTACGAATGTTTTGTGACACATGTAATTCGATCTTTTAGCAATCATAACGTAATATCAAAAAATATTGTTTAAAAGCTCTTGTAATGAAAGAGAGTGAAAGAGAAAGGATATTTTAACTGAGATTGCTCTGTAGTTCTGTGGATCTTTCGAAATAAAAATCAACAACATCTCTCTCTCTCTTTTCTTATGAAAATAATGAAACATTAATACAAACAGAAACGAGATGTATTGAGAGAAAGACAAGATCACAAGTTGATTTTGCACGTAGATGTGCTCACTTTCTTCATATTATCCTTAATACTAAAGCGCAAGTGCAAGCAAGTTTCCGCTGCTATTTTTCCTTCACAATCAATCTCTTATTAGCTTCGTGCAGAGCCTCGGCAATGATTGGAAGAAAGAACCGAAAAGCGAACGGAACTTTATTACATTCTCCTTCTATCAATTGATCGAGCATACTTGATAACTGCAGTAATTCCCATTTTATTTCTCGCAATCGTTATTGTGTGAAGGACTTGACGGCATTGCATTGAGCACTTGCAAAATTCAACACTGTGTTTTATTGCGCGGCATTTCATTACGTAGAAACAAACGTATCCGATAATCGATCTTATTGCAAGCAGAATCGCGTTTCATTGACGCGTGTCACTGTAATTTGATTTCTCGAAAGAAAAAAAAAAGTTGTTGAGGTTAATTAAAATTAATCTCATTTTAGAATGACAAGCGCTACATCATTTATCATCTTATTCGTTTCATCGTGAAACTCATTAAAACATCAAACATTCTAAACGTCGATTCTGTAAAATTGAATTATTACAGTGACAATATAAGTGAAAATGAAACGCATAAATAGAGTTAAAACAAAACAGAAGAGTTAATAAATGTGTAAAATCAAGATAAAAATCAACATAAATTTCTACACAAATAAACATGACTTTAATAAAATACGTTCAATTCTTTCAAAAAAAGTCACGTAAAGAATATATCGAATATATGAAATTATTGTTTTTTGCAATGCCGATTGGTTCTCTTGCTAACTTTATGAGCGGCTGTCATCGCGGAGAACGCGTATTTTGACTATGTGTATGTGTATGTGTATGTGTAGTGAGGGTTTAATAGTGTAATATTAAATTTGTAATTTGTATAAAATTATGTAAGATCAAAAGTCTTGTGACGCGCGTCTGTTTTGTCCAGTATGTAAATATTGGAAATATGTTTTACAATAACATTTTTCAATCTTCCTAGTTTATTTAGGTAACGTTTTATTGGAAAAAGAAGATTCTGAAAATATTAATTTTATATTTTTATCTCACAAATAAAGTATTTAATAAAGTTATAAATCAGTTGAATAATCAAAAACTTAAATTTGACTCAAAGTAACATTAAATACTAATTATAATTTTAAAAATCAAATACTAACAAATAGAGAAATAATTTTAAGTAACGTTCAAAAATTTTATTATAAGGAGAATAAGTATTGAATATTTGAAACAATTAAACATTGGACTATTAATATTTTTTTAAATAGAATGTTGAAAAGTTAAAAGTTATATACTTTATTATTTTACTTTGCAGATGGGAAAAAGAGATGAGATGTTTCAACTAAATTAATATTATAAATATGAAATTTTCCACATATAAAAGTTTTTTTTCGGGATTTTATATTTCTGCTTCTTTTTCTTTTTTTCATATCAAGAAAGAGAAGCAGAGATAAATGAAGACAGAAAAAACCCCTAAACACCTCATTTACCCCACTATACGACAGCTGCGTCCCTGATTTAGGAAAACTTTCTTCATATTTTCGGATATCACGATACATGACGTCAGTGCCACCGGAGAGATATCATTTGTTGCGAGGAGACGAAAAGAGACATTAGTAGGGTCATCGAGGGGTGTGACGTGATTAGACGAACCGTCTTGCCAACGTCTGTTTGTACGCGAGCGGCGAAATAACGACTTCAATTTTATCGGCCGTGCCTTGAAAAGCCGTGCGGGAATTTTCGGGCATTATTATGTAAATCGTTATGCTGATGCCAACGGAAATCGGTTAACGGTCGTAAAGGTAGGATCTAATAATAACTAGGTTTTCAACACACGTAGGATGTCGCGCGATATTACAAAATCATTAATGAAATTTATTATTTCGTCATCCGCGAATAAATACGCGGTCGTATTCATAATGCAATAACGGCAAAGCGAAACGAGCGAACGCGCAAGATAATTTTACATTTGCCCCAGGAAATCGCGAAGCATAACTTTCCTACTCTCTGAATATGACATCTCAGAAGCGCATAAAATTAAAAGTGGTGAACTCTGCCTTAGGGAAATTAAACATAATAAAAACTAATTTTATTATGTATAAAAGATATACGCGGCCAAATTTTCCGAACGGTAAACGCACTTCTGCATAATTAGCCTTTTCATTTATTATGAATGTATAAGAAATGGCAAAATATAATATTTAACCGTATAATATTTTGTCCCAAAACTTTCGCTCATGGAATAATATTCGCTTGCGGAATATTAAAACGCTGCGATATTTAAAATGTAACCAGATTTCGTGTTAATTAAATATAACCTAATTTAGGACGCGTCTATTGATGTTCCTTCCACAGCGTAGCTTTTGGCAAAGCCTGAGGAGTGTACGTTATAAGACAATATAAGAGAATTCGCGTTTTCTTTTAGCTCTGTATACATACACCGTGATACTATGGTAATCGTATGATAGTGTATTCGACGTTATCTCCCATGTTTCTTTTCAGGTCTGCTATTGTTTGTTTAAAATATCCAAAGTTTCCCAAAACAGGATCTGTTTCTAAAAACTGAAACGAGTTCTGTAAGATTTCGCTCCACCATTCCACAAGATAGTGTTTGAACAAATCCGCGTCATGGGTTAGCCGAGAAAGTCTCCCGCTGAGCTCTTTTCCATTTCTATCTCTGGAGAATCATATAAAAGATGTTACTGTTCCCACAGCAGCTATCCAACAATAACAAAACTTTCGTACTGCGGAAAATAATACAAGGGATAAATTTGCATTGGCATGCTGTTGCAGTAACTAGATAAATTAAGCAAAGTAGATTTCGTTGTAAATTTCATTTCCACTTTTATTCCAAGTAATAAATCTAATTACGAAAAAACAAGATTTGTTTACTTATAATTAGTTAATACAGATTATAAGCGTATAACGTAATTAGAAGAATTTGAAAGTATGTAATATGCAGCACGTGGCAACTCCTAACAGATTACATTTATGTAAATAGGGATTAAAAGTATACCGCCAAGGTTAATATATGTCGAATACGCTTTCCGCAATCGAAGTTCGACGGATAATACGTATATGAATCGCGGGAGAATCACGAGAAACACTAATGACGTGAATAATTATCCTAATAGCTCCGGAATGCTGCAGATTCCAGTTTCTCTCAACACTTAAGATAGGCGGATTGCGCGATTCATCCCTCTTACTCGGTTTACCGGATTTCAATTAGTTTGAAAAAGATTCAGCGAAGCGTTATTTGTACGAAAGATTGATAGCACGCATACATATACAACTAACAATGCGATACAAAATCCTAATCCAAATGTTGATTACAACATCTTGCTAATTTATTATTGATTTTCTGTTGCAGAATCAATATTCAGACACCAACGCGGGGTTTTCGACACTCTAACGAGGGATACAAATAAAAAGGAGAGCAAAAGCTACTGATTATACGAAGCATATTGCAAGTATAATGGTATTGTTCCCTTGAGTCTTACACTTTTTATTTGTTAATTTCTTGCAGTATTTTATGTCATAAATCTGCCTTCTTTGCCTCTCTTATTGACTATTTCTAAAAGATTTTTCCAGTCTTTATTGCATTTATTATTGATGGGGGAATTAACGATGTAACAAGCTACAATTTATTAAACGCTCTTGTAAATTATTTTGACTACTTTATTCAGTGACGTGGAAATAATGCCGACTCGCTGAAAGCATTAAAAGCAGAATCACAATGTCAATAAAATGTAACGACCGCAAGAAGCTACGGAGAATCATAAAGAGAGATCGCAATAAATATATGTACTTCGCGTTGTGCAAAATCTTTAGGAACGCGCGATCCATTCGTGTCAAATTCATTAAACGAAAATCAAACGCGCATAATTTGGACAATTGTTCTAAGGCGCATAATTTGGATAACCTATACGAACCCTTCCGCGTGAAAAGCTTCGAATCATAATTGCGCGTGGTTGACGCGGTAACGCGTTTCGCCGCAGCACCTAATGAACTTGGCAATTAAAGACTTTATTTTATAAAAACAGAGCCAGCTGTTGCCGGCACCGGCGCGTTTAGCGAGGTCTTAATCCCGCGAGGACTCTCCGCGGGAGTAGTCGAAAGAGAAAAAGGAGATTGCCGCCGGCAGCCACCTGTGACTCCTGCCGGAAGAGCACGAATCTTCTCGATAGTGGAAAAGAGAAAAGAGAGAGAGAGAGAGAAAAAAAGAGAGGCGAGAGAAGTGAGATACAGATAACGCGAAGAAGTATCCGACTGCCAGTATAAATCACGCGGAAGCGAGGTACGCGCTCTTTTCCTTCCCTTTCATAATTCCTTCGCGGACATGGGGTGCAGAGTGAATTACGATCACGTCGCGTCGCAGCGACAGCGATGACACGCTTTTTCATCTCGCACGGGTTGTAAATACCACCGCGCTGCCCGGTGAAATTTCATTACGCGTCCCATCCACCCTGTGTTCCGGTCCTCTACGCAAGGCAGGATTAAACAAAATTAACCTGTATCCTCTACATGAATTTTCATCGAAAGAGAAATTTTACATTTACGAAAGTTGAATGAATCGGAAGGACCCGTGGCATTAAAACGACATTATTGTGTCTATTTGCGCGGTAAAAACAAATTTCATTAGTAAAAGAAATTTCATTAGTAAAAGGTAATTTAAATATAATTAATTTGTAAAAAGGTCATGTCTTCAAGTGAAAAACTTTCAAGTATCTGCAATCACAAAAATTTCTTTCCGATCGAAATCGAAAGCACGTAAAGTTTGCATGTAGCTGTTATTTATCGATATATCTAATGTGGAATAACACGTTTAAATTGTTCAATTTAATTACCTTTTAATATCTATTTCAATGTAAAATGTAATAACTAGAGGCAAATCCATGCAAATTTTCATCAAAACTATATTAGCACTCATGTATTTTCCATTACTTGGAAATCTCTAACGATAAATGCTGAAGTAATATCGTTATTAATTAATATGTATTATGCAAATGTAGAAAAAATATATATGTATATGTGAATATAAATTAATCTCTTCAACATCTATACAACTTTCCCCCACAAAGGAAGCACGTGATTTGCGTAAATTGAAATTAATGTGTTATCACTGTATATCAATACTTTCACTTATAATATAAATTCAAATATAGATTTATATGGTAAAATATCTTTCATTAATAAGAACTCTTTATTAATAACAGCAAGAGAGCAATCATTTCTTTAGCCAATGAATATAATTGTATTAAAGTTGCAATTAATTATAATTAAAGTCAAATTCATCAACAATTACGCGCACGTTCTTTGATATAAAAGAAAAATTAGTAAAAGTAAAATGAGAAGGCACAAAATAACAATAATAACTGGATAATGTAATAGTTTGAAACGAACGACAGAGATTGATCGGTAACCGTGGAAAATATATTCTTGAGATTGAAATTTAATACATAGAAAATACGTGATAGTTGGGAGTTTCGTTTCACCACGGTATATTTCATTCAGAACGTATTGTATTCATTTCCCATGTGCGTTTGCCGTGCAAAAGAGATACAAAAAATAGTGCACTACCGCGACTACCCGTTTGCATATTTTCGTTGAATGAACAGAATTTCCGCGATGTTTCTGAGTTTCGTTAATTTTCGTAAACGATTTCATCTTGCATAAGAATATATAATTTTAGTTTGGTATGTTTTTTGTAGTTTGTTGTAATTAAAAAAATTAAAGTATTCGTAATTTGATACATATCTCGGCAAATATAATTTGTATCATAAAATTCAAAATATTCAAATCTGAAAGTAGTTGATATAAAATGTATTGATATAAGAGTACTGATATAAAAATTGATGTCATCTAAATAAAACAGTATAAGTTTTATAAATGATTATAATTCAGAGAGAAGAAAAAATTTCCTCTTGCTATTATCAATATTATTATAGATATTAATACTAGAAAAAAAAATACTTTGGTTATTGCAATATATTTCGTCTGCTTACTGACCTAAACAACCATCGAGACTTTCTGCTTCGATATTTATAACCAACATATCGGATTTCTTAACATAAAGCATAAAAGCATGTGGCCTCAATAAAAGTTGCTGTTGATGAACGGAATATTCCAATTAATTCGGAACATCGACAGCAATGTTATTTATTTCAATTTCCACTCCACTTAGCAATCCCAAATGATGTTACACCGGATTTCCCCAGTCTCATAATTTCATTTCGTCGATAAAATTTTATATTTGGCAAGTGTAAATACAAGAACGGTTTTTCATCTTTCAGCGGAGCTTTTAACTCGAATCGCGAAGCGGGCGAACGGCTGCGATTTCCCCCGAGGAAGATGGGAGTCCCCGCGAGAGCGCAATGTAAGCGGGGTAAGTGAATGGGGAAGTCGGTGACGTGCGACGTCGTTGGATGGGAAAACGCGATCGTTTCAAAGCAACGTCGATCGCGATTGATCGATCTCGAGGAACTACCACCGCCGACTTGCTCCTGACCGCGCGGTCAGGAATTGCCGCGGGGAATCAAATTAGTATCCTTCGGACGAAGAAGGAGCGCCTTGACGGACGCGGGTGACGGGACGGGTACAACGACCGTATTGGATTTCCAGGAGGTGGACGAGACTCCGATCGACCTCCTCCCGGGTGATGCCATCCTGAGGCGGCGACATTCTCACGGTCGTGCTCCAGATCACCAGGGTGCGACCGACCAGAAAACATGGCCGATCTCGAAAGGATCAGGCTGGTGGTGCTCGGCGGCGCCGGGGTCGGCAAGAGTTCCATTATACGCCGATTACTCGGCCAGGGATTCAGCGAACGATACCGGCCCACCGTGGAGGATCTGTACTCGCGAGAATGCGTCCTCGGCACTCTGACGCTTAAGGTTGATCTTCTAGATACCGCGGGTGAGTCTTATTATTTTACGACATATCAAGTGTCGATTTTGTATCAAGCAGTTTTATGGAAAATAAATTAATGTTAATGTGCGGCTGAAGAAAGTCAAGTTAGACCAAAACCGTATTCGCAATTTTATTAGATTTAATAAATTAGTTAAATAATAACCGTTTTGCTCGTTCATTGGCCTTTAATTATTCTGTGATTTGTAACACGAGCCAGTGAAACCATTGTTGTGATTTTTAAGAAAATTTGTTTTAAAAATAAGAGATATTTAATTGTAAAACTTTATTATTATTTTGCTTTGGAGCAAAGATTGTTTGAATAATCCCATTTTAATTAAATATTTAATTAAATATTTAAAAAATTTACATAAAAGTAAAAAAGATTAAAAACCATAAATGCATTTTTATTCCTTTTTTTTTATTTTCGAGCTATAACTCGATTAATTGCTAATATCGAAAAAGCTGAAGTACTTGCTTTTATTAAAGGATTATGTCAATTTAACGTGATATTTCATGTGCTACACCACGATTCAATACTTAAGTTAATTGAGTAGATTTCAATTAACTATTATTATGCATTTAAATCGTATATTATAAAGCTCAACATAATCATATTATTATTAATTTATCATTTCATTTAAAAATGTCGTATATTCGTGGATGTGCTCATAAAAACCGTAATAAAAATACTAAGTCTGTGACAAATTAAAACTCTGTATTTTTTTAAAAAACCATTAAATATCTTGAAATGTTATGTATTCTTTTCTCGTGAATCTACTACGCAATATGACAAAAAATGTTAAATGTTACGTAACACCATGTGCACAAATTCTCGATGGTAGAGCGAAATACGGAATGTTTTGATTGAAAACGAAGGGAACTTCGATCTCGGAATCGCGTATCAAATAAACGTAACTCAGTAGCGCTCGATACAGTTATATAAATGCGCTCATGCACCAAGACATCCTTGATCTAATCGAGATTGCACGAGGATACATCCAAATAACTTTTTAGCGAGAGAGCAGCGGGAAGTATCGGAAAAAGCAACGAAGTAAACGCGTCATGCGTACGTAACGCATATAAAGAGAGTATGTAGTAAAAATTTATCAAGAATAACAGCATCAGCGTCGACATTTGCAAAAGTATCGCGATATAAATAGTTGCCAATTTCAATATAACCTTTGAATAAAAAAATAAATAAAAAAAAATACGGAAACCAAGTCGTGAATAAGAAGTTATTGTAAAACGGCATTTTCTAAGAACTTACTTTGCGTAGTAACTTACTTGCGGAGCAACAATGCGCGATTTTTTTCTGGCGTGTAGAAAAATTTTTTTCATAAAGATTCATTACATCAAACAAGTTTTTATTTATCCAGGTGACTTGCAGTTTCCCGCGATGAGGCGGTTGAGCATAGCCACCGCCCACGCGTTTCTGCTCGTGTACGCGTCATCATCGTTACCGAGTTTCGAGTGCGTGAAACGCTGCTTCGAAGAAGTAAGAGAACAACGACCCGATTTCCAGGTGCGGCTTATTCAGATTTATTCACTCGTAATTCATTTCAAAAAGTTTATCAAATATTCAGTAGTTACCAACTTCAGTAATTACCAACTGCGATTTAAAGTAAATTTCCGTCTAATATGTGGAAGAGTATGAACTGTTAATTTGCTCTTCTCAGTATTTTTTTTATACATTCGCACAATATCTGAATCCGATGAAAAAGCATCATACTGGAACTTTCTGATTCGATCTCATAAGTTACGCTTTGCTGGTACAAGATAGTAACGAAGACGTATTTTCTTTCCAACAGGAAGTACCAATAGTCGTCGCAGGGAACAAGCTAGATCTAGCGCCAGCTAGAAGGGAAGTACCTATCGAGGACGTGAGCGAGTGGCTGTTTTGCGAATTGCCAAAACTTCGCGCTAAAGTGATGGAGTGTTCGGCGAAAGACGACTACAACATTAAGGACGTATTCAGATGTTTCGTCACGCTTTCCAGAATCGTGCCGAAAAATCCTACCGAGGTCGAGCAATCGGGGCTTAGGAGAAGATGTTCGGCATACGGCTCACGCAGGTATCGTAACGCTAATATTACTTTCTGCGAATAGAGTCGTTAAGCGACAAGGCTTTTGCATATGCACAGAACATACAAATATAATGTGTAATGTTTTGTTTAAAATTCTTTTAAAAAATTTAAAATTTTTTAGTTTTTTTTTTTTAGGAAAAATCAACCAATGCGAATAATTTTCGTGTTATAAATTATTATAAAAGAACAGAGAGAGCTTCTATTTTTTTTTTATTTTAATGAAATTTTAATTTAAAGCTTAGCTTATCCAGATAATTCTTACATTATAAAACATGAAGAATTTAAATTCCCAGTTGAACTTTATTCTTTTCTTTTTTTAAGGAAAAATCAAGCTAATATAAATCCATTTTTGAGAAAAATGAAAAGAGAGAGTTTTGTATGTTATAATACAAATATGTATATTCTGAAACGTCACTAACGTCGAATATGACTGTTTGCATTTATGATTTATTTGTTTAAAATATTGCTCGTTACTTAGCATTAATTACGATGATTAAGTAAATTTTTCATGTCATATCCATCACAGAAAGGACTGTAATCTCAAAAGACACAGTGAATCGCTAAGTCAGACTTACTTAACCCAGATAGTTGGTGCAAGCAGGCTTAAGATGAAGATTGCATCCCACGTAAACGAGAACTGAGAATTGTGAGAGGCACGTTTTAAATTAAATGTAGAGTGACAATATAGTTATATTAGAGACAATTCAATGCAGTCGATTAATAATAAATATTATTAAATTCTTTTCCTTCTTTTTAACTTCAGAAACGTAGAAAAACAAATATAAATTATGAACAATAGATGTGTTATCACCTATCAATTACTTATAAATAATAATTAGTTCTATTTGGGAAACATATCGAGCATTTGACTAAAAATATAAAAATTGTAAAAATCAAATTTTATAGATGTTGAAAATAATTAAGTTCTTTTAATGTCAATAAAAAAAATCAATAGAAATTCGAAAAGAAACCTGTCAGACTACGTACGTATGATGCTAATAATATTAAACTGAATTACACCGTGATTTCTTTAAACGACATCGTAATTTCAATGACGATAATTTCAATTAATGACCTTAACCGCATTCGCAAATCTGCCATCAGTCGTATTTTGTTATACGCGTTTCATCTACAGCATATATTAACAAAACAAGGTATTCAATCCAAAATGTTTTCAATGCACTTTCGCATCGCCAATCGCGCCATTGTCGAAGTAGATCAAATGTGAACATAATTGTGAAACATTCGATACCGTTTTCATGTAGCTCCAATATCGTTTCAGATCGTCAACGATTATTCTCTCGTACATTATTATTGATATTCGATAATACTCGGGCTTGTATCGTTTACATTGCTTAATTTTTTTTTTTTAATTGATTTTATTCGTTATTACGTACCATATTATGATTATATGTAAGAATATAAGACACATATAAGAATAACATGCACATGTGTTTTCAAACATTGAAGAAAAGATTGTATATTCTAAAAATCACAATTAAAGAAAATTAATTTCAAAATTGTTTTCATATATATAAATGTGATTTCTCTTCAATCTATTCAAGGCTCGGAAAAATATCGAAACTCAAATTTTACATTTTATAGCGTCTTAAGATAAAGCTGTCGTGTAGCGTTTAAATATTTATTGCCGCTTTCGTTTAATTGTAATTCCTTATATAATTAATTGTGACAGTTTAATAGAGCTCTAGAGAACTATTACGGTATATTACTTTCAAAAGTCTTAAATAATATTTACATTCCTTTACTTTCAACTCTTTAGTGTTCTTTACTTAAAATCTCATTTTGGAAAAGTTCTCATTTTAAGTTGCAGCAATTATCTTTTCCCAAGGAGAGATTTTAATTAATACAAAATATATGAAATTAATCCAAAATTAATATGAAATATAAATAATTAATATCAAAAGAGTTATATCACAATCCTTTATCCAAATTAATAAAAGAGTAAAATAATGTGCGACGCGGATGAGCATAACTGAATATCAAATTAAAAATTGGGAGAAAGGACCCAAAGCGTATTTTAACGTTAATCGACTACGACAATTTTATATCTACTTCTCATCGATTATTATTCTGTTACAATGAAAGGTCCGGCAGCCCTAACGGCAGAACCGGCAGCGCGGGTCCCGTCGGGAATTCTCAGCAAGTGGTCGCGGCTCAGGGTTCTAGCGTCGTCAGTGTTACCGAGGAGGTGAAGAGCAAGCCACGTAGTCGCAGCCTGATCAGACGCACCTCAAGAAAAACGAAACAGCAGATCAGGGATGCCCGCACCGATGACTGCAATATCTCCTAAATTCGTTTATCCTGAGAAACGAGTTTCGTCAGGAGTCCTGATTATTGCAAAGGAACGTGACAACGAGCAATCGAGTTCTCTTGAACAAGTGCGTTAAGGTAAGACTCAAGAGCTAGCATTTGCAAGGAAACGAGGCAAGTAATCTCTTCACGGCTAACATGGATAACGGATTAGCGTTTACTGCTTATTTCGTCTTAAGCCAAACGGAGTTCTGAGAAAGGTGAGAAGCGTAACGAGTAGATAAAATGGCTAGACCGTCTAGCTCAAAGCTCGAACAGATACAAACCATTAACTTCGTAAGATTTATACCAGAAAGCATGTGTATTGATAACAGGAGTATTATCTTTAAATTTTAAGTTTGAAATTAATTTTCCCTTGGCATAAATTTAATACAAAATACCAAACGTAACAAATATTTTCTTCAAATTAAGCGAACAATAATTTCTTACGTGGAAATTATAAAATAATTATTAATTTATTCAATTTTGGTTAAGAAAAACAGAACTTCAAATTGTAATATAAAAGTTATTGATACACATTTTTCTTGAAACATCCCCTGTACATATACGTATTAAAATGGCGTGAACGTGAAATTGATACTTAATAACGGATATGTAATTGTTTTCAACGAATGAATGAACTCTTATATTCCTCCGTGTAAATATTCCTAATTTTAAGTAAAAGTTTACATTCTTAAAGTATGTGCAGCATTTTCTTGCGATTATTTTTACACTCAAAGCATCCTAAAAAAGAATTAGTAAAGCGATATAAGATTTTATTGCATATAGGAAAGTTTATTTAACGAGAAATACGCGATTGTTCTAAATTAAGAATGCACGCATATCGCTTTTCCAATATAGGTCATAACTTCAAAAGAACTATGTCCGATAATTAATTGCATATAATCTGCGAATATAAAAGCGTTGTCTCTCTCTCTCGAAAAATAACGATTGCAAGTACGAGTTTTATTTAAAGAGCTCGTAAGATTCAAAGAACTTCTTGCAACGAGCATCTAACAAGTTCGTAATATACTGAAATAAAAATAATAATAAAAACGTCAATTTTAAAAACGCAGCTCTTTGAAAATATGCCCTTCTTTTGTTACTCAAGACAAGGAATGTCTTGAGTAACAAAAGAAGGGCATATTTCGAGATGTACTCTTAACTTTTGACGTCATTCAAACAACGAATAATTGGCGAAAATTAACAAGTATTGTTTAAAATAGTTATAAACAAAAACGTTTAGCAATATTTTTAATAAAACTAAAAATATGCATTTAAATGCATTTAAAGCGTCTCATTTGGCACAAAATATTCGTAAAAGAGAGATACGCCGCGCTTAAATACAGTTTAAGACCAATTAAAAAATTCTGGTAGTAAAGACATATTAAAAACTTTTTCGCAATACACGCGATGCACATCTCTTTAAAGAAATATTATTTGCTTGTATTAAAAAAAGTTTCTATCGCGCCATCGCATAAAAAGCAATTTGATTAAAAATTATAGGACAAGTAACAGTCAAAGCACAAAATACTTTTTTCTGCTACCTCTCTGCTAACTCAAATATGCGCTTTTGTTTTTAAACGCTTATGAGATGAGGATAAGCTACTGCAATAAATTGTGCAATATGTATTTTAATATCTTTTTCGAGTATATACGTTGAAGCTTAAGGGCTTCATTTTCGATTCTGTGTATGCGACATTTTAACTGTTACTGCTTTTATGAATGTTGCTACTTTTTAAAAAATTCTTAAATTTCACGTTATATTTTAGGAATTAATATTCAACATAGAATCATTTTAATGCAAAACCCACTCACTTGGAATGTTTTATAAAATAATTAATTCTTCGTTTCAATCTACTAAAATTATATTTTCTATTTGAGCAAAAACTTTTACAGACGAAAAAGTGAATAATGATATTTATAAAATCTTATACAATATGGTACATTTTTAGTGAACCATTTCGTTAAAGTTTTTAATTGCGCAATTTGTTTTAATAATTTTAAAGCTTAATATTGATCGCGTATGTACCAGATGCATAATAATTATTTACATAAATTGCAGTTATAATATCCCGAAAGTACTGCAATATACTGCAATATTTAAGAGATATATATTCATAACCTTTAGAAATTCCAGTAATGCATACCTATGGGAAATATATCGGAGCACATTATTTTAGATATTTGGATTTAGATAGGATACTAATTAAGGGATGAATCGATAGAAACGACTCTCCTCCTTGTTCTATAACATTTTAATGAGTTTCAGTCATGCTGCAATTTCTCTTCAAACTGTCACAACATTTAATAGAATTGTAAATTATTACAGTTATAATTATTATTCAACTATAATTCCTTATTTAATATTTCGATTCTTTCATGATACATTCTCTTATTTAAAACTGAAACAATATTATTGATAAATTATATTATAAACAATACATATATATATATATATATATATATATGTGCTATTAATTACATTACTTCTATCATAAATTATTTTGAAATACTCTTATCTGAAAAGACAATAACTAAAAAATAATTATCGGAGTAAAAATTTTATCTCTCTGTACGAAAAAAAATTGTCAAAACTAATGACTTTGTACAACTCAAAAAAAATGCTGTATGTTGTATAGAATTATTTACAGTACGTGAGGTTTTTGTAAAGAGAATATATTTTGCCTCAAGAGAAATCAAAAGTAGCGCAGAAAGTATTGAAGAAAATGCCAATATTTTATATATGCAATTGTGAAGTAAGAAAAGATCTATCTAACGTATAAAATAGAACAGGAAGGAGACTCATATGCCATCGTAACTGAACCGATGCACAAAGGGGATTGAAGAAATACCACAAACTGAAACAGTTATTATAACGGTATTGAGGTACGCGAAATACCTTGAATATATATATCATATTAACGCGTATTAAAAATATGTAATATATAATGCCACATAATTAAGCAAGTAACTGTACAAATTAAGGTAGCGAGATATACGAATATTTCACGCGAATATTTCACGAGAAATATTCGCGTGAAATATTCGCATTTGAGAGTTGTATCGTATACACGTATAGTAAGTCTCATTAATTCGCGGTTGTACGAGAAATATATCCTACCCCCCCCCCCTAAAATAAAAAATCTAATAACTTGTGAATCATTTTAATAATGTTTCGTATCTTATTTTATGCATCGTAAAGTACGAGCTGTGCTTGAATACATATATTTCATCGAATGAGTTTATTCAAGAATATAACCGTAAAATACTTAGGTAGAAAATAAAGTGTTTCGATAATTAGCTTAGATATAGCTAGAAGTTTTAAAACAAATCTTGTATTTTGTGGATAAAAATCAAAAACCTTCTGCTGATAACAAAATATCAATTAACTTAATTTGTCTTGCAATAAGTTAAATAGGAGCTAGTGTTTGCAAAATAAATTTATGTACGCGAATATTGTGCTACAATGTCTTTGGTGTAATAATAATCAGAGAGAGATTAAACTTTCAAGTTTAAAAAATATATAATTATCAAAATATACATAGAACATACGTTCTACTTAAAAGTAAAATAATTTTTTTTTTTAATTGACAACTTCAATAATTGCGATAACGAACATCTTTAACGACAATTATCAATTGTAAGTTGAAATACAAATAAATTGCGATTACAGTAAGACTCGCAAAATTGTTATCTAATTATAATCATAATTCACTATGTCCTAACTTTTGTATCTACGTTAATAATTTGTTAATTATTTTCATTTCATCAGTATTTTTTTCATGTTGCAATTCATGCTTGAAAGTTTAAGCTATTTAAAGGATAAGAACAAAAGAAATATCAATAAATTTAAATGAAGGTTAAGAGGAAGCAAAGACACAGATTAAAAAAAGGATCAATCGCTGCTCCGTTAAGTAATGCGACTAGATTACGAATATTAATAACCGTCCCATTAAGATATTTTTCACGCGACCAAGAGGAAATTATAAAGGTGAAAGGTATGTTTAGCGAAGTGAACTGAGATCGCGAGATGTTCTCGAGGTAAGCTCATTGTTAAAAAAAGATCAAGAAAATATGTTTAACGAGTACCTCGCGAGCATTTCCGCGCGAATGTATGCGTAAAGTTTTGTATTTTGACATTTTAATGCGAGAGAGCAGTGTACTTCTATCTGTTTATCGTTTTATCGTTTGTACAAATGCGAGCAACGCGTATCGTCGGTAAACGTGCAAAAAGCTACTAAAAAAATACATTTAGTTTATTAAAACAGTCAAGATATTGTTCACCAGATTCATTTGTACATATCTAGAATTTGAACATTAATTGTGACACGTGTAATATGCACTGCAAGTAGATGTTGACAAAATAAGTTCCTCTTATAAATCAGAATCCGAATGTAATTCTGCAATGTAAACTTTTACGAAAATTACCATATAACAGACTCAAATTTTCACTTTATATTTATGTTTGATTTCATACATATTAAATTTCTCAAGCAGTTGAATTTTCCGATACGAATAGTAAAGATATATCTTCTTACGTATAAATATTATAAAAATACATTAAAGTTTAAACAACCGTGTTTCTTTTTAGAGAAAGAAAATGTATTTATTAAAATCTCAGAAAATCTCTCTTGGAAAAAATTTAAAAGAGACGAACACGTGGCGAAAAATGTACGATACGTCGCGGAAAAATTGTAACAAGGTGAAAAAGTAATTTAGGCAGAAGCCGGGTAGATTTCTGAAGTTTAAACGGTTTAGCACGGTGTTAGTTACATCGAGTAGATTTTGCACGCTCGCCGACGATAACACAAACGCAATTTTGTTGCGGCTATTGTGGCGAACATTCCCTCCTGTGTCCATGAAACTTCACGCGACCTCAACGGATTTCTTGAAACAAACCCTACCTGTCGAACTTTACTTGTATTTCACGAAACTTCCCTTCCACCCACAATTCACGCGATATGTATATTCTAAATAATCGATCGAGCTAACTCAACCCTTATCTAAATACGTACAATGGACCAAAGTCTATCAAAACTTATATGTTGACTCGGTAAAGACTATTATCCTGCTTCTCGGCGCTGAACCTAAGAAATTGTAATAAGAAAGCTTTTGCAAGACATTGACGGGACAATAGTCTTTAGTTTGTTCATAACAATCAATTGTTTCCCGCAGCTCTTATAATTAGAACGAGTAAATGTGCACTAAGCATCGAAGCTTTATGTACGGTCATCAATTTTGTCCCTCGGAAAATTTTCCAAACTGAGAAATCACTATTTCTACATACTCGCAGTTCATGATTAACGTAACGTCAGAGCTTACGATCGCGCCGGCCGCTTGCGACCGCGTTTGACATAAAAGCGAAGTAACCTTTATGTCAAATGCAATAAATTTTCGGAAGATAATCCGCGAACTCGAGTTTTAAAGATAAATATAATTAATAATTTCTCGTGATGAAAAAGAAGATAAGTTAAAGATAAATTTTTAAAAACTATCAAACTATTATTAAATTATTGTATTGTTATTAAATTATTATGTTGTTTCAGCGTCATTTAATTAATAATTTCTACGTTAATCATAAACTGCGAATATGTAGAAAAATAGTGACTTCTCAGTTTGGAAAATTTTCCGAGGGACAAAATCGATGACCGTGGGTGTACGCTAAGTTCCAAAACATAGATACGAGAATGGGCAATTATCTCCTCGGGCTTGTTATATTATAATCAGGATTTTTGTAACAATACAATTCTTTTGTATATAAGTACTCACCTAATTCGCCGTATCGTCGCACAGAAGCAAAGGACACGATCCACTCCTCTCCTCTCTAAGCTCCTCAGATGCGTGAGCGTCCTCCAACTGATTTCCAATTCCTTAAGCTTACTCTCGCAAACAAGCGGAATGGCCGGGTAATGATGTCCCTGTAAATATTTAATATCAAACTTAATATATATATAGTTAGGTATTCCCAGATGATGCTGTATATGTAATCGGCGCGTAGCCGTGTATCTATATACCGAGTTAGAAATTCTGTACGGAATATCTTTTGATGTACGCGTAGTTCGGACATTTATTAAATATTTTTAATCGAGGATAATCTCACTCACATATTTCAGCATTATTATCATTATTCAATATTATATATTTTATACTGACTATTAATATTATTCTGTTGCTTTTATATGAAACTATCTATTGTAATATTACTGCGGTGTGCAAACAGAAACAGGCTAATCATTTAAAACTGGCAAAATGAAACGATGTGAAAAGTTCAGGGTTTAAACTCTGTGTATTTTTTATCGATTCAGGCCAGTCCAAGTTTTGATGCAATTCATACCGAATGATTTTTATGATTCATTCAGACAACAGAAAAACGTGAAATATAATTTCGTTGTAAAGTACCAAAAATCAAACCCACTCAAAAATTGTATGGATTTTAATTCCGAGAAATGTTTTCACGTTTTATCGCTAGCGCTTCATACACTCCAAATAGCTTAAAATTATTTGGGCGCATTGACCTATTTTATAATTCGTTTCCGTTCGCGCATAAAATATGTTGCGAATGTCCGAAGTACGCTTGCATTTTCGGGCAGCCTATACATATAGCGTGTAAGACGAGAAAGAAAAAAGGCTAAGCTAATGAATCAAAAGGGGAAACTCGATCTTCGGAAAGTCTCTGTCTAATGTCTGTTTGTAAGTACATTTACGGCACTCGCGTATCTTAACGCCTTGCTTATCGGCCGGTGTTTGTCAGTTAATTTATATCCAGGTCGCAAAATTCGCACATATAAAGTTACGAATGTGCTTAATATATCACGTTGATATAATTGCGGTGAAATTACACACCAGGGTTGGGAAGTAACACTTACTTCCTCTCTCTCTCTCTCTCTCTCTCTCTAAGTTATATGTAGCGTCGTTACGATTACAATTATTTTTTCATAATCAATAATAGTTAGTTTTCTTTTTTCGTAACTGTAATGAATTTAACAGTTACTTTTTACATTTTGAACATATTTGTGATAATTTCTGTTTTGTTTTGTACGTGTATTGTTGGTCTTCAGCTGTTTATGTTACATTTAAAGTTATTTTGAGTATAGTTTTAGGATGTCATTGGCATATACATTTGAAGAATAATTTTGAGTGCGAAAGTATCATGTTAAAATTTTTCAATACAAAATTTGAAGATGCAAAAGAATAGAAATTTCACTGTATAAATTTAATAAAAAAAAAAACTTTTTATTTGTATTTTGAGCATCTTTTAATATTTTTTTTTTAATTTTTAATGGTCTTGTAATTTTAAAATACAAAATAAAATTATTTTTAATATTTTAACAAAAAAAATAAAAACAATTTTTTTGTTTAACTCAATCTTGTTTTAGCAGTAAAGAAATAAGGAAAAAAGTAACGTTATTTTTTAAGTAATAATAATAATAACGAGTTATTTTTTTTTTTAGAATTAATAGTCTGCTGTTAAGGCAGCTACTTTACCGACTCAGTAACAATAACGAGTTACTTTTAAAAAGTAACTTTCCCAACCCTGTTGCACACCTATAGATGTTATAAATTAGGAATAAATGACTAGAAATAGAAATATCGCGGGGGGTAAAAATAAATTAACAATCCTTCCAGATTAATACTCCGGAAAGTAGGCTTTTTTTAAATGTATAGGATATCGCGACGTATACTCGTATAGAATCGAAGATATTTTTATCAGTTATTGTTTCCCACTGGAGAGAAACGATATCGCTGCACAGCACAAATGATAAAAAATCGTGGGATTCTCGTATTAAGGTTAGAGAAGCTTCTGATTCATTTCGCGCGCATCAATATTACCTACAAGCTGGACGGTAATGAAGACGTTAAGAGGAGAACCAATGAAATCCGAATTCAATAATCTATACTGGCTGCTTTCCTTTTAATAAACACAAGCATCATTCTATCCTTTTTTGATACTCAATGAGTAACAAAGATGAAACGACGCTGTGTCGACTGTGTTACTAAAAAAGGAAAGCAACCGCTATTATGCGCTTATGTCTGTAACACACATTCTCTTTCTCTCTCTCTCTCTCTCTCTCTCCCTCTTTCTTGTTAACGGGAGATGTAGCATCTCGTAGAATTATCTTACTTCTTACCACTGTTGATGAGCTTACTGGAACACGACAACGCGACGCGGAGAATTACACATAACCGCCAACCGCCAACTGCACCGAACGAAACGACGTGAAGTTCGTCACTTAACGCGGACGCGGACGCGCTCTTTCCACGTACGCGAAGAACGCAATTCTTAACCCCTTCGTCCGAGCAAAACGAGGACCTTCGTTTCTCCCAAAGAGAACAGAAAAGTCAAATTACGTCAATTTGGCGTCAAATTGATCAAATTTACTCCATCTTCTGGCCATGTTGACCAAATAATGACATAAATTCGATAAATTTGATGTCTAATTGTTATTGACTCTTTTGTTCTACTTGGGATGCAATGTGACTATAATATACGACGCTTTTGTTAACGTACAATTTACATACGTTGCTTATCGCGGCAAACTGTTCTCTTTATTAATCCACAACGTTACTTACATTTCGTTACCGTAATTGTTAAACTAATCTCGAAAATTACGCGATGCGGACGCGAGCGTGCGAGCGATTCAATGAGGGTACGGCGATACGGTGCGAAGTGAGGCACGCGACGACCGCCAATCAAATTCCGATTAACTCTCTGTGACGCATACACCTGTTTGAAATTCGTTTTTATAAAATCGTTCATACATTTAAAAAAAATGGAAATGTCATCTCTCGTTAATTTCTTTTCTATCTCGAAATATAAACTTCTTTTAATCCCAATTAATTTCTTAAACAGAGAATTCCCTGGCATTACATTCACTTTGTGATTCAAGTACTTTCTGTTATTGAAATAACTGTTGAAAGAGAGATAATTTAATTTATCGCGTATTGAAATTATCTCTCTTTCTTTGTTTCTCTCTCACTTTCTCGTACACATTTAGATATTATTTTAATTAAATTAAAATAATTGTAATATTATATTAATACACTTGTACGCAATTTCTATACTCTGTACATTATCTTTTTAAAGCGCATTTTCTATAATTAATCTATTCTTTCTATAATTAAAGCAAACATAGATTAAATTTTTGGAAAGAAAAAGAAAAAATTATCATTGTTAAACAAGGCAGAACTTCTGCCAATTTTTCATGTTCTTCATCGCATTAGTTCGAGTGAACATTAACGACTATTTTTACCGTTCTGAAGAATTACGTGATGATGATATCAAATGAGCTGAATCAACAAAATATATTAATTTTTAATTCGCAATTAGATTAATTAAGGATTAAATTTACATATTTCTAAAACAAAAATTCATAAAACAAAAACATTAGATATTTTTTTTCTTTAATCTTTCAATAAAAGTAAAGATTCGCTAAGAAAATAAATGTACGGTACCCAGTCGACGTGAAAGAAGCAAATTAATTACTTTCAATTTTATATTTAATTATCGATTTAATGGTCGATCAATAGGAACATTGTGAAAAGGTAGACTTGAAAGAGCGCAATGCTGGAGAATGAGGTTCCTTTCGTGCCAGTTTTACGAATATTACAATGAAACAGAAAAGAATCTTTTAAATAAATTAATCTTTTAAAGAGGACCAAAAACTCGCGCGTCGCTATTTACTTTCTCAATCAACACAACCGAGCTTAAACAATCAAATCATTTCTCAGTACATTACAAACAATTCCGGAAATGCTCTATCATCGCGATTAACAGATACAATATTAACACTTGACCAATTTCCCAGTATCTTGTTGTTTCTTCATAGATGTGTGTAAGCACTGTAATTTGTAATTCTTTGCACGCTATGTTGAAAATTTGAATATTTTTATAACCATTTTAATAAATCTATGCATTCGGTACTCGATGGCAACTACGATTGCTTCAAAATAACTTTAACCAAATTCCGATTGACTTAATCGGTAATTAATTCAAACAACAGGATTATTTGCAGCAAAGTTTCTACAACTGCACAATTTGTTCATCCTAATCCAATCTTCTCTTTCATTCATCAAACAATTAGTAGTCCATATTAATTTTATCCGTATACATTGTGTAACAAATAATTTTACAATATTCAATCACCAATTAAATTAATCGGAGTTTGGTCATC
The DNA here is from genome assembly GCF_016802725.1 of Solenopsis invicta. Lineage (NCBI taxonomy): Eukaryota > Metazoa > Arthropoda > Insecta > Hymenoptera > Formicidae > Solenopsis > Solenopsis invicta. Next base: position 26,863,675 of record NC_052667.1, read on the forward strand.
CTTGATGAAGGAAGCACTTAAACTCACACTTGATAATAGCGATCCTCTACTTTTCCTCACCCACGCGTCACAGTTCTCTCCGTGTACCTAGACTTATTGTTAATTGAAACTGCGACGTCTGTTACTGTATAGTCCTTGGTTTGCTGTAACAGATTGTATTTATTGTACTTCTGATGTATACAGAATCTATATCTTCTTCTCCTATTGTAAATTTAATGAATATTGTAGTTTATAGACTTAACCGGCGACCAACTTGTTTATCTTTCACTACACTATCAAGGGACGCAAGAGATGATATTCGTTTTTTTTTTTTTTAATTATAAAGAGAATCTATATCTTGCGATATATTACGTCTGAAAATAAACATCAAAAGACAAAAACGAATGCTGATATTACCGAGTACTCTTCGTAAATAAGAAATTCATTATAAATGTATTACACTACATAAGTCTCGCTATTAAAAGATTATTAAAGAAACCTTATACTTTAGAAGTCTCGAATGTCTAATTCCCATATTAAAGAAAATCTCGCAGTGTGGACTTGGCAGTGCAAAACAATGGAAAGGAGATACTCTGGAAGGTAAATGACACACATATTATTTACAAATTTGTCTTGATTTTTTATTCTCTTCCTCCCTCATAATAAATAATTCATAACAATATATATTTATACAATGCTATAGGAATTTACTAATTACGAAGCAACTACAGCATGTAAATTCTCTATCAGCTTCGTTAAATAAAAATAAAATGAATATTATTTTTTACCTATCGTTCTCGCAAACACCAATATAGGAATCCTACGAAGAGATAGTGGTAACGTTCGAGTTTGTGTCCGAATTGCACTCATTGTCCGTTCCTTGGAATAGAAATTTGAAATGCTGTACATATGGCTGGCAATGTTCCCCCTTCGTAAAAGCTGTAGTGTTGTGTAGTCTCAAATTGCGTTGCTCAAAGAATTTAAAGACCGAGTGAAACAGCGTCGCGTCATCGGCAGCTTTCGCTGCTTCCAAGAATTTTCTCGCAGACACTTGATCTGCCATTCCAACCGATCGAACATATCTGAAGCGTAAAAATGTAATAAACATATGTGCAAATGTAAATTAAAGATAACATTTTAAGTTACCGTAGAGCAGCCAAGATGTGCCCTTTAGATAAAAGCACTTCGATTATCTCCTCATGCGCATTTCCCAGTCGTTTCAGCATGTCCAACGCCAGCTGATGTGCCGCCGAATATAAGTTTTCCAGGGAGAGCAGTAAACAAGCTAAAGGCTTCGAATCGGCGACGACGTGATATTGTAATAATTGATGAAGCTGATAATAAGCTTTCCGATGTACTAACGTCGTGATGACTAATTCATGCAAGTAATGTTGCACCGGTATTCCGTGTTCAGCTAACGATCTGTGAAAAACCGATATAATTACTTAGATAAAATAACCTAATTCTCGATAAAAATTTATGGTAAGTCATCATCCATTATTTCTTATGTACCTAATATATTCAAGTAAAACCCATATTATCATTTTTGGTTCTATTGTATCCTCAGAAAACTTGGATAATATATGACTATACATGTCGCTCTGATCGAGTAATAACTTATACTTAAAATTTTCAGCCACTGTTGTTACATTTTTAACATTATTCTGTAATGGCGTCCCCATCTGTAATTGATAAATGAATATATTTTTAATGTCGCTCATTACCATGTACAAAATTATATAATAATTATGTATAAAAAGAAAGAAATATGATCTAGAAGTACCTGATTTTGTATTTCATTTTCTAAATAACTTCTGTACACAATATTAAGTTTATCGAATATTGTCGGCATCTCCATTAAACTTACAGGTAACTGAGTCATAAAACTCTGCAAGACTTGTATTAATATCTGCTTAGCGTTCGACCGCTGTATTAAAAATTCTACTAAAAGCACTTTATCAGTGATTAATTTCACCAAAGCTTCCAATCTGAGTTCGACATACCTGTTGTGTTATTAATAAATAAAAGAGCATATACGAATGAAAAAATAAATCAAGAGAAGATATTATAATTAGTTAAACATACCACAAACAACCTAATTTTACATCAATTATTATATTTGGTTGAAAAACGACCCAATTAGGAGAATCTATATAACGTTAAGATTTAATATTAAATAGATTAATAGTATCAAATATTATTGTAAAATATTTTGACTATTTTTTGATAAAAGGATACATAATTGGCACTGTTGATACATTTGATCAGACAAAGTTGCACCCGGTACTTTAAGATTGAAAGGCTTAATCGGTTTCGCCGTAGTTATACTTGTGTGATGCATTACTGTTCCATCACTCACACCAGACAGCATGATGTCAAATATCATTGACGTCTAAAATATAAATTTAAATATTCCACTGTTTTATATACTTACATAAATTTATTTATTCAATATTAATATACCTTTGATGCTTGATGATGGACAATAATAAGATTATCAACAACATTTATAGCAAATCTACCACCAACATCCAATTTTAACATATGACTCTTTTTAATGGTCATCATTCTACAAAAAAGAATGTAGCTGTAATGCTGCACAGGCACATTGCAAATTGTATTCATAGTAACAAATCTTACTTGTGTACAGTATAAACATATACAAATGCTGTTCCCATTGAGCGATTGGCGCCAGGTTGATGCCGCAACAAAATTATAGAAGGAGTTCCATATAACATAGCTAATGCTACATCCCTTTCGGAAACAGCCAGTTTTCCTGGCTTCGTAACGCTATGTTCAACTGAAATATTATGTCATATAAGCAGAGAATATTTTTTGCTCAAATCAATATTCAAGCACACGTTACTTTTTTACTAACTTTCAAATTTGTTCAATTTGTGAAGATTGCTGGGTGTAATATGCAACGCCTGTATTTGATTACCAACTGTTCCAGATGACAGTAGCACCAGATAACTCTTAGGACAAAATACAAACCAATTTACACCTAAACTTAAATTTTTTAATGCTCTAACATTACGTTTTTCTGGATTAACCTGTAAAAACAGTGATTTCAGTTTCAGCATTTCTTGTCGACATTCCTTCTAAATAATATAGAATCATAACAAAAACGATATAAAAATTTCGCACTTGAAACAATTCTACTCCGTGATCTGTGACTACAAGTATCTCGTTGCCATGGGTCCATACAAAACCTAATATCGTGGCGTTCTTTCCTTTACACGATTGAGAGTACTCGACATTATCCAGACCAGAGACAGAGGAATAATTAACAAACTCCACCGACGAGTTGGTACGCTGGATTGCAAGTACACTCATGTCGGGAGAAAACTTGATGGATATCACTGGGCCTCTGTCCTCCATCCGAAAATTCAAGTTCTGGTCTGGGCCCTTAACGAGCACTCCTGTAACACCTCCTGAGCGGACCGCAAACACCTGTGTACACAGATCATGTTTGTCAGATCGCAAGGTCAAGATAGAGGCAAAGAATTCACGTGCACCAGGACAAAATTGCGACTAACTTGCTGCTTCGAATCATCGAAAAACACATTCGTGAGGCAGCTGACCGATTCGAACCTGATGGGATCAGGAGACAACTCCAGGTAGTAATCATCGTTCTTCCCTTGATCGTCAGCTTCCATGTCTGGCATATCTGATCATCTGATTCTACGCTTGACAGTTCTTTAGGTTATGGTGCACTGGATATAAGCAGAAAGAAACCCAAGAAACCTGAGAGTGGCGATGTCCACGACACTCCACGATTTGACCGATACAATTTTTCGAGACGCCATCTCTACAACGTAGATATACACTACGACGCCAATGTATGTATGTATGTATGTACAGTGAGGTGCAACGATTCGCAGGGTCATGTAGGTAGCTTGAGTTACCGACGCTGAGTCGGTAACGATAACGCACGCGCGCGCTCGGAACATGAATAATTTTATAGATCAAATGTTTTTATTATTTATGTTTATTACTTTATTAGTCTACATATTTGTGTATAACTATATATAATTATGTATGAAATATTTTTACTGGAAGTGAGAAAGATAAAGAAATAAATTAATATGTCTCAGATACTTTGTTTTCAATTTTAAATATAAATTTATTTAGTTTAATGTAATTATGTTTTTGTTTATACGCAATAGAAACAAAAACATAATTACATTAAACTAAATAAATTTATATTTAAAATTGAAAACAAAGTATCTGAGACATATTAATTTATTTCTTTATCTTTCTCACTTCCAGTAAAAATATTTCATACATAATTATATATAGTTATACACAAATATGTAGACTAATAAAGTAATAAACATAAATAATAAAAACATTTGATCTATAGGGGAAAGTAGGGTTATTGTACGCACTGGCTAATTGTACGCTTCGTGGTTTGACACCTTCCCGATGAATAGAAATTATATCACGACGATATTTGTAGGCTGAAGGCATTTTTTAAATATATAACCATACGTTATATCATTTAAAAACGTAGTTAATTGAAAAAATAAGAAAAAGTAAAATCATGATTTTTCTTGCGATTTTGGCATTCAGAAAATAAGGCAATAAGTCCGTATTTTTACTTTAGTCATTTAATTTTGTTATACCTAACAAAAGTACGTTTTTTCCTGCGTTCTTTGAGCTATTGTTTATTAAATTTAATTAAATAGTCATCAAGTAATTGTTTTTTTATCAAATCAAGTTCGCCGTCGACAATATTACGCATCCATCTTGAAAGGCGTGAGACCACGTGAGATCAACTATAGTGCCACTAGTACAGTGTAGTGCAGTGTAGTGTAGTTAAAAGAATGGGCTATAACCTCATTTTTCCTCCGCGTCCATTTATCCAACCGCACGTACAATTACCCAAGGCCCGAGAAATTTTTTCGTTTAACCACTTGCTTCTTTTTGCTGAATATAGCATTACCAAATAAAAAATTGTTCAATATGACAATACATAATGATAAAAAAATGTTTAAAGTTTCTATTTCTGTACTCGTATCGATTTCAACTTTAAAAATCACTTCACTGCGATAAATTTCCCTTAGGTGCGTGCAATTTACCTACTTTCCCCTAAAATTATTCATGTTCCGAGCGCGCGCGTGCGTTATCGTTACCGACTCAGCGTCGGTAACTCAAGCTACCTACATGACCCTGCGAATCGTTGCACCTCACGAAACCCTAGAGTCCCTAGAAGTAGAGAGTCTGGACATCTGCCTCTAAAATATCGGTGATTAATATGTTAGTGTAAGTACGTGAGCTTTATGTGTGTGTGTATGTTTATCATTGTGTACACTTGAACGTGTTGTATGCTGTTATCGCATTGGCTAAAGAGGATTAAACAGGGATCCGTATTGGTGCTGCCATTTTAGGTGCAGTCCAATCACGTGGAACCCCGAGATGTCCAAGACTCTCAACTTCTAACTTCTAGGGACTCTACTGAAACTCTGGCGAAGGAAGCGCCGAGCGCGCGTATACGAAGTCAATCGTTCCTAACCTAACCTAACTCCTAACCGCTTTCGCGCGACCGATTGATTCGTCTCGTCGCATCGCATCGACGATAATTTACGCGAATGCAATAAAAATGAGACGCATAAACAATAAATACGAGTCCAGATTGACTCACCGTCCGCCACTGGTCGCTCCGTTCAGCTCCGTCTCGTAGTCTCGGCCGTCGCTTAATTTCGAAGATCCAAGATCCTCTCCTCTTGATTTATATTTGGTACAAATGCGCGACACTTGGTTTGTTTTCAACACCCTCGACACTCATGCCCGTCGAAAACTCGAGATACGAGATATGGGGCAACGAAAAAGACGCGATTGAACACGCGATGGGACTTCGCGCCGTCCCGACCGATTGTCGTCTGAGTGACACGGAATCCAAGATTCTCCTTACGACGATTCGTCTTGATTCATACTTGCCACGAACGCGCGAGCCTTTTCGTTTTCGGAACTCTCAAAACCCTTTCGGTGCTCACGCATGTCGGAAACTCGGAATAAAAGGCAACAGAGAAGCTGCGAAACACGATTGAACGCGATATGACTTCGAACCATGCATTCAACACGACGGATGTCGGTACGAACGTCGACACTTCACTTTCAGCAGTCCACGACATTCTCGAAACATAGGTTTAACATTTAAACATCAATAAATTATCAAAATAAAATTGATACTAACCAAAATTTTAGAAAAAGTATGACGGGAGTAAAAAGAATTTAATTGCAGTATACTCGTTTATTAAATATTTATCGTTCTACATTTAAATATTAATGGCATTACATACATTTATTGGGGAAATTTTATATATTTTCTTTCTATTGTATAATCATCGATAAAATATTAAAATTGTTAACTTTGACATTACTACAGATGCATTCCACTTAACACTTACAACGCTCCTGGAATTATTTCATCCCTCTTTATTGAATATTAAACAAGGACAAATAAAGCGAACGTTATACGCGTTAAGTAGAACATGCCTTATGTTAAATGGGTTTACGTGTATGGATTTGCATGTTGCAATAAAATTTTTTAAAATGCAAGACAATGACAAATGTCTATAAATACATCAATCTTTAAAGTGGTTCTCTATATTCCCATTTATTTTTTCTGAAAAAAGCTAGTGATGTTTTTACATCCTGCTGCTGCTTTCTGTTTAGCCAATTCTTTTTTACCAGGGGCAGCACTTTTCTGTAAAACAAAAAATATGTAGATATGCAAAAATTGGTGGTTTTGCATAAATATGTTGTTTTGAAAATTCTTTACAGACTTTGTAAATGTTTTTTCCTATGTTTAAATAAAGCAAATTACAATTTGTCAACATTAAAATATTAGAAACAACAGTAAATTGCAATCTTTAAAAATCAATATATTTCATATGTAATTTGATATTTATAATTATTTACAGTTATAATTATTTACATTTGAAATAACTGGAATTACTATTTTTATTAATGACTCACCTTTTCGGATTTACTTAAATCTTTTGTTTGCTTCTTTGCCTTCGACATTGAACTTTCTTCAAAGGAGTCTTTCTTAAGCTTCTTTTCATCTGATTCATTTCGAGGACTGGTCAGCTTGCGTTTTTTACTCTCGACTTCATCAGATATATTTAAATGTTGCGCCAGCTTCTTTGAGAGATCTTCAGCAAGGTATTCTGACACAATACCATGCGCATATTTTAAATATTCTATAAGAAAATTTTCGATAAGTGCTTTGTCAATAAATTGATGTTGCTTGTAGATGGTGGCCTACAAAAATCGGTTTAAGATCTTGTTAGATCTTGCTTCAACTATAATAGATGTCGAGAAATTCTTAAATGTTCTTAACAATTATCTTATCCGGTTTCTGTGTTAAACATAAACAGCATTATAATTGCGATTACATTATTTTTCTCACCTGCTTCTGTACCAGTTTCACATTTAGTACTCTTAACATAAGTAGCACTTATAGCACCTTGAGATACATGAACTCCTTTTTCTTTTAATATGTGTGCTACCTTTTCCACCTTCTTTTGCAACCAATTTAACGATTTCTCCTCATTAAACTTAAAAGCTTGTAACGATTCGTCTCCCTTACGATCAGCAACTAATGATAGGTTCAAGTTTTCACACCGCGCCAGGCGAGACGTCTCTGGAAAATCTTCATCCCAGAGACATTGTTCCAAAGGTTGTGCTAACTGTGACTAAAATACAGATGTTTTTTCTTTTAATGTCTGTATGTCAAAAAATATCTATATAAGGAAGTGAAAATCTACTTACCTTCCTTAAGTAAGGTAAAGCCAAAAAGATAGGATCGATTGGTGTCGACAAGTGTAACTTGCCATCAGATTTGACATTATCATCGATGAACCAGGATCTCTTCTTTTCGTCAAAGATTAAAACCTCCTGCACCGTGAGATTTCCAGCACCGAATACGAATACAGCTGGCTTATCGGAGGCCGGATGTCTAAGCTTCACGATCTCTGACTGACCTCCACTTTTGCCATTCGGATTGTCTTCTGAAATGCATTTTCATCGGTATGCAATTCGAAGATCGATTTCGCCTACAGCGATCGCGGAAATCATTCGACAGAGTGAAGGAAACTTGTAGAAATTGTGAGCACGATATACGGCAACGAATCATCCTCACGCTTACCCTTCATCAGGAACACCCACGTGCTTGTTGACGGGTGACAGCTCGCCACCTTGACCAGCTTCTGCGGCGAGCCTTTGGCGCGCGGCATTTTCCCGCCGATGGCGTACGTTGCTGTCGTTCCTTACAGGTTACCTTATCGGATGACAGAACTGCTAGACGATGGAACGACTCGATCAGGCCATTCGTTCGCTTGCACGCACATGAGAGTTCAACCGATCGACCGTCTCTTTCACAATTTTTCACAAGCAATATTATTTTCGACCCATTGCCGCGAGCGTTAGCTCACCTTAGCTTCCCTCGCGCAGAGCTTCGTTTTGCACGCGACATATTGCGGAGATTCGGACAGATAGTGTTTGAAAATTCAACGCGTTACTAGAATAGCGACGAAGAAGTTTTGATCAGTTATTTTTGGCGATTAATTTACTAAATAAGAAGATTAAATTCTAGAGAATTACAGAGAATAGAAGATTAAATTCATGCAAATTCAATTCTGAATTTTTTAATAATAAATTATTAGATTATCAAGAATAAATCAAGCAAACTACTCTTTGGCATTATTATTTTATTTTATAGTACATTGAATGGAATAATTTTTTGTTTGACCCTTGGTATATAGGAAGTAGGATTAGAAACATCTAATTATATAGTTAAAATTTATGCAATTTGCTAATTAATCAGAGCTGATTAACTTTTATTAAATCAATTAAAATAATCGAAGTTTGGCCTTTCTAGCTTTTTCAAATATAAATATTTTCATGAATAAATTAATCTCTATCTTTGAAACATGATTGTAAATTTATTCTAGTCCCACATATATTGTTCTTACTAATTCTTTTTAATTTTATAAAGACAAAAATTTTCAAATTAATTAAAATAGCTATCCCAGACAACACTCTACAATAAATATTATTTATAAATATCAAAATATTTCATAAATATTTTTATAGTCTTAGTTCGGATAAATCGTAAATATTTATCATGAATTTTATGATATTGTCTAAAATATTTATATATTTTAATAAATATTTTTAAAATATTCTAATAATTATTTTAATTTTAGTTTTAAGTTAAAGTCACAAAAGTGTCCAAAACAGTTCATTATAACGATCTAGTAATATCGAATAACAAAAATATCGCGAGATAAAAATTGATCGAAAAGAGCTGATCGAGTCTCAGTTAAAGAACGAGTTCAACATCTTTTTAATCGAGTGAACATAGCTCGTCCACGCTGCTGACGTATGAAGCCGGTGATACAAACATGGTTAACCTAAGTTAATTTGAGCGAATGTGCAAGTAGTTGAACGCAATTTGCGTAATTCTCGCTGCGAGAAAAAAACAGAGATAGGTGTTTATGATTACTCCCACAATTTTTATTAACAATGGGTAAGTGTCAGCATTTGATGAAAACTTTGTACTTAGAATATTGAGTAAGAAAAATTAACAAGAATGTACTAGAAACGAATTATCAATTGTTGGATGACGTTTCAGTTTCGTCGCGATTCAATAATATTTCTGTGCCTCTCGTTACTCTTCTAATACCGCTACTAAAACATAACACATTGATATTACAGCTGTTAGCAGTGGAGTGTCACTCGTGCTGTCGTCAATATTGGTTGTGTTACTGTTTTCTGGCATGCAGATGTACAAAATCTGGCTCAGCTCATCACAATTGGGAACGATTCTGGGAGGACTGTTCGGATCTTTGTTGTTCATGTGTACACTGACCGCGGTGGGAAATCTTGAAAGTATCTTATTCGGAAAGTCTTTCCAACAGAAATTACTCCCAGAAGGTATGCACATGTACAGCACTTCATAGAGGGAAAGTCAAACTGATCAAATTTGTCAAGTTTCTTAATTTTAATTTGCCAGATCAGTAATTAAATTTCTTTATTCTTTTTATTTTAAAGAATTGATCAATTTGGTTTTTGAGAGGCTTATATATTGTAATTGTGTTTTTTATCTAGTATTATAAAGTGAATTATTTAAGTAGTCAATATGCCAAGTAGTTTCAGGTGGTATGTACATGATAATACATACTTAATATTTATTTTATTACAGTTCTGTCCTCATTGACTTTAAGTCTAATTGCTTCTGCTCTAATCCATCGGGTATCTACTACAACATGTTTAATATTTTCTTTGATTGCATTGTATTATATGAATAGAATTTCTCAAGAAACTTATGGTGTATCTATACAAGCCACAGTAATGCAATCCAAGAAACGTAAGTGAATAGACATAAGGATGTCTTTATGTTACTATCAATATATATCAATCATACGTTCCATATGAAGCTTCCAATTTGTAATACAATATTAATTGTAAATTGTTTGATATAGACTTTGTCTAAGGTATAAGTGGTTTGAGATTTATACTAAAAACTAAACTTTAATTAGGAATCATGTTACTGTCAACTTGCATTTATATAAATATACAATTTGAAAGAATTTATACTAGTTTGTAATGATGTTAAGAAAAGGGTTTGACCAATAAAGCAGATGTGGCTAAAAGCTTGGCTTGAAAATAATTTCTAAAAATAATGGTACATTTCTCAGATATTGTGTTATTAACAGTTGAGAAATTATCATAATTTCAAGAATTATTTTATATTTCCATGTAATATATCGAACAGATGTTTTAGTTGTATATTTTAAAGGTTTCTTAAGATTATAAAATTAATATACTTTTAAGGGAAAACTAAAAAATAACGCTATATATAACAATTTATTGTATGTTATTGAGTTGTTACATAATTTCGCTCGGTTCTTTTTTTTCAATAAAATGTATAATAAAAATGTATGTTTCATTGAAAAAAGACAAAAAAAAGAACGAAACAAACTAATATAACGACCCAATATTGTTCATTATATAAACAATTTCTGATCGTGAGAGAGTCGATTGTAAATCTTTTATGCTCATATGTCGCAATATTTACATCATGAAATTTAATAACATCTGAAAAATATGAAAATATTTTTTTATTATAGGTATAAATATTTATAATATTCAAGGCTTTTGTTTTTTTGTCTTCCTGTGTTTTTCAGCTTCTTCTTTGTCACTAAAATACTCGTATGTTTCATCGGCATCCTCCATCTGAGCTGAAGCATTCGACTGATTATTCGTTATTTGTTTCGTTTGCTCATTGCTACTGTGCTGTGGCATTACTTGTTTATAAATTGCCATTGCCTATAAAATGTAAAAAAAAATGTAACAATACTATTAAAAATTTAACAGGTAATCAAGGTGAAACAAACCTGTGCTACAAACGTTGAAACATCTCCTACGTTGCTTGGCAATATCAACGTATTATTAACTTTTGCTAATTTATTAAATGCATTGACATATTGTTCCGCTACGCTGAGCGCTGCTGCGTTTTTCGCGTCCTCGACACCAAGGGCATTTGCAACCACTTGTAATCCTTTCGCTCGTGCCTCTGCCACTGCCACCACTGCCGCAGCTTCTCCAGTAGCATTATTTATCTGCTCTTGCCTTGCTGCTTCTACAGTCACACAATCGTTACAAAAATTAAATTTGTAAATTAAGTGTGAGTGGTTAATATTAAAGTTATTTTTTTCCGATTAATTACGAAAAGAAATGTGTAATTTCCTCGAGTTTATTTATTAGGAGCTGCATTGTGCTGAATGTGAATAATATAGCACCTGAAGCTAAAATTCGTGCAAGTCGTTTGCCTTCAGCGACATTTATTTCAGCCTCTCTAACACCTTCGGATTCCAATATGGCGGCACGTTTCTTTCGTTCAGCTTCCACCTGCATTTGCATAGCTTCCTGCACCCTTGATGGCAACTTAATATCACCTAACAAAGAAATACAAATTTGATAAAGAATGTAATTATTCATACTCTAGGTAAAAATTTTTTTATTATTAATAGCATCACATGAGACAGCTGTTAGCAGATAGTTATTACTTTTACAACTTACGTATTTCATATCGCAGGCATGTTATTCCCCAGGCGCTACTGGCCTTATTGATACTTTCAACAATAGAAACATTTAACCCTTCCCTCTCCCGGAATACTTTATCTAAAGATATCTTTCCTAACTCAGATCTCATAGTGGTTTGGGCTACTTGAATTACAGCAAACTCTGCGTCCTCAACACCATAAGATGCTAAATAAGGATCAGTTACTCTTAAGTACAATACTGCATCGATACTTAGAGTTACATTATCTGAAATTAAATTAAAAAATATTTCGATTATGAGAGAGAACCATGTTATGCACATATGTAATATTTTTTAGGTTTGCATCAGACAGGGTCCTACCTGATGTAACTGCACTTTGTTGTGGCACATCTATCGCTAATTCCTTCAAAACTTGTACATACTTAACTTTATCAATGATAGGAAGCAAAATGTTCAGACCTGGTTCTAAAATTTTATGGAACTTTCCCATTCGTTCTACAATCCATGCCTAGTAGTAAAACATTTTCCTTTAGGCTGGTATGATCACTAAGCTAATTTTATAACTAGTTTTACTACAAATAAATCAACGAATCGCTAGTCAAATTATATAAAAGTAATTCTGCTGTTGGAAATATGAATGAACAATCTACAACTGATATATGTTGCAGTATACTGTGTTAAAAGACAATGTACCTGTTGTTGAGGGACGAACATTATGATGGTATTTATTGGATTTAGCGGTTTGTATCGCGAATTTTGTGCGGCCGTGCCAAACATTTTATTTCCCACACTCGCAAACGCGTGATCCTATAATGTGAAACACTTCGTGAAACTCTCAAGGATTTAAAATTCTTTCAAAATTAGCCACAAGATATTTTACCTTAATAAATCCTAAGTTTCTTGCCAATATCATGGCACTAGCAGTCACCGAACGCTTGTACATGTTTTTATTATATTAGCTTTAAGAATATGTGTAGAGAATACAATTTAATACAATATAATGTATTATGCTTTCTTATAGGTTATGTAGCTCCGGTAAGAATTTCCTCGGAACATACCGGTGTCACAGTTGGTCACCATACAATTCAATTCAGACAATGTTGGTAACAGTGAACAAAATATGGACTCTGGAAAGCTTTCTATAGAATTCTTTATTCATGGATTGCGATGCGCCATCTTTGAAGCCGTCCGAGAAGTCTCTTGCAAACGCAATGCCCTATTTAACCGCAACGGATGTTCTCTCCGTAACGCATTTTCAACAAGAACGCTGTGATCATAACGCGATGTGGTTTTTAAGTGTGTGAAAAGTGTGATTTTGCCGTGCGACAGGACGAGACTGACGTTGTGGTGGACACGAGCGCCGGTACGCAACGGACCGTCTCACAGGTGAGAACTGAAGGATTTGGAATTGTGCGATATTACGCGTCTCGCGTTTCGCGACCATCCGTCTTCCGGACGCGGCTTCTGCTCCATTTTTGCGCTATTATTGCGTCTCGGTGCAAAATATACGTCGTAACGCGTACGTATTGATGTGCACATATTTATGGACGTGCTTACACGCACTGATGACAAAGCGTCGCGTCGCGCGACACCAATAAATACGCGCAACTTGCAGAAATGAATGTTGTGGAGCGTCGAGAAAGATCGGAAGCTTATGTAAGACGCGATACGATGCCATTCTGTCTCTGACCGTACCGTATTTCCGCTGTATTGTATTTTTATTCACGTTGCGCCGGTTACCATATTGCGGATGACGTTCCGCTTAGCCCCGAGGCGGAGCGTCAGCTTTCTAACGTCGATCTCCCGGGAACGCGACGTCTAGGTCGGGAGATCGACATTCCAAAGCTATATTCAGAAGCATCGGAAATATTTTATCTTTGTTCGCCTCCGTATGTTAAACAAGGATGGAAAAAATGATATCCGCGTCTGTACACTCGGGCATTTCTGAACGTATTTCGAGTGAGAGAGAAACAGAAGGAAAATCCGCGATCGATAATTTTTTTATTCGCAATCCGCGAGACAGCCCGGAGTTCTAACAGATCCTAAACACTTGCGATATTTCGTTGTGCTCTCGTCGTTCCGATACATATAGCCTCGCATATAGCTTATAAAGATACTAACGCGCTTTTTCATAATTCTATCTTTTTGTTCATTAAAACATGAAACAAGGATACAATGGCAAAGTGCGCTAATACTTTTATAAACGCATTCTCTGAAACGGCCAATGGTATTTAGTACATAAATATATGATATAAATGACGAAAACGGGAAAAAATTGAAAAAGCCAATCATGAGTTGAATTCGGGATCTTCAAGTTCTTTCTTGGCACTAAGGTTGGTTCCACCAACTCTGATTAACCTGTCGGCGGATTAAAATTGTGAATTGCTAACTGCAAAACAATTGTCAACTTGAAACTGATCATTCCTCATCTAATTTTTCAATTATTTCAATTAAATAATTATTAATTCAATTATAATTTGCAGAAAATGGATAAGGAAAACAAAATAATCTGATCAAGAGATGGTGAGGTTTGCCTCAAAGTCAAACAACGGCTTACTCGGTTACGATTCTCGATTATGATTCTGATTCAGCTAATTACGATGTATAGCGAGTTCCATCATGATTGGCTGAAACAGAATCGTAATCAGGAATCATAATCAACTAATCTGTAATCTGATACAGGGTTTAGGCTATTACTCCATAAGGCTCCACGTGGCTCCAGTGCTCTCTTAATTATTCCGCTTGATTTTCAATACCTCACTGACGGCCTTAAATCCTATAATAGATAATATATAATATTGAGAAATTAACTCGTGACATTACGTGTCCAATATGACTGCATTGATAAGGACACTGTAATATAATTTATTGTGTTTACAAGTATGAAATACTTGGGCTGTGTTCCAAAATTCACTGGCAGCTCTAAAAATTTATAGTTTATGTTACATGCACTATAGATTTCAATGAATGTTGGAACACAGTCTTAATAGATGCGTTTAAGCATTAAAGACACTTTTTGTGCATTCACAGAATGTTCACCCTCGACATAAAACTTTATTGATATATGTGTTTAATTGTGGTTATTTGTTAACATGTGATAGCAAAACAGACCCATAGCAGAACCAAAGATTTTCTAATTTACTTGATTTTTTGCAAATCTTTAACATCAGAGATTGATATTTTTCATTAAATAAAGATTAATTTAAACATGAGATAGCTGCATATATGTACAAGATAATTTAAATTCATAGTTACACCATTGTTTTCTAATCAGTGAGCACCAATATAAATATCTGCATAATTATTTATATAATTCCATAAGGTTTAAGTGAATAATTAATCAAATTTGTATAAATTTTAATATTTATTTTCATGCAATTGTCACATTTTCTAACGTAATTTGATACTTATGTTTATAAACAAACTTTCTCGTTACGTTAGAGGAGAAAAATCAAATCAAGTATTTTGTACTGATAAAAATATGTATGGAATTTTCCTACAGTGACATTGGACCTTTAGAACTCAATTTGACTAACAAAGCATTTTCAATAACTTGCAATTGGCACTTCAGCCAGTCTTGCATGTATATGTCTTGCATACGTTTGACCAGATCTATTTTTCTGTACATACTTATTAAATTAATCTTTTATTTAATGTGGTAAGTCTCTCTAGAGATTTGTACGTAGAAATTAAGTAAATTAAAAAAATCTTTGGTTTATTCTGTTACGTCACATGCAAACAAATAATCGCAATTGAATACATTTACACCTTCAATAAAGTTTTGTGTCGATGGTAAATATTTTTCGAATGCACGCAAAAATGTTTATAATTCTTTCAAATTCATTTTTTAAATATTATTTAATATTTGTAAACATAACAGATTACATTACAGTGACCTTATCGAGATCATTGAACACATGATATCACGGGTTTTCCTATATAAATTATTTATTGTATATTACATAATTTTCCAATATAAATTATATATTATGTTAGGCCTGTTCGTGTTACTCGCACTTAGAATCTTTGCTTTCTCTTTTAACGTTCAAATGTACCTATATTTATTTCGTTCTAAGTGCAAAAATTTTTGGAAACCTCAAGCAACGAGAACAGATCTTTTTCTATTATTTATATTTTATACATATTTATATATATTTATATACTGAGAAAAAAATTGTTAACTAAATTTTTCAACTCAATTAAATTTTTTCAGTTCAAGTATTTATGTATTTAACTTAAATACATAAAATATTTGAACTTTAGTTTAAACGTTAAATACATCATTTAACTTAAATACTTAAATTGAAGAAATTTAGTCAAGTTGACAACTTTTTTCCTCAGTGTATAAATATACATATAAATATATATAGAATATAAATAATATAATCTATATTTTATCCTCGACTCTCCTTGATAACACATACATATGTAGGAAGCGGAGACACAACCGAACGGGGAATGTGACGAGTATCATTTTGATGGCGCGACTTTGCGGCGATAGCCAGGGATCGTTTCACTTCACGAAGGAAGTGTAGACGAACGGCGTTCCTGAGCCCCGCGGGGCCGCCGTGGATGCGCGCGCGATGCGAGGAGAAAGTCCCAGGGGCGCGCGTACTCTCGTGCACCCGGCGCGTTACCGCGAGACATGATTCTCATTCTAATCCACGGTGCGCGGATTAAGCAGATCTTATAATAATAGGGAGGATGGATGGTACACGCAAAGGATTGATCAATCAACCCGAGCGTACACCCGGTTCTTCAGGTTGCGTCGAGCGTCATCGGGAATGAGAGAGAGAGAGAGAGAGAGAGAGAGAGAGAGAGAGAGAGAGAAACCGTCCGGATGTCTTCGTCTTCTTCCTTTTTGTCCTTTACAGTAGGCAGCTGCGTGCTCCGACCTGCTAGGAATGAAAAGAGGGGCCTCACGTGTCCGCGTTCTCAACTGGCGAAACGGACGCAATAAATTTTCTGTAGCGCGGACAGAACGCGGAGATGAGAGATGAAAAGGAGAGAGTCCGTGATTTTCTTATCAGCGACAAGCATAAAAGTCGCTCTCGTTTCTGTAGTGTTGAACGCCAACGAGAGACGAGTATCAGCTTACTCGAATTCGTGCGATCGCACTGTCCCTTTTGCCTCACGGGTTCGCGGGCCGTTGGCAAGTTTAGACTTCTCGACATCGCGACGAGATTAGATCTTTTTTTCTTTTTCAATTTGCATCGCGATTTACAACGAAGAGTTTTGAATCCCCAAGCGTTTTCTCGCTGGCGCTTGCTTCCGTCGCACGTTCGTTTCGATTAGTGCACCGGAGCGACGTTCGTGCTTACGTTCGATTATGTATACGAAATATCTAACGGATCTAGCGCGGAGAATGTATCACATGCGTGTGTGAACTACGTGGCATGGTCGGAGGGCGCTCGACGGAACTAATCGATGTTAACTGGTCGAGGAATTGGCCGTTCCTCTCGCACTCACGCGGCGTACGGAACTACGCGAGATGGACAGAGACCGAATTCGAGCGGATAAACAGATTCTTGCTAGAGAATCATGCATCAGGAGGAAAGAGCGAGGAAAGAGGAGAAAGAAAAGATATTTATTCGATTACGGATCGCGGCCAGGGACCGCGGCGGTTGCGAAAATAATTCGGTCTCTTCCTCTTTGCCGCGGCGGGAGTGACAGGCAAGCTAGGTCGCGCGTGCGCGTGCGCGCTTGCCCGGGAGAGGTTAGGTGACGCGACCGAGCGCTGTCGCAACGAAGGGCGAATCGTCGTCGGTCGCTCGGCGGTATAATATGTCCAGGAGAAATGTTAAATTTATCTTATCTGGCGTCATATCCGTATACTCCGCAGCGGACACACTGCGATAATCTTGATTATTTCGGAAAAACCGGTGACACTTTTGACGACTTTGCGGGATGTTATCTCCCTTGGGTTGCTTTCGCTTTGAACTTCAGATATTTTTGGATTTCGAACCGTGTCGGGACGATTCCCAATTAAGGATGCACAATTTTTATGTAACGTTTCTTAAATTTGTGTAGAATTCGGTAGAATTTTTTTTCCTGGCGAAAAAAATCTGCAAAAATGGCTAGAATTGGAATACTTGTTAATTTATGATAATTAAATATATATTTTTACGAAAAGGTATTTTTATAAAAAAGTAAATGTTTTTACGAAAAAAAAAATAATTTCTATTAAATTCTATTAAATTTCTTTGTACCTATTTATAGAAATTTTTTTCGCCAAGGTAGGATTTATATTGCTCATTTGCTGACATAAGTTGACGTAATTAAAAAAATAAAGTTTTTTACTTTGAATTTTTTTAATCATAAAAATTTTTTAATATTTTCAAATGCGATTTGATGGCGATGATTTAGTTTAGTTATTGTAAAGGAACAAAAGTTATTAGTTGTTTACTTAATGAATTCTTATAAAACTCCTTTTTGCAGACAACTGAAAAAAATGACAATTTTTTGGAGGTCTACGTCGCAGCAAATGAGTAATGTGTCGACATTTGCATGTTGACGAATTTTATGCTAAGCCAGTAAAGCCTGAAAAATAATTTCATTATTCCTTTGTTTGATTTAAAAAAAAAACACAATTCTAAATTAAAGTAGAGATAAAGAGAGATAAAGATAAGCTTTACGATAAACTTCATTAATATTCAATTTTTAATTAAATCTATTAATGTTTTATTTGTTTAATATTAAGTGCGGACAACTGATAATTTCGACTTTATTTATAATCAACGAGTTTAGCACTTCAGCGCTTGAATCTGACAATCGGACGGCCGCAGTCACATTTCGTGCTAATTACGGTTGAAATGTAGAGATCAGAAGTTGACCAGAAATAAAATGCAACGCACCGCCGCATAATTGCATTCGTAATTATAGGTAGCTCTTTTTCAGATTTTGTTGCTTTTTGAGGTTGCAGGCGAGTACGTGCATGAGATGCAATGGCATATTTACGATCGCGTGCTGAGGCGTCGTCCCGATTCTGAATAAAAGGAACACCCGGCTTAATCTTGACGTTAAAACGTTTGCGTGATTATTTTAGATTGTTTTATTTATGCGGCTGTGATTGAGCCGCGCACTGGAAACCCGAAAAGTTTCTTCACTTTACTTAATTATCGTTATTTCGAAATACGAATCTGCAGTACAAATGCGCGGACGAATTTCCCCTATCGGCATTTAACGTGAGTCATCTGACGCCTATCGCTCGCACGAAGGCATTAGAAAACGATAGAGAAGAGAAAATTGCAGGTTGTGAAACAGGATGCGTCGCATGACAATAATAATTTCCTCGTAAATGGAGACGTGCGAAGAAAAGGGTCGTCGTGATTTTTTTTCAAAACAATACGGAACCGCGCTGGAAATAGACGGGCGCGATTCTGAAGCACGCGGAAGAATGGGACAGAGAAACGACATTAGACACTCGCGCTTTCACTAAAATCGCTTTCGCGAATCGCAAAACTTCTCACAAACTCCGCTTGTACGTGCAAAAGAAAAATTTTAACGCGAATGTTTATCTACTCTTACATTACTTCGAAAATTGTTTTGTAGTTAGGATAATTCGGCTTTCGCAAGTCTTATTTTAAATCTATCATATGCTATCCTTATCCGGATAAAAATTATGTTTGATAAAAAGACAGATTCAAATTGGGATAGTCGGATACCATAATTATTCGGTTTTTTTCGTGTGCCGGATAAAATTTATAAAAACTTATTAAATAATTAAGTTTTGTCTTACACGCGAAAAAAACCGAATAATTACTGAATTCAGCATAACTAATAATAACTAAATTTGTTATATAAATTTAATTTTAATATAAAAATCATACATATTATTTTTATAATTAATTTTAATGTTAAAATAAAAATTACAAGGCATGCTATTTGGAGTACGCTTATCAGATTCGGTAGGCCGAATCTGGCAATGATTATTTGAGCCCTTTCCACGTACCGGACATAAAAGTTATATAATTTTTTATAAAATATAAAAATGTTTATATTTATGTTTATGTTTACATTTTTTATAAAATTTATATAGTATAGAGAATGTACATTTTAGAAAATATATATAAAATTACTTATAAAATATTGAATTTATTATATGAAATATAATTTATACATATAAATTATTATTTTATTCTTTATAAAAATAATGTAATTTTTTATTTCCGGCATGTAGGAAAAGCTTAAATAATTACCGGATTTGGTATGCTCTATCAAGACCTGTGCATTTGGATCTAATTCGGAGTAAGCTAAATTCAGCATGGTGCCGGACCAAATTTCTATCCAGCTAATTTTGCGCGGTGAAAATCTCGATTAACTGCGGTAAAACATTAAACTCATATATTGCTGATTTGCATGTTTGAAGGATCTTTACAAATAACATTGTCTCACGGATGTGAACGTTTATTGTGTATTGCGATCGCGTGAATTTCCGATTGCGCACCATCGATGTCGCAGAATTATAGTGATACCATCGTAGGATTACCGTGCACAAGAAAAAGAATATAACGAGTTTAAATACAGTTTTTCATAATAGTTTTTTCTTATTATCAATTTAGCACGTTGTTTTATTCGTAGAACTTGCAATTGTAATCACGTGCTTTGCAACTAAGCAAGATGCAACTGGGATGTTTTTAACGAGATATCTTCTGCGATTTTTAATTTATCGGTGTAGCTATTAATACTCAAAACTGTTATTTTTGCACGATAATAACAGCTGACGTTATATCGACGCTTTTTGCTAATTCTTCTGTGCAACAAGTTGATATTTGCTTTTATTACAATGTGCTATACTTATATCTAACGGGAACCAAACAGTATTATCGACACCTATAAGGGAGGCATAAATAACAGGAAGCCTAATAGGTCTGCAATTAATAGACGTTATTAATACATTCAAAAGAGAAAAAAATCAAAATAAAATTAAAATTAGAAGCGATAGAAAATAGGATCTATTGCGTCATATGGAAATCGATACTTTTTTTGGCGACTTCCGGTGCGCATCCGGAAATATTATAATTGAATACCCGCTGAGAAAGGTTCACCTTCAGGTTGTTCGTGGAATTATTTAACTTGCATACACACACACACACACACACACACACACACACACACACACACACACACACAGTTGTAGAACACGAAGGTTGCTCTACCACCTTTTACAGTGACTTTTGAAACGTGCAAAAATCGCAAGGATGACCGTGCGACTTTCGAGCGTTTCGTAAAACACTTGTTGTAAACGAAAGAAAAAAAAGAAAATAGAGATATCGCAATTCTCGCGATTTTACCTGCGAGTAATTTCCTCAGCGAGCTGGGGAAGCTCAGCAGAGAGGGGGAGTCGATACTCGAGAACCTTAACGTCGAGCACATTGTGGATATTTGCTTCGTACGCATTTTTTCCTTTTATTTTTACGGAATACCGGAATACGCGCCGGCAACAAACCGCGCGAGCGTGTTGGAGTCATAATTTTCTGCGCGAGCGGGTTTCAGCGCGCGCGCGTTCGCACGACGAGATATACTATACGGGAGTTTCGTAATAAATATATGCCCGGGATATAAAATAGAGTTGGCAGAGAGAAAGAGACAGAGAGAGAGAGAAAGAGCCGACCTTGCCCCGCAACCGGCTGCTCGCCGCCCGCTTGTTGCCAAGCTAACGCTGCTGCGTACATATAGCGGGGCGGACCGGTGCGCGCGCGCTCGCGCTTGTTCGTGTGATATCGCGTGGATGTGCGCGAATATCTAGGGATGCTGACGGTGCATCGTGCGTGTCGCGCGCATCCAGGGATGCTTCGGCAGGTATCGATATTTTGTCCGTCGATACCATTAAGCGTCTGAAAGGCACTATCGAAGAAGTGCGTTTGAAGTTTCGAATAGGAAACGACGTCTGCGCGATTTATTTTTACGCTAAGTACACATCAGGTGTATGTTTGCTCTTGTCAATTAATTAAACGACAGTTCTCCGTCGATACCGATATTTTCATGCTGAACGTAAATGTTCTAACATAGGTATTAAATTCGCGGTGGAATCTCGACACTGTCGCTTCAACTTTTTCGTACGCACACGCATATCGATATTGCGTTATATCGATTATATTACGGCATCTTCTACTCCACCCGTGAAGGCCGATGACGAAGTTGTTATCTTTAAGTATCTCTGATACTTGGTTAAAAAAAATCGTCTCTCTTAGTTCACCCGGATAGGTTCCCTAGAATTTCGAAATTACAAATACTGTGAAGTGTTGTGATAGCTTTAACATATTTTTAATTTAATTAATATTTAATTAATATTGAAGAAGAAAGACACACACACACACACACACACATTAAGCAAACATTATATACTCTTGTCTTTTTTAAGGGAGTCGATAATGTGTTTCAACATCGAATGCAATATTGCAAAATTGCCGGGAACACGCTGGCTTTTCGATGATAAAGCGGAATGCACAAACCGATTTCCCGTGCAATTTTCATGTAACTTCGATGTGCTCCGAACGGGTTGCCCACGCGCTGCATCGAACATTCCTTTCCTCGTTCCGCGACAGAATAATTTCTTTCTCGCAGAGTACAGGCGGTATCTAATTTCGTCCGTGCTTATTAGATGATAATTAAGATTACTGGGTACTTGCTCGGCATCGTTGACGCTAGCGCTCTTTTGCGATAATGCCGTTGCATTATCAAGCATTTTCTAATGCATTTTTAATGCATGCGCATATATTGGCTGTGTGTGAACCAAGCTTTTCTATAAAGAATCAAATCGAATCTTTGATAGCACGTGCGGAATCGAATTGAATCAAATCTGAGATTCACACGTCGAATAGGATTGAACCGAATTTCTTTGATTCTTTGAATTCAATTTTTGTCGGATTAACATTGTCTGTTAGCTTACAAGTAATTAAATATTTTCTCAATGACGTGGCAGATTCTTTTTAATAGAAAAAAAATTAATCAAACTTTAGAAAATGACTACAAAAAATAATGTGCTAAATAAAAATTTTAATTAGATATTAGATACTAAATGTAACGGTATTATACTGATAAATTAGCATTAATTATAATGTTATTCGAAGTGATAATATTTTAGTATGCTTCATTAAAATATAATTAGAATATATTCAAATTTTATTCTAAATTCTATAAAAACGTATAAAGCAAATTTACGAAGATGATTGTCTATCGTGTGCACAAATAGTTTAACGATTTAAAAACGTAGAAATCGACGTTTTAGAAATCGACAATCCTGCATGAGAATTGATATACAATAAAACCGGTTGAGCAGGAGATATAAATGAAACAATAAAAATAGGCAATTGATTCGAAATCAAATAATCGATGAATCGAAACTATAGCCGAATTCGAACTGTTCCGATTTGAAAACGACTCGAAGCCACTGTATATATACGCACATGTACATATAAGTATAGTCGTGACGATTTTAGCGTGTCATTTCGGAGCGCTCGAAAATAAAAATAAACCCATTACGTAATCCACGCGGAGACATCCGTTAAAACATCATTTATTAGGTTTACCGTCGCGCTACGACAGAACGTGAACGATCGTGCTGCGAGAATAATCTATTAACGGCGATATCAGCACAGGATGCACACGGCCCGTTGCAGTGAAAATCGATTTTCTTATGCCTCTATATATCTCGATAACGCACTTACGCCGGTAGACAATATCAGGCTCGGCGTTGACTATTTTCTCATTCGATAATGCTCAGTGGAGCGGAATATATCAATCGATTCGGTCACTGAATATTTGTCATTATTATGTCACGTTTATGTCGCTCGTCGATAGCAGTCGCGTGTATGTCTCTTTTATATTCCCTATTTTATTCTTATCTCGCATGCTTTGCATTAAATATCACGCTTGGGTTTTTAAATAGAATTTCTGTTAAATAGATATACCTAGGAACGTAAATAACCTTAACACGCGTGAACTTGGTACGTATCAGGTCATATTCCGGGGCTCGTGTTTCACATCTACTTATTATACAACATATTCGTCGGAGTTACTTTGTAATAATTTAACGATTAATCTCTTATATAAGTATACAATAATAATATATTGAGATACATGATGCACAATTAATTTTCAACTAAAACTTCAGGGCAGCCATTCGCGTCGTTTGCCATGGGTAGAAAGGTATCGCGAGCGACAGTTTTAGCTTTCGTTATCGGTTGAAGAGCGCACGGTTGAGACTCTCGTCCACATCGAGCGTCTCTTATTGATCGTCCACGGTGTTCGCGGAAGTTGGCTCGAAAACTTTGTTTCGCAAATGAAATCCGCCTCTGGATAGACGCGCGATGACAAACGCGATCGCGAAATTTTTGTATTCACGATTGTTTGTTCACGTTCAGCTCGTAGATTACAGGATACTTACATTGACTTAGAGCTGCGTGTATCAGAGTTTCTAAGCTTATAATTTCTAAACTTATAATCTACAATTTTTTTCCCTGATTGTTACTCGACAGCAATTATCGTCGCGAGTTCTTGCTTTGCCGATTGCGGGTTTAAAACGGGAAATCGCCGAGCAATTAGATTACTTTTGATTATTGATGATTATGTGAGATCATCAATATGTATCTCTCGCGCCGCTCTGTTTTTATAATTTGCAACCATGCGATAATGCGCTCGTTGTATAACGTTAAACTGATGCAACGATGATAATCATAGCATAATTCATACACGTGATATTGCATTAAAAATGTTCTCTTTTCTCGATTAAAATTTATTAATTGCACGCTTTTGAAAGGATCGCGATACCAACTTTTCATAGAATTTCGAAGCAAGAGTAGAAGATACGACTACATATAAGATCTTAAAGTCGCGAAAAACCTGAAGGAAAAGGATGCGATGCAGTATTCTTTATGATAATCTATTTGAAATTTATATATAATTGTGAAAAAAAAGTTGTTAAGTTGACTAAATTTTCCAACTCAATTAAATTTTTTTATTTGAAGTATTTGACTTAAATATATAAAATATTTGAACTTTAGTTTAAGCATTTATATATTTAACTTAACTACATACATATTATTAAAAAAAAAATATTGAAACGTGATTGTAGCTCAATTTATGCAAATGCAAATCAATATGCAAGCTAGATGAATAATGAACACTTTAGATGTAATAATTATAAATATAATTAACTATCAACTTACGAAGTAAAGTACATAATTAATGATATTAATGATGGATATTTTGGACTTATTTGTCTTTCAGCATCTATAATAGGTTAATAGGTTCAACAAATTAAAATTACATTTATTAAATTATCATATCTAATTAATAATGAAACAAATACCACGAATATACAGGAGCTTTGTGAAAAGCTTGTATATATTATTTAACTGAAACACATAAATACTTGAACTGAAGAAATTCAATCAAGTTGAAAAATTTAGTCAAATTAACAATTTTTTTTTAGTGCATTGTTTTCTTCTAACAAAAGCTGCGTTTCGATATACATTGCCAGTACGAAAAGCATATGGTTTACGTTACATTGACATTACAGGTTTTCAGTATTGGCAGTGAATTTCAAGAGCGCAGTTAAAATCTAAACACACTGTTCTTTTCAAAATAAATAAATGTTTTATCTCGTAAAAGAAAACATAGCATTACGAAACTTCACACAGTCGAGAGGACTTAGCCAATTGATGCGTTACGATTAATCGCGTGCGTTTCGCGGTATCATCATAATCGCATTACAACATTGTGAACATTGACGGTACTTTCGTACCACTGGTTGGCAGTTTTATTTGACAAACACGATATCTCATTTGCGATTGGGCGCCATTATTCATGACTAATTCGATATAGAGACGTCGCATTGCTCGCCGAGCCGGCAAAATCGCTGCATCTGATCACGAGCGCACCCACTGATGACCTTCCCCGCTAACATAATCGAATTAGCATGGCTACAATTAGCGTCATCGCGCGAATTAACTACCGCACGCGAATCGTGCTTTCGTTGTGCGAAAATTTATCTCTCTTCCCGTGCGAATCACGTTTATCCGCTTTTAATTCCGGACGAATGATCCTGCCCGGCGAGTTTATGACCCTTGTGTTACGTTTTTCACGGGTGAAAAAGTTGCACCGAAATTCGGAGATTCGGAAGAATCTTTTTGTCTCGAGTGTATGAAATTTCGCGAATACGAAGATAAACGCTTTGTTGGTAAACGCCATTTACTTCTCTCGGTGAAATCTTGAATAATAATGTTTTTCGCGTAGAAATATGTTGCGACGTGTTATGTAGAAGGAAGGAGAGAAAAATAGAGCAACCATTTCCGTCGCGCTTATAAATTATGTATTTTTACGTACAATACTTTGCGCGTAAATATACAAGCAAAATAGAAATTAAAGCGTTTCTAGATTTAGACGGTAAACGAAAACACTGAAAAACCGTGTCGAATACTCGCGTGCAGTTCCTACAGGCACTACATTTTCGTAAACGATAACGTGCGATCCGGCGATAATGGCCGGCAGACGCTCTCTCTAAGAATAATTATGTGAACCGAGTTTTACGATATAAAGAGGCTAACGAGTTCTCTCGAGCTCATAATAATTCCTTCGTGTCCCGATAAAAAAGACTTTGCCAACTCGCCGTACCATTTGCCCTACTAGACGCTCTTTTTTTTTTCCTCACGAAGAAGGACGGTATCAATTTTCCTCGTCTTCCTCTCTTATCGGCACGTCCTTCAACACTTGGAGGGAGAGTGAACTTTTATTACGGCGGCCTCATTCGGCAAACAGCGTTATTTTAATCAGGTTGCTTTAATAGCGAGAGAGAGAGAGAGAGAGAGAGATGCGAGGACCGTGCAATTTTCCTTCTCCAAAGTTGAGATCTTTCTTGCGGGCGTACGGTATCGTGCAAAAATGTGTGCCACGCGACTGATATTGCATCCGCGTAGTAGATGCCACTTTCGCGACAGCGTTAGCACTAATTTGAAGGGTCATGTAACATTTTCTCCGATCAGCGAAATACTTGCTTGAAGATTGTTTCGGGAGAGACGCGATATGCATAATCAATAATGAGAGATAAAATTATTTGTTTATTTCGGTGTGGTAGGGGGAGGAGGGGGAGATAACAAGGGGAGAGACAGCTTATCCGGGTCGTTTATTTTGTCGCGGGGATGCGGCGAACCTGTCGTCGTGCGAATTAGCCTCGCCAGTGATTCGGATCCGATGGTAATGGTTACGCCGCACTCTATTATTACGCTATCTTTAGGATGTATTCAAAATAGCGGAGCGACTCGTAGTAGAAGGGCAGACGTGCGCCAGAGAGAACAGCGCGCGTTACTCGTCGTCGTCGTCGTCGTCGTCGTCACGTATTTACATATACATGCATCCTAGGTGCACTCGCGCACACGCTGCGCCAGCAGTTCTCAACCGTTCTCGCCCGTTTCTCCCGTTCGGAACGACGCAGTTCCGCGGTGCTCGATCGCAAACGCGCACCGACGAGATTTCAACCTCGGAAATCTCGACGGCATACGCCGTTTTCTCTTCGTTTCCTTGCACGAGATTCGTAACACGATGTCATGAGCACCGTCTTTAAAATAACTGACGCAAGCAATTACACGTTTAATCTCTATCATTTACGAGTTGCTTTGAAACTCGTAAGCTGAGTCAAGTTGATTCTGGCGTCTTTGTATTTACGGAAACTCGAAAGTTACGGCTATATAATCCGCCCACGTGAGATTCCAAGTTAGAATATCGGAGGTCATCCTTGAATCGAGGTACTCGATTACCTCTCGTCGAAAGAATTATTCTAAGGCCGGTATTCATAGTCTGTCTTCATATTTAAGACCGTCTTAAGATGTCACGATAAACCAAAGCTGTCACAGATGTCACGTAGCAATCGTATTAGCATCTCGAGACATCACTGTCTTAATTAAATGTCTCGAGATAAGAACAGACTTATATGCATACCGATCCTCGATGAGGCATTTACTTTGCATCTGAAATTATCGATGTACCGAAGACTGAGATTCAAGGAGTTAAATGGATCGTCGAGGCTTAGGTATCTTCGGGAGGAACGCTCTAAGTTGAGAGCCACTGGCTCGCGAGCACACACAATGACCACCTGCGCGCGCGTACACGCAGCGTACACACGCGCACTGGCATCGAGTGGATCAATAATTTTTGATACTCGCGTACGGGACATTCAAAATACGCGCTCGCGGCGCATGCAACGCAGTTACGTCGCGCCAGCGACGGCAACGATGACGGTGGCGGCGGTGGCGGCGCGGCGGCGGGGGAGACAAACGCGGCGGAAGAAAAGCGCATGGAAAATGTCCCCTCGCGGATCGCGAGCGGCGTCCGAGATGATGCCCTCCTCCTTCACACGAGAAGCGGAGTCGAGCGTGCTCGCGCCCGCGCGCGGCGCGCGCGCGCTGCACAGCGGAGTCGCGTCGAATAGCGGCGCTTCGCGTTCCGATGCGCTAGAGACACTCGGGAGTCCGAGCGATCTGCCATTTTTAATCGATACAAGCCAGCCGCGTCCATGCGCGGTTCATAAATAGGAGAATCGAGGATCACATCGCACGAATCATTCGTGCGAATATTTGTACAATCTTATAGAAATGTATAAAATCATTATAAAGTCGCATTTCCTAGTGCACCCTTCGCCTTCCCTCCTTCCCTCCTCCTTCCCCCAGATAAAAATATGCGACGGTGTGTTTTGTTGGGCAAACTGTTAGATTAGATAGCAGATCGGCATATCGATTGGCAATCGTGCGAAGCGGTTACTGTGAACGCATCACACGCTTCTTTCATGTTTCGAGTCGGAGTCTTACGCTGTTAAATATTAAAAAGAATCAAATTTAAACCAATTCCTTGAATTTAATAACATTTTGTTATTCTTAACTTTTACGTATATTGAAATGTATTATTTTAACCCAAAATATGTAGTTAATAAAACAATCTCACACAGCACGAATGTCCTAGGGATAACCATGGAACATTCAAAGGACGTCACAAGGATGTTCTTAGGCTGTTCTTTGTATAAAATGTGTTGTGCGGGCCAATCAATTTCTGTAGATAAATTGCTTAATTTCAAAGTATAATATGTAATGACGCTGCTTCTTTTCTGGAATTCCGTTAATCGACGGAAGCAACTTTTAGCACGGCTGAAGGTATCCGTGAAAAGGTCCGAATGTTCCCCGGATGATTATACGTTCTTTCTGAGATGCCCAACGGTCGAGAACGCTCGTTATTTCCGAGTACGGACCTCGTCGCGCTAATTAAACACATTGCACGTTTAACGTTACATTTTCACGCGGTGTTTTGAAAATCTGCGCGCGAACAGCGAAATCCCCGTTGCGGATAGGTTGCGATAAAAACGTCGCAGGTGTTGCTTGAAGATTTATTATTCTGGCACAAAGCCTCTCGGACGTTTCTGTGCTCGTGGAGCGTTTCTGTTCTCGCGAGATTGCACCGCTGCGCCGTGCAGTTTAGCCTTTCCGCCCGGGTTCGGCGGTGGTGCGCGGCGCCGCGTCGTATAGCGGTAACGCGCGTCGGAAATTATTCTCGGATGGCGATTCCCGTTTAAGTCGACAAGCCGCACGGAAATAATGTAGCCCGCGCGCGGATGCGGAATCGCATGGCATGGAGGTGTGACAGTAAATGCTAAATTTGAATGGGGCGCGTGACCTCGCGCGAGATTTTTACAGCGCCCGTCGTCATAACACAGATTATTCGCGCGCGATATACGGTGAGAATTCTCTTATTGACGAGGAGAAAGAGAAGGGCGGGGGAGGGGCGGTGAGGGGAGTGGCGAGGACACGAGCAGAAAAAGAAGGGGGAATTGTGAAAGGAGAAGGAGAATGACGAGGGGGGGGGGGAGGAAAGGGAGAGAATGAGAGAGTGAGCGAGAAAGAGAGACGAATGGCAGTAGGGGAGGAAGGTGAGATACAGGGAAGAGAAGAGAAGGAAAGGGTGAAAGATTAAGATCGGTATAAAGCGGAAGATAAAACGCGCAGACAGCGAACTTCGATTTGAAGCTACGAGTACGCTAAGTAAATTTGCGCAATCTTTTCGTTGAAATACCCCATCCAAGTCCATCGATGTTACATTTGTTTCTCCGGTTCCTCATATCATTTTATCGTCCTTACAAAAACCATAACACGTTGACACGTTTTTTGGGGGGAAGGGGGCAGATACGAACGTTTCGGGAGCGACAAAAGTCGCCGAGAATGTGGCAATGAAAAAACTAGCGATTTCACGAAAAAGTTGGTTCTGTCCGATTCATCGCGTGGCAGCTCGGTGCGCCGCGTCGCGGCTGGGAGGGACAGTGGTGGCCAGTGAGAGGAGGACGGGAGGGGAATGAGGAGGGAGGAAAGGGGAGGGGACAGCAAGGCATACACACACGAACACCGTGAACGTCGCCCCGCTCCGCCCTCGCCTCGCCGCGCCTCGCCGATCGCTCCGATCGCGCGCGCGGTGCGGCGCAACGTTCGCGTTGCACACGGCGAGGGAGGATGGTCGCTCGCGGGAACGGCCAGCCGAGCGAGCGGACCTACGCTTCGCTATTCCGTGCGTTCTAGCGAAATAGCTTCGTGCTGAGACCGAGTCCGTTCTTCGTGTGCCCGGGAGCCGAGTGTAAGTCTCCGAGAGGAACGACCGTTGCCGTTGTCGCCGCGTAACGAGACCTTGTTCCGTACTCCGGGTGCGATTGAAGGGTCGGTCGCTCGCGCGTGGCAGGACTCCCCGCGGTGGCCCTTTCTTCCTTCGCCTTTCGTCCCTGCGCGCCGCAGCCGCCGCCGTCGTCACCGCTGTCGCCACCGCCGCCGCCGTCACCGCCGCCGCCGCCGCCGCCGCCGCGCCGCTGCTGTTACCCGTCTAACCTTTTTCGTGGAATTCACGCGGCTACGCCGATGCCGACGTTTGTTCACGTATCTGTCTCGCGGGGAGGGGGTGGGCAGGGGGAAGTACGCAGGATCCGACAGCGACTGTCTCTTAATCGTCCCGAGTGACCCGATGTGTGACGCTCGGTTCGAGGTACGTTTTTCTCTCGGCGGATAAAAAATTTTCCTGTCTCTCACTCGTTTTCTCTCTTTCTCTTTCTCCCTCTCTGTCGACTATTCCATTCTCCGTGCTAGCATCTTTATCGTTTCCCTCTCTCTCTCTCTCTCTCTCTCTCTCTCTCTCTCTCTCTCTCTCTCTCTTTCTCTCTCTCTCTTTGTCTGTTTCGTGCTGCTCGCGCTTGGCACCTTTTTGCAGAGCTCCGCTTTGCTCGTACTCCGGGAAGTGCGTCGCACGCGCGTCTCCCTCGCACCAGTGTGACATTAGCAGCGCTGTGCTCTGCTCGCTATTCGGAGTAGAAAACGGAACACTCCGGAGCGCCAAGGTGGCATTCTACGGACGTAAATAATGTCGCGTTATCAAACGATCGTGCGTCGTCGCGCAACGTACCTCCCCGTCGTCGCGTCCGTCGTCATCGTCGATTCGAGTTGAACGCGGATATCTCGCGCGGACCCCGCGGGAGTAAACGGGATGCGTGCAACACTTCGGGCGTTGAATGGGGTAATCACGGCGTTTAGGTTAGGGATCCTGGTACAATTGACGTTCAATTAACAGGTTTTGGTGGTCTTCGCGACCGGCTATAGAAAACTTGGATTTAACCTTGAACGGATCTTTTACGCTCCTCTTTCTCGGTTTGCTGCTTTGAGGTGCTCCGATCGATAGCAACAGTGAGCCGTAGGAAAGACGAGCGTTCGAAGTGACTTTACTACCTCTGGCTCTGCTTCTGAAATCACTAATAAGACGACGAAAGATAAAAGTTTCTAATTATTTGAATTTGGTTACGGATTTTGTTATTTTATTCTCCCCATCTTGTGATAAATTTCAGTGATTTGCTTGGACTTTAAACTTGTTGTTTTCGCACGGTTGTCAATATACAAAGTGCTCGACAGAACGATGTTTTAATAACAGATCTTTTGCATTTCAAGTGAATTGATTCTGATAAGAAAGATTTCTTTAAAAATTAAATATATTGGAAGCAAAAAGTTTTAGTGAATTATGTCTTTGGATTGTAAATAAACATCGTATTATAAACAACTTTTATTTTATTTTTATGATAATTTTAAATGAACTTTATTTTGACAAAAATTCTACTTCCTTAATCTCAGTTGCCAAGATATATAATGTTGAATCGCAACAAATCATGTTTATAAACAGCAAAGCTATCATACATAAAATTTTTAATCATAATTGATCCATTTGCCTAGAACTAAAGCTTTTCATAATTTTGGCCTTGAGAAAAACTAGAAAAAGATGGAAGATAGTTGCATAGATGCCTAGAAAGAGAGGAGACAATTGTGTGAATCAGAAAGAGAAAAAGATATGACAATTGCTTTCTGTTTTTTTCTACCTGATCTTTGGGTCAAGTATCAACAGAGACATATGACATATTGGACACACTTTTATTGTGTTTATAGAGTAGTAAAAGATCCATTCAAGATGTTTTCTATGGTAATTTTTATCGAAAAAAATTTGTTTTAAAATTTATTAATATGTTAAAAAATTTTGTTGTATTATTAACAGAATAGCAAATATTATTTATTGCAAAATTAAGCCTCAGATGTAAACAGAATAGGAAACAAAGAATAAGGAACAATTTAATATATTAAATAAGGAAACGCTTTCCTGTTTCTTGTTCTTTTTTTATTTGTTTATTGTGTCTAGATTATAATGAATTATATTTTGTGTTTTTTAGATCTCCACTGGCATGGAGCTAGGAGCGCACTGATAGCGTTAGTTTACGAGGTATTATTTAATTTAGTTTTATAATATTTTTTATAATTCTTTTTTTATAAGTTTTTCTTACGATACTTGCAGAAATATTATTTTAAAAAATTGTATAATTTGTGTATAAATTGTACAAACTTCTTATTGTTCACAATTAATTTTTTTTATATACGATTTTTATTTGTTTATGTTAAAAAATAGATATTTTTTGCTTAATTTTATATTGATATTTATGCTTAATATTTTTTTTCCTCTTACTGTTAACAATTGCAATCATTACTAATGCTACATTTAGCATTATTAAATTTAAGTTCTAAAAGAAATTTGTGTGTGCGTGCGTGTGCGCGCGCGCGCATGTGTGTGTGTGTACATATACATACATTCATTCATTATTAGTAAAATTAATTTATTTGAATATGAATTAAAATTAAATTAAAATTTTAATTTACTTATATTTTAAATTACTTATAAATACGTTTATGCTTTATGTACAGATC
Source organism: Solenopsis invicta (assembly GCF_016802725.1). Lineage (NCBI taxonomy): Eukaryota > Metazoa > Arthropoda > Insecta > Hymenoptera > Formicidae > Solenopsis > Solenopsis invicta. The sequence goes on from NC_052667.1 coordinate 26,896,984, forward strand.
TTGGTTTCTATGCATTGCCTGCCAAAGAAGAACTGAGCCCAATGTTTCCACACAATTCTAGTTCACATGAGATTTCTACAGAAACAAATGCCTTCGTACAAAATTCCATTGTAAGTATTTATATATAAATTGTGAGCATTTAGACGAATAATTATATATATATACAGGGTGCGAGAAAAGTTCCGGGACGGCGAAATATCTCGAAAACTAAGCATTTTAGGAAAAAGTGTTTCAGACAAAAGTTGTAGGGTTTCAAAAGATCTATTTACTGATCTTATCAGTTTGACCTTGGATGGCGTTGCCAAGGTCAGATCGAAATCACATCAACTTTTTTAAATGGAACTGTCTACTTTTTATTGCATATTCTTGTAGCTTATCTCGAGACCTTTCCAAAACACTATAAACAAATGTATTTTCGTTAAGTATTTTTCGAGTTGTGAAGCTTGAAAGTTACAGTACATTACAGTTTTCAAGCCTCACAACTCGGAAAATACTCAACGAAAATGAACTTTCTTGTAGTGTTTTGGAAAGGTCTCGAAATCGATTACAAGAAAATGCAATAAAAAATATGCAGGGTGTTCAAAAAGTCCGCGACAATCAACCAGTCCGGGACTTTTTAAACACCCTGCATATTTTTTATTGCATTTTCTTGTAATCGATTTTGAGACCTTTCCAAAACAATACAAGAAAGTTTATTTTCGTTGAGTATTTTCCGAGTTGTGAGGCTTGAAAGCTGTAATGTACTGTAACCTTCAAGCTTCACAACTCGAAAAATACTTAACGAAAATAAATTTGTTTATAGTGTTTTGGAAAGGTCTTGAGATAAGCTACAAGAATATGCAATAAAAAGTAGGCAGTTCCATTTAAAAAAGTTAATGTGATTTTGATCTGACCTTGGCGACGCTATCCAAGGTTAAACTGATAAGATCAGTAAATAGATCTTTTGAAACCCTACAACTTTTATCTGAAACATTTTTTTCTAAAATGCTTAGTTTTCGAGATATTTCACCGTCCCGGAACTTTTCTCGCACCCTGTATATAAAACCATTTAGATAAATCCAAAATGAATTGTGCATGTTACTGAAATGTCAAATTCTAGTTAGTATATATTAATACTTTTATTGAAGTGATTTCAAAATTTTAAAGACACATATGGCGCTTAAAATGCTATTTATAGAAGTTATATACCATAGTTTGGAATCAATTGCATTATTTATTATGATATTTAAATATAATTATCTGCATTTACATATGTCAATAAGTTAAATTACTTTTTTTTATGTAATGTTATTAATTGTGTGTGATACGATTATCTATTACGACTATTAATCTTTGATTTATTATATTTTATATGCAACATTGTTTCAAATTATGGCATTATAGCTTATATGTTTATTGATATCTTACACTAATTTGTTTAACGACAAATATTTTTATTTGGTCATTTTTTTATGTTATAGGAAGATGTAGTAGTATTAGAGGAGAATTTGGAGAGCAATTTGGATGGGGTGGGGGAAGGGGAAGGATCAGAGCACATTAGGTACTGTGATATCGAATCGATAGCAAACAGCAGCATGATGGCAGCACCTATTAGCCATCCCGAAGCTACCGCCGCCAATGACTTTTCAACCGTCCTGCTGAACCAATCCGGTAAGTAAATTAAATATTTTAATATTTATAATATCCCTGCTTTATATATATTCTTATATATTCTTTTTTAATTTTATCTTATGTTTATTTAATATTTTATTATTAAAAATAATTGTATCTTAGAAATTTAAAATTATTTTGAAAGTTATTGTAAAATTGAATAAAATCATAATTTCAACTGATAAATATTTTATGAGAAAAATACATAAGCATGGCTAGTAAGTAACTTAATTTTTTATACATAATTTTTTATAAATATGATATTTAAATTATACGAAATTATACAAAAATTATTTCTTAATATTAAATTTTATAATTCGGATATTCTCTTTTGACAATTTTTGGATTCAAAAATATATTTTTAGTAATATCCAAAAAAAATTTAGATATGTTAAACGTAAATAAATGTTTATATAGATATTGGAAATTCTGTTTCATAGGGAATTCTATTAAAACAAATTACATTTATATTACAGGGTTGTGCGTTTTACGCGTAAAATATAAATAGTTTATATTATGCATAAATAACGTAAATTATGTATAAAATATTATTTATGTGAACTATAACTTATCGATTGTGGAAGATTTGGACTTGATAATATATTGAATATATCATTTTCTTTAACTTTGTAATTTTTAATACTATATATTCAATATTATATATTTTTATTATTAATATGTACATTAAAATTAAATTAACAATTTTAAAACTTGCTTTTTTCTGCATTGTACTCTCTTATTTAATTTACAATAATTTACATGTTTGTATTGTCTACATGAAAAAAGTTTGTGTAAATATTACATATTGTTTAGGTAAAAAATCCATGTAGACCTTATCTTGAAATATATGGCACAACCCTGATTTATAGGATGATTATTCTAATTACAGGTGAGTTCAACTCAACCGGTATAGGTAAGGCCTGCCAGTCAGTGGCGCCAGCAACCACAAAATACCCAACAAATCACCCTCAAATCTGCGATAATAATAATAAAATAAATAATCACAACAATGCAGAACATAATCATCACAAGTACAGAAAGCAAAACACACCGGGCTTGCTTGGTCTGCAGCTGGGCAGCTCCGCCAATAACTCTAAGTCTACTTGTAAGACATTAAGTGATAATAAGACTAGCTTTAGTACTGTATGCATAAGGCTAAGTGTACAGGGCATGGTGTGTCTCGCCGTTGAGGTAACTAGCCTAGTTAGGATACTCAAGTCTGATAGTCCCCAACGGTCGTTACGCCTCCCTAACTCTGATGACAATTACTCCTTACTAGGGTCCTGCCTTGACTTAGGCGACAACAATAAATTTAAGGCTAATTTTAGTTATGTATGTAATAACAACTCCAAGTCTGTGATATTGCTCAGCTCAACCAGTTACAGTAACCATTACCTCCTCTTTAGTGGTGGCTTTGACAAGATAGCTGCTGTTATCCCGGTACTTTGTATTAAAAGGGACGATTCTACCACCACATCGAATAGAATGAAACTACTAGGTGATAAGTACGCCCTAGTTACCAGTTTTGCTCAGATCTCTAGACTGCTTGCAAACGATAGAATTCTGGATGATTCTAATTCTGACATCCGAGTTTTGTTGAGCCGCCGAATAGTACGACACCTATTTGAGGAAAATGAATGTCAACACTCGCATTTGAATGTCAACTCTCTAGTACTGGTGTTCGTTTACGCTCAGAATTTCGCGATGCAGAATTACGCCGCAAGTTCTTCCATTACGCTTATCGTTTCCAGAAACGAAGTAATTGACCACACTTTGCGATCTTTCCTGAAAAATCTCACACAACTATATGTACAATCTTCTATTTCTCCATTATGTAATGTCACTGTGACCGAGCTGATGCAACACATATGTGTTCCACTATTAATAATATGTAAAAGTAATGATTACAACGTTGGTAATAATTATAATGAATATTATAATAACGAGTACAGTAACGTTGGTAGTATTGAAGAAGAAATTAATATTAGTAATAATAATCCAGATGTTATCGGAGACATTGTTGACATCGCTGTGTGCTACAAGACTAGTGTAATGACTACTAATGTTAGGATCTTAGGGTCTCAAAATGATGGTATTAGTTGTACCGAAGCAACAATATATACTGTTGGTGCTCTTTTATTTCAGGATAACAATAAGCCTCTAAACACTTGTTTTAAGATTAATAGACATAGAAGATTGGTCATTACCGATCGCGAATCTAACTCTACCATTAAGTCTGTATTTAGGTCTAAGTTAAACGATAAGTGTAGTAATGTTAAGTTTGAAACATCTCATGCCGCTCGACTTGACGAATCTGACAACAGTAAGCAAGTTAAGTTGACTGTCAACATTCCTATAATGACTACCTGCAAGCCTACGATGACGCTTACATGCCAATCAGCCACCGTCGCATCCCAAACAATTGTTGTACCTGTATCTCGGGCGGAGAATCGCACGAACGACAATGAAATGCGATTGGAATATTTCAATATACTCCGAAATGACCAAATATGTATCCAATATATGCTGCTAAGTCATACAGATGATCTTAATAAGAATGATTTGTGTTGTTATGACACAACTAAATTTAAAGACGCGCAAATTTATGCTATTGACAAGCTCAAGGCTACTACAACATCGAAAGATGACGCTCAGTTGATTTGCAAATATCACCGAGATACTCTTAAATACGACCAAAGTCGTAACAATTATAATGACGATGATGCCATCATATGCAACGGCAACGAAGATTTCTCTCTATCGACTACGGCATGGCACCTCCTAAAATATTATGTGGGTGCGTTAATTTCTGCTTGTCGAGGAACGTACAAGACCAACAAGAACGAATACGAAGTTAATCAGCGTCTACTACGATCTATCTTGAACGTCCTAAGTCACAAATATGTCACAGAGTTGTGTGTAAGCTACAACGAGCCTATTGCAAGTTACAAGCAACATTGGGGCATACCAATGGGATTGCGGTTAGTAGGAGGTGGAGAGAGTTCCTTGAACAGTGGAGGAGCTGCCAATTGGGGAACAACGCAAGCCACTACACCGAATAATAATAATACGAATCAGAGTGGATGGGGTGGTACACCCGGAAACCCGCCCGGTAGTGCTAATGCGCCAAATAATTGGGGCGGAAACACTGTCAATCGATCTGTCACTGGTAATCCAAATCAAAATCAAAATCAAGGACCACCTGGAAACCAAAATAATCCGGGTAAGAACAACTAAATTGATATATAGATAAAAGAAATTTTTAGAATTAATAAATATATCCAAAATATGCATATATCCAAAATATTCACAAACGTGTATACAAATTTTTTATATTTATTAAACTATTTTATGTAAGAATTAGGCTTATATTTAATTTGCGTTAAACTAGATAATTTTATTTATTAAAATTTTTTAAAGGTATATTACACAATAATATTAAAATTATATAATAAAATATGAATATAATACAAAAATGAATATTTTGGATGTAGAGATAAATCATGAAATCAGTATACGTAGAAAATATTATTAAATATTAATTGAATACGATTTTTAGATTTTATTCTTGTTTATTATTTATAAAGACAATTGTATTGTTTTTCTTGATTAGGTAATGTGAGTAAAGTTAATAATCCCAATCAACAATCGAATCAACAATCTGGTCCGCCAACATCTCAATCAAATAACCCTACCCAAGGGAATCAGAATAATAACCAATGGTCTCAGGGAAAGTCTAATAACCCAAGTGGTCTTGGGCAAAATCCATCAGTGCAAAATAACAACAGTAGTGGCGTTCAACAGCAGCAATCTTCAGGTTCAAGCGCGAACAATAATCAGTCCAATAATCCTACTCAAGGAGCTGTAAGCATTGGCAACACATCAACGACTAATAATCCGTCTACGAAACAGCAACTCGAACAACTCAATACAATGAGAGAAGCACTTTTTAGTCACGATGGTTGGGGCTGTGTAAGTAAAATACAACATACATGATTATACATTTTAAAAATGTAGCATTGATCTTGAGTTTGTTTATTATACAAGATCTCAATGAACTTGTTACGTAAAAAAAATAGTAGTACATTCGAAGCAATATGTTTTGTAATTGTTAAAAGATTAATAGTTATTGTAATTGACATTTTGTATGATAATATGAATAATTGTCAATATGAATTATTTGCAGCAAAATGTGAATCAAGATACAAATTGGGACGTTCCAACATCTCCCGAGCCAAGCATAACTAAAGATGGTGTACCGATTTGGAAACCACCGGTGAACAACGGCACTGATTTGTGGGAGGCGAATCTGCGCAATGGTGGACAGCCGCCACCTCAGCAGCAAACGAAAGCACCGTGGGGCCATACTCCTGCGACGAATATTGGTGGCACCTGGGGCGAAGACGACGAAACAGCAGATTCGTCCAACATGTGGACCGGTGCACCAACCCAATCCCAACCGAGCGCAGCTCAATGGACTGGTGCCGCCGGTAACCAAGCCGGTATGTGGGGAGGTAGGCTGGTGAAGGCTGGAGATATTAGATCTATATAGGCAAAATGTTTTTCCAAATTTCTTGATTTTGACTGAGAAATATTCTTAATTTTTCTAGCATTATATTAGCTGTTTGTAATGTGCCTGTTAGCGCACTGCTAACGTTATTCTGTACGTGACTATGTTCAGAAACCCGAATCTCGTTCAGTTGCTACAATGCATTTATAGTAGACCTGTAGATAACATAGAAAAGAATATTATATACTAATATTGTATACTCTAAATACATTATATTGTTCTTATTCTTACTATTTTTTTATTTTTTTATTCTGAGCACAAAGAGATATATCTAAGTTTGTTGATGTCTTTTTTACATTTTTTTTTCTTTTTCTCTCTTAATATTATTTCTGCATTGATAAATTACAAAGTTTGAATAGAAATTACTTTAATGTTTTGCAAATAGTGCATATAGTGTAATTAAAACTAAAAAATTTTCTTAAAAGTAACTTTTATTTAATGTGTAAAAAAGTAAAATATACTTTTATAAGAAAAGCATTGTTTACGTCATATATATTTTAAAAGAAATCTGGTAAATATATATATATATATATATATATATTTTTTATATATTAAAATTCTAATTTGATCGATATTGGGGCATCCTGAACAAATTCCCATAGAATTTTTGAAACAAAATTGGCCACGAAGTGTACATCAGAACTCACACTTGCATTTACGCAGTTGAACGTAATGCAAGATAATAAATTACATTATTATGCTTTCGACACATTCAGCTGCGGCTTATGTTTAGTATAAGTGTATATTATATTTGCCTGTTAGAATGGAGACACTCCGGCGTTCACAGAGCTTTAAAATAAAAACTGGGAATAAAATTTAAGCGATTTTTACTTGATTTTGCATTTTTGTCTTGCAAGCGCTATTGGTTTTAAACGATTTCTGCTATTATTATTTGAGAAAATGTTGCGCTTTTTATATGGAAGAGCTATGTTAGATGCTTTCACTCTGAGTTAAACATGTGCATAGAAAATTAACAATACAATATAAATACTATAATTTCTATTGTTTATGTTAATTTTTTTAAATTTTTGTTTTATTATACTGTTTTAATTATACATATTAGTTATTTATATAAAATTTTAATTGTGCACCTGCGTACACATATAATTATAAATATAGAAATATAAGTTTAATTTGTATGATCTATATCACTTGTATAATTGAATAATTTTTTTCATCAAGCAATATTGATATAAAAATTTATATTGATAGCTTCAATTACATGACTGATTGCAATGCAAAATCAATTTATGTATCGATTTATATGTAATAGTGTTATAGTCTCATAATAATTTGTATATATAAAATTATACATTTTTAATTATGATAATAAATACATTTATATATATATATATATATATATATATATATATATATATATATATATAACGAAACATGCTTGTTATGTTTACAAAAAATGATTTATAAATCGATACGATTATCGCATATGACGAAGATAATTATAATTATAAGGAATATTAATTGCAACAGGATCCAATTGGGGCGATCCCAGAATTGATCATAGGGATCCAAGGGACTTACGATCTGTAGATCCACGAGAGATGCGTGATCCTCGAGATCATCGTATGTCCTTGGATCCCCGAGATCATATGCGTGTGATGGATCCTATGGCGCGCGATCCGCGAATGGCCGACATGCGTGGCGATCCGCGTGGAATATCTGGGCGATTACATGGTGCAAACGCAGACGCCATGTGGAGTCAACCACCCGGACCGCCACATCATCAAATGGGTCACCAACATCCATCCGGGCCACCAGCAAAGATGCTTAATCCATCAAACATGAATCAATGGGCTGGACAACCGCCGAAGGACATTATACCCGGCAAACCGTCCGGTTGGGAAGAACCTTCACCGCCGACGCAACGTCGTAACGTGCCCAATTACGACGACGGGACAAGCCTCTGGGGAAATCCGGCTGCTAATCAGCGTGCTATGCCAGGTAGCAAGGTTTCACATTGGAAGGATATTCCTGCACCGAACTTGGCTCGTGGAGGTACGCGTTCGCGAATCGTCCCGAGATCTATTATTATAAAAAAATTGCTAAAAGAAATAATCAATGCGCACGTACACAAGGCACTAATTTTTATTTCAAAGCTTTTATTTAATGGAATACTAACTTACATGTTCTGTATTACAGGCATGCAATGCCCACCAGGCATGCCTCAAAACAGAATGCCAGGTCAACCTGGAATGAAGCCAGATGTAAGTAATCCCATGTGGGGTCATCCAGGGGCTCCAGGTGGGCGTAACGGTACATGGACAGACGGGCCACACGATACTGCAACTTGGGATGATCCAAAAACACCCGCTGCGTGGAACGAACCTCCACTAAATCCAGGTTGGGGTGGTCCAACGGCGCACAAACCGAAACCTATGGGACCTGCCGGTAGTTGGACTGATTCCGATATGGATCCGACTCCTAGTTGGGCACATCCGGCAAAACCTACCTTAACAAAAGAAGTTATTTGGAACAGTCGCGAGTTCCGATATCTTTGCGATTTAGGATTTAAGGTATGAAATCTTTGATCTTTACCTATATTTATTCATATTTTGCATGCAATTTTAATTTTTGACTTATTTTACAATATTTAATATAATTAATATTAAATTAAATACTTTTATATTTAAATATTATACTATTTAATTAAATTAATTATATTTTGTAATTAAAGTAATTTAAACTTATTAATTTAAACTCTTTGAAATCTCTTCAATTATTATTAATAGCATAATTGGATATTTCATTTTTCATTGAAGCATATAAAATTAAAAATTACAAATTAAGTAAACTGTTATTAAACTTTGATCTCGCATGTGTAGCTTAATTTGATCTAATTCAGTTTTATTTATTACTATATAAAATAAATTTTTAAGACATAGTTAATTCTAGTATCTTATTTTTTATTATTAATGATTTAATACAATCTATATCGTAAAATATGTGATTGTTTTTGTAGAAAGAAGATGTCGAGGTAGCATTAAGGAATCGAGAGATGAATCGAGAAGAGGCATTAGAACTTCTTAATCAAGTACGTCCTGTCGATCAGTGGAGACGTCACGAGACACACTCAGGCTATGATCCAGCACATCAAGCAACTACTACGCCAACCTATCCTCGATTTAATCACGTCGGACAGCAGATGTCATTTCCTCCGGTAAGTTTGATTAACATTAAATGGCACACAGTTTTATCAGAAAGTTTTTGCGATTTTAAATAATATTCTGAGGTATTGATTTTATTTAATAAATTCTTAAATATAATCTTTAACAGTATTGTTTTTGAAAATGATGAAGCTAAGATACTTGATAATAAACAAACGCGTTGTGGTTTTCATGAATCAAATTACTTAACGAGTGATTGAGCGTGTGACATTTCGTGAGCGTTTTATTATGAATTAACAATATCTAATAGTTGAAAATGATAAATTGGAGATAATGAATTTAAACCGCTACACAATACAAATGCGGATATGAAGAGTTACTAATTGTTTTCTATGTATTCCGTGTATGCTTTTGTTACATTATTTTCGTTACACATATATACATATAGTAACAATTTAAGAGAATCTTAAAGTCTAATTAAATGCGATAATTTAGTGATGTTTGGTCAGTAAAATTGACGACTTTAGTATCCCCTTAAATTGGAAAAATAAAATGTGTGAATATGAGGGAAAAAATGTAAATTCTTATGATTGACATTTGGGGAAGAAAATACATATATCATACTAATTTGAGAAAGAAGACAAAAAGGAAAGGCATAGGGTACAATTTGTATTTAACATAGGGTGGCGGAGTGCCCAGTGGGGCAACCAGTGGGGGCGTAGGTGGTTCAGTTACCAGTGCAAGCCTTCTCAAGCTTCAACAGCAGCAACAACAGCAGACAGCTGTTCCTTTACAGCAACAACAACCAAGTACTAATACGCCACAACCCCCTTTCAACCAGGTGAATAGTTAATATTTGAGGAAGATCCATATGTTACTTTTTATCTCATTTTTCATTGGATACAAGAAATGCGCGATATGAGATATGCCTTTGTGATTTATGCGATCGTAGATTTCGACAACGTGAAAATCTATTTCTATTATTTCTTTTATAGAGCAAATAGTCAAGACTTGATATATGTTATTCAAAAAGATTTATTTACAAAGAAGGATATATACACGAATAATACAGGAAAGATTATAACAGCAAGATTATTTTATATCAGGCATATTTACAAATTATGTATTTTTTTAGATCACAAATTTATAGAATTTAAAATTTTGTTTTATTATATTCATATACCTGTTTAATCTTATTTTTGCATGAATTTTTTTTTGACGCAATATTGCATGCTTGCGCATGTTAATTATTGTTTTATTATTAACAATGCATTATTAACTTTTTACATTTGAAATAATTGTAATAATTGTAAATCGAATACATTTAGACACTTTTTTTTAGGGAGGAAAGATTCTTATTGGTATCATTATCACATTAGATGCTTGTTAGCATCATTTATTATTCAATTGATTTTAATTTAATAACGTAATGTTACTATTTTTTATTTAACTTAAAAGTGTGTTAAGAACCAAAAATTTACTTGACGCGCAGTTTCGCGAATTTGAAATTGTATATAAAATCACATAAGAAATATCAGCATTAAGATCTAGCTATGACTATTAGGGTTTTTCAATTGTTTATATTTGTGTCTTTACATATTGAGTCAAGGGTCTCTTATTACTAAAGATTAATCTATAATCTAATATAAAAAGAATCTACTTAATTATGTATTAGTATTAAGTTTTTAATTATAACAATACTAGACATTGAACAAAAAATTTTTTATTGACTGCGGTATAGGTACAATGACTCATATATTCAAGAATATAATTATGTCTATTTGTCTATTTTATTTTTTTAATTGGATAAATAGAAATTGCAATCGATAATACTAATGATGATAATAAAATTAATTTTCAGGCATCTCGCGCATCTCAAAATCAACCGAGTACACAGCAATTGCGTATGCTCGTACAACAAATTCAACTAGCTGTGCACGAGGGATATTTAAATCACCAGATCTTAAATCAGCCGTTGGCACCTCAAACTCTGATGTTACTGAATCAGTTGCTACAGCAAATCAAAGTCTTGCAGCAGTTACATCAACAACATGCTGTCCAAAATACAATGAAAGGAAGCAATCAGTCGGCACTACAGATCAGTGTTCAGATTACGAAAACCAAGCAGCAGATCACGAATTTGCAGAACCAAATTGCGGTACAGCAAGCAACATACATGAAACAACAACAGCAACATCCGACTCCTCCATCGCAGGCGTCGGAATATTACAAATCTTCCGTGCATGATCCTATGTCAGCTCTGCAAAATAGTTTCAGCGATATAACGATGAACAAAGAGCCTCCAGTGGTACGTATTGGTTTATATAAAGATTTATACAAAATTCATAAATGTAACTATAATCTATATTTTTACTTTATTTCTTACAGAGTCAGCAGCAATCAAGATTAAATCAATGGAAGCTGCCTTCACTTGATAAAGACGGCGATTTGGTGTCGAACGAATTTTCCCGTGCTCCCGGAACTACGAGCAAACCGCCCGCAACACCTGGTGGACTGACTCAATCACACAGCAGTCCGAACATCAATCCCTTGCTAAGTCAAGGAGATGGCACATGGTCTTCTCGACTGGGCGATAGTGGATGGCCTGATCCGAGTAACAGCGATTCAACCGACGGAAAGGACTGGCAACCAGGTGGTGCCGCGTATACTGATCTCGTACCAGAATTTGAACCAGGGAAGCCATGGAAGGTAATCAATTTCCAATACCGTCAATCATTACATTTGCCGTTATAAATATTTTATTATATTTGTATGAAAAAAAATTAGAAATTGTAAAGGTATATTTAGAAAAACGCGCGAATTGTTGACACAATAAATGCAGCGTGTTAGTACTTAAAGCTTATCCAGGTCCACCTATATTTCATTTCATTTTAGGGTACCCAGATAAAAAGCATCGAGGATGATCCTAGCATCACTCCCGGCTCTGTTGTACGTTCCCCGTTGTCTTTGGCTACCATCAAAGATACCGATACGATCTTTTCATCGAGCAGCAAGACGTCACCGCCACCGCAAGCAACTAATCCCGATACGTCGATCCCAAGTCTAAGCAATTCTACGTGGACATTTAATCCACCAGCTACCACACCTAGTGCATTTACTAGGTAATGGCTTTAAATTTATGATAAATGTACATTATCGTTATTTTTCTACTTGAACGTACATTTCTAAAAAAATTAATTTATTACAGCACTTCCAAAAATACATGGGGAGAATCCGCTCCTCCGCCTACTGCTGTGACTTCGGAATTGTGGGGTGCACCGATGGGTAAAGCGCGCGGTCCACCTCCTGGCTTAAGTACCAAAGGAGCTACGAACGCAAGCAATGGCTGGGGCGCTGGCTTAGGAAGTGTTAGTAGATCGTCTAGCTCGTGGGGCCTCCAATCATCCACCGTCAGTAATTCGGGTTGGATGTCTACCTGGCTTCTCTTGAAGAATCTTACTCCACAAATTGACGGCTCTACTTTGAAAACATTGTGTATGCAACATGGACCGGTTCAAGACTTCCGTCTGTACCAGAATCATGGAATCGCTTTGACAAAATATTCCTCTCGCGACGAAGCAATCAAGGTAATTTATCGCCACTTTTTTCTTAAAAATTTTATCTTTTGTAGTTATAATATTCGCTTTAAATTCTTTTAATGGCTGAAATATTTTATGAAATTTTTGAATTTTTTCCAGGCTCAAGGAGCCCTAAACAATTGCGTCCTGGGTAACACAACGATATTTGCCGAGTCGCCCGCAGAAAGCGAGGTCGCTGCGATTCTGCAGCAACTCGGTCATGGCGGACAGCAACAGGCCGGCGGTTCTGGAGGAGCCGGTTGGGGCCTTAGACCAACTAACAAAGCTGGGCCGCCACCCGACACATGGGGAGGCAGCTCTAGTCAACTCTGGGGCGCTCCGCCCACCAGCAATTCCCTATGGAGTAATGCGGGAATTGACAACAGCGATCAGCAACGAGCAACTCCCAGTTCTCTCAACTCGTACTTACCGGGAGATCTCTTGGGAGGTGAGTCGATGTAGAGAACGAGAGGCCATCCGCCCGAAATCTCATCAGATAAGTGAAAAAATTCACTTGCTTATTACGCAAGTCCTGATATGCAGCTCGGATGACGGAAAACTTCGTGATCGAATGCGTATTACTTCCCTTCTGATCCCCGCCTCTCATTCCTTTAAGATTATACGATTACATTTTGTATATCTTAGTATTATCATGTATTGATCAGTGTCTTTGACTAAAGCGGATACGAGATGTGTCTGCTTGTGTAGTCGTTGATGATGAGAGAAGATGAGTATGTGAGAGGATGAGGGAATGGAAGGAGAAGTTGAGAGAGTGATAGAGAGGGTGTGAAAGAGAAGAGAGAATGAGACGGACGAGGTCTTCACGATACGTCAATTATATTGCTAAGAAACGCAATTACTATAACGAGTTACTTAACAAACAAACAAAAAATTATTACCCTCGTATCCGCCTTGAGTAGAACACGTATAAACAACAAATCGCAGTGGCGTACTGCCAAATCGTGCGATAAATATCTAATTTTACATGACAAACTACACTTTACACTCATAACACATTCATATAAAACACTCGACAAGAAAGGTACTTGCAAATACGAAATTTGCGGTCGCGTCATTACTCCGAGGAGATTTACGGATTGCGGAAAATCAAGTTGGACCAATTGCAACGGTCTCTTCATTAACATATTGGTGTGTATAATTAACATTGCGTGCGATTTGCCACGCTGTATACGACGAGGTGGCGTTCTCGTCGTTCTAAGCCAATCTAGTAAGCATTTCTAATCTGAAGATAACGCGTAGAAGGAAGAGGATGAAGAAAAACTATCCGCGCTTTCTGTCATTTTATGAATGACGAGCGCTTTTCAATGAAGATTTATCGGCCGAGGGTCTCTGATCAGGTCAAAGAGTGTTCCATTTTTTGCTGGACAGTTCTGAAGACTGCAGCGAGTATCAAACGTAGACTGTATCAATCTAATCAAAAGAAAGAAACCTTAAAAAGAAACAAGCATTGACGTCGCTGCCTGGTGTTCTGCCCCGATCCCCAACCCCCCACCGCACTCTCCGGACTCCCCACGAATGTGGAAGAAACGAGGAATGCAGGGACATCAGATCAACTGGGCAACGACGCAACGATACCAAATGTTATCGCAATAACGTAAATTTTATTCTATATTAAATCTAGATGCCACCTGTCGTGCCAATGTCCAGTGTGTCTCTTTACCATTTATTAACGTAGAGTTTAAATGAAGAAAAAAAAGGAAGAAATACCTGCGAAAGAAGGAACAGGGGAAAACAGTGAGATGAAGATTAGAGGACGTGAAAAGACCGAGAAAAGTGCTGATGAAACAGCTAATAAAACGGTTGAAAGTCAGGTTTACATTAAAGTAAACATGAAGACGAGTAATGAACACTATGTACTGATTATCAGTACATAGCATATTACGCTTCTCATTGGTGATGCGTCGTACTCGAGGAATCACAATGATCCGCGTAAGATCGTAACGCGAGAAATGACGATGTTACGAATGTAATGGCATTTATTACGGGCGCATTGCGGAGCTCGGTCTAGGATGAATTAAATTAGTTTTTCTCTTCAACGTCAACGTACCTGAACGGACTGATAACCAAACGACGAACAAGCGAACCGTTATTTACTCATGCACAAGTTTCCTTTTTTACTTTCCGCTTCTCCGTGTCGGTAGAGTGTTTTGGGAACGTTTCGCGATCAATCATTGGCGCAACCGCGAACGATGTGAAAGAGACGACTTTTTTTCCTTCGTGAACTGAAAGAAGTAGAAAAAAAAAAGAATAAAAATATATATATATATATATATAACATATATAAGTATATATAAAATTAGAAGGAAAAAAAGAAACAATCACAAGACGCTGTTCAGCGAGACGCGCGCAATAAAAGTGAACAACTACATATACACACACGCTAATCATACACATTTGCCACGCATGACTGAAGCTGCATGCTTGAAAAATGTCAAACAAGCCAAGCTAAAGAAACGTACATAGTAGCATTGGTCGACAATGATTCCGCTTCCATGCGATCGGTCGATCCTCGCGGATAATCGGACCACTATATCCTTTGGCGTATCAGTAAATCAAAAAACATTGGGAATTTTTATATTTGTTGCCTTCCAAGGGGAAAGAAAGAAAGAGGGGACGGAAGGAGAGAGAGATCGTTTCTCGTAGGAGACATCATCAAAAATCACATATTTCGCGCATTATGTAATGAGGCGCATCGGTCCACGATGTGGACGCGCGATGAGAAATCCGCGTGGTTCTGCCGGTCACGTCGTTTCAACTCTGTCGGCCAGTGTTGTCATGCGTAATCTTTAATTTTAATATTTTCGTAAGGATGCATATAATCTAAGATATTCATAATTATTGTGTAGCGTAAATAGAATTCAAACGGAAGAGTGGTACATACGACGATGACGACGTGAGCTGCTCTTGCAAATCAATACAAGAAAAAAAAGAAAAAAAACATAAAGTAGTGAAAGCGCTGCTTATGAGAATCGTTCTGTACATAATTGTATCATATTCCTGAGAATAGACTATTATGCAAGTAGAGAGGATGAATTTTTAAGCGATAACACAGGGCTTGTAAATAAAAATTGAAAAATAAGTAAGTTAAATACGATATGCGCGATACGATATCTTGTCTTGATTCTTATTGGCAATTTAATTCACTGAAGTAAGTTAGATATTAAGACGGTAGTATTTAAGCTGATGAAAGTAAGGCAGTGTAATCGCTTAAATTTTCTAATCGATTCCATCTGTCATATCCATGTATAATTTATTCATGGATTTAATTTATAAATTCCATTTGTTACGCCCTTTCTTTCAAGTTGGTGCTTATTTAAGAAAATAATTTTTTAATCAAGTTGACACATTTAAATTGAAAAGAAATTTTTGTCTTTAAAGGTCATAAAAGTCTCTAGATAGAAGACAAGTGAAATTTAAATGCAAAATCGAAATGATCGAATTGATTTATGCCTCTCGAATGCATGATTGCCTATTTCCAAGAATACGATATAAATCTCATAAATCTCCCATTACTACGTTATAACACAAACAGCAACCCCTCCCCCTGTACATACATATATGTATGTAATATGTATATGTATGATATAACACCTCCTTACATTTTACTTAACAGTATACATAAATAGAATGCGAAAAACGTGTATTAGATTTAAAGATAATTATTATATGAACTTATCCGTGCACGCTTATGCTACGTAAATTTATGATTATTGAACTATTGATACTAATTAACAATAACTGTATTTGTGAATTATTCTGATGGGGATATTGGAAGTGAAATCTTTAAATAATTATTTTAAGAAGTTGAAAAAGATTAGATTAAAAGTTAGGCATTTTTAAATGGAGCAAGATATACAATGGCGTTCTAACATTTCTATTAGGTTTTAAGAATATAAACTTAAAATATAAGTATGAAGTTTGAAGACTCAAATTCATGAATGCAGGTAAGCAAGAAGAAATGAGCGATGGGTGAATGAGACAGAATGCAAGTGAGGAATGATGTCGAGAAATAAGAAAGCTAAAGTAAAGAACGTACGAATTGTGGGCAGAATAGAAGGAACATAGAACGAAAAATAGAAGCAAAATCCAATTGCTTGCTTTCACAAAATGGAGCGTGGTATGAAAGTGGAATATGCGAATCATTCGTTTGCATTTCTCAATACCTGCAGACATGCGTTTTCATTACAATTTCTTTACGTCAATGAACATTTTTTATGTGCAAGATAAGTTAGCGCACGCTAATTTATTCTATGGAGAAGGCTAATCGAGGGATTGAATAATATTTAAAGTGTGAAGGACCGTTAATTTTGAGAATCAAAGGGGAACTTTTCTCCGAGTAGCCAACATGAAATCGGATGCTAATTTGTTGTGATAACAGTGATTAATAGCCGAATAACTACATATTTATATAATATTTAGGTGTTTAGAGTCTCTTAAGGTGTGAGTAACGATCAGTAATCCAATGGATTTTAATATTAGTACCATAAAGTTTAATAAATAAATTTCAATCGCGTACGTAAATAACAGTAATAATAATAATAATAATAACAACAACAACAACAACAACAATATCTCTATAATAATGATTAAATTAATGATAGAGGTAGTCAGGGAGTAACTGATCAAGAGTCAGTGAAAATGAAAAGCGGTGACTGAAAATAATTATTAAATTAATGATAAAGAACAACCAATCGGAAGTAACTGATCAAGTAACTGATCAAGATTCAATGAAGATAAAAATCACCTAAAATGGACACACACACACACACACACACACACACACACACACACACACACACACATACATATATAAAGTCCCAGAAAAGTGCAGAATGCGTACTTGTAAATGATTACGTGCGTGCGTGAAATTTGTGCGTATATAACTGATGCTTGTGCGTACATAATTGACTAAAACATAATCGATCGATCGTTGCGAAGATAGTTATACGAAACACGCACTAGATGCTGCGCGCGCGAAAAAATAATGCACATTTACATACGTTTATATTACGATCACAAGGATAATAAGGGATACATGGAAATTATAATTTTTAAACGATAAACATTGTAACAACGCCGGCGCGTATAGTCTACCGCTTAATTATAATCTAATGCATCTTCACTTTAATCTTTCTAACTCGTTGCCTTTCCTTCTTCGATTTACATGATTACTACACAGACATCGACACGGTCATTTACAGATAAATATACATAATACACAATCGCGAGATGATAAATAAATAAATTCGATGAAAATGGACTGACTAGCAGATGTAAGATAATAAATTCGTTAATTCATACATACACATACGCGCACATACCTTGCAAATATTTGATGCAAAACAGTTTTTTTATTGGTGATTAATATAGCAGCTTAAAAAAGATGGGAAAGTGACGGAAAGTAAGAGAGAAAAGTATATTGATAAGGGATAGAGAGGGAAGTAAAAAAATTCGTATGTTATTTGTACATTACTTTTATAGTATAAAATTGCAAGGAATTTTTATTTTTCATTTGGCTTTTAATTTGTACATATGAATATTGTGTATAATGCGTACCGTTTAATTATTTTTTATAACATCAGTTTTATAGAAATTAAAACGGAAAATTGAATGAAAAAAATTGATTTTTAAAAACAGGTTTACGTTGTTACGCGTTACGTTATTTTTTACGCTTTAATTTTATAATGCTATTTTGTCACATTACTATAAAGCAAAATATTTTTATACAAACGAAATAAGTAAAAAAAAGTGGGCCAATCTGTAGATCATGTTTGTTTTGTATCAGAAATACTTCAATGTAAAGAAAATGATCGTGGAATGGCAGTGCTTTTTAATATTTGTTTTACATTGATATGAATCCCTATGAATAGAAAATAATACTAAAAAACGAGCGCGAAAAAGAGATTATTACTTGGTGTATATCGTATGTGATAACGCAAATATTTAATAAATTGCATATCCGAAATGGCAATTTCGCGAAAATCTTACCAATTCGATAGAAAAGAAATTCTCGAATTTTGTTAACAGGAAGGTTCGCATTTATAGCGATAATCTCTTCGTATCAATAAGTAACAATAATGGTACAAATAATTGTAAATATTATAACAGTATTTTAGTCCCTCACCTCGCACACGATAGTTGTGTATGATGTAACACATGTGCAATAGAATGGAATAATATTGTACTTCACTGTCTAGCATGCCAAGAATGTTAATATTTATGTTAAGAATTATATTAATTATTAATTAGAATATATCGCACTGCCGTTACACTATTATTCCGCTCTTTCCGCTTTCTTTTTACGCGAATAATAGTCTTCGCTTGTGTGTGCCTTCCCTTTTTTCTCGAGCGTTATGTAACTATGTGTAAGATCGATCATTATACTTGTATTTGACGTAGAATTTGATTCGCGAAAGACGGACGCTCTAATGTGATTTTTTCAAGTATCGCTACTACGAGCTGCTACGATCAATATCGAAATTGCGAATTGTTGTTAGACGAGCCAGTATTTCCTTCCACGTGACGACGCTCTGGCAATTGTCGTTAGAGCGATTTGTTCATTCGATAGAGTCGCGCGTGACAGTCGCGATTTTCTACAGCCGTGATCTCGTGAGCATGCAGCCATGGTCCATAAGGCGGAAAGAAAGAATATCTGTGTCTCATGTTCTCTAAGTCGGTATTATCGTGTTATACCATACCACTTAGTGTATTACGGTACAATTGGCAACTAGCTATCGTACGGTATTAGCTATTGTACGGAAATATCGCAATGTCGTACCGCCAGCTTACGTAACAAAGATCTATCGTGAACCATAATTGCGATCCAGGCTGAGAGGGTGGCCGTAGTCAATCGCGACTGATCGTCTCCCGCGCGTCTTGATTCTTCTTCTTCGGGCACTATGTTGCCCGAAATTCTCCACATTGAAATCCTGCAATTAGACCACGTCTGTAGGATGTAGATCACGAATAATTTAAGAGAAATCCGGGCCATCTCTCTTTATTGTTATTTAAAAACCGGTCATAATCGCGCGTAATTAAAACTTTGAGCGGACCAAATGCCGTTTAATTAATTATTTATTGCAATAAAAGCAAGCTTGATTTAATTTTTCGACAATTTTAAAAAGGGGTAGTCACTCATTCACAATGACCATAGATAATCGTGTTTTACTTAGGAAAGTACCTCCGAGCTTGCAATTAGTCCCGAAAATCGATTCGGGTCGTAAGAAATTGTACATGCCAAAACTTGTCAAACTAATTGTACGTTTCAATTCGGGTTCGTGCTTTTAGATAATTGCGTAGGTCGTCGTGTGAATGTAGTTTACACATGAGGATTATATTTACTTAGAGTATTTTGTTAGTTATTTTCATTGAACTTGCTCGATCATCATCATTGTTTTGCATTTCTGCACCACGCGTTTCCTAGTAATTGAGTCACTAATTTAGTACCGCCACTAATTTATATGTATATATAAAGCGTCGGTGCATTTTATTTCCTCTTGATACCGTACACTGAAATTTTACGTCGAAGCATACTGTGACAAGAGAAAGCAATTTTGCGAGGAGAGCCTGTGTGTTGATATCAAACGGTCCTCCATTTGATTGCGCCGTCAGTTAATTAATTAGTGAGTTAAATATGTATTAATGAGTCGTAAAGAATATGTTATTAAATCGTCGCAGTAACAGACGTAAAATTATTGTGTTACAAACGTAGAAGAGGAAATTCAGTTCGATCGGATTAGCATTAATCGGCATTAATTATCTGGCAAGTAGTTCACTTTAAAGGTAGAAATAAGTAACTTTACATCTCCTGGGAATTCAGAGATTGAAGAAAAAAAAAACTGATGAAAGATTCAAATAATAGTGGAAACATTTGGCGTACTTCAAATGATGTATTCTTTTCGGTTGTCGTCTTATAAAATTATTCATATTCCCAGTTCTTGTCTCGAGTCGATTTCAATTACTGAACAGCAGTATTACACTAACAACACAAACACATACACACATCCGTACAGAATTCATGATATTAATCTCGAGTGTCGAGTATCGATAAGCGGACTTCAAATCCGGTGGTATTAAATCCAAAATCATAATAATACTTGTTTATAGTCGTATATAAACAATTATGTTCTGAAATTTCTAGTCTTACTTTCGACATTCGATATGCAGAAAAAGTTCATTTATTTGGTATTATATTCTTAATATAAATTTTTATAGATAAATCAGTAATATAAGTTTACGATGTTATTGCTTGTACGACTAAAAGACACAGTGGGTTAGGTACTTATTAAAAGGATAAAAAAAACCACTTTAAAAAATAGGGATAAATTAGCTCAAATAAAACGTTCAAATATGAAACCTCGCGAAGCAAGAAAAGTTACTTTGATGAAATAGCATTTAAATATCTTTCGAAAGGTAAAATTACAAAATACTGAATACTTATTTCGTCTGCGAACAACTGGAATAATATTCGGAATTTTCGAAGCTGCGATGTTCATTCGAAATGAATTCCAAGGGATGTGCATTGTATTTTAAAAGTCATATTATATATTAGATGAATAAGGGATGAAATTTAACAAAATTTGCTATAATGATAAGAGATTAGTAAATAATTGTACTTGAGAATTATAGACGGTTATAATGCGCTACAATAAAAATTGTGATTATTTTAACACGTTATCTGTGGGTCGCGGAATATTCCACATTTTCTAAAGTATTCTCGGGATATTCCAGTTATTAATGCATTGGCGCACACATGTTAAGTATCAGAATTGAAAACTCGGAATATTTCATTACCTGCAAATAATGCGTTGAAACTGTTAAGGAGGCTTAAAAAGACAGATATAAAAAGCGTTAAAAAATTTATATCAATACTGAGCATTCATCACACATAGGGCAATACAGAAAGTACATAGAGAGCATACCAATATGCATCAAATCAATTTCTTGTTACAATCATATCATTATTTTATTTTTATTAAATTTTACATTTCAAGTTGTATTGTAAATTTTATATTTTTCAGCTTTCATACTTGTGTATAAGCTATTCATTTAATGTGATATCATTGGGTTGTAATAGTGGGTATTGTAATAATGGCCTTATTGGTTTACCAGAAACGCACGTAATTGTGATTCAACTTAATGTGACATGTCTTTTATTTAATATTTGTCGGTGATGAATCCAAAGTTATCAATTCTTCCATGTAAAACAAACTTGTAATGCGATTTATGCGCTGTATTGTAATTAGAATTATATGTAAGCATTATGGACTGAATATTCTGTGTATGAAAACGATAGGTACAATCCTGTATTTTGATGAAGAGACATAATAGCGTGTCTATTGTATAATAGTACATGTTTTTATAACAAAACAAATTTTAAGTTATCCTTTTCATGGATTTGTAAAAATAAATATTTTAGATTAAGTTTATCGGTTTTATTTTATTTTTATTTTGTCATTGTTCATCACATATTTGGCCATATATATATATATACGAAACGAACACAATTCAGCCTTATAATTTCTCACAGGCAAGGGCTTAAGAGACATCGAAATAGAGCGTGAAATCGCACGATCGGTTCAAGTATTACAAGAGTATCCTCGATCGGCGTATCGCAAATCCGAAAGGAAGCGACACGTTCGCAGTCTATAGAAAGGTATAGATTTTTCCATTTACTCTCCCCGGTATTGAGAAACGAAATAGTCACTGCGGTCTCTTCTTCTCGAGTGAGGACACAATATCGTGACCCGAGATATTATTCCAGATGTTTCGCGTGCGGAAACGAGTGTTCACAGTACGTGTTTTAAAATATCGAATGCTGACGAACTGCAAAAAGGGCTTAAATGCGCAAGTGTAATTTAATTGACGATTATTCCAAGCTCTTGTCCTTCCGTCGAGGGATGAACGCTTAGAATGCCTCGCATGCAAATGGGATTAAAATCCCATCGTGAAGCCCTTCACGAAACATTACTTACTTCTCATTCGAACGCGTTTATCATTAACGTAATAACAAAATATCTTCAAAACGCGCGACGTCAACTTAAAAAAAAAAATCTGATACCTATTAGATTTTTCATCGAGCTACAATGATCTTCGTGAGCCACGTTCTCGTCGTGATTAAAGACGGCGAGGAGATCGATCGAAAGAGAAAGAATAGACAAAAAAGGAGAAAAAGAAAGATCGGTATTTATCACATACCGTATTCGCAAGTATATATACGCACACATCGCACGCGCGCCCATCGTCGTAAGGTGTAAAACTCGATATAAGGACTCCTTAGCTCTTAAAGGACGTTATTAAGGATTAAAACAAAAATATGAAAGAAGAGGAATTAACATACCCACATGCATACACATATACATACATATACATCTGCAATGTGATATTCTCGTGTCTTGTCCGATAAGACAGACGTTCATTCTAACGAGTATAGTTGGCGTTTGTCCTTCTTTTCGCGTTTAGTCCTTAAGGTATATCTATAATATATATTTAAGGGGAACTCTACATATATACGTAAGAGATAATCCGGGAGTGTGTGTACGTGTTCGGAGATTTCGCGGATAAAGCAAGAGGAAAAAAAGAAAAATGTAAAAAAAGAAAAAAAAAGAAACCCGCGTGACAGAGAAAACGACCAAAAATGTGCGAAACTGAGAGGGTGTACAACGTAACTTCGCGTTTTAGGGTAGACAAACTATCGGGGGAACTATTGTCACGAGATCCAAGGGGGTGCGTCTTCTAGGGATTCCGTCTCCGTTCGTTCTTCCCCTCCCCTCCTCCCGTTTCCACTTCTTTTCATTCTTCGGGCAAAAGTACTACGCTCCCGCGTGGATGGTTGTAAAAGTGCTCTCGCGAGCTTCTGTTCCACTCAATCTCAATCTTCGTAGGGGGTGTAGTGAAATTAGTTGTAACGCACTTTAAGTTTAAAGAGTCTTATTCTACTTACATATCTCCGTGACTCCGTAATTTCACGCACGTCCGTGTACTGCTGTAGTGTTCACGTTTTTAGTATACCGCCGCAAGTGAAGTAATATTTTCCTGTATCGAGATATCTACGATCGTACGTTGCGACACGCTGTGCAACGCGACAGTAGCCGCGTCGCTCTGCCTTTGATCGCGACGCGCGATCGTACGGAAGATAAAGTGTGGCTGTTGAGGCAAGACCGCAAGTCAGAGAGTTACTTGCGATTTTTCATTCATCTTCTCTTCTCGAAATTATTCCACTCGACAAACGCGCTGAAACAGTCGATCAAATACATCACCGTTATCCTTTTCTTTTGCATTAATCCTATATAGGGTACGCGATTTAACGCGAAATAGTGTCTTATTCATCCGCCGGATAAGTATGTTAATTTTAGATTTTCTCTCTTAACTGGAGCAACGTGCTTCTCTGGCATCGCTGCTTATTTCGTTTTTACGCTATCCAATATGTACGACTTCATTTACGTTTCTACATAGAGTTAGCTGCATCCTGCTGTGTTTCGATGTACCTGAAACCGGTGGTAAGGGTTTTTGTATAACATCTCGTAATTTTTGCGTGTAAAACGCAAACGTATGTTTCCAGCGTCCATTCAGCAGGGATTTGTGACGCGCTCCATTCGCGGATCCGTGTATCGATGCGAGAAATCCCTTATGATATCGCGCTATGAAACGGAATGTCAGTCATGTAGATGATCGTCGGGGACGATTTTTCCGTAGATCGAAACAGTACTCTTTGCCCGTCCCCTTAACTCTCCTGCCTTTACCTCGTTTCGTTCATATTAACCGGGGGTGGTGTCTTCAGCCTAATTCCCCCCCCAAAAAAAATAACTTAGACGGCTGTCATCACCGCAGTTGAAGAATAGTCTGCAAAATTCTAAGTGTGTCACATGCCATCTTAGTCCGTAAGCGTTCATACTTATTTTTCTATATCGTATAAAAGTATAATTGTTCTAACGTGTAGTTCGTAGTGCTTTGTTAGCCGTCATAGTTTTTCGCCATCGTGTCTGCCGAGTCTGCCTTGATTCTTTAAATACATGTCTCCATTTCTCCGCATTTAGATCGCCTAATTTGTCCGGATGATTTTAGCGAGAAACCGTTGCTCGTGTCGGTGTCTTCTCGCGAGAAGGATGATGTTTGTCGCATGCTAATTAATTTCTCTCTTGTTCTACAAAAAATTGAAATTATAACACGTTGAAAGGGGCGCAGAGCGTGGCTCCCATCGATCTTTCTTTCTAAGTGATCTTTCGCGCTTTATCGAAGAATATTGAACGATACTCGTTCCGACACTCTGTCGAACGAGAGAACCGTAAGGACCGTAAAGAGACCCAAAATTCAAACGATACGTATTAAAGTGCGACGTGATATTAAATTAACTATCATCTGAAGATTAAATTAAATTATTGACTAAGGTTATGATAGGTCTGTAATAATTAATATAAATTTTAACAGTAATTGGAAGACATCGGTGTATTCATTTGAGGGCATTCAAAGGAATTTTTATAGGAATACTCTTCTAACAAGGTGTTACTTTTACCTCGCGATTTTAAATTATTTCCAAGATTTCTCCTTGGATGCGTGTAATCGACTGAGATTACGACCAAGATACTTGTTTCGATATTAAGCTATAAGAAAAGACGAAATTTTATTTTTTCACGGATCTCGGCGTCTTTAAATTATTTTTAAGGCTTCCGTTCGCACAGATGCGAGCTCTTCGAGTAAAATCGAATTGAAATTAATAAGATAATAAGATACTTGTTTCGATATTAAGCTCATAAATTCGCTGTGTGATCTTGTTCCGGTTTTTTATTGACGGTTTGCGCTCAAACGTTTATTTTTATAAATGACTTAGGAAATGCCTGATACACACCTTGCTTTTACAAATTTATATAAGGAAATTGTACGTTTAATAATCGTACGGTGAAAACCATCCATATCCTCTCTATCGACCTAAGAAACAATATCTATCTAAAAGTTTTAAAGTTCTTAAGAATACAATTTTTTTTTTTCTATAGCGTTCTATTATCTTACGTTTAATTGTACATTCTTTAATTGTCGCGAGTCTGAATAAATTCTAATTTATTTTTATTTCAAGCTCAGTATATATAGCGAGACTTTGTTTTCTCAATGCAATAAAATATTAATGATCGTAAGACGATTATGCGTTTTCCGCCGCGCGCAATGCATTTTACTTTACCATTATTTACATAAACTCTTGATTTAATCTCACAACTTCGCGGACGGAATGGACAATGTTCCATGTGACATGAAATAAAATATGAATCACTACAAGATTATAAACGCTTGCAAATGCGATAACGTGTTAAAACGAGAATTTCCTGTAATATGTATGTAATACGAGTATGTTTCCGCTTTTACTTATTTACTTATTTATTCGATTACATTGTAGGGATGAAGTCAACTATATTTTGTAATATCGGTAACAGTACTAATCGCATCGATTCTAGTTATTTGTCGCTTAGTAGTAATTATTTCGCTGTCCTCGATAATTATACTTTGTGTTCCGTAATAACAATCTCGATGCAATCTATAAGTGCCCGTATAAGCGTTATCAAGGCGGTCTCATTGTATGTATCTACTGAAAGCTTCTTAAATCTATAAGATAATCGGGAGCTCGTTGAAAATGTCTATTGATTATCAGTAATAAAAGTATAATAATAATAATATAAAATAATAATACCCTAACACTAATACTAATATTAATAATAATAATAATGTTAGCAATAATGGCTGTCTAATTTAGCACTTTGTGTAACCTAATGGCTGTCTATGTAATTTAACATAAAACTTCTAAAGGTAATTACTTTCCGAAAACTGACACAATCCGCTTCGGAGGCAATATCGCGCGCGACTGATCGAATTTATTAACGCGAACACGCCCGATCGACGCCAATTAATTAAACCGAAGTCTTGCCAATCTGCGCGTTCTGGATCTCGAGGAAAGGAGGAGGAATTACGATCTAATACCGTTACCGACAATAATGGCCCGGAAGTGATATTCGCGTGCTGCAATTTACATACGAGATAGATCTCGGATAAGCGACTAATGCGATGCTTCGTAATATCGCGCGATAATTTCGTCGCTCATAATTAGGGGGAAAAAAATGGAATTATCATTGACGACGAAATTATTGTGCAATAATGTCGATTGACGTTTGGAACGTTCGTAACAGCCTTATGCGTAAACGGCTCGATATTAATGATTTTCCTTCCGTTCTTTTCTTCGTATACCGCTTTGTAAAATATGTGACTATTATTGTCACTATTGTCTATCAACTGCAACGTGTGTGCCCTTCCTTTTGGGTTGTCGGTGATACCTTAAGTTTACGTGTAAGGAACGTTTTCGTCGTACATCAGGATCGCGTATTTCAGGTTTAATTCTTTATATGGCTTAAAGGTAATACCTACGATATTGTGATATCTGTCTTTTCCAATATTTATCTTTAAAAAAAAAAAAATTGTGCCACTACAAAGGAATGCATTTTCAAACCGCGAAGGAGACACAGGAGATTAGAAATAATATGTCTGCGCGTGTACACATTTCTACGAAAAAATTTTGAGCGCGTACAGGATTGAATATATTTGTACGAGGTACTCGCGCGTTGCTTTCCCCGTAAATTCTCGTCTTCGCGATATCTCGCAATCTCATAGGCTATCATTAAAGCCACTTATCGCGAAATTGAAACTGCTACTGGTATCGTCACCCTATTATTATTAACACCGCGACGCGCTGTTAATAATAATAATAATAATAATAGTAACTATCGCTGATATTATCGCTGATATACTCTCTCGCTGCTGTGTTACTACTGTGTCACCGTTATTTAACTATTTATTGCTATCGTTACTATTACTATTACTATCGCTACTATTACTATTATTATCGTTATGATTATTATTGCTAAACTGCTGCTGCTCCTGTGTATCACCTGTGTATCATTTACTAATTAACGCCGCTATACTTACGTCGCCGCAATGCGCGCGCATTTTCGTCTCCAATGTGCAAACACTATATTTTCACGTTTCTACCACTTGGAATGGCGCTATTCGAGCTCTCGTAATTGTTAAGTACAAAAGTCAGTCTAGTTTAGGATAAACAAACTAACGAGAGTTTCTTCATTATTCTCACGGGTCGGAACAACGCTTTGTCTACCTCCGGAGCGCTGTAATAAAGCCACAATTTCGCTTATTTTCTTACGGGACGGGATCAGCTTTTTCGAAGTAGCGTTTTATGCTTCACGCGTCGAGTTGCGCTCGACAGTTATTATATATTCTTATTTGTCTATATCCAATTTTATACCCGATTATCAAGATCAGTCTTAAGTTCATCGATAGAACACACAAATCCCGTGTGAGACATAGGCAGGACGCTGTATTAATTCTACAGACGGCAAACAAATTATTTTAAGCTAATGCTAGACCACGGAAGTTCGGTAGTAGGCACACCCAACGATCAATCCTCCGCGATTCGAGTATCGACGTGAACGCTACTTTTGTAACGCAAAACCATTAAAGCGATAGTAGACGTTGCTGCAGGTATAAACCGGGACGTAAATTCAACAATATTTACGAGCTCATCATCCGTAATGTGAGAACGTGGGAGCTCATCATCCTCCCGTAGAAAATTGCCTGGATTGCCAGACGGTCAATTTCGGTTTCGCGACCGAGAATGTTCGCAGCATCGCGCAACGCAATGACGCGGCTGCGTCTTGAAGGACTTTACTTGGACTTTCGCTCCTTCTTCTGGATCACTCCACATTATCTTCCCTCGTGCATTAGCATCGTTTACCTTGGAAAGTTTGTAGTACAATATCTGTCGAATGCCATTTGGCTAAGAGGCATTTGTGTTTTCCGAGCGCGTTTGGCACTCCAGTTCAGCGAATAAATTCGCCTAGCTGGGAGAAGGGAAGGGATAGGAAACGACGAGGACGAGAAATCGATGGGATACGTTTGAGACCGGAGACTGGTCACGTTCATGCCGATTCTGTTACGCGATTGCAAACGCGGATGCACACCTAGTCATCGACTTTCGCGAGCGCCGTTCGCAGCTTTTTGCAGGGCTTTCATCTAACGATAGCCCCTTTCTCTCTCTCTCGTCGCTGGTCTGTACAAATTTCGCCCAGCGATTCTCTCTGTGTTCTCGCGACCTCGAGACGAGAGCTTCGAAAGGGATATCGAGTGTGTATCGCGAAGGAAAGGAGCGCACTTGTATCGCCAGTCGCGATATAACGCCCCATGTAGTTGTCTCTGTGTGAAAGAACAAGGAGAGTCTCTTCTTTCCGGTTGTTTCGTTGTTCCTCGCCGTTAATTAACTTTTAACCGATGCAGCGAAAAAATTTATCCATATGTTGTTGTTGTAAATAGTATTGGATATAAAATTTCGTTAGATCCGCATGCGAAAGAAGTTGCGGGTGAAAAAATATATTTCAGCAACAACATGATGAATTTTTTTAACAGATTACAAATGAGAATTTATAAGTTAATGTTGGTTAAGGATCAATCGAATGTGACGATAAGTTGAATCCGTGACAGAGTCCTGATTCCTAGTGATTACATCTTGGGTCTGTAGTCCCACACTTCCTTGTGATTCGCACGATAAGTGACGGAATCGATTAAGCAGCGTTATCTATAACGACTACAATAAATGTGCAATATATACACGTAACATGCATGGATTTATAGTGGTATTTCTGTACTCTGTACCTCTAGGATTTATCTACGACTAGATTTTAGTTTTGCTACGGTTAATTCGTGCGTTTTGGCAGTATTTTTCAAACGAAATCTGTGCCGAAGAGAGCAAAATGAATGCCCGAGTTTTCGGAGGGTTACTTTGAAAATTTGGAAACTCAGTGAGATGCGGCCAACAAATCTTCTGTTCTCAAAATCAAATTTGACAGAAGTGTAAAAGAATCCGATTATCGAGTGGGTGGGTTCACGCGCGATTAAAATTCTTTTTTTCTCTCGAAAAGGTTTACGGCGTATGATTATGGACGTACCACTGTACTTATTCATCGCGATATACCTGTCCAATGCCAGCCGACAGTCGCGGGACTGTAAAACGTATCGCGTTCTTTCGACCTGTGACCTGAAAGGGATCTGTCGACTTCTTAACTCGCTCGATATTAATCATTACGCTTCGAAGGATTAAAGCCGAGTCCTCTTTCCGAAGGACGAAGGAAAATCGAAAAGCGAATGCGCTAACGACCGAATTAAATGGCCGACGACTTCGTAAGATCGATCGCGAGCGCACTTACGAGGGATCAATAAAGTAACTTTGTCGATATCAATTCGCACATATTTTTCGATCGTATTCTAATCTCTAGACGGAAGTTCGAAAACGAAATATCGCTCTACCTAGTCGGTTCTTCTTCTAAAGAAAATGAGAGAAAAAAAAAAGAGAAAAAAAAGACATTCTTCTAAAAAGACGCGATGTAACTTTTCGTGTACTTTGAACACTGCGTGAGAGAAAAAAAAAACGTGAGAAACTGGAAAGTGCTTTGTGATAACTTATTACAGTCGATCACTCTACTTACTGATTAAGTTCCCGTAAATCTCAATCGTCTTACGAACGTCGATCGACGATCGACTCAGTCTTGACGTGTTAAATGTAGGGATTATAGTGAACTTAAAGTGTTCTCGTTCGTTTGGAGCGTCGATATTTCGAGAATGACTACGAATTAAGAGTTTGACCTGAGAGGCACGTATCGAGTGATTCTCCGATGTCTGAGGGGAAGGGGGGGAAACGATATCGCCAGAAACATTTCTTTCCTTGTGCGAAATGAACATCTTACGCACGTCAGACAAAACCGTACAACACGATTGTTACAATGGTATTATGATGGTATTATACAAAATGATATAACAATGGTATTTGGTAAGACTAGAAGCTCTCTCGAATCTTTTTTGCGAATCTTTTTACATCCCTTCGATAGTCGTTACCACCTATCGTGGATCGTCGTCTATCGATAGGATGATCAGATGATTATAAATCGAGAAATGTTTTTTAAAAAAGTCTACATACTAGTCAATTTTTTGAATTAAAGGTTTCAGTCAAACATAAATTACCAATAGTCAAGAATGTTTTCGTATTTTTTTTTTTTTAATTTTACATACAAAATTTTAATACATGTATTAAATATTGCTCGAACAAAGACTATGAGAAAGACAAAATAGTAAATTTATAATAATGTAAATACTAATCGATAATAATTAAACAAATTGCAGCCTTTTTAAAACAGCGTTAAATAGCAAATATTTTACCAGGATAGAACTGACTTATTCGGTTCGGGATAAAAAGTAAACAGCGACAGCTCATCGTCGAGCACGCGATGCAGGCGATGCAGCGCGTTTGCAGCATGCACCGTTGTTGCATCGGGGCATGTGGGTCGTACTGCAGAACGTTCCGATGCCGTTTACCGGTCGGAATTTTACGCGGGTCTTTAAAATACGAGCGTTCTATCCTTACATAGATTCCGAGCGTCTGTACATGACATCGTGAACGAAAGAGTCATTACGGCGAAAAATTAGTTCTCCCGCTCGAAGGTATTTCGAGCTGCTTTTGACTCGAATTCACGGAGATGCGCGCCTCGCACGTTTCCCCGTGAACGACGGTGAAAGCTCTCTCGCTCTCGACGAACACGTCGCTCTGAATTTCCCCGGTCGACTGAGCCCCCTCGAGTGTACAGGGTCAACAAAGGTTAACCGTAGACTAGTCGCGGAAAATAACGCGACCGAGTCAAACGCGCCACAAAAGCAGCACGTACAAACAGAGCTGCGATTGCAATTTGAGGAAGGCAAAGGTCAAATTTCGCTCGGGACATAAGCGTGACGGAGATGAGACTCGCAGTTTTTTTTTTCTCGCATCACGTCTTAGTAAAGAAATTTTCTTGCAAGCGGTGCAAATCCGAAATGGTCAAATGAAGAGCGCGAATTAATTTAATTCCGTACTCCAACAATCGTTAATCGCATCGCGAAGGCTTTACGGTGAACGATAATGGACGGAGAGCACTCGACTGCGAGGGCACGTAGCACGTAGGAAAGTACGAGAAAAAAAAGAAAAACCCAAAAAAAAAAGAATATAACGAAGAACAAGAAGGGATTTGCGGAGCTTGAGAACGAACGAGCGGACGCATTCAAGCCGTGACTTTTTTTAAGGCGTAAAAGCTATTTAAGTAACGATAAGGCTAACACTTAGGCGCTAAGTTACTAATCTCGTAATGGTAAACTAAAGTGGCGAATATTTTTAATAATAACTGTAACTCTTCTAAACGAGAGACACCTAACGAACATAATCAAACGTCCTTTATGTGTAAGTTATGAATACTTTGCCTTAATATTTTTATCCGTGTGAGAAGAATAGAGAGCGAGTGGAAGAGAGAGAGAGAGAGACAGAGAGAAAGGAAGAGTGAAAGAAAGCGAGAGAGTAAGAGAGAGAGAGAGAGAGAGAGAGAGTGAGAAAGTAAGAGAGAGAGAAAGAGAGAAAAGTCGAGATGTTGCGAAAAGAAAGTCCACTTGCATTTGCTGACCACATGATTGCATTCACAAAGAAACAAATTCCTAAGAAATAACGGGAATTAATTGTGGCCCTCCCCCCCCCCTCTGTGTTTTCGAATTTCCCTTTTTCATATTCTTTCCCGTTTTATAAAACTGGAGAAAAGACAAGCGCACACACGTAGAAACACATATACGTGCATACATATTACACGTAATGCAATCGTGAGATTTCGCGCAGCAAACTCGTCCCTCGCGCGATCTTTCAAATAGGATATTAGATCGACGAAGTGGCCTTAAGACCCCGTACATGATGATATCCCCCTCCCGCCGTGTGACTCTTCTTCTTGGTGGTGAAATTCCATTTAGTGTTCTCCATCGTCGAGCGTATCGGTTAAGAAGTACCTCGATGATGCCGATCTCGTTGTTTTATTTTTGTCCTGTTTCTAGATAGTGCCTCCTCTGCTTTCTTTATTGTCTCGCGCCTGAAGAGTGCGCGGTGGCGCGCATCGCGCATCTTTTCGATACTGATCGCGTTTCGAATGCTTTCTTCACCCCGTCTCGTGGGATGAGGTCGCGAGGATAAAAATTTCGCGTAAATCGGGAAGACGATTCTCTTTTTACGTAACAGGTACCGAACAGCTTGGCAATTGTGATATCGCTTTATACGATTAAGTAACATGTTTTCAACCCTTTGCACTCGAGAAGTCAGTCGGGCGTCGAAGCTCTCATGGCTTGTACAACGGTCGCGAAAGATAATGCAATATGTGATCGAGCGATCCCGCGCCAAAATGAAAAAAAAAAAAAAGAAAAAATACAAAATGCGGACAAGGATTATCAAATGCTCAAAGGATATACGCTTTTTTCGACTAATTCCGACACTCTCTGCAAACGAATATCCTCTCGCGGCGCAGAGCGGGATGTACGACGGAATATAATGAACGCTAGCCGCTACGGGTAGTAACGAATCGATTGTCGAGGGAGCTCTTGGGTACTAGGCTCGGCTATATATCATCCTCTCATGACTGAAATTTTACTTTCCCGAGTAAAACCGCGTAAGTTCAGGTTCGCCGCGTGCGCCGAATAGGCTCGCAAATATAATCGCGAAACGACATTACACGTAGTTCAAAGGGGTATCGCGTCGACACGCGTCGACGACTAAAGCTTTCTCACTTAGGGAATAGGGGAACTAAGTACTGTCGTAGGTGATCAAGACCTTCGTTTCTCTCGTATTACGTTTTTCTCGCTGTCGTGTAATCGATGTAGGGTATTAAACGATTAACGTTAATTGCGCACGCGTTCGCGGCGCGTTGTCTCCGGATCAGCGCCTTTCGCCGCGACGACGCGAGAACAAGTCTCTATTAAAAAAATAACAAAAAAAAAAAAACAAAGGAGCGTCGGCGTTTATGAACTGAGTCAGTAGGAGATGACGTAGACGCACTAGTGTTCTTTCCGCTCTGAAACGAATCTGTGAAACGCCAACATCCCTATGCTCTAGACAAGTACTTTTCAAATGTGACAATGTAACCGCGTACACGCTATACATATATGATTTTATTAAGTATAAGTAAATGAATTTAAACAAAAATTTATATATATTATATATCTATATATATACGCAGATATCAATAATATAAAAGTATATTTAACCGCGGTACTATATAATATATAAATTATATATAAATATATATATATATATATATAAAATAGATACACATGAATGAATATATGAATATATAGATATATATTATTATTGTCGTCATTATCGTCGTCGTCGTCGTCATTATCATCATCAGTGTCATTATCATCTTACTCTTTATCGTTATTATTATTATTATTATTATTATTATTATTATTATTTTTATTGCTATCAGCGAGCATTATTGTGAGTATAACATTATGCCAATTATACACACGAACGTGAGTATTAAATAAAGCTAGTAAAGAAAGCACCATATATAAGACATAATACACGTACGCATTAATGACGGTCTACACATACATATGATGAAACATACACACGAACATGCATATGTAACACTGTGTTGTGAGCATTACATTACTTCTTCGTTGTAGTTAATTAGGTTTTTAAGTTTCGTATGGTTTAATTAATTTGATGCAGGTACACACGCAGAAAAAATGAATGAGTAAATAGCAGAAAAAAGGGTATTCTATAACACACGTTTTATGTACGTGTACAATTGTGTATGTGTGTATGTGCGTTTGTGTGTGTGATAGAGAGAGAGAGAAGGAAGGAGAGAGAAAGAGAGAGAGAGAGAGAGAGGGCGAATAGAGTGAGAAAATAGGAAGACAGAGTTAATAAGTCGCGACATGTGTAAGATAATTGATTGATCGAAAACGGAAAAGGAAAACAAAGAATACCACGAAAGAACGGATAAAATTATTATAATTTTTTTAAGTTAGAGGTTTGATTTTTGTTACGTGTGTCGGTTGCACCAAAACTTAGGTCTTTTATATCAGTGTACTGATTGATCGTTGGAACTAATAATCCAAATAATTATTTATTGATTGCATTGATTTAATTAAACATTTAATGAGATCGTTGATTCTCGATGATCGAATTTTTCAATCTGACAATTAATTGTGGAGAGATAACTGATTATTAATATATAATATTTCACGAGACATTTAATGATTATATATTTTAGTCATTAGCGGCAGATAAATGTATTATCGTCTTCGGCATAGTTTATTTAAATTTCTTTTAATATATTTTATTATATATTATATATTATATAAATATTATTGAGATATACGTCGACTTTAAACTGTATAACTTTTTTACGTTTAATCCTATGTTTTAATCAATTTTACGCATAATCAGTGTTTTCTTTTTATATATATAGTCATTTGAGAGATTTTGTGGTTTGTATAATTTATATACGGTGTGTATTGGGCTTTTAATTTGCGACATAAATTTATTTAAATCTTTTATTTATATATAAAAAATACGTACAATCGCGAAACTAAAGGGGCATTCTTCGACATTTTCGCTATTACGATTTCGTTTTGTTCTTATCGATTGCCATAGAAGTACGTTAATATATCGGTGAAGCCGAGGAAGGGAGGATAAAATTAATGGACAGTGTGCCAATATATACGCGACGTTAATTATTACGATCGGTCAACACGGCCGGCGAGTAATTTGCGGAAAGATCGAAGAGGGATCTTAGAGGGTAAAACGATCGGCGCCCAGATGCTCAATCGATCCGTTCAATTTCGTAAAATGCCTCCGCTGTAACCGCTTATATATTCCATGTTTATCCTTTTCTGTTTCTCTTTCTTTCATCGTCTGAGAGAAAAAGCACACGAAGCCTCCGTACCTAAGTGTAACCAAGCGTACCTAGTGTTAACGTGTACTAATATATTATAATGGCTATTCATATTACGACTATCGTCTGCACCAGTTTATCATTGCTCTTATTATTATTATTAATTATTATTATTATTAATTATTATTATTATTATTTTTATTGTTATTACTATTATATCGAAAAATAAAAAAAACGATTACAATCAGGAAAATAAAATGCAGAGTTGCAGTGGATATTTAATTTCCTTCACCAGTTAAAAGAACAAAATTACGCATACTATCAACGGCGATAAGACGAATCATCTTTCATGGTGTCTCTGGATATTTTAGAGATAAACATGATAGATTTAATTGTGTGCTTAAGTATAGACGAGATTTTTCTTGCGATCCAAACAACGTATATTCGGGTTAATCAAACGACAATGAATTAGAAAAGAAAACGGAATAATTATTTATATTTTACATATGTATATTTTATATTTGTTTATTTGTATGAAAAGGCTTAGTTAGTATATTGATTCCAAGAGGTTTGATAAACTTCCGATTAACCGATGAAACAACGATTTGCAAAAGTTTGTATTTTCTGATCACAAATAAAAAATTGAACGATTTCAGGATAGAATTTAAATAGGGAAAAAATTACTCAGGCGCGTCGTCTCTGCTAGAGATACAAAATAAACATCAGGTAAGATTTACACTCTTAATTTTATAGACATTAT
This sequence comes from Solenopsis invicta, assembly GCF_016802725.1. Classification (NCBI taxonomy): domain Eukaryota; kingdom Metazoa; phylum Arthropoda; class Insecta; order Hymenoptera; family Formicidae; genus Solenopsis; species Solenopsis invicta. The sequence continues at coordinate 26,933,466 of NC_052667.1, forward strand.
CTTCTCTTAAAATAATGATTGATTATATGCTAAATTAATTTTTTAAGTCCGGGATACGTGACACATTATTTTCTTTCACAAATATTCGAAATTACATTTATATTGAAACACAAAGCATTATATAAATTATTAAAATTAAAAAAAAGTGATTTTTGCTATGAGAAGGGTTAGTTTTATTTTATTGAATTGAAGGCTGATGCTAATTTGTAAATTTTTGAATACGAAAGTTTATTAAATAAAATGATATAATATAAAATTTTATGAAACAAATTTTGACCAAAATTATATTTATGGAATTTTAAGTAATCTCCAAGATTATTGTGGAGATTATGTCCTTATCAAATTACGTTTTGTATTATTTTCACGTTATAAAAAAGTTTTTTCTGTAATATTTTTAGTTATTTTGTCAAATGTTAAATAATATTTATTTCTGTCAACATCTGATTTAGAGTTGATGATTACTTAAAAAAAAAAAAACATAATTTTGACACAGACCGAAAATAGAAGGATTAAATCTTCACATGAAGAAGATATCTCAAAGAAAATGTGAGTCTACCGTGGTATCGTTGAAAATAAAGCGACTCGTCTGATAAAAAAAAAATTTGTGACTTCGACGATGCGATAGTCTTGGTCCAAAATAAGTCGATTTTGCGTAATCAATTTTGTTTGAGAGCAGCGTAATGAAATCCAAATGCACGTCGGATCAAAATTTCTTGAGGCATTAACTTTTATTTTTGGCCAAAGAATGAGAAAGGAGTCTATTCGTGATTGTTGTCAAATTTATATCCCCAAATACATATTGATAGATACAATAAGAGATTAGAGGTAATCAATACAAGATTTGAAATCTATATCTTAGGAACGATTTATATATATACATTTAGACGGGAACATATGAAACATATATATTTGCACGTGTAATATATCCGAATTTTTGCGGTAACCGAATTTTTGCGAATTCAAATAGGGTGTACTTAATCTCCATATTTTCTTAGGGAACAGTGCGACGAATGCTTGTAACATTTAATTTCTTCGGCACGACAGCTAATTCTCCGTCTTAAGTTTTAACTAAGATTTATTCAGAAGCGGAAGTTGGGAGAAAGCTTCTGTCCGCCTGAAAGATTAATTACATTATTTAGTAACGCGACACTTTATACAGTAACGCGTTATCACAGGTTAGCATTAAAGTTATATAATCTTTCCTGTCTGTGACATTTTCATACGCATTACATAGGCATGTTAATGAATGAAGCGCGGAACGTTGCATACGCAGCATATCGCGTGCTAACGCGCGTCCGTGTTACATTATCCTCCAGGTGGAATTGTAGAAACGAAAATATGAAAGTGCGACGAACATAGCGGAATTCCGCGGCGGGATGGGGCGGTCTGCGGTTCGACATATACCTAATAGGCGCATATATCGTACGCACATATACCGACACATGTACAAATATAAGCATTGCATGGTCTTAAGTGTCTCTGTATTAAATGTCTTGTGTAATACTTAGAGCGTTAAGAATAAGCGATATAATTGAGCAGCAGTAATCTCCTACCTCGATAACGTATTGAAGGATGGTACGAGATGCTGGGAAGGTGTTGCGCACGAGACAATGCGTTATCGCGCTCGAAATAACGTAATGACAAGGCGGTGTGTATTAAAAGGCGCTGGATGATGGGACAACGCGATGATTTATCGATGGTAACAGTTACAATTATATACTCGTAGTTAATAAAAGATATTAACTATGTATGGAGCTATCAAAAAATTGGCTGTCATCGAATCACTGATGATTTTATTATCGATAAATCGTTGCGTAATCCCTTTTAATATAGCCTTTTGGTATGAAGCAAGTCGAGAGGAAAGGGTAAAAGCACGTGGGGATGAATCGTGTTCTTCGTAGCATGTATGTGATTAACTTGTGCCACTCGTACCGTAAAGGGAAACCTTTATCGAGATACCGATGTCGCAATGACGTTTATGAAGATTCCACAATTAGATTAGAAACGCCGAATGAGCAGAATTAAAAAGAAAAGTAAGAAAGGGAAAGAAGAGATATCGTCAGGGTGGGAAATCGAGTATCTCCCGAATTAAGAAGGTTCTTAATGTATTCCGATACACATGTAACGAAAATTATTGGCAGTCTTTAGCGTAATCCCCACTACAAATTACCGTATATCAGCGAGAATCTATTAATTACTTATCGCCCGGCAAAATACTCAGCATTAGCTTGTTATCTTTTGCTTAGTCATAATCCTGTGCTCGGTGAATTTGATTTAATCAGAATTTGATTACGCGCCTTCACGGCCTTGTAATGTTTACGGAATGCTTATCGTTTATCTAATAATCGTCAAATCGAACCGATTGTCATTCAGTTTCGTACAAAAAGCGGAGAAAACGTGAAATTTTTAAAAATTAATACTAAAAAAAAATTGGCGCGGATGAGAGGGAGGGAGGGAGGGAGGGACAAAATCCGTCGATTTGCCAGAAACGAGCTGTTCCGTCACTAATGCCGAGTGCAAAGTCTCTGGTTTTATAAACGACAATATCCACAATTAATACACGTACACACGCACACACGTACACACGATAGCTGTCAAGAAGCCGAAAAAAAAGGGTCGTGCGAAATTTTTACGCGATAGTGTAACGGGCACAACGATGTTGCGCAACGTGGCTGTTTATCTTCTTCTGGAAATCGAAAGTAGCGAAAGTGATGTTGCAAGAAACAAGAGCGTCGGATGCTGCACACGATCTTCCCTCCTAATCGGCGATAGCGTCGCTCGCCGTTCGCCGTTCGCTCTTCGCTATTCCCTATTCTTTACTTCGGTCGAAGTCACACCGAACGGAACGCGTATCTTCGCGCTGATTCGCGTTGTGTGCACTACGAAATTGAGTTACATTTTGTTTGCGTTTTTTATAGTTGCATTCGGTTTGAAGTCGCGCAAGCTGGAGGAAACCGCGTGATTCTTTTTATAGTAACGTACGTGATATTAAAGTAAGAGTCATCGAGTTGCCAACTGAATTTGAAACGCAATGAGCAACGCTTAGAATAATTAAATAATTTCTTTCTTTTCTCTTTTTGAAACAGGGAAAGAGAAGTAGGTCATAAAGGATTATTTAAAATAATAAATGCTAAATAACTATTTCGTTTTATTTCACTTTAAATGCAATTTTAAATAACGTTATTTTAAATACGACGGACCGTTGATAATTTTATTTATTAAACGTAACATACACGTCGTCACCTTGATCCAGAACGTAATGAAATTTAATTATAATGCAGAGGCCGAGAATAATTTTATTTATATATGTATATATGTGGCATCAGCGACTGTTTGGCAGTCATGTCGATCTTATCTTGTTAATATTTTAAAATTATACGTGAGTTAAATTTGTATCGATGTAGGGAAGATTTAAATTCAAAACATAGGGAACCGATGTGTTCGTGAATGGTTTTCGCTAGGTCGTACAATGTAAGAACGGTGCTGGTTCGACGGGATAATACGGCAGATTGTCCCTTTAAAGCGAATTTAATCTGGGATTGCGATGTGATTAGCGACACGCGAACGCTTTTGCATTTTTGATTACGCGAGGGAATGTATCTCCGAGGCATTTCTCAGACCCCTTGGAAGATTATTCGTATTAGGGAACAATTTTTGGTGGAGGGACGTCGGATCGTTTTTTCACGGCGATTTTGTGATTAATCGTTATCTCTTTCTCTCTCGCGTGCAGCAAATTACGAAACATGCATTTCGCAAAGAAACAATGATGTTCTCGCGCGAGCTTATTACGCGCATAAGAGAGGAGAATTCGGACGTAACGTTAAATCTAACTTTTAAGTCTACGCTCTCGCGCATAGGATAAAGCTAGTGAGAAGAAACAAGGATACTTAATCGTTGACTGGTATAGCGAAAAAAAAAGTCACGCGGATCCGGTATGGTGCATTGCCATATTTTTCCCGTATCTAAAAGAACGCGAGCAAAAAAAAAGATTAGACATGTATTTTTTAAAAATCTCCTTGACCAGGAAAATAAGAAAGCGATGAAAAAAAAGAGGTAGAGACGGTCCCGTTAGAGGGATGAATTTTATAATCAAATTGCAGATTGACGACACACACAACTCCACCATAGCTTGATCGCTCTACAGGGAAACATAATTAATCCAGACGCGTTTTTGATAGTTGAGATTTATTTATCTCGGTATTGCGTTGCAACTGTATTTTTTTACGATACATTACACCCTCCTCATTATACCTCCGATGCCCGTTGTAGCTTACATATTAGGACTGTGTGACGAAAATACATAAATCGAAGAATTATTATCATCGGATGTGATTATTATGAATTATTGGCTAAACAGGTACATTTCTAAAAAAAAGACTTTTTCTCCCGCTGGCTGACGCGTGGCCTATACAGCAACACAAAAAGACACAAGACTTACGAAACAATTTCATAAAGAGTACACGCAAAGTAAATATAAGTAAAGTGCTACGCATATATCTTTCTTAGCAAGCGATTTGTGGGTGCAAAAAGGAGGTGGGTGGCGAGGAGAGGGGTTTAATGGTGATTGAAAATATTTCACACCCCGACCCTCTTTTCAGCGATACCCCGCGCGCGCACGTCGGCACATTCAGAGATGTACACCGAGAAATAAACGAGAGCTTTCAGACGATGAAGCGCGGCCGCGCCGAGGAGGAGTCGGCTACGTGCGATGAAAGTGGCTCGCTTGAGAAACCGGGCGATTCGTTATCCGCTTGAAAATAAATGAGTCGATTTTTACGACGGAATCGGTCGCTGTGTTTTTTTTTCGGTGAAACGGCCATGCGGGTTATGGATTAAAGGGAGGAAGAAAATAAAAAGGGGTGAAAAGAGGAATGCGCGGCGGGCAACGCGGAGGGATAGAAACACCGCGCGGCACGTGCCAATAATAAGAAACGACACACAAAGAGAAAAATATACGCGTACGTGAGAATCTTAGGGTATATACGAATAAGTGTTCCTTCGACTCAGCGTGTCCAATCCGAGAAAAGTAGAAAAAGAGAGAAAATGTAAAAAAAAAAAAAGAATAAAGTATCGTCGCGAAGGACGAAGTAATTAAGGATTAATTTAATCGTAATACGTTTTCACGTACAAAACGGATACGTGAAATCGCACGAAAGAAAAGAAAAAAGTTCGGTGATAGTCGTGTGCTTATCGTATTAAGCGACCGATATTTAATCCGTTAAATAACGCGCAAACACTATTATCGTTAAGCAGCTATTTATTGGATAACGTTAAGTGTAAGTTAAATCGAGATAACGGTATTCTAAATAAGCGATTATCGACGCGTCGACGACGTTGACTTACGGGGAGACGAGAAGAGCGCCCGTCGCAAATTATCGCCAAGGAGGGAAGCGAAAGTGAAAAGCCAGATGGGTCGGTCATTTTCTTGCGAGCCTCTCCGCGATTATAAATTCGATGCGTACCGGTGGACAAGTCCGACCGCTAACAGGTCGCTCGCTACAGGCTGTTCTGGAATTCGCCGTTCAGGATCGAGGAAGATGCGATTTCTCGCGAGCGTACGACGACGGTAATCGTAATTCCCGATTACGAAAGCCTCTGCGTTTGGCAGGGGCAGAGATCTGGATCTAACGAAACACTCAAGTGTCAGTCTCGCGACCGTAAAGAGAAATAACTACGTGCAAATGTATTTTACGTATTCCCTTTTAACACCTCGTCTCACTTTTCCTTCGGTGGTGGCCTTGAGAGGTTTCCGTGCATTCTTCTGCGCGTTCGTTACCATTTACTCATCGTGAACAACGTAATGTACATTTCGGAGTAATCGGAGCGAAACTATGTGGTTCTCATTTGAAATAAGCGTTAGGATGTTTCGAACGGGCCGCGTAATTTATTCTATGGGAATAGTTTCGTCGATTCACATCGATTCTCTTGACGTACGATCTATACGCGAGTCGAAGTTAAAATGATTTCGTCAATTCTTCGCTCAGCTCAGAGAGAAAGGCAGAGAATGCTGTAATGCTAATATGATCCTTCGGAAAATGAATAATGTAAGATTCACTGGCTTTACGAAAGCCACGTTTGGCTAAAGAGATCGATCTGTTCATAATTAATTAATTATCTCATTTATATATACAATATATATATAAGAAAGTAAGTACCTGTAAGAAGTAAGAAGTAAAATCAGTCATAGAGTTCATTTTATTACACTTATATCATATACGTCAAGTAATGAAATAAAAAGTAAGCTGATATATTTACCAAATATTACATTAGAGAGTAATCGACGTTAAAGTATCTCTATGTGAATGCACAAACATCATCGAACGATAAGAGGGAGATTATGAGCAGATCGAGAGTTTTCATTCTTCCAGAATTGCGTTAGGCCCCCTTATTTGAACACAGCCAGGTGCAATCGTTACCTCGACGCATTTACAAAAAAAGAAAAGAACTGATAAGCCAAGCAACTATCAAAAAACAAAAAAATTAAAATAAAAGAAAAGTTTAATTAGTAATTAATGGGATTAGAGAAGCGTTATCGTCTTTCAGTCACCGACCGTCGCTGGTCGATCGTAACGATATGGTCGCGACAATTAGATTAATGCGACGATTGTAAACAGGGTGTTTAAAAAAAAAAAAAAAGAAAAAAACAAATTTTCAAGTTCGATCGGCGGTAACGGAGGGCAATTCGCGGCGCGACAGGGCGGATCGTGACGCGGATTTGCTCCGCGACGAGAAAACTCGCGTGACAAATGTCATTTTCCACTTTCGACTTTGCATTCGTCGCATTTCGCGAGGAAGCGCAGCCGAGTGCACCGTGCACATTCGTACGTGAGCATTATTTTAAAGTGGTACGACTCACTTCGTTTCGGACGACGAGACCGAAAGCCGAAGAGAAGCGGCGAAAGCTTCGTAGGTAAGGAGCTTCCAAATCAAAGTATTCTTATTAAAAGAGGCCTAAGTGGATTATTTCTTCTCGTACTCTTGAATTTCCGTTGCTTCCTCGGGGCACTGATCAGTTACGATCATTCCAAAACGAGGGCTGTGTCGCTGTCAAAATAACGCTTTCATTTTTTTTTTTTTTTTTTTTTTAGAGAAAATTTATCTCTTGTCACGCCCTACGTATACGAAGATGCGCGATTTGCAATCGTTCTTTTGACATTTCAAGTACCACTCAGCCGTGTGTCTTATATCCGCCGAGTTTTCCCCATGACATATCAATGAAAGTTCTCGATTGACGGCTGTAACGCTCGACGAGCAAGCGGCGGTCGTGTGAATGGTATCAAAAAAAGAAAGAAAAAAAAAGAAAAAACGAAAAAGATCGCGAGTTACTGTGGCGGCGACGAATTTCTAGTATCGGGTAAAAGTAGAGGTGAAACGAATGACGATCTTCTCGTATCGTCTTCGATCTTCTCGTGTGTTCCGTTCGCTTGATGCCGAGGATAAAGTGAAGAAGTGTAACGCCTACTCTTTCCAAGTGTTTCTTCGGGTTCAGCAAGCCGGAACTCGCAACGAAAGTTACGTCTTCGTCCTGAAAGTCTCGCTGCCCGCGATTCTTGTTCCGTTTAACGATCTTTTCTTCTTTTTTTCCATTGTTCGCAAACAGACATACATCACGATGGAATTATGCCCACGTAAAATCCTACTCTGTGCGCATCGTAACCGCTAGAGCCGTAGTGTACGAGCTATAGACTTAATCCTTTGCACTTGGACGTCGGTGTTAGGTGAATAATATTTTGTATTGCTGTTGTAATCTAGTTACTACACTCGAGAAACTCGACGTGTATGCCACAGATGCATACCGACGTGTAAAGTCGGCGAGTGCTCTCGTATGATTCGTTAGAACGTTGCCGGAAGATAGCGCCGATCCCGAATTCCAGAACTGGATACACTTAATCGGCACAAATATTTTAAATACGTTAATCTTGCTTTTTATTTTTTTTTTATTTTTTAAAGTAAGAAGTTTGTGTGAGTGTCGATGTATTTTATATCTCGGAATGTCTTATCTACTCTTTGACATGTATCTTTCGAAAGACGTGCAGCGATATCTTTTTATTTCGTTTTCATGAAAAACGTTTTTTTTTTAAGTAGCATATTACCCAATTTTGGAATCGAGAGTGATATCCGACAAAGAATTCGAGAATCTCGCATCTTCTCGATCCTTTGTTCGTGCGTGTCTCTTTCCCAAAGTTGTTCTGATACTGTGGGAAAGCGCGGAGAACTCCAAAGAGAAAGAAATTGATATGAGAAAAAAAATCTGCGAAAAAGTGAGAGAGAGAGAGAGAGAAAGAGCACTCGAAGGATTTGAATATCCGTTCGTAAGAGTAGTACATTCTCGAATATAGTTAATAAAACGTCGGGGCGAAGAGTATTTTTTCTAGGAATGTTAGTGGACCAGGCAGCAGGAACATTAATATCGTAAAACCGCGGCGAATTTCATAATTTATAAATTGCAGGAAAATCCAAAAAAAAGAAAAGAAGGCAAAACCGGGGATGTAAGTAACGGAGGAAAATTACGTGTACGGAAAAAAAAACGTCGGCCATCGGCTAAGGGGAGAGCAGTGAGGGACTTGTAAGGCAGTCAAATGATACTTGAATGATAGTATAAGTGCAGTTTGCATAGGCAGTAAAAACTTTTTTTAGACGTCCTGAAGAGAGGGAGAGGAAGCGGGTGAAATCGAGAGAAAGAGCAAGAGCGAGAGAGAGTGAGAGAAAGAATGTGAGAGAGAAAGCGAGAGGAAGAGAAAGAAAGGTATGAGAGTGCATGTATTGAAGATACTAAAAATATGAGCAGTGTAGAGAGAATATAAGAGTGAGAGAGAGAGAGAGAGAGAGAGAGAGAGAGAGAGAGAGAGAGAATGGAGAGAAGTTGAGAAAGAGAGGCATTAACAGAGGTAGAAAAACAATATGAAAACGATAATATTATAAGCAACAAGAAGTGCTTTTATGAAATACAATATTATTTATACCATCCTGATGACGTATATACATATATATGTATACGCATATATATGTATATATAAATATCTATATCTATATATATATATTATATCTATATATGGTAAGCGGTAATGTAAGAGAGAGGAATGTGTATTATGTAACAACAAGGTATAGATAAGTATATTAATATATTACAAATACATATATAAGTATACATATAAATATACACATATATATTAAAAATTATGACCTATTATGACTATGATAATATTATTATTATTGTAATAATTCGTAGTATTATATTGTGACTAGTACAGCATTAAGTAATAAAGGTTGTCCTGTATGTGAACATGGGTATTATCAAAGGTACATGTATTGACTTGGAAACGTAGATAACTCTCCGTACCATATTTCCTCGTCAGTTCCGCTTTTCCATTATTATTATACTTCTTTATCTATTTTGTTATACATTTATATTTCTTTATATCTACTACTGGCGATAAAAGATCCATTAAAACAAGCTCTATAAAGGTAAGTGTGATATCGAAAATTCATATCAATGTGTAATTAATAAAGTACGTTAAAAATTAGTTTTCTCTTCGTTGGCTAATTAGCCAGTAATATTATTGGATAAATTAACTTTGTAATTAAATACGAATTGCATCACATTACATCTTGTTACTTGCTATAAACGCAGATGTCATAACGAATTGTTATCTTAAATAAATATTTGTGCATAACTTCTGATATCTGTGCTACTGATATCTGAGAATCTTCATGGTAAGCTATACACTGTATAAGCTGAACAGTTACGAATAAATAAAAATGTTGGAATAATTGGTATTTAAATAATTAACGATGTACTGTATATTTGGACTAAATTAAATTATTGAAAATTATTTTTTATTTTATATTTTTTTTTTTAGTTTCATCGATGAGACAAAATTGAGATAATACTTCCGATACAAGCCCACTTGCTTCGTCGTATAAACACGTGATGTTTACTTTTTTTTATAAATTTTTAATTTTATTGTATCTTGTTCTGTCAACTAATCTCGGAGATAAGGTTGTTAGCAGCAGAAAACGGAGAGATTTCAAAAGAAAGATAGAGACGCTTTATCGAATCTCTCAGTGTCGTAAGCAATAAATCGAGTTTTTACTCCATTTGATTGCACAATTATGCGTAAAGCAGCGTAACATAATGTTACGTATATTTTCATAACGTTTCAAGTAAAACGTCACGTGCAGAGGGGCGTGCTCAGCGTCGATTCGCTCTTCTATGATGACCGATGTCGCGCGAACACGATAATTGACGAGTCGTATATAACAGCGAAGGCGCCTATAGAATCGTGATCAGTGAAGTGATATACAACGATGGAGAATGGATCGTTCGCTGTCATCCGGTCTCCCGAAGGTATGTACGTGAAATCTCAACTGGATTTTCCCCTAGTATTAAATAAAAAGTTCTTTTGCAGTACTACCATCGGGAAACGTAATAAAATTATTTTACCAATTAATATAATTCTTTTGTGTACTTTAATCTCGTGTACTTTAATTTCGAACAAATTTCCATTATCGTGATGATCATTGTATATCATTTTCTTTTTAAAATTTTATTATTTATTTCTGATTAAAACATGATGCAAGGTTTGCTCCGAGATAAAAAATTTTATTTCATAATTTCATTTTTTATTATTTAATTTCTCATTTAATAATAATAAATTATTATCTTAATTACATTTTATAACGGTGGTGAAATGATATAATGATAATAAGATAAAAAGTGACCAGTAATTGCTGATGGTAGAAATTTACTATAAAATCACGCCATTTATTTGGTGCATAATAATTAAAAGCCGCTATAAAATTTAGAAATTACGCTGGTTTTGTAAGCTAATGCGATTTATTAACTCATAAAATACATATAAAATACATTTCTGAAAGGATTAATAAATTTTATAGCTCTCGCAGCATCACGAATACATAATTATCGCATTAAATGAATAAAATTTAACCTTTTCACTACAGTGCTGGCACAGCTGAAACCATTGACGACAAGTGAAAAATCTCTATTCAAACGACGTTTGCAGAAATTTTTATAGCTCAGCGACATTTGAATATATCAGGCGATTACTGTTACTATGCTACGTCGACAAGAGCATTGAACTTGATTAAACGATAAAACAAAAGTTCAGATTCAAACGTACTTATAGAGATTTAGGAAAATTTCGAAATGTAGGAAAAATTGTCATATAATCTTGTATCATAATCCATCTCTTGTCAAGTCCTAACAACACACGATATCGTAAAAATATTTTAAAATATCCAACTCAAGAATAATCTACGTGCTATTAGAAGAAATATCAAAGATTATCTCTTTGATATAAACACAAGTAGAATTCTTATTAATATTTCTATTTGTTTCATTTCATCGTATTATAAAATTAATGTTATGATAAACATAAAAAATTTTTTCGTACACGAAAGGTTGAAGATTATCAATGCTAGATATGATAAGTTTTCCAGACATTTTTCAATAACAGATAAGTTTTCCAAAAATTTTCAATAATCTCTTTCAATGATTTAATTCTAATGTAACAATTTCTTTGTAAGTAACATGTCACAGCTTCTTTTTGGATTATTCTTTGTTCATTTATTATAACTTAAATTGTATTATTACATCATGTTATATATGTATTCATGCATATATTAGCATCAAAATTAACCATGTGCGTAGAATGTGTAATTTATAGCTTGGCTCGTGACCTTTAGAACCTGGTATTGTCAGGTTTAAAATTATTCACATCTGTAGCGGAAAATCTAAATTTGCACCTGCTTCCTGCAAGCATTGCTTCAAGTATTCTTGAATAATCACCCTTTCCGTTAATCAGCTTTTGACAAATTTATAGTCTATGCTTTTACGATAATTTTTCAACAACTTGTAATAAAGCTTTGTAATCTTTTATAGTAAATATTTTTTTTACAATCGAGAGCTTAATCAGACTATCAACTAAATATTGTTTAAAATTAATTGAAAAATTATAATATTAAAATACAGTTACAATAATATAACGGAAATGTAATTAATAAAGTGACAAATGCATTCGAAAGCAAATATTGATAAAATTTTTTCAAAATTTCTAGGCTCAATTTCGTTCTCTCTAATAAGCATGTCATTGTGTCAACGCTTATTATTAAAGTTTACCTCATTACTTTACAAGCATATGTTGTAAATGAGGTCAATTCAATTCATACATTGCGACCATGAAGTAATATCTTCAAAGATTAATCATGTATCACTGAATAAACACATTATACGAGTGTTAGTCTAGTATAATTTGTTTCAGTGTTTTATCTGCTTTTTTACTAAACATATGTAGTAACAGCTTTGGACGTAGGAAGATTACAATTGTATTACCGGCAAATTTCCAATTCGAATATTTTTCGCAAATTTTTTGCAGGTATTATTATTATTTTGACATATTTAACTTCCAGACGCGGCAAAACAGTTTCAAGTCTATCTGAGAAAATACGAAAACGATGACAAGTTGGTGATTCTGGAAGCCGTAGACAGGCCAGGGACAAAACCCGGTGACAATTATGCTTCGGTGTTGATTAGAACGAAACTCGTCGGTAGATGCGGAGACGGAAGTCGTTAGTCTCATTACTCTTATTAATTTTGCGTTACTAAGTACAAAAAACAAACGAAAATTGTCGATAGAACTGGGGTAATGTTTGAAACAAAACCAAATAATTTCAAGTTACATAACTTCATAATTGCGTCTCGGCAGAAATAGAGGAAGACAACACAATGTTATTTTACTACTTATTTGTTCAGAATAACGTAATATTTGAAGACAGCATATATTGTATTTTAAAGAAAACATTATTTTACAAACGACATTTAACGATTTATATTGCATATTTGTTGTTACAATTAAAAAAATATTGTAGATAAAAATGAATTTTATTAATTGTTTTTTCATTTTATTATTCCAAGTTGTCTCGTGAATTATTATACCTTTATTGATAGTTTTGCGAAATTTTATCTTGATATATCGTTTTAGTTAAAACTATTGATTTTTTGTACTTATTTGAAATGCAAAAAATATTTATAAATACGGCATGTACGTATGAATACGTTTCTTGAACCTCTTTCCGTATTTATGCACAGCATACGCCAAGACTTTTATGACGAAGATGATCGAGTTAAACAGCAAACTCACCAACTTGATAAACCTTGCCGATTTATTCCGCATAGAAGCACTTGCCTATACAAAAGTTTTGCCCGAGCTTGGACCTTTTGGTCCTCGATGTGTACATGCCGACCCGAATACTATAATAATGGAAGATTTGGCGGAGAAAGGATATGTCAACTGTGAAAGGCGCAACCTCTTAGACTTAGATCATACCGTTTTTGCTTTAAAGGTACGTTTTCTAGCCAATAATTCGATTCTGAAACATGCATTGTGTATACATGCTTATCTTATCTAGTGATATAGTATAGATATAGAAAACACAATAAATAAGAAATAAGAAAGAAATAGCTATATAACATCAAATTAGAAATGCATCAAATGCAGACACAAAATAATTTACTTTCGAAAAGAATTTTAATCATTTTTTTTAACAACAATATTATTAAATAATATTTATTGCTATGGAGCAATTTATTGCTTTTCATTTATGTACAATTGATGTTTTCTCCGTGGCGTAATTACAATTACAGCCTACGCAATGCTTAGGTAATTTATCATCAGGAGACAATGAGAAATCTTTCCTCAGGAGGAGAAGCGTAATAAAATAAAGATATTGCTTCAGGGAACTGTTTGGATACTAAATTTTAAAGAGTATATGAAGTTTTATTGCAATATGGAACAAGTAAAAGTGCTTAGACATATTCTATTATACATACTGATACAGTAGTTGCAGTAGTAGTACTAGCAGTAATAAAAGCGACATGTGATAGTTGACTTACGTCATTATTTATCTTGACATTAATAGCCGATAATTACTGACCACTAGTATTATCTGTAGATTCAGATAGAAAAAAATTTTAAGAACTGATCAATGCCAGAATAATGTGATTAACAATATATTTATGAAATTTGTTGGACTTTTGTATATCAATGAAGACTTTTAATATTGAAAGCTGCCCGTTCTTCGTATCTACGCAAGATTACACATTTATCTCGAATTCTTTGATTAATATGAAATTTAACTTTTTTGACGAAAATATTATCAAATGGCATTTGCTTCTTACATCTTGTAATCTTAATTTTTATTGCGTGTCGGGGATACAAGACAAATTTCAAAATTCGAGAATTGATAGCAAATTATATAATATTATCTGTATGTTTATTATTCATTTATGAAATTGCAGTCAAAAGATATTTTTCACATTTTGTTAAATTTTAATCGACTTTTTTTTTATTTTTTTTTTATTAAAGAATTTATCAATGAGAATTTTAAAACAATACGAATTTTTAGTCTCTGAATATCGCTTAAATATTTCACCTAAATTAATAGTATGTATATTTTTTATATTTTCTGCAGAGACTCGCCCAATTACACGCGTCGGCTCTAGGAATAAAGATTAATAATAAATGCCAATTTGAGAAGTTGGACGTGCAAATAGAAGAAGTAATCTACAAGGACAATTCTGAAACGTCGGCAATGAGATCGTGTACCGAAGTATGTGTGAAATCGGTGGCACAGTATTTAGATGCAATGGAGCTACGAACGCAGGAGTGGCAGGATGTTAGAGATCACATTGCCAGCTGGTTCGATAAAACTTACGACGCGATGCGTCGGCTATTTGTCGAGCCGAAGAAAAAGTACGACACGATCTGCCACGGTGACCCGTGGATCAATAATTTGCTCTTCCTGCATGACAAAGACGGCAGAATAATCGATTTGAAGATGGTAGATTATCAGATACTCAGATGTACCTCGGTGTCCACGGACATCCTTTATCTCATATATAGCAGCGTGCAATCATCGTTGATCGAGAGGAGTTTCGAGAGCCTCATCAAGATCTATCACAACGAGTTACTCAATCAGCTCCGTCTATCGCACGTAAGTGAGAAGATTCTGGCAGAGCTCGGGATGGAGTGGCTGAACGAAGAATTGCAAACTTACGCGTTTTACGGAGTGATCTGCGGATGTTTTTTGATGAATCCAGTCATGGCTGAAGATGAGGACGTTCAACAATTTCAAGCGATTGAGTTTGGCCCACTGAATCCGGTTTACCTTGCCGACTTGAATTCGAAAATGACCCAGAAGAAACTCAATCGCATCAAATGCATTATATTCCATTATTACAGGAGGCTTCATCTGGGTATTATTAATGACGATATCGAACCAATTACGAGTTAATATTAAGATTAGATTGCTTAGAATAATCATAATAATGATAGAGGACAAACGTTATAACGCAAGCAATAAGCGAACGAAAAAAATGTTTTATCTATTAAGTATAATTTAATCTACTATAACGTAAGGTACATTTCGACTATACCTACAATTAATTTTTTTCAGCGTTAAGGTAAAGTAGAATTTGATTTAATATAAATTTGAAGTATTACGCGTTATAACATTGTGAATATTGAACAACAGGATCAAAGATAGTTTGACTGAACAACATATAAATTATCTGAATAACATGAAAATATGACAAGTTGATAAAACGTTTCTCATTAAACTATGAACTCGAAAGTATAAATAATATAATGCTGACAAGATTGATAAGAGGCTAATATAAGTTAATTCATTTTTATTAATAAATCAAATTATACATTACATCACTTTAAAGGAGAAGGCTAACTATAGCCGAAACATGTGCATACGTTACTTTATAGATTAAATTTTATAGATCCTTTTTCTTTTCTATCAGGCCGAATTCTTTCCTTTCTATTGCTAACCACGATAATGTTTATTGCCTAATTGCTTAATGAACAACAGTAAAGTGTGGTATTTACTGAAATATAAAAGAAAGTAATCGTAATTTAATTCTATGTTACTTACACATGCATCGATGTGTGTGAAAAGAGAAGGAACTTATAGATATATATTTAATACCTAAAAATACAGCGACTTTCATGTTATTAACCGTGGAATATCTATTTTTATAATGTACATATGTAATATCTTTGCTTTAAATTTTATTATCGATTTCCGTATGTAAAAATGTTATACATGTACATGTTAAAAAATTTGACATTATTGTTTAAATAGTCTTAAATTTGAGCCATTTTATCGAAATACCTCAACCAAATGTATTTCTAATACATATAAAATAATTTAAATTATTGTCTAAATGTAAGTATTAGAAATGTTCCTGTAATTATTGCTTGCGAGACATGCTGTGCGTTTTGACAAGTGTGAGAAAATATATTACGCACGAATAAAAATTATTTGAGAAATAATGCAGAGGATAGAGGTAAGCGGTATAATTTACATTGACTCGCTAGTTGCATAAACCATTCCTTAACAAAGCCGTTGAGTAACGATGTTCTAAACGGTGATTTGTGTAAACGTCGTCTTTCTCACAACATAATTTCGTCGTCGAACTCCATGCCGAAATCTATTCGCGACGCCCTCCCCGTCTATTTCGTTGCTCGCTGCGGCATTATTCCATTATTTCAAAGCGATATTCTGCCGCGATTGTTGTTAGCGACGAGACCGCACGTTTATTGTTACGGACGTTTCAAAGTGAAGTAATTCTTGATGTTTATTAGCCTCATTATTTTATATTACGCGAGAGCGTAGCGTAAGTTAATAATATCCATTCCAGTAATCCCGCTTGAAAGGTCACAGAAATGGAATCGCGGTCAGGCGGTATCATCTTTATCAAAATTGTATTTATTTTCACGCGTATTACGCACGCCAGTATAAAGTATTCTACCAACTACATAATAATGACGTCAGCGTGTTGGTCACGCGCATCCTGCATGATTTAATACATCCATAAAAGTTTAATGGCTGCTTCTAGAATCAATTGAAAAGGTAGGAGGCGGGAGGAGTGCACATAGGGGCAGCGTAAAAATATATACTTCCAATCGAATTTCGTGGATAACGCTGCGTGCTAGGTATGTAATCGAGAGGTGAAAGATCAACGGAGAAAGCGGCGATAATATCGAAGGTTAAATCACTCGACACACCGTGCGTCTACGATTTCGCAGTGAAATATAATCGGAGGAGCGACGCGAAGTTATGTCGTTTTGACATTAGAACGGATGCGTACGATAAGTTAGGGTGTCAGTTTCGCAGCTTGTGCAGCTTGGGCCAATGTCCCAGGGCGTGGGAGCGCGTGTCGCTTAATTGCCACACTCCTTCTCCTTTTGTCCCGCCGCGGTGTATTGCATTGTTCCGCGCACAGGCACGCGGAAACACGCGTGTAACACACGGAGAGGAATATTAAAATGCCGGAAGGACGCGTTCTCTCGCGCCTCTCGGCGTTACGTGGGTCTCCCCCCCTTTGCTTTAACCTATTGTTCGACGACGACGACGACGACGAACGTCGTCGGTGTTCTGGGCCGCCGTGGTAGAAAGACATCGATAAGGATCCACGATCTCGCCGGCGGATTAAGGCTCCCCGACGACGTAACGTTACGTCGTCCCACACCGAGAAATAGGAACATTTTTAGAAAGTATACGAACATCGACGTTGGACGATTACTATCTTTGTTCTTAATTCTCGCTTGCAAGTTTACCTCTCGCCTACGATCCGTTATATATCCATTATTGCGCGATAATAATTTTATATATATATATGACTCGTATCGCGCGGCTGCATTCAGCAAATTATACATCGTGGAATATTGCCAATCGAGGGAGAATTTCATGATTTATGTGTTTCTATTTTATCCTCGGTTTGTAAAAGCATCGTCTATCTGCCTCGTACACTGGTCGAGACAGAACGCAATATTCACAAGAGATTTACAAAATGTTGTAATTATTTGAATATTTTATAAATATTATTTTTTCATCTCCGCTTACAAAGATTGAAAACAGATTACAAAAATTTATCATAAATATCTATCACACAAAAATATTTACAAAATATGTGTAAGGTATTACTTTAAATATTTGTTTTTTTTTATAAATAAATTTTTACAATATTTATTACCATAAATATTATAAATATTTAACTTATATTTTAGTAACAACTGTTGAATAAAGATTTTATAATTTTTTTCTCTGCAAGTATATGAAAGACATATAAAATATTTACATGATAATTAAAAGTAAATAGTAATAAATATTTATGAATATTTACCATAAATATTGCGTGCTCTATTCAGGAGCAAGGGGGAACACCTTCTTGCACTACTAGTTAAAATACAAATAAGAGATCCTTCTTGATCTTCCTTTCTATTATTGTTCTTTCCGCTCTTTTCTATCCCTCGTCGACAAATGCTTCGTATTTTTTCGTCCGTAATTTCCATCTTTAATGCTGCTTTTCCTTCATTCTTTTTCCTTTTTTTTATATCGTTTTATTTCTTGTATTTTTCTTTAACAAATTTCTCCTTGTTCTGCGAACTTTTCCTTTAGTCTCTTCGTTATTCTGCCTTGTCTACTTTTCTGACTGTCCACGTTCCTTCATGCTTCGAGAAATACACTCGATTCCTGTTCCACAAGTTTTTTTTCATTTTTTTTACAGTAGTTTCTTCGTCTTGTATTTCTCAATCATTCTCTTCGGTAAGTACTGTTAAAAATAATAACTAGTGATAATTAGCATGCAGTTAATTTACGATCTTTGTGCTTTATTTACAAATATTTAAATATTAAGTTGCATACATCTTTATGCAATTTTTAAAAGTTCTCTGACTATTTAACATACACTGAGAAAAAAAAGTTGTTAACTTGAGTAAATTTTTCAACTCGATTAAATTTTTTCAGTTCAAGTATTTATGTATTTGTATAAAATATTTGAACTTTAAGCATTTAACTTCTACGTACATATTTAACTTAGATACATAAATACTTGAATTAAAAAAATTTAATCAAGATGAAAAATTTAGTCAAGTTAACAACTTTTTTTTCTCAGTATAGAATTTTAGAGTTGCCATATTTTCAAAAAATTCAGTTGACGTTCAAATAATGACAAGAAATTTTTGATAACTTTTTTTAAATTTTATGTCGAAATCTATAATTTGCGTAAGAAGATTGGCATTAAATCGGAATGTTAAAATACAAATCACAGAATGGAATAATCGAAATAATCGAAGGACACGATACATTGATTGTTTACTATTTATCAATTAACAATACAATTTGTTAATAATATAGTCGTATAAAATTGTATTATGAAATTTATCGTACATTTCGACGCCTGTTGCATCGAATATTAAATTTCAATTGCACAATTTAGTAATAATATTTATTAGTATTAATTTGACTCACGTCGCGCGACACCGGACTGAAGTTGTCGGCGTTTCCGAATTCCGTATTCCATCGTCACTGGTCGTCACTGTCGTCAGAGCACGGAATGCGGCGGACACGGGACGGCTCGGCTCCGGGACGAGAGGCGTCGCGACGCGTACAATGGGCAAGCGAAATTCATATTTATCTTCCATTACAATCTCCAACTATCGTACAATATGAATTCGGCTCTTCTACATTGATGTTTATCTTCAGAACGCGTATTTCAGTTCGTTTGGTCACAGTGACCACTGCGCGAACGGTCGACAGAGAGACGCTCCGAATATCGCTCGAGTCGCGAATAACTGCGACTATAATTTCGTATTCTCGTTTCTCGCGCATTCAGCCTGCGTTACAGCGCAGGATAATAGTCGTCGCGACGGGTGAACGTGTGCTATTTATCGTTCGAAGATGCGGAAAATGCGCGAACCCGCGCGCGAAACTGGGTGCAACAGGTGTAGCATCTCTCCGCGTCACCATGAAGTTGCCCGCGCGACACGCGACGCGACGCGACGCGACACACCGTCCCCCTCCGCCATCTTAGACGCGTTCACGCTTTGTTTGTCTAATCGTCGAACCGTCGCCGCGGTCGTGCCGGTGTCGAACGCGCTGTGGTTTCGCGCTTTTACGCAACACGATTAGGTGCGTGTCCGTACGGTTACCCTCGAGAATATGAAGCACCGTGTCAGCCGTGCGATCGTTTCGAGTTCGAGTGGTTAACGTGGATTAACGCGCTTGATCGTAACCTAACATGTTTTCGCGAAGCGGTGTGCCAGTGCCCGGACGAAGCGGGGACGAAGAAGCGAGGAGGGGAGTGCGCTCAGATTTCCCACCCGAGTGTCCCCAGGGATCACTTTATCCTTGTTGGCTTTGTTTAACGTTCAACGATCAACGAACAACAAGGCTAAAATGATACCCGGAGGAGGAGGGGGGAGGGGGGAGGACGCACTCGAGCGGGGAAGCGGAACGCACCCAAGGGAGGAGGAAGAGGAGGAAGAGGGAGATCAATGAGGCATCGGATGACGGCGGAGCAACCACGAGGTATTTCACAATCCATTGCATTATTCGTTACTTACGGAAGTAATCGTTCGTTTGCACAGCAGAAAGTCATTTCAGATCGCTGTGCAACACAATGGAATACACAAAATACTCTTGTAATACAATATATAAAATATATTTTAGATTATATATTTTAAGATTTTTCGTCAAAATATTTAATTAATAATAAATTAAGCGTGATTACTAATAATAGATATGTTTGAAATATTTAAAAATGCTTGATAGATTTAGAATTTTTTTAATTACATCTATTAATATTAATTATATTAGAATAAGACTTCTTTTGAAATTAATTCTTCCATCAAATATATTTTTTTTAATTACAAAAGAATGATCCTTATGCACAATAATTATTTTTTGATCTATCTACTTTTTAAATTAACTATTACAAGCTTTCTGATTTGATACATTTAATTTGAATGTAATAATGAAATATATAAAATATGTTTTAGAGATTTTAAGATTCTTTTCTAAAATATTTAATTAATAAGTAAACAAGTAAAACATGCGCAATAGATTTATAATGTTTTAAATTACATCTATTAATAATAATGATATTAGACTTCTTAATAAGTTAATTCTTCCATTAAATATTTTTCTAGATTATGAAAAAAATGATTCTTATTCGTAATATCGACAAATTTATTATTTTTTTTATTTACTACTGCAAACTTTCTGAGTCGTGATAGTTTAATTTAAATATAATTTCTGTTTTACGAGACGATGATTGAATTTTCTATTTCAATTTCAATTAAAATTAAATTTTTAATTAAATTTTTAATTTTAAAATCAATTTCATTTTTGTAATTGACGATCTCTTGCCAACTAATCAAAATGAAATCCGCGATTTCGTATATTCGTTGGAAACACGAAAATCTTACCTTTCAAACAAGATTAAAATTAATTCGCTGCATTTTTTTGTGTGTGAAGATATTGTTATATCGATTCCGCGATGTCGATGAAAATATCTAAAGATATCTCGGAACAAAATTAATTTTATTTTCGTAATTAATCGACGATATCTCGCGAACTAGTCATCCGAGAAAAGCTATCTTGCGCTTATTGGAAACTAAAGTTTGAGCTTTCAATCGAGTCCAACTCCATCCCGCTACAATTTTTCTGCGCGAAGATATCGACCGCGATCACACGCTGCAACGGAGCCTGCCAGCGCGCGCTCCATGGCGACGTATCGTATTTCAAAGCATTACTACACGTGTTTTCGTATTTGTTTTTTTAGTACGCAGCAGTCTAGTTACGTGCAAAAAATACGCGCGGTATTCTTTCGGTATATGCCGCTCGCGCCAGATTTTTAAAACGCTGTAACTTAATAAAAACCTTACGTAACGACGTGCGGCAAAAACTGATTTTTTGCATTCCGTTTTTCTCTGACGCCTGTGTTGAATATATTCCCTCGTCATGACACCTGTATACGTACGTGTGCCTTATAAAATTAAATACCGTTGCAATTTTTACATATAAAAATATTCCTTATTCTTTCTAATTAAATCACGTTTGTTCAAATGTTTCAGGAAATAGTGAATAGTGAGTGTGTGATTTTAAGAAAGTGCTACGAAATTGATAACCAGGACAGTCTCTGAGAGGAGGAGGAGGTCTAGGAAAGACATCAGGCGCCGGCGGAGCAACCTTGCGGTAAGTATTATATGTGAATTGCATAAAATTTTTTTCTGTTTACATGGATTATTTTATTTTAATGATTTAAAAATAATAATTAGAGAAAATACCTATTTTAATATAGAAGTATTTTATTTATACAAGTTTTTACTTTTATGAAGATTCTTCTCTATACTTCAATTATTATTTTTATAATATGTAGAAATTAAATAAAAGAGAGAGAGAAAAATTCAACATTCATATCAATTAATTTTTGAAATATTAATTGTTAAGAACGATTTTATACCGTGTTAAATTTGTGTGTTGCAGAATCATCGTAGTCAACGTTGCAGATAACTCCGCTGTTGCGCATCGGTCGGTGAGCGAAATTTTTTTACCAAGATAATGGATCTATGGCAATTATATAACAAATATATCTCTCGATATGTGTCTGTTAAATTAGAACAGTAAATTATTAGACAAAAATATTTCCCCTCGTAGATCCATTATCTTAAAATAGAAATATTGCTTGATTTTTAAAATGTATTGCATGAACGACTACAAATCCAAGTAAAAGCTCGACACACATAAAGCTTGACACAAATCTGAAATTATAAGTGTAGGCCAATTTAGAAAAATTTATAGCCAAGTTTAACCAAGATATATTAGAACGTCTCTACATACATACGTATGTATATTTGTAAAAATACAGTTGATTTCACTGTGTGATATAGCCTATGAAATTGAAGTTAATTTGAAATGTAAAGAAACACAAGAATGTTTGACAAATATTTTTGTAAAATATTAAATATTTTTTAGACGAGAAATTCACTGTACAGCTCTTAGAATTTATTTCGTTTTGTTTTTTTTTTTTTACAATGTACAACGCGCTATGTTTACACAAGGTTTCCATGCCATCATTCGTATGACGAGACTCGAGCGGACAGGTAGCGTAGGTGTAAGTCGTCACATATGTTATTAAATTTGAAAATGCAGTCATTCTTTGAACAATTAGCGATTATCTGTCCGCGCAATTGGTTGATTTAAACGTTAATAATTTAATAAAGCATAAACGTACGAAACGACAATTTCAATGCTAATGTTTCGTTCGCTTTATTCATTTTATATTTGAATATTTACGTAATTATATTTGGAAATGAAACGATAACGAGTAGGAATTATAAGTAATTGTACCGTGAGACTCTTTTGAGTCATTTTTAATTTTCTTATCATATTTAGGTTCGAATATCTCTCATCTTGCTTTTCGATTTTTTCTCTTATTCAATTTAAACGTAATTTGCGCACTATTTTTGAATTAAAAGTGCGGAATAATGCATAAATCGTTGGATTTATGTAACGGAAGCAGAAATGAATTGCTCATTAATGATATTTCGCGTAAATTTATGCGTTTTCGAAATTTATGCGTTTAAGATACATTTATTATGCGATATTAAATTTCGATTTTATATTTTCGTGACGGTTTATCGCGCTTTAATTAGCTTCAGATTCGACTTTATTAATTTCGAATCGCACGGTATTAACGTGAAATCTTTAAAATCTCACTCATTTGTGAGTACGGAATTGGCAATTCCGGGGCTACCTAATCCTGGATATAGCTGGATTCTTCTGGGCTTAGAGAGCAGCGGTAAAAGAAGAACGTCATACTTTGTGTGATCATACTTTTCTCGCGTCTTATTCTCCCGTCACAATATGTAATCAAATGCGTGTCTTATAATCAAAAAATAATCTCGTGCGATTAACGTTGCAAGTGTCGTTTAAGTGCCGCGCGATCATTGTCTTCTGGTGATTAGTGCGCGGCCGCGCGCGCGCGCGCGATCATAATTAACCGCGTTTTCGCGAGTGAGTGTTGTGTAAATGACACGAAAGAACGAGAAGAGGTAGAAGAAAAGGCCTGGGAGAGAGACATCGCAGAGGACAACGAAACGACCATGGGGTAACGTCATTTAAATTTACTGCGTAAACTACATATATACATATAAAATATATATGCACATTAATTTTTTTTTTTAATGAAATCTCTAAACTATTTATATGTACGAATTATCAAGAGTATAAAATAATTCCATTAATAGATTAGTAGGGAGTAATTTATCATTAGAATATATATAAAATAACAAAATTTTTCGCGTGTTTTTAAAGATATTAAACGCGCACGAACTTTGTGTGCGAAGTTGGAAAGGATATTCCCAAGAGATCATAATTTCCTTTGTTTCGAAACTAAACATTTTTTCATTAATTTGCACTCGTAGATTATCTGAAAGTAAATTATGTCGTGGCCAAAAAGATTGCGACACCTTTTTTTTTTTCAATAAATTTTGGAACGTACGAAAATTACGAGGCCGATCTCACGATTTTTTTGGGGCAGTTCTCCAATCAAACTGAAGCTCATTGAAAGAAAATGTTGCAACTTTTCTGTCCACGGCAGTACGCTCGTGTCGGTTGGTTCAGTTCGTGCAAGATGAATTAAAAAGAAAAAAAAGGATTAGATCGAACTGGCCGACGACGATCATCGTGCACATCGACATGCATCTCGTAGGGTTCGTTATTTCCGTCTCCGTTTGCTCGATCAAGATCCTCAATTCCCTTTCAACGGATCGCCGTAAGATCGATGTGACGGCGATGAACTTTCGTTAGCGATCGGTCGCACCGGCTCTTGTCGGTAATATCACGAAAGGGCGTCCGTCCTCTTTTCCGTGACTCGAGGAACGTTAGTAAGTAATACGCTTTTTTCCCTCTTTCAACGATGTTATCCAATCCCTCGCTGTCCTCCGCGAATCTTCTCGGGCATAATGGATGTCCTTCCATCCATCGGTGACATTTTGCCTCCGAGGATTTCAGATTGGCTAACAAGTCGTAATAAGTTTCACGCGGAGATCATTATTCTCTTATTAGACCCCATCGTCTGATTGTTCCTTGTATTAGGAAAGCGGATGCTTCGACGCAAAAGCATATAATAATAATATCTTATGCCATTATCGTCTCAACTCTTACCACGAGATTGTTAGAAAATCAATTGATTTTTATTGAAGTAATTTTACAAGATAATGCAAATAATTATCGAGTTTGTGAAAATATCAATCCTAATACGTCGAGGAAGGATAACATATACTTATTGATCATCCATATAATAAAATAATCTGCGACCTCTTATGATTTCTATATCGTTGCATTTAATGAGGCATTAGATTTAATAAAAGATAAAAAGTTTCTTTGTTGGAAAAGCTATAAATCTTTTATCCTTTATAGGATAATACAGAATTGTGATGAATCGCACCTGCAAGAAATACTTGAAATAAAATGGCATAATATTATAGCGAAGGAAAACGTCGAAAGAAATTTGTGCAATGAAATCACGCTGCAAAGAGCGTCCGTGCATAATAATTATTAGATACTTTTTATTTTTATCGCAGTTTATGCTCTCTGTTACCAAAGGTTTTGCTGCTACTTGAGAAGCTTTTGATCTTTCAATTTTTAATTTTTCCCTTTATGCTTACTCTTTCTGAAACGCGTGCGAATGGGAAGCTGAGCGCGCGGCGGTGTACTGTAAATGAAAAATTGAATATTCAACCGTAACGTTTTATCGATGCACCGTCAAAGTGTTTGCACGACGATAGGTTTTCCGTGTATTTTCCGAAGCTGTTTCTCACGTCGATAGGAATATTTAAAAGCCTTTTAAAGTTACCCGAGCGTTTTTCTCGATAACTGTTTTACCAATATGTACAACGTGTCCGATAAAATACGTTTTTAACGCACGTAGCCGAGCTGTTATATGCTACTTAATCCCTACTTAAGGCCGCGTACCGGTTACTACGATCGTTGAATTTTACGACATCACAAGTGAGGAAATTGTAGATAATTTTCGTTTGCAATGCGCGTCGAAATAAATGTTTTTTTTTCTCGTATATCATCATTCCTACTTTATAGAGATATTAATTTGTAAAACGCGTCGCAAACTCTCCTTTTATCCCTTTCTTCCGCTATTGACTTTTATATCATTATTTGAAGTATGTCTCATGGGGTTGAATTGTTCGACAACGTGCCAAACTTTTTCGTTAATTATTCTATCACAAAACAAAGAAATGCAAAAACAATGCAAAGAAGACGTTTTACAACTATATCCTATGAGAAGAAATTACATGCGATTTCTCGCTACCGGCAATAAGATTCAATATGATTAGTTCGGTGCCTTCACTCTCTCTCTGACTCGGAGAATAATAGCTTGAGTTGAAATGATAATTTTACGTTTTGCTATAGTATACTATTGAATCTGCGAAATTACAGTTGGTTGATTTCTTTCCCACATCTGACATCGTTATGAGGTATTATATGTATATTCTCATACACCCGTGAAAATACTTTTTACGCATCGTAAAGCAGAATAAAATACCGCTGCTGTGAGTAGTGTTTAAGAAACTAATCAACAAGTTTCAGTCACAACGACCTCGAGATCCTCGTTGTTCGTTGATTACTTTCTTAGGTACTAAGATGCTTTTAAAATCATTTTTAGCGCCTTTCTACCGAATTACATTCTTAGAATATTTTATAAATAAATTAATATTTTTTATAATAAATAACTGATACTTTGAATATGAATAATTTGACGTATATATCAAATAAATCATAATTTTATTTTCCTCGATAAATAAGGTTTAAAATATTGAAAATAAAATTTTTTTGTTTTGTATATACTATATGTACAATGTACATATCAGATGTACATATAGTTTATCAAAAGTTGCTCAATTTTTGTTAGCTTGATAAAGATAAGACATCGGAATCTTTATTTATCTTATGATCATTTTCACCAATGTAGATTAACTTTGATCTCGGTTTAATTTGCTCTTTATCCTTTTCTAGTTCCAAAAGTTAGAAAAAGGCAAAGACTAACAAGTTAAACTGAAGTCAAAGTTAATTTATTGGTGGAAATGGACATAAATAAATATCAAGATTTCGAATTTTCTCGTAATTTTTACTTCTTGCATCGTTAATATTTCTTTGAACAGATGTGGAGGAAATTTAAATTTGTACGATCAGTAGATCCACACTTGCAGTATTAATGTTTCTTTCTGCTATTAATTAAACGAATTAGCAAACGGTTTATTGAAGTACCGGGTCGTGAGCTAGGCGTAACGAAAACGTGAAGAAGCGGCAGGACAACAACCAGACAATTAGTTTGCATCATGTCGGGGAAGAAAGTAAGTCCTCAGGCTGGCAGACGCTACGTCAACAAACTGTCGGCTGTAATTTATAGCGCGTGATGAATAATTCTTGATTCCGTAGTCGTGAAGTTGAGACACACGCCGCTAACTTTCCAAAATGGAATTGAATGTTAGGGCAAATTAATGCAACGCAACACGACGCGCAAGAAATCTATTGCGAGTAATCAAGCCGTTGATAAATTTCATCATAAAATCAACAATATATTTAATAATCATCAGCATCGACACTAAATGCGCCATTATCGATTTTATATTAATTTATTAAATTTATATAATGACAACTTTATTAAATAAAAATTGATTAATTTAAATAATGTATAAAATTATATTTAACAAAATGTTCCGTCCATTTAAATAATATTAAATTAGGATATAATGAATGTAAAATAATATCAAATATATATAAAACATAGTATTGCATATAATATTAATATCAAATTCTGCATCGCGAGTTTTATATCAAAACGAAATATTAATCTAATTGGAAAGACTTTTTCAGTTCAACTATTAAACACAATGGTTACGCCATATTGCGTTTCATATTAAAACAATAGCGTTGAAAAAATAATATATAGATTGTACAAAAAAAAAAAAAAGAAAATACTCCCATCAATTTGATTACTAATCCAAAAGTTTCATGATTTCCTTGGTTTTCTCGGGGTGCAAGAATAAACATTTAAAAATATCCTTTCTCATACTTCAACGCCTCTTAAGTATCCGCCTAGCTTCGTCGTTACGTCGCAGCGTAGCCACGTCCGCATACGTTATTCAAGAAAAGCGCTCGCCGCGAGTTACGCCTGTACCGCGCCACTGTAATTTGACTTTTTCGCAAGGGGTGTATTTTTCCTCTTTTTTTTTCAACACGTGCTGCCGTTATTACTGACACGAAGAAGTGCGTCGGGAGACAATGGTGCGCAGCAGCGTCATTTTGCTTTGCATGTACAATATACTACGGGAAAAGAGGACAATACAGGATTAAAGCAAACACGGGCTTTCATGTCCTCGTCACTGTCACTATTCGCAGATCATAATCACGTTAAATAACTCGTATTAAAATAGGAAAAAGCGCATCTTTAATGCCATTAAATGCAGAATTGAAATGCGTCATATAAATCACTTAAACTATTATACCGAATAGTAATTTCAAATGAATTCAGCTATCAGAGCGAAGCACTTTTTTTTTAATTTTGCAAATTAAAACGGAATTCTCCGCGTAACACGCGGAGAATGATAGCCCGTGTAAAAGGGAATATTTCTCACGAAGGAAGAAAAGTTAATTATTTAGTGTTGGATTTTCTGTCTCGTAAAAAAAATCTCCGTCTCAATTTTAAATCGCAGTACTTTATTCGATCGTAGATTACGGGCGTATAGAAAGTCTCAATAACGTTTTACTTAACGCTTGAACGATAGCATTCTATTTCTTTCCTGCCGGCTCGCATCGGTGTCGGACACCCTCACGGGTTAATCGTCCGTGCGAGGACGTTTATGGATGCTCGCAGGCCTCGATCGTGTCTCGGCGCGAATCGAAAGGCGAATCGCCTTGCGCCTTCGCTCGCCTTGGCTCGCTCGGCTAATATCACAGATGAAAGTGAGTTTACTGGCGCGACGCGCGTTCATCAGTAAAAGGATGCGCCCGCAAGTTACCTCTCTCTTCGCTGCGAGAGGGAGACTTCCTCTCCGCCTCGCGCGCAGCCAAGACGAATAGAGAGGCGTGGGAGATCGTGTCATTCACTAGGTAGTGCTTACTACGGACGCTATCGGTACGTCGCATCACGAGAAACGATCGAAAGTTGCGCTCCATGCGGCTGTGCTTACTTTTATGGTTCTGGCCACGGTGTAGCACACGTCGTGACCCTCACGGCGATTCGTAAAACGTTCCGCGGAGCATCTAGCTGTATGATACATCGCATCGCCTCGAGGCTTCGCCGCGCTTCCGCTATTATCCTTTGCTGTATCTGACAATCTTTTCCAGGAAAAAAGATCCGATTTAATCTCTTTTCTTTTGCACTTTTGAAATTTTTAATATTCTATCTCCGGAGCGAAATGATCAATTAAAATTCGAATTGGAGAAGCGTATGGGAAAGAGAAAAATAGGAGAATGAGGTAGAAACGCGTTTATCAATTTTAATCAACCTTTTAATTGAATGCGATTGTCAATGCTTTCCCGGTGCAAAGTTTTATCCACGCCTTGACATTGAAACGAACGTTAGTCTTTTTATATCGGCCTACATTACTTGTCGGGTCGAGAGAAAGTGCCCGGTGTGCCCCGAGATCGTATATCAACTGTTTCGTAAGATTTGCAATCAATCTTTAGGAGGCGTATCTGATGAATTTGGAAGTGATGAAATTTTTATACGATTTTTCCACGTTGAGGATTTTATTTTATTTTGCAACGCATTATAATGTCACTACAAGCAACCGTGGTGATGTAAGAGGATAAAAGATATTCCTAGCTTATTAAAGAAATTGGATATATCTGTGACTAATAATAAGAAAAGGAGAAAGCAGTAAAGATCAAATTGATTAGATTAGCCTCTTCTTTCGTTTTCGCCTCTTATCCGGCATCCCAGGCATCTCTTTCACTATTTTTGTATTCGATGTTGCAAATTATTTACCTGGTATGATTGGCGTATTGTTCATATTTTGCATTTCTTATTTTAAGTTTCATAAAAATAGAATTAAATCTTCTATTTCACTACTACATTTATTATTCCAATTTACGCTTTCTAATATCTTTATCTGCCAACTTCGTAATCGCCTTTTCTATTACTGTAGCTAATAACGCTATTGGAAGTTGGCAAGCTGAGTTTGAACCCTCTTGTACACGTAATAATGACGATACGTAATAAACGGCACAATCCTGGAGAAGATTCAGATAAGAATCAGAGAGTCGTGACATCGAAAGTTCATAGCAATAGAACGCGCGCGTACTGAATGGAACATTACGGCTAGATGTAGCCGCAGGAACGTACAGTATCATACGAATAGATATAACTAAGAACAACTATTACGACAGCGTTTTATCGGAGAATAAACATTTACTTCGCGCTTAAATATTCCAAGCTATCTTCATTGCGCGCGCGTGCTAAAATTTCAAAAGCCGGAGGGGTAGTTTAGCAAATTTCTATAATGCAATTGTACGCGTGGTCGCATCGCGCGGATTTCAACATTATTGCTCTGATAAATTAACGTTTATCTATGGTGTATCCATGTTTTCATAGCTTTAGTTTTAAACGACATTTAGTCTCGACATTACGAGGATATTTCGATAACTGTTTGAATTCGACAAATTTAAATTGTAAAAATTGAACATTTTGAAATAATTATAATTGTGATTTGCCCCTGACACAATTGGCGGGGTATGTTAAAAATATAATTTGTCTGGAATACATCGGGGATAAGGCAGAAGGATATCTGAGAGAGTCGTAATTAATATTCTCGGTGTTCTGTAACATTAATTTCTAATTTGTTACTGGAAAAATGCGCGAGGGCTGTGATGTGACGCTAATTGCACTTGATATAGACATTCATATAACCAATACCCTTTCATTAAATTTGCGTCTATTCATTTCCTCGCAATTCTTGCTTAAATAATTATACTCTTAGTCACTTAAGCTGTCCCACTCACTACAGCTAATAATTAGCGCAAATTAAGTGATTACTTTTATCTTCGCCAGCGTAAAATCGGTTATGTTAGCTGTTATCCTATTTGATTTAAATGGTTTACATAATGAAGCCTGCGTTTTTTCTTTCTGGTGATCTGGTACAGCTTTCTCCATTAGGCTCATTGCCTAGTTTTTTTTTTCGCCACGCAGTCACGCAACTTTTAATTCTCTCGATTTTAACTCATCCATTTAGGCCTGCCTTGCTCTCGCTCGCATCAACTGTCCAATCGATTGAAAGGCACAAAGAAAATCGAAGAACGGGAAGTATGACGTAATAACGAGTTCATTTCGCAAAAATACCTGAAGCGTACTTTTGAATCTAGAAGTATCTTGTCGTTTTAACGTGATGTGTAATTATCGGATACTCTCGGATTATTGAACGCTTACCAAAAAAGAAATCACAATGATATTCGAAGCGTCAGAAGATCTTAGGGGCGTTCTGTGAAATTGAAATTTATCGGACATGACGTTCCATTCGTGACAATCCGGCATAGCTTGCGGTCACGCATTAATCCGCGTACACGTATCGGGCATCGAATACGCGGGTAACTAATCAATCCTTACGTCGAGACAATGGGGGGAAGACAATCGGGGGTATCGTCTCGGAGATCACGACAATTCAGCGTTGATCAACCGGCCCTGAATATCGGCGTCGCGCTGCGCCGGATCTCTCGGTGGGGATGGAGATCCTGGCGGCATGAGGTCCGTGCGCCCCACGGACGACCCGTCAGTATCGTGCCGCGACTCCCTCGCGACGAGAGAGTTCGCTCCAAGTTCCTTCGGCCTCGGCTGTACGCTGCTGACTCTTCTCTTCCCTTCTTCTCCTTTTTCTCTTTTTTCTCTCTCTCTCTCTTTTTCTTTCCTCTCTGTCTCTCTTTATCTCCTTTTTCTTTTTGCCGGTCGTTCACGCGAACGAGATCGCACCCGCGGCGTTCGCCCGCGTGCGACGCTTCCCTTCTCGCTTCGCTTCGGTATATCGTTCACCGAAGCCGGCCGCGTGTGTTGTACGACACTTTGGAGATTTAGGGAATCAACAGTCGAGGATCCAGGGATAGTATATTCGCCACATCGGCGATCGTTATCGAATGAACGCGGGGCTTAACACCAGGTATGAGATTCGACAGTTTATGTTGTAATTTATTAAATCGCATGCATATCTGGATAGATATACACGTCATTTATAGTACGATATCCTTGTGTTTAAGAAGCTTCGATTAATATTTATGCTTTTGTTATCTATTTTATTTCTTTATTTTCTCATATTTAAAACTGCCAGACTATTCTTTCCAAAATACGAAAGTCCAACTAATCGATAAGAGCGAAATTGGTTAATGTCATATGTACATTTGCCTTTACTTCAGACTATTTTTCAGATAATTTTTATTACGTTTTATTGTAAAACAACAGATATACAAATTTCCCATATTTACGTACGAAACAAAAATATTTAAGCAATCCTAATAAAATCCGATAAAATCGTATTCTGTTTATGTAATGGAGCCAAATTACAGAGCGATTTTGTGTTTTCGCAGAGCTAAAATTTGACACAGGACAGTTTTATACAGAACGTATAATAATATTGTTAAATGTTTAAGATTTTGTTCAATTTAATCGACGCTATTATCTCGAGATTCGATATTGTGCATGTCTCTTGAAACAGGATCAAATTACCATTTTTCGCAAAAATATTGTAATTAATCTGCTTGTTCGCTCGTCCTTGTTATTTAGGCTAAAAAGCTTCGCTCTTTAAAGTGGTCTACACCACTTATATCGGGAAGAGGATACCGCGCTCGAAACAGCTGATTACAAAGTACACGCGTGTAAATACCGCACTCGCGCAAAAATACAGTAGTAAGTTCAACCGAAATTTAAAAGCGCATTAGTTACGAATATTTTTCGACGCGTCCAGCTAAAAGGTCATTGTCGGACCGGGCATTTTCGTAGCCGGAGATGTAATGCGAGCTGACACGGATCGATGGAGCATTACTTTACAAGAAGGAGATATTTAACGAGTAATCCTCTTAACTCAAGCAAATCGCATTTTTGGCATTTTGCCGTCGAACCGATTCTCAGTGAAGTCTGTGTGAAGTATACCTTTGGCTTGTTCGGCGATACGTCTTGTTTTATCATTAATTAACATTTAACATTGCATTGTTTTTAGGAAATGAAATAATGATTTTAAAAATAGAATAAACGAATTTTTTTAATAACATAGAATGAATAAAAAGTAAAATGATAAATTCTATTTTACATATAACACCGGATATTTAAACGTAAACAAAAACATATAAATGGATTTAATGCAAAAATCTTTATTATATGTAACTACAATAATTAACTGCTACGTTATAAATTTATATTCTTAATGGAAATTTTACATAATTTTATCGAGTTTTCTAATATTTTATCGCTCAATTTTGTAACTACGTTTTATCTGACGCTCCCACCGTCCTTGTAGGGTTATAAACGTATCAGGGGGTTGCCATTGAATCGAACAAACTTTGGCGCGTTTCCACGCGTCGCGTAGCCCCGCGCTCATGCAACCATTTTTATTATTCTCGTCGACACCAGGAAAGGCGCAGTTTTTCAAGCGCGCATTTAAATAGGGGCCACCGGAATCCGACATCATGAAAAGCATTTGTCATGCAATAACTTTTCGTTTATTTTCGCCGGATTATTTCCTGTCGTTAACATCTGCAATATTGTTAGCGTAATAAAAAGGAATATATAAATAAATTATTCGAATTTCCCATTTCCACAAATTTTAATTCGATGCAGTTTTTGATAATATCATCGATAAAAACAAATTCGTACATATTGTAAGAAAATAATACACGGAATGCTCAGGCTATCATTAAATTCCGAAATGTATAATGTTAATCCGAAAGGGTTAACTTAGAAATAGCTGATATGTCAGGTATTTGTATTATTTGTAATGTTCTACATCCGCCGTTGTATGTATCGAGAGAGTAGTAAGCACATCCGATCTTCCTCCCTTTATTGTGCGAAACTAGATATGGAATATTTGCGGCGAATCGCAAACTAAGATTGAAGATCCGCGAAGCATCTGCAATGTGAAATGTCACGATATCAATGGTATTAGATTCCCGTAGTATCATTATTCGCTTTGCGTTTGTCGCTAACAGTCGACTCAGTGGAATTATTTGCTGAAAGGTAACTGTGCGATGTATAAAGGAAATTTCGCAGCTCCATTATCGCGCGAGCGATAACTGACAGATCTTTCCAGGAGTCTTCAGCTTTCGCTTCACCGTCAAACTTTGCGCTTAAGTTGGGTACCAATGTTCCAGAGGTACTTGAGTCGAGTGAGGTCCACTTAATTTATTTTATTTTTTAAAAATTATTTATGGGGATATTGAAATAAAGTAGGAAAATCTTTATTCTGGTAAGAGGTGTTTTATCTTCATTTTTTTTACGAAAATAAAATATATCTTCCATGTAGAATATTTATAAATAAATAAAAAAATTGTTTTTCTAGCTTAGACATCGGATTTTATATGCTTATAAACGTAAACATAAAAAATTAGTTACATAATTATATTATTAATTATTATTATATTACGTTATTTATTAATTTTCCCGGCTTAAATGCTAAAGATTAGTCCTTTACTTAAACAGATAGAAATAACGCACGAAATGGACTAACTTATAAGACAATTGCGTAATGTCAGACAAATTTCATTCTCTAGGGAGATTCTTACATGCGGACGGGACAGACCCAATTTGCGCTATCGTGCCGACAAATCCTCCTGAAAGTCCTTAACTTTAGCCTCTCGGCAAGAGAGGGAACGAGTTCTACATTTCGTATTGCTGACGTAAAATTTAAAAAACCGTGTTTAACTAAAATATCTTTATTTCTGCTTTTGTATTATATGTTTGTTGCATTGCGTATTGAATGAATATTGAATGTATTTGTATTTTATATTTGTTACATTATCCAGGAAGCTATTAACTATATTTAACTATATTAAAATAAATGGTGAAGCTGCTAATTAAATTATTATTTATTCAGTAAAGTTTGTAAATGAGTGTAGCGAAACTCCATTAGTACATTAGTTAACATACGTGTAAATCTAATTAGAGACGAGTCTCTTTGGTCATGAGAACCAGCTTCTTGCTCGACTCGATGTCGAACACGACGATGGTAAAGCGGGACAGAGCCGCCCCAGGTCGAACTTGTCGAGGTCGCCATAATTAATTAATCTTGTCTCTAGCTAATTAATCTGCGCTCGCCAGTGAATGAGGCACGTAGAATGCGATGTCGGACAAAGCGGTGAATCGTTAAGCAATACGTCATAACGAAATGTGTGTACGACCCATTTTTGCACGCGAACTTCCAGGCACGCGAAGTGGCCTGTGGAAATCTCTCGTCTCGCTCTCTATTCCTCCCTGTCTTTATCTCTCCACGTTTTGTCTCGGTCTGACAAAAAGAGTTTCAGTGGCGCAAAAGAATCTCACGCTGTGTGGCCAACATCGGTGTAATTACAAGCGGGTGTAACACGTCGTGTGGCACACTCGAGCTTGTGTGCTCGCGCGAGCTTCTCCGCGCGAGCGAGAGGGAAGAAACGGCGATGAAACATTCTTCGCGTTGATAAAGCAATAAAATTTCTTCATCCCGTTAATTCTTGCGCGCGTTTGGTCGCTTCCAGTTCCGCCTGCATGGGCGAACGAGGAGGTTACCGCGCTTTGTTTGCACGATCCGCTTTACGTTTGACGGAGCATTTTATCAAACACTCGAACTCTCATTCGTTTATTCGTTCATTCGTTCATTCGTTCGAAATTAATTAGAACTCTCTGTGTGCACAGAACTGTGAATTATTTCAAGCTTATTACGTTAATGTCTAAACTGGCTTTGATAACTATTTAATAGGCTCTATGAAACGTAAAACAATATCCGCTAATCTACCCTTGGCCAATCTCTTCTTTTCATTAAAACGAGTATCAAGATAACAGAATGTACCCGTGTATTCTGACGTGTTAGGATACAATATAATTTACCTCATTTCATTAGGAAATGTGCAAAACGTTCTACTTTCGTAATCGTGTAGTTTTAGTTATCGCTCCGCCAGATCTCGCACCTGTTTAACACTATTCGAGGAGCTTATTATTTACAGAGTTACAAGGATCAAGAGTAAGAGTGCTATTATTTTTATACAAGAACAAGAGTGCAGACACATTAGATTTACATGTTGTTTCGCATTAAATTATACTCTATTGACACCCACGCATACAGAAATGTCCCTGAATATATTAGACATTATTTATATCTTTGTATCGTATTGTTCAATTCGTTGCTTTTATTCCTCTTTATGATTTGTCATTTGGTACAAGTCAAGTTTCCAATTATTATCCCTGATTGATCTTGACGTAAGCTCCACTCGCTGCCAGCACGGCGCCAGATTAGATCCGGATTACAGTGATTAGTTCCGGATTTGATTGGTTCCCCAGTTCCGAAACGCGTGCGTGATATCTGCAAAAACCGCACGTTTCAAAAGGGAGTCGCAAAGTGATTCAATGTCAAATCGGCCGTTTAATCAGAATAGCGAGAGAAAGGGATTATTCAAAGCTTTGATTAAAAAGATTAATGAGTGAAAATAAATCTGTCGGACGTTCACAACGCCAGTGATAAAATTCGTGCGTTTATATCGTACGTATATAAATGACACGCGATACATGGGGCGAATTGCTAATTTATTATTTTATTGGATTTTGTTTCGACGTGAAATTGTATATCGCGCGACACGAAATCCGAGTTTCGAAAATGACGAATCTGACGATAAACACAATCTATTACGAACAACAGAAAGTTTTCCAACGACGGGAATATCGCATGACAAAACATTATCTCGCAATTTAATAATTTCTCTTTGTGCTCCGGGCGCATCGATTTTTATTGTCGCGAGCCTTTCAATTACAGAAACAAACGACTTCAATGTACGTTGTGACATTATGACCGCGATATGACAGTGCAATCACATACGCGATAATCGCAAACGCGTGTTTGATGTAATTTAATATGTATTAGATGGATACTAATTCCGGGCCACGATGTAATGACGAGCTCTCCGGTTATATCGAGATTCAATGCATTTCGAAGGGCGTGCTTTCGCGCAACGCGCATAATTCGCCTCACCGAGTGACGTTAATCGCGCGCAATGTAAATGCTCTTGTTCAGCATTACGCGCCGCATTAAGCCCGTTTTGCGACAGAATTGTTACGGGGTACGTGTACGTAGACACGGGAGAGATTTATTCAACAGCCCTTTTTTGTCCTAGACTAATGATTACGGTATTTGCAATTAAACAGAGCGTTATAGTTGGTATGTATATAAAAAAAAAAAAGAAAGAAAATGACATCTCGTGTATGGGAATGTAATATAATGTGTATAATGCAGTGACTTTCTTGTCCCTTTCAAATTCCGTGTTATTACGACACAAACAGAAATATGCAACCAAGCAAATCCTAACGCATTGTGTTCCATTCCATGTTAATTTACTATTAAGCAGAAATAAATCACACGGACAAACAATTGCGGCGCATCAGTCGCTTGTCTTTTTTCAAGAGTTTTTTTCACGGCACGTAATATCGCGATGGATTTGCATTAATCTGCCGACTGCACATGTGCGGTTACATTCGCACTTACAGCGATTTTACAGAATTAGAATTCTTTTTATACTTAAGATATATGCATACGGCTCTGATTGATTTTTTGGCAAAAACAGGAAAAATTTTTAAAATTATAGAAATTTGACTTTTATCTCAATATCAATTCACCGTAGAAAACTGATGCAGGAAATATGCGCAAAATCAAAGCAGAGATGTAAAATAAGTAAATGAATAATGTTGAATCATTAGAATTAAGTTGAGAAGTCTAAGTTAAGAGTATGTTTGACAAAATGGATTTGAGATCTCAAGACAGTAGTATGGGGGATCTGTTGACGTTTTATACATCGTAAGAATTGTTATCGTAAATTGTATATGTGTAAATCGCGTTCGATCGGTAAAACTGACTACGCTAGCATCGCTTCAAACTGAATCGGGAAATGACTTCGAGCTGGGATCGGTGCGGCGCGGCGGGGCTATATCAAAGTTTCGATATTGCCGTAATTCCCAATTTACCAAAGGTACCGCGCGCGGTACCGTGGCCTGTCCGCTAATGCGATAAACGATCTGCCGGACGCCTGGTATCTGGCTATACTACTAGCAGCGTCCGACCGGTTTCCACATCAAAGTGGGTCCCTGCTGCCACTCCCGCGGACCCTGCCAAGTCGCGTGGTCAACGCGAATCCCATTATCGGTAAAATGTAATCGCTTTGATGTGGACATTGAATATAATACCGCATGACGAGATCTTTTTATTTCGAATCGCGATAATTCAAGGATAAGTAATCGGGCGTAAAAAAAGTAGTAGTAGAAACATTATTTTTTGTATTTTTAATGATGTATTGAATGTCTAGATCATTGAAGTTCATTTGTCAATTATTTCTTCTCCTCTTTACTTTGGGATTTCTTTTTTTAATTTTATCAAGTACATGTTTAGTTGTGAAATAATTAATTATAATATTACTGAAGCACAATTTACATTAGTTAAAATCAAATTTTTTTATTCATTAGAAGCTTTATAGAGTTTGCAAAATATTTTTTATTTTTAATCGATCTCTTAGTTTGATATTAAAAGACTAACCAAATAAAAAATTTACAAAAAAACTTGTTAACATTTTTGCAAACGTATACACAAATAAAATACATAACAATTTTTAAATCTAACTTGTATTAAGTATGCTACTTTTGCAAAAACGATTGCTACTTTAAGGACCTTTCCTACATTACCAGAAGATTAACGTCTCCCTATTAGGCAGGACGTGAATGAACTGCAGCACTAAATTTATGCTTCAGCTGGTACACTATGTATCCTTGTCTAAAAGTACATTTACAGTGCTACAGAAATTGTATGATGTGTAGCATATTAATGAGAAATTATTATTGTAAATCTCAGAATCAAATCTGATGTGGATGTATCCCACAATGCAAATAATTGTATTATATTTTTATATATATTATATAATATATTCGATATTTGTACGTATGTTCTAAAGTTCGAAAAACACGCGGCTCGGTATGACATGCCTCGAAGTTAGCAATTAAAAAGGAAAAATGGCGCCGTTAACGCAGGTATACGGAACGACTCGGATTTCAATCGTGATACTCGATATTTCGAATAACTCAAAGGTTTCCGCGAGTACCAAATACGCGAAATGTGTACTATTATTCGAAATATGTGATAGATGACACGAAAATGATTATCCGCAAATGCAATTTTATAGGTGGTTCATTATTGCATTCTTCAGGGTTTCTCTCAAACGTGACGTTGCTTTTAATTTTGCATGAGACTTTACAGTACCTATAATAAAAAATTGCATTAAAAGAAATGTTTTGAAACTGAATGGAAGAAAATATCGTTATAACGAATCTTTTATTTTTAAAATGAATTAAATTGAAACTTTTCATGTTTAAAACATATATCAAAAACATTGTTTCTCCGCAAATAAATTTTAATAAAAAGTTATTAATAAAAATTCTTTTTAAAATTTAATTATTACAATATTTTAGTTGTAATTGCTGAAGTATGTTTCAAATTTAAAAAACGTTATGTAATGTTTTTAATTAAAAATGGCAGTCGCAATGTTAGGAGAGTTTGCATATTTTATTCAGTTTGTCGAATCAAAAAATTTGTTTGCTTATTAAAAGATACTAACGAATTATTGGAGAAGCATTAATAGAACCGTAAACAAAAGTTCGCCGTTATTACTTTTTCGAGGTCGTTGAGTCTCACGTAATTCGACAGCATTCCATGTGTCTCGCGGTACAACGACCAAAATCGGAATCGATCGACAGCTGTGTACTG
The DNA here is from genome assembly GCF_016802725.1 of Solenopsis invicta. NCBI lineage: Eukaryota > Metazoa > Arthropoda > Insecta > Hymenoptera > Formicidae > Solenopsis > Solenopsis invicta. Next base: position 26,973,323 of record NC_052667.1, read on the forward strand.
ATAACGGTATATCGGTGAATGTTCAAAGTTATTGATCTAATAGCAGCAGAAAGCGTGCTATAGATCTCATGCACGTTCCGCTGCCGCGATTCGATGTCGTGCGCGCCACCATGTCGATATCGATATCGATATTATGCCCCGCGGCATGTGGCACAGCACTTAGCCTGTACTTTGCTGACAAACAAGCTTTACGTGCCATTTTTTATCTCGAAAAAGTTTGACGATAAACGCCGTCGCGAAAATACACCGCTATTTCGAGTCACGGAATTTTGAGGTTTGTCATGACTATAGGCAAACGGAATTCGTGCTCCGCGAATCACAAGAGGGCGTATATGAATGATGAGCTAGCGTATACTTTATCTACGTGGCTTATCGATCAAATCGGAAATTTACGGTGCTTGAAAATAAATTTTGTTAACTTATTATTTCTGTAAACAGTTCTGTAAATTTCCGTTATTGGAAATTGAATAGATTGCAACGGTATTGACATATTTCTCGTTATGTTTTTGTAAAACTCATTAATTTAGAAATTGGCTTATTATCGAGAGCATTTTTTTAAATTAATTTCAATTAGTTTATAGCAGGTTTTTGATAGAATTTTAATTTTAAAGAGTAATTTGACGTTGAAAATTTTGATTGAAGGTCTATGGATGAAAAAGCGATTTTATATGAAGCGTATTATTAAAATATTTATAACATAGAGGCGCTGTATTTTGCGTACAGGTTGATGTGCGTCAATTTGCGGAAGGTTGAATGGCATTTTATTTGACAAAATTAATTAATATCCAATGTACGCATTTTTCGCATTGTCCGTTCGACGATTATTTATTTACTTTGGACAAACGTTACCGATTTCTCGAAGTGTACGTTTCTTTCCTCATACTTGTACTCCTCCGCCCTTTCTCAGCTAATCCTGCTGAAATAATTATCAAATTAGCATTACAAAGGAGGAAGGAGGTACGTACGTATGCGTTCTAAGCCAAGATGCCTAGCTTTGCTTCGTTATCTCGTTGCCTTTGTTCCGACATCGGACTTCCCTCCTGAGCGACTATCAGAAACGTGAAACTCGTTCTCGTTGTATCCAGAGAGTCCTCCAGGCCGCTGTCACGTTAATTAAACACGCGATGTAGTATAACTCGCGTAAGACATCACTCGACCTGAACGTTAAACCATCTCAAAATGTCTCAGAAACGCGCGCGTCGATGGAAAGAAACGATTCCAAACTTGAGAATAAATATCATGATATCGAGAATCGATTGACTTTGCAGTAGTTGGGGAGAACTAGAGAAATTACAAGATCTAAAGATTCGTTATTGTAGAGATTCCAAAGGGTACGGGAATTTGTGAAACTAAAATTTATAACCTTTATTGTCAATAAATGAAATAGTTAAACGCAAAGAGTTAGGAGATAACTAATGGGACGTGAATAAATTAAGGTTGGAATTAAATTTTCGTTGGGGATATTAGAATGCAAATTAGTTGCGGAATATTTTCTCCTCGTTACACGGGATGTCTCTGATCTACGGCGCGTCTTTTACCATACACGTCAACAGCCCTTTAACGAATTCAGAATCGATTCTCAAAGAGAATTGCCCCCATTTCTCTCCAAGCATGATTTTTAATCTACGATATAAAATTTCGCGAAAATGTAATAAAATGTGCAATTTCAAAATTAATATAAAGTTTTTGAAAATTTTAATTGTAATTTTAGGAAAAACCTTTCGAAAATTGCTTTTTTAATGTAGAAAACTTTTCTCGATTTGCTGCTCGTGTTTGCGCAATTTTATAATGTTTAATTTATTGTTAAATTTTAAAAGAGGCATGTAAAAAGGCTTCCTTCCTCTGGAGTTATATACTGTGAATAGAGCTGGATGTGCTAAAAGGAAATCGTTGTTGGTTCGATCTCGAGATTTTCCGGAGCTCCCCATCAAGCTACTATCGTGGGTTTTTGCGCTTAAATATCGTGAAGCTAATGAACATTTTGATCTTATTACAAAGCCAGTACAATATTATCGGGAAAATATTATACGACGATATGATAGTTCGCCGCTGTTAAACTTTCAAACCGACATGTTAAATATACGTAATAATAGTAGTTTCATGACCTAAATGTTAAATGATTCAGCGGGCGTGTCAAATTTATTAAAGTTTTGCGTTTACGTAATCATTAACAATTGTGCGCGTTTAATAGTTTATTTATCAAATCAGAAATTTGCGATGCTCGAGAATAAATGAGAATAATATTTTAATAAGCTGTTGCTAGAACGACATATAATGTTGTATAACAATTATTAAATGCATTAACAAATAAAGTGTCCCTATAATTTTCAGTCAAATTATTGTAATATAATTTCTAAAGTATTATAATATAAGTTATTACAATATAATTTCTAAAGTCTAAGCAGCTGACATTAAGTTGCATTATCAGTAATAATCATCACGTCAAGTAGCTCTTATACTGACGGTTTCAATCGGTGAGAGATGCGTTATCGATGGGCAATACCCCAAGAGTTAACATAGAGAGAATTGCAAGTAGTGGCTCTGAAAGGAGTAAATCTCCGTTACAGAACAGGAGATTCCGAAGTTATGTGTATTGTACGTGTGCGCGCGAACAAAATCATCCTCGGGCTATATCGCTGCTGCGGCGCGCTGAAACTCGCGGCAGATGATTAGAGTGCATCGAGACCGGGGGGATTTTCGAGGCGAACGCGTGGGAAAGAAAGTCTTTTATTTCACCGAGAAAGCGGGAAGGCCGTATCATTATATGCGATTATGGCACGTATCTGCCGCACGTTGACGTCTCGCGTTACCGTTCCTCCTTGTTTGCGCTGGATCAGTGGAGCATGTGCGCTTTGTTACATGCACGGGAGTGCGGAGCCAAGCGCCAGGCGCGCGATGTATCTCGGAAGATTATTATACAATCGCGCCTTTTCCCCAGATAAGCTTCGAGCCGGTCATTTAACCGCGTGATTCAATCAGCTGACGGCTAAATTCAATTAGACGTTGATCAAATTGATTGAATCATCATTGCATGCTGTCATTGTAAAACGACGTAACTCTTTTTTTCCCGCCAGTCGACCAATTAGTCATTAATTTCGTTATCTCGCGTGGAAAGCGTGCGACGTTGCAAAACGTGCTGCGGCAAATTGGGTCACGAGACTAAACTTTGGCCCTCGTATCCTCGCCGCATGCTAAATGCGGCTGTCTCCCATCTCGTACTGTCATTAAGCGTTACCTCTTCTAGGACGGACAAATAACACTCGAAATCAGAGAGCCGCATGTAGCGCTAATGCAACGCTTGATAGAGGTGAAAATGCATAGTGTCGATGAATCTTTGGTTTACCGCCCCCGAAATGTAAAATTTAGTAATAAATGTAACGATTTTATCTCGCGTCAATCGCGTTGGCGTTGGCGTGAACACTTCCGCACAGATGAAACGTGAAATCGGACAGTTACATTTAGCACTAAATGGAGCGTAAACCAAAAGTGAGAATAGAGTCGCTGCATCGATGTAGCTTTTTACTGATCCATTATTTAATACGAAAATTGACGAACACGTGAGAATGTATCTTTAAAAAAAAAAAAAACGTAACAATTTTTATCTTACATTTGGAATTTTATTTCAAAATGTTGAAACGAGAGAAGAAAGTGTTGAAACAAAAAATGAAATATTTTGCCACTTAATTGCTAAAACAATTACAAAAATTATGTGTATTCCGTTTTAGTTCTCCAATTAGTATTAAATCACTATTCTATCCGTCTCGTGCTCATTTTTATTAATTGCTAATTTCTGCGATGTTTGGCACCGCGCGTAATTGTAATTATAAGAATTGTCCAAAAGCCTTATCTCGTTGCCATGATGCAGCGATCGCCTTCCCATTGAGGAAGGAAAGAACCGAGAGATCTCACCGACCACCGAATAATAGCTACTGGCATTATCTGTCTTTCTGATCCACTGATGCGAATTTTTCTCCGAAGGCGAAACTTTCATAATTTCTTAGTGAGACTTGGTATTTCGAAAAATTTTGTGGCGCGGCCTTCCACCTTCCTTGCCGCGATTGCGTCATTTCCCTTAATTCAAAACATGAGATTACACGAGTCCTCCGCAGCTTGCGACACGGTGTCTCAATATGAGAAAATGTAATACCCTATGAGAGCGAAAATTGGCAGTTCGAAAAACAACGACCTCAGACTCGCGCGAATGGCGCTCGTCAAAAGCGGGCAATGTCACGCGCATATTCGAAAAATTCACGAAAGTAGATGAAACGTTCGCACTCGCGTATACGGTGATATTTTTTGTCGCTCGTAACTTGTTAGAAAAAAATCCAATGAAAATGAAGTACTTTCAGTCACCCATTTAAATGATGATAAATTTAGATTGCGTAGAGGCGTTCAATATCGGGAATGGTTAAGGGGCACTCACGAAACCGGGTTGCAGTTAGCTTTGAATATTTTATTTTTGCATTTGCAGTTGGCAAAGTGACCCACGAAAAACGGACGCAAAGCTGGAAGAGACGGAAAACGAGAGAGGTTTTCTCATAACCACGGTATTTTTTCACGCGAGAAAATTGCAATTTGGTGCTAAACGTATTTTATAATTTTCGAGAGTTGATTACGATAAACGGCCTTTCGATTGAATCGCGGTATTGAAATTTATATTGCCAGAAAATTATGCATCGCGTACTCTCGCGATACAAATATGAATATTTACATTTATTTTTGCGCCGCAATTTCGTAATTTTTTTTCAACATGAATGATGCAACGCGTCGTTCTTTAAATATGTAATTCCAAGTTTTTCCGTTATAAAAATTTTTGAAGAAAACCATGGATGCGGAAAAGTTTTCCCACTCTCTTTTTCTCTCTCTCTCTCTCTTTCTCTTCTAGCGGTCGAAGAATTGAATATTTTGACGCGTTCATAAAACCGATTGCCCATAATTATTGTGCTCGACGGCTGTTCCGAATCAACATAACTATTCTATCCTCCTATTGAGGAGGACGAGGAGAGGAAGCGAGGCCGGAGGCGAGGTGCAGTCGACGGAGCAGGGAGAGCGCTGGTATTTGCATAATATGGGAATCGCTCCTGAGGCCAAGCCATTGTTCCGAGCGCGTCTATGCGCGTGGTGTAGTATGTGAGAAGATTCGACGAGCGGAAGAACATCCGAATACGTAACCCGGCGATAATAATTACGTTCCTGTTCCACGTAGCGCGCGGTGTGCTGCTTGGGCAACGCTCTCTTCCTTTCTCCCACACCGAATTGGCTGCACGGGGGAATTTGCCTGGTACTCTACTTGTTTGAAGACCTCGTTTCGCCACCGATTGATCCGGCGATCTGAGAAAGAGAGCCTGCGGAGGGATTGCGGGGAGCGGGAAGGGGAGGCGGTGGACCCCTTCTCGCGTCAAAGAACAGGAAAGCGGTTCGTTGACAAGGATCCTGGCCAACCGGAGACAGAAGTTAATGAAACATTCCGGAATGCTTCGTTAACTCTGGAACAATCATTCGTAAACGTCATTTCAAATTTAATTAATCCGGATTAAATGTGAAATCTATAATATCGATCGATTATCTTGAATTACTTATACAATATTTTAATCTCTAAGCAATAATTCAAATTCATGATTTTAAAATTTTATTTAAAGCCATTACCACAACTTTATTTGTTTTTTTTTTATATTAATTATTTTATATCATGTAATTAATTAATATAAATATATCGTTTCTGAATTTCCCATTTCTGAATTTGAATACTCAAAATTACGTGACTCGACTGATGGCGTGTTTACATAATTTATCTTTTTAGGTATGTAAATAGTTTTCATTTGCTGATGTTTTACATTTGAACGCAGCCGTTAGAAACAAGCTTTGATGGCAATCTGTGCATGCATATCTGAATGCAAGTGTATAGATATGCGACTCAAGGTGCAACATGGTCGCTATCGATTGTAACAAGTTGCTCGACACAGTTTACATCAGCTTTGACGTTCTGTGTTTCTCCGATTGTTATATTGCATCTTATCATCTCGTGTCATCTATCACTAACTTTTGAATCGTTTAACGTGATAGTTCGTAACATGGCAACGATGTTACTTCAATACGATTGATTCACAAGTGATTCTTAGAATGATTGATTCTTATTCTTGAAGATCCTTATGATTTTTGTTATTATAAAATTTAGTACATCACAATACCTGTTTAGAACATCACAACACCTGAAGCAAAGTTAGAGTTTTAAAAGTTACAATCAATACTCCATTTTCGTATTTTTTTCAACATGAACGATGCAACGTTTTATAAAAATTTTCGAAGAAAACCATTTTTGTTATTTTGCTTCTTGCGAACAAACAAAACTGTATCGCAAGAACGTAATTATACGATATAATAAGAAATAACTTGATACATTTTTTAACTACTTCAAGGTAAAACTTGGGTAACTCACCTTTAATAATAAACACACTACTGCGGCTATTTAAATTTTTTATATGGAAGAACTTTTTAATTAGTGTGTGCCTGAGAACATTTTAACGATATTAAATGAATGAGAAAAGTCTGAATATTTCTAACGTCTGTATATTTTCCTTTTCCTAAAAAATTGTAATTAATTATAAAAGTTTCTACATGTGTGCGTATTGAAATATTAGACGCATTTTTATTAAAAAAAAATTATTAAGATATTTTACTTAAATATAAATTCCAACAATTCCTCGTAATTTTGTTCTTATTTTGCAATATAAAATAGAAAATAGAAAATAATATAGAAAAATAAATTTGAATTTTGCATGAAATATATGTATATTAAATAATGTAATACAAAGCAATTGAAATTTGACCTTTGCCATATTGTTTAGCTATTAAATTAATACTAATTAATATTAATTCTGCCGGTCGTATGACATCTCAGATTTTAACCGCATGCACCGGCACGTAGACGCATGGTAAGCTCACGACATCTGGGCTAATAACATAGGGGTAATAGAATGGCTGCCAGGACGATACGTCTCCGTCAGTAATGCTAGCTACCGATTACAATCCATTAGTGAAACGGCGTCGCGTCGGGTCGAGATAGAAGCAGAGAGAGAGAGAGAGAGAGAGAGAGAGAGAAAGAGGGAGAGAGAGAGTAACGAAGAAAAAGAAAGAGAGAAAACTATCGATATAATAGAAATTAAAATACTGTTACGATTACAGTCTTAAGTGGATCGTAAGCGATGGCAGAAGGTCCGCGGACCCTAATTACAGTGACCGGTAGCGCGGTAACATAACGGCAGCGATTACGAAAGCGAGCCGGTGATTACGGAACGGGAGGTGCAAGGATCTCTGAATCCCATCGTGACTCGTGGTCGTTGTTGTTGGCTCAGGTGATTTCGGCTCGGCAAATCGCTGACCTTTCGCCATGTCATAATCACACGAGTCGCGGCTTTTTACGAGTCTAATCGACGCGAGAGCCGATCTCGTGACGTACCCGGGTATCGATCCGTAAAATCGGCGCCCTCCTCCCCCTCCCCCCTTCTTCCACCCCGCAAAATTCGCGACACGCGAATTACACGGTGCGCTTGTAAAATTTGGCGCTACGCCGCGCGATGGTGCCTTATTCCCTTGAACGAGGATCGCTTAAGGCTCGCGCGCGCGATTATCTTCTTTCGAACGACGAAATGCCATGCCGATCCCAGTGAAGAAAACGCGGCAATACGGCTTCTTCTTCGGTTGTTTCGTGCCGGTCCTCCGTGAGGAGGCATAAAGGAAGTAATCACCTGCGCTGATTGCGAAAAACTGCCGACCTGACGCGAGCCTCGTCCTTTTCACGGTTGCTTGCACGCCGCCATCCTCGTCTGGCTGCGTCTTTTTTCGCTGTACACATCATGCAGGAAGGTAATCGATCACTTACATTGTATCGATTAACTCTCTGTTGGATTGAGCGTATCCCCCCGATAAAAAGAGCTTGTTATTGAATACAGAATCTGAAGATATATCTTTACCTCCTTATTTCTCTTAGACTCTTATCTTTTCTAAGCAATCTATAGTGATTTATCTAAATAATTATCTAAATATCCATAGAGCGATTTATATAACAATCTTTAAAGTTAATAAAGATAAAATTATTTGCAATGATAAATTAAAATTATTTTCTGTCAAATACAAAGTCATATCGAATAAATGGACGGAAAAGCATATTAAAACATATTTCTTTAAATATGAAAGCAATATTTTTATATTTTTTAAAAATATAACAATTTAGAGTTATTAATTGGAGTGAGCGAATACGTGTAATTTATTTTTGCGATTTTTGTCATTTTTATTTTGTTTACATTTTCTTTTTTATTTATTTATTATTACAATTTCTATATATTGAAAGGAAAATGTTAACAATCAATGTATCAAGTCTCTAATCTTCGCCATGGTAATCGCGTGCTGTGCAATTAGTTCTAATAAAGGAACAATTACCTTGCTTTAATTAAATTGCGAAATTCATTGATATAGGTTTCATTAGTATTGTTAACCGATATACCAACATGCAATCGAATTCTCTTATTACTTCGATTACTTATTTTCTTCTCTTCAGTTCTCTTGTGTAAAGTTTGCTTTTCCTGCAATAAAGATTATCTGCCGCGAGTGAAAAGTTGAAAATATGCAACTCTCGTTCATTTATTTATAATTACTATAATTTTATCTCTGCTTTGAGAAATTTTCTTTTAATGAATCACTTCTTTTATTAATTACTTGCGCTTCAATGGAGTCGCGAGTTATCACGGGAAAGGCGGTGTAAAAATAAAAGTGTGCGGGAGGCTGACCTACCGGTGTAGGTGTTCTTTCCCAATCGCTATTCAGCGCGGAAGACCAGATGCCGACGATAAGAGAGCGAGTGCATCGCGTTGGAGAAACGCATGGACGAACTGAAGTGTAACCTCGTAAACACGGGAGAAATGTGCCGCGACAAAGAAAAGGAAGACGCTTGAAAGTAACGCCACGCGGAAACCCGGCGACGTAACAATTATCTCATCCGCGTCATTACTTTCTAAGTTTCTAATTAACCGCAGCGGCTTCGTATACGCAGTATCACTTATTAGAGAGGTGTTAAATACGGGAACGCGGGCCGCCACACTCTTTGAAACCGCGAAATGTAATTTTGCGCTCAAGAAAATGATGCATTTCACTGCAAGAACTTAAATTCGCGCGTTGTTAAAAAAATTTTCCCCGATTTTTTTTGCTTGATTTGTTTTCACAATAAATACATGGTATTTTCTTGATTAACGGATAATGCAGTTCCTCGATGTCGAATATACGTGGAACAAACAATATTTTTAACAGATTTCTAATTTACGATCAATTATTTCTCATCAAAAGCGTGTTGCAGGCATAATATTTATTGTGTACTGCTAGTTGATGTGTTTTGGAAACTTTAGACATTGAAATAGCGAAACAACATTCGATCTCGAAATTGCGTGCGTGAAATTGTTGCAACCAATTGTCAGACCGAATTGATTTGGAAATCTGTGGCATTATTGGCTTATCGGAAAAATTTCCTGACTAAAATCAGTGCATGTATCCGTTTCGCGTATTAGTTACATTGGAACATCAATATTCGACTAACTAATCATATATATATATATATATATATGCAGTTTAACGAGTTAACAATATTGGCATCAGTATTGTTCCAATTACAAATCACACATTCCATATTTTAATAAAGTAATTTAAAATAATTTAAGTCACTAAAGGAAATTATTTGCAAAATGTATATTACTTTATTTTTTTATGGAGATAGAAATGGAGAAGTAGCAATAAATACATACTTTTTTAAGTCAACTTTAAAACCTTTCTGAAAGTCTTGCATTTCCTTGGAAAATGTATAGTTGCACATCAATTTAATTACGATAAATTTGATTTGTCTGTTTTTCTACGTATTTTAATTGGCATTCATTTAAACTGAATTTTATACGATATAAATGTTTAACTTTCAACAATAATGAATATACATACAAGGCTGCGTGAAATAAACACAATTAAAATCGAAAAAAGATTAACAACGGTCGTAACGTGTTTAAATAATATTTTACAATTTTATATACATTTTCTAGTTCTTTAATAGTTCTTTAACAGCTGCATTTTAATAACTGAACTAGAAAATGTATGTAAAATCATTTGTGAATTATTATTTGAGCAGTAAGATCTGTTAATGACGACCGTTGTTGATCTTTTTTTGATTTTAATTGTTAATTTTCAACGTTAAATAATTTTGTATCTGATCGGATGAAGATCTTGTAACAGATAAAATCTACTTGAAGTTAACTAAGGATAAGAGAAAAGAATAGGATTTCTTTACTTATTTTTAATGACAAAGCGTAATTAAAAAATCATTTCACTTTTCATTAAATATATTCCGAATAGAATTCACGGCTCGACGTTGAAACAAGCGCCATTGTTTTTTCAATATTTTCGAGGAGATTTCCTAGGAGAAAGTGTACGATTTCTGAAACATTTACATTCACATGTAACTACAAGATCTGCGCAACATTAAGTGCTCCATTAATGAGCAACGAAGCTGCAGCTCGTAAGTCAAGACAGAGCAGCGAGCGTCGCACTTTCCCGTCTATTCCTGGATGCTCGTCTCAATGTTCCCCGATAACCGGAGATCGAATCGTTCACCAAAGTTACGAATCTCGCTTTCTCTCTTTCTCTCTCTCACCGTGGCGCAAGGATGGTGAACGCAATCTTCGCGGCTCTACCGAGTCCGAACGAAGATGAAATGCGGTGTAACTTTCGACGTGTTTAATTCCCGATATCAGCGGAGAGAATGTGTTCTACGCCAATTGTACGGCGTCTCCATTATCACGACTAGATGTAGAGACGGTTCCCCGTGGCTATAGTGCGAAACTTCGAATTCGCCGAGATTACGCCGAGACGATTTCAAACGTCGTCGTCGACAACGAGTAATCCAATTAGAGTGCTTATACTCTGGAAGCGCACGGCGTCAATTCGCCAAGAACGATTGCGAGTCACAAGCGAATTAAAATAATAATCGGGCGAATGCGGAGCGCCCGCGTCGCCGCGAATAATCCGAAATTCCAGACCGCCCCTAATGATGGCCCGCTCGTAGTCGTGACTGCGACAAATAGACTCCCCCTTCCGCCGCATAGCGAAAATCCCATAGCCGCCGTCGACTAATCGAGACATCACAACGCAAGATTACCGCAGATTACGTACGACCGTCGATAGTCTTTAATATTTTGAATTAACCGGTTACTCAACGCTGCGCAGGGTGTCTCGCTGATTTCACTCGGTACTTCGCTGATTTTGCATGCCTCCTGGAAAATCGCAAATAGCGCGTGCATAATATGCCCTAGCGATGCAAGTATAAACTTTACACGAATAATAAATATTTACATATGGAATTCCAATTAAAAAAAAATACGCAATAATATTTTATATAACGATATACATCGTATTAGTAAATAATATATAAAAAAAGTAATATATAATATTAGAATAATTTACATAAACGCGTTGTATTCTTTTCTTCAATAGCGATGCTGATATATTTTCTGAAGTGATAAAGCAAATATCTCACGAATCCTTGTCCATACGGATTTCATGTTTTTAACAATCTAGCATTTTTTAATTTTTCGCACACAGTAAAACAATATTTCTAACGTACACATCAAAATTTGGTGTACAGTCTAGTGCAAAGAAATAAATAAACTCAAATGAAATGCTAACGAAATGTGTTAGTATGTTGCACACTGAGTGCGTGCATTTGGTCATTTATTCATTCCATTAAGCGTATTTCAAAATGTTCATACGCTTTTCTCTTTTATATATCTGTCACAGCAGTAATTTCGAAGTTTGTTTCATCTGTTCGTATTTATATCCGCGAATGCGAGAGGCAGTGGCATGAAAATGCGTAATGCCCATCGCATATATCGCTAGGATAATCTAGCATGTAATATCTCGACATTCTTTAATTTCGTTCGCTCTCCATTAATAATTAGTTAATTAATTTTCATCAATAATTTAGTCAAAATGATGGATCCGGCCGCATGACCCGGCCATTATCTCTTTTCGCTAATTGCATATATATGACTATTTAATTATTGGATATTTTAATTAATGAGTTACATGTGTTACACGATGTAACAGAATAGGGAAGTTCGCAAATGGGATAATGCGTTATCACTGATAACAATTTATCACTCTTTTATCACAGCGCGTTTTATCCTCTTACGTTGTAACTTCGCTTGACATACGTTTATAACGGAACGCTAATTGACGTACAAACGTGTCAATCATTCCCTTTTACAATTGCTACAAATAAAGCTCACTTGCTTTCTACGAGAGCGACTTTTATTCTGCCATTTTTATCGATTCGCCGGTGAATGAACGCACGGATGTCAAACGCAGGCGTTCGCGTGACAGGATTTGTGTATATACGCTTCGCAGTCCCGCAAAATGGTCATGATCCCATGCTGATATTTCAGGTATTCGGCGAAACACGGCCGGGCGGCGAGCACGACTCGAGCTGGAAAACACGAAAGCGTTTTCGCTCACGGCAAGGATCGTTCTCAAGGATGATCTCCGCGCTCGCGCACGAGCTGGCTCGTCTCAGTTTAAACGCGAAAAGGTGAAAGTTGAGCGAAGCGTCGTACTGGAGGCTTTTCATATTTAAAGGTCAACAACTGGTGGTCGACAATAACTGCGACGTTTCTTCCGCTTACGTGGCAATTTTATGCCAATTTCGTCGCTACGTGACGGTATCGAGGCGGGGATATTGGAGGAGGAGCCATATCATTTTTTAATAAAACCGCGGCGAACTCACCGCGGTATTGAATAATGTAACGATCCGAATAAAACAGCATCGTTAGAAATAATCCGACGATTTTTTTTTTTATCCAGGTTATATTTGCGGAAAGTTGCGTTAATCTTGCTTCAGTTGCATTAATATCTAATTTTAAATCTTCTTTCAAAATCGCTAATTTAAACTTATAGTTACAATCTCGAAGCATCGATCACTTTAATAATTCATTTAAATAGACGATTCGTATTACGGGTGAAAAATTGATCATTTATTGCTTCAGCAAATTATTCTTTAATTATTACCTTAATTTATTATTTGTCATTACCTAGAAATTTCAATGATTATAAGACTTTAATCCCTTCAATTCAGGCACTTAATCCTCAATTCTTGTTTTATTATTCCACTTACAATTTGATAACAATACTGTGTATGAAATAAATTGTAGTGAACAAGAATACGCGGACCGTGGAAAATCTCGGAAAGCGACGTGAAGACAACGCGAAGACGACATGATGGACGGTGCTGAGTCGCTCGCGCACGAATGCCGACGGCTTCAGCGACTTCCTCGGCGCTTGTGCATTTCTCACTTTCTTTCACGCAAGCGGTCCATTAATCGCCCCATATCCATTCGCTGAAAGGGAAGTCTTAAAAGCGTCGCGCGCATGAAAGAGAAAAGAAATATATATATACGTACGTATACGAGAGCGTCTTTTCCTCCTATCTTGCGCCGGCTTCTTTCGCCGGAGAGCGGATTTTATAACGGCGCATCCCGGCCGTTCGACCTCGCGTATCTCGCACGGTGCTCTCGCGGGCTCGTTAATATCGTCGAACGAAAGTAAAAACTTTCATTCGCGCGCTCTGCTACTGCAGCTCCGATGTCGTGCGTGCTTCCTAGGAAGAAGATCCCCGGCGGCGTTACGTATTCGTACGATCGTGTACGTGCAGCCTGTGTACCAACCAGATATCGCGACTTTACGAGACGCTTGGATAACTCTCGACGATACTTTCGATATGTTGCCAACACGGTTATTCCACACTCAGCGACGTTTATCGATGTCTTAAATCATTAAGATATCGCTCGCTACAGTTACAGCGGTAAACTAACGCGACCCCATGTACGTAACATCTCTCTCGTCTCAACATTATGGTCGTATTCTATGCTACATCCTACGCGATGTGTTTTTTTCCTTAACAAGTGAAACATGATGGAGATCAAATTATTAATGCGAAGCAAAATTTTTTTTTTTTTTTGTTGAGATTTGCACATTGCTTTCTACTTGCATTTGTGCATGGAGAAATATTCTATTACGGTAGCAAGGCTCTTGAATTGCCTTCGAGGACGTGATGCATTAATATAGATCGGCATTTCCATATGTATATCAATTTGCACGTGAACGTGAACTCCGTTATAAGTAGACTGAACGCGCATCCGCAACATAAAAGTTATCATTCTAAGAACCTATACAATCTTCTTTTCATGAACGCATCTCAATGAGGTCACTCGCTCCATTTATAATCCCTTAGATTTTCATGGACGGCAAGTTAGAGTAGAGTCTGTCCGGTTGTTGCCCTACATCGCCTCTCAATTTTCTTTTGTTCGCTAATGCAGCTCGTCGAGTCTCCCCCTGGGATTTCCGACCCAGGGAATTTGATTGATTTGCTACGATTTCCTCAGAATTTCAATGGTACCCGTTGATACCCCGTCAGAATACTCCCCAAATGGATATAGATGTTTAAGGACCAAAAGAGAGAAGATTAGCTTTTGGTTAGTGAAAGCGCGTCATTACGCTGCTCGTCGTGATCGTGTCGTTGTACTTTGCTTAAATTGCATTGGAAATGAGATGCCCATCTGACGATTTCCATGGTAATTACGACATCTCTTCGTAACGGAAACTATAGGCAAAACCATTGTGGCGATTGTGGTGACAAAAAGAAAGCAAAAATTATTGATAATAATTTCACATTTCCTATAATCTCGCGTTAATCGGAAGCTATGAACGTTAATAGGTTGCAAATTGATTCTCAGTTGCGCGACCGCGCGCGACTTTGAAAATAAATAAGAAAGACTTTCTATTATACACTCTCCATGAGATGCTTTGTCCGTGTATCGAAATTTTTGTAATATTATTGGCATACATACTTATATTAGTTCTTAAAAACATTGTTGTTAAACTGTTAACGCTATCAATATTAATAATACATTTTTATTGAAAATTTATATTTTTTAATAAAATAAAATAAAATTGAGAGAAATAACTAACAATTAATTAATAACAAAAATTAAAATTAATAATAAATGTAACAATGAGTTATTGTACTTTTCATTTTAAAAGCTAATTGAAAAATGTTCAAGAGTATCTGTTTTACAAATATAAAAAATAAAAAAAAATAATATCAATAATTAATTATCAAATAAGTAATATATTTATGAATATAATTTTTTTTATTTTAAATAGATTAGCTATTGATTAAATTTTCTACAAATTTTTAATTTTTTCAACATAACGTTAAACTTATAACTAATTAACATTGATTCATATCTTAACTTTCTCAAATTTGATGTTGATAAGTAAAATATGAATATTTTTACTTTAGAGATAAGCAAACGATAATTGTCTCTTTTATTCTTTACTTTATCTTTTCATTACTCAATGCGGGATCACTGATAACGCTAAATTGATAATTAAACGTAATCGTTGTTGATAACATAATTTCATGTAAGTATTGTGAGAGAGCACATAATCGTAAGCCGAAATAGCTCAGTTGGGAGAGCGTTAGACTGAAGATCTAAATGTCCCTGGTTCGATCCCGGGTTTCGGCATCCCTTTTTTTTTGCGAGACAATTTTGAGGAATAAAAAGAGAAATCGATTTTATTACCGTTTCTCGCACGGTAGCTTGACGTAAGCCGAAATAGCTCAGTTGGGAGAGCGTTAGACTGAAGATCTAAATGTCCCTGGTTCGATCCCGGGTTTCGGCAAGTATCTTTTTTTTTTTAGATATTACTTATAAAAAAAGAGGTATACTTGTCGGCTTCATTTTTATTGTGAGAAGAAGTTCTTAATTAAAAGTGTTTTATTTTATTTTATTTTATTTTTCAACATATATTTTATGTACTGAAAGCAACGAATATTTCATTTCAGTTACAACTTCCTTAAAATTTATAATTATGTTGACTATATAAACACGGCGTTAAAGTGTTTAAGTAATTTATGACAGATCATCAAGAAATAGATAATTATAAACTTTTTTTTCCTTTAATTAATTCATTTAACCTTTCAGTTTAACATATCTTTCATATTACGCTATATATATATATATATATATATATATATATATATATATATATATATATATCTTTAAATAACGGTTATTATTAAATTATTGTGTATACGGATCGAAATTCTCGGGATTATCCACGAAGCCGTCGACCTAGCCCCAGGCTACGATTGTATCATTCGCGTGAGTAAGGACGCGATTATATCGATAATAATAGCTCGCGATGTAAAAGTCAGCAAGCGTAATTCACGATTCAACGACCCGTTCATTGAGCATGAACCGGCAGGTCCGGTATGTTTGGCGTAACTGCATTACACGCACAAATTGCAATTATATACGTTCATCGCACGCTTGTTCGTGGTGAGGCAAGATATTTAACACGGCTGACATATTATACGTGTCGCAATCCATTGTACGTTAGAAGTATTAACGTTAAACCTTTGGCGTTTAACGCATTATTTATTACGGAGTATTTCAAAATCGTCGTCGCGCTTCTTCATCACGAATTCTCCGCTGACAAGTTTTTTTCTTTCTAACGAGCACTGCGTCGAAGTCATATAGGCACTTATTGAAAATTCTCCTCCTTTCGAAATGCGCAAATCACAAATAAATTACAGTTGATTAAATGAAATTTGAGATAGAATTGCACGTCGAAGTAACTGCCTGTTGCGAAATGTCGATAGGTGTGTCCATCAGTCATTTTCGCGGTACAAAACGTAGATCGACCGTTCCACTATTACCTAATGCTGTTGCATATTTATCGCGACTAATTATACAGAGCCCGTTCTAGATTCGGGCTCTTCGATCTGTCGTCTGTGAAGCAGCTTCCTCTAACGCGCACGCGTTTCCCTCGTGAAATTTCAGCGATGAGACTGCCGTCTCTTATCTACGCTTATTACCTCATCGACCGATATTGCTGCCTGTGGGATTCCGAAATGTGGCGCGCTTCTGGAACAATTATCTCTTAATTAGATTTCTGCTTCGGGAGCATATATGCTTCATGAAGTTCTCCTACGCATCGATGCGCTATCTTCGTTTCCGTTTCGCTTAACATTTCATCTGCTCCACGGGGAAATGTAGTAACCGATACTTCTATAATTGATAATTCGTACATTTATGATATCTCATTATTTCTCTTTATTTAACAGGCGATATTATCGTTATATAGCTTGCTCAATAAATTATTTCTTGTTTACAGAATCGCTAACGATCTACCAAACATGTTACGCCTCGTAGTTCTTCTGCTTCTGTGTAAGTATAGTTTCAATTTCTATTTTTTAAATTAATATCATAGACATATTTTTGACAAAGCAATGCTATTAAATCAATTGCAACATTTATCCTTAAGGACAGAGTAACAATGAATAACAATAATATTAACGTATAAGGTAATTTTTTCATTTTTCTTATTATATAATATTATGTAATCTATTATATATAATATTATTGTTATACTTTTTTTATATAATATTATTACTTTTATTATTATGTAATATTATATAATATTATATACAATATTATATACAATATTATGTAATAATAAAGAAATTCGTATATATTTTATGTTACTAACTGTAATCGTTACGATTTACGAAAAAATTGCAGCAAAAAGTTTTTCATAAATTTTTGGTATATTTGTAAATATGAGGATTATTTAGCGGAAAAGCGACGTACGTATATTGACGCTAGTGCAGGCAACAATGAAAGGGCTTCATCAATGAAACAAGTGCATTTCACAGACATGTCCCTCGCGATTCGTGAGCTTCGCTCTGCAACGAATCAATTCACTCGCGATGAATCGACGGAATAAGAATCCTCCTTTTGAGATTTGCACGTGTTAACGTCGTTCTCTTTTTTGTCGTTCTTTATCTTACGGTCTGGCATTTAGAAGATCGATGGGAAATACGGGAATACAATCGGTGAAACGGCATTTACTGGTGCACCATCCTAATGGTCATCGGCCATCAGCGGTGGACAAAACGATTAATCTCTCTGCGCCCATTGCTCTGTGTGAGAGTACTCAATATTTTTATTTATTATTTCTCTCTTATCGCCGTTGCTCATCCATGCTGCTGGCCGATAATTACGAACCAATCGTGTAGCTATATCTCTGGCAGCGTGGGAGCGCCGTGGCATCCTGTCGCACGCGGATAAAGTCAAGGATTCGCTTCCGCGGCGAAGGTGAATCCGACGTAGGATCGCTCGGTGCGGGATTTATGGCCGTTTACTCGTCGCTTCTCTTCTGCGTCGAGGAGCACGGCACAATCTGCGGTACAAGAAGATCGATGTTGTTGACTCACCGACCATTCACGCGGCATTTGTCACCGCGCTTGTCGTTGCCTCTTATCGCAGAAATATGGAAATTTTATTTTCCTTTCCGCGAAATTCTCGTACGAAAGGCTTTAAAGAAACGGCACACGTAAGTCACGTTTCAGGAAAAATCATTCAGGTAAATAGCATTGACTTGTATTTATTAATAAAGTTTATGTATTCTCGAGTAAATAGTTTTATAACGTTTTTAAATATATATCCAATTACATTAATGAAATATTTCTTACGATAAAAGGTATCTGCCCGTTGATCGTTTATCAATTTTTCAAAGACGGATTAACATATTATAATATTAATTTATTTTATATGTCGCAGGCAGAAATTTTATTTTGTTTACGTAGATGATTAATAATTTTCTCGAATAATGTCGGATAATAAAATTAATTAAATTCAGTGAAAAATACAAATTTTATACAAAGAAGAAATAATTTATAATTATGGAGGGACATAAGTTATGAAAGATACAAGAAAGAATATTAAACTTAATTAAAAACCTAACTAATAACTTCTTATTTCGCATTGCCAATTAAAACTCTGAAAAAATTCGCGCGCCGATGTTATTGTCGCAAACTCATCGTATTTACACAGAAATTTGTAACAAAATCGAGAACTATATATTAGATTAACTGTAGGGGCTACTGAATAACGTTTGAGAAACCTCTCAACGTAGCAAAGTAGAAAAGTTCACGACTATTTTGTTGGAAACGCGCGATTCGATATCCGAGACTTACTGCAAGTATGCGCGGAAAATTTTTCATCGCCGTGAAAGTTCGTCGCTTACCTTCGCGAAACTTTGCACGTTTTCCACGATCTCGTAAAGAATTTCGCGTGGCAAGTTACGACTTGGCGTCCGTATCACTTTTTATCCATCTTTATTACTCTGTCGCGTCTGTCTTTCTCTTTCTGCATTTTCCAATAATGTTACGCACGGCTTTACATTCAGTGCGATTAAGTTTCTTTTTCGGATATCGCAGTTGAAGTTTGAAAACATCGCCAGGATCGATAGTCAGACTATTATTAATTTGTCCGTAAAAATCACTCTTCACTCACGATTAGATATTTCCGTGAGACGTTCAAGCAGCTTGTTTTCAATTTGATGCTTTTGACGGTAAAATACACAGACTCGCCTTTGGTTATCATCTGTCATATTAAATACCGTGCGAACTTCTAATATTGGTACGTGAAACAACATGCAAATAACAAAGTGACGATAGCCCATCGACCTCTGACTCGAGTTTTTATGCTTATGTAACGTATCATAGGTATCACGCGCTTTCTCTCACAAAGCTACAAATTCTTTGGTGAATTTTCCCGTAGCTCTTCGAGATTGAAAATAATGCTTTGCATTTTGGGCAATTTTCGAAAGCGCGTATCCGTAACTAAAATTTAATTTAAAATTTTTTTGAAGATTAATTAACAATTAATTTGATGAGAAGGGAAGCGTGATTGTAATTGAATATCGAAATCTTTTAGACTAAACAATTTGTTCACTAACAATAAGTAGCTATTTTATAAAGAACTTTATAAAGAGCATCGAAGAATTTTCAGATCCGCAAGTGTTATTTGAAACATTGAAAAGATATATAAAAGTTTTGAAATTTTATCTAAACAAAAGTTATGACTATGACGTCAGTACACTGAGAGAAACATGTTTTTAAATGGACAAAATACATTTTTTTAAAACTATATACTATATTTTGACACAAGCGTTTTTTGTTGTTTGTTTTGTTTAAGTAAAAATATTTTCTATTAAGTAAATAGACTACTTTAAATATGATATACATATAATTTTGTATTTTTACATTTTTTACATTTAAATAATGATTTTACAAGTAAGTTAATATTGTTATTTAAATTACAAAAATAGTTTAGCAGATTAATATTTTCTAGAACTGCAAGAAAAAATTATTTCTTTATTTTATTTACATAAATATTTTAATTGAGAAACTTTTAATTTGATTGCAAGTAAATAAACAATTAGGACCTATCGAGCATAATTTTTTTGTGTGCAATTGTTTTGTTTTAAATATTTTTTTCTCAGTGTAATTATTATAAACTCTCTGTTCCCTTTATTTCGCAGAATTATTTTTGTATCTTTAATTTAATATCCTACATGTGTGTGCTAGTGTTTCTCAATATTCTAATGCGTATTCAGGTACTCTTAAAAAAAAAAATTATCTCAATGCCGCTGTCGAACATATATGATAATACACCGTTGTCCTCCGGCAGCAACAGAATAAAATTACTCAAGAGCCAAAATAAAGTTTGACAAGTTCGATGTAATATTCTCCGTATGGATATCGTTACGATCCCGTTCTACCGCGAATAATCTACCTATTGCCGAACGGCAGTGAAAAAAATTGTGATATGAACAATTCTATCATAATACCCGCGGGATTATACGGGCGCATCGACCGTGCGATTCTGCTGCTATGCTTGTCGTTGATAAAGCTTCTTTATTCTACAGCGAAAATAGTCTGGACGAATCCTGCCGCTCGCATGTTTTCACAACGTCGCGTTGTAGCGCGAAAGCAGCTATACAAATATGCCAAATGGCTACCATAGAACAACTATAGAACATTCGGATTAGGCGACCGCGCCTCGCTGACCTAATTTCCTATAGAGAACGAGATTATTTAATCCCAGCTCTAATCCCCGCTTCCGACTTTCAGGTATCGCTGCTACTTATACGCCTGGCCGCTGCGAGACAGGGGTAAGTGGTGACTTTCTGTTTTATTTATACAAAGTATTAGGAATAAGAAGTACTCACATATACATATAGATTTCCAGTCATAAGATGTACTGTTCTCTTGGCTTTAAATTTAATTGAAACTGAAATTAGTCTGGAATTAAATTTGAAATTAATTTTGTAACTAGTTTTGATTCTGTATAACTTTCAATGCTGTTCTTAATTCTATAAAAATGTCATTTAATTTATCACGGAGTGATAATTTCGCTACAATCTTTCTCTCTCCGCGATTCTCTAAGTTTAATATTAAGTTCCGGACTTTCTCCCGTAAAGTTGTCACACGAACGATGAAGTCTTTATATTCATGAATTATCCGTGGACTGGCTGCCGGACGCGAGGCAAGCTCGGTGGGTGGGTAGTTTAGAAACATCTTGGAATATTTATCGCGGATTTTCGTAATTCCGTAAAAGTATAAGTGACCGAACGATGTTCTCGTAAATATTCAAGTGGCGCTAATCTCAGGAGCGAGCGCGCGCGGCTCCAATCACGCGGCACTTTGGACGCCAAAGTTAATTAGCGGCTAAGTAATTAAAGTCCCCGCGGCCCTTATTTCAAGCAATGCAATTTAACTTTCGTAGAATTCCGTACGGACGGTGTATATGCGCGACGGTTATTGCTACGATTTACGGTTCGCGAGTAATCGATTCGAAAGAGGCAAAGCGCGGTCGGGACGCGCGCGCTTTACTTCGCTTCGGGGGCGAAGCGACGCGACGCGACGCGACGCGACGCCGCGAAATTTCCAACCGCGAGCGTGGAAACGTACGTTACGAACGCTCTTTTCTCATCCCTGCAGATGTAACGCGGATTTTAATTTACGGGAGCGCGAGATCTAATTACAGAGTCACGAGTTACGCGCGCGCGCGCTCGCGAGCGAGCGAATTCCGTCCCGCGGTACCGTGAAAAATCGCTCGAGTGGAATTACGATACGCTCCCGCGAACGTCGCTTTGAAGTTTGCCGTTAACGTGGCTAATAAACGCCGACAATAGTCAATACTCGCGCAGCACCGTTTACCGGTTAACCGTGATTTACGCGACGCGTAGGTGTAGGTAACGGCGACGGGACGTACTTCTCGCTCCTGCTCGCCTGCCCGCCTGCCCGCTCGTGTGCGCTACAGCGAAATTTAATCAAACTTTCGTTGTGCCCGGTGGGATGCGAGTTGCAGTATCGAATTTCATCGTGTGCCGGATAACGTAGCAGCGAGTGCTCGTTCGCATTTTGTGTGCGTCGTATCGTCTCGCGCACGCAAAATCAATAGCGTTTAATGCACTCATCGCGCTTGTTCATGCATACGAATACATAAATTGATTTCCCTAATTATCAACACTTCACGTATGATGCATATAAAAAGAGAAACGGGGAAACGTGGCGAATTGTTATTTTTTAATGTGCAATATTTCTTTCGATAATAGAGCTTCTATGCAATGGAACTAAATTTCGAAATTCGAATTTGATTTATTTATTTTTTCTTTTGTTTTGCGAATTGCGATTACGTTCCGGAAAAAAAGATATATTGGATTGAACTGACAACTGACTCGGTTTTGCACACATTCTCAATTAACTCCAAGCGAAAAATATTGTTTATTTTTCGAACGATCTCGCGTTTACGTTATCAGTATTATCCGTAATTTTAAAAGATGATTGGATTACGAGATAGAGCATCTCAGGATGCAAGCGTCGGAAGAAAAGTAATCCAACGAGAGAGCGAGCAGTAGGATGAGTTAAAAGTAGCGTACCTTTTCCGAGAGACTTGCGGAAACTTGCCATCGTGCGAGCGCTTTTCTGGAAGTAGTTCTACATTCTGAAAGCGTATTACGTTGCAGGCATCGCGAGATGTCGAGCATGCGAGACTGCCAGAGTTCCTCACGGAATTGGACCTGTCGAGTCTCGAGGCATCCCAGGAAGACGTCGAAGCGCTGAAGAAAATCGTGAAAAGGCTGGCGCCCGAAAAGAACGGCGAGTACCAAGTTTACCAAGGTTCTCTCACAGAACTGTCCTACTAACCTCGAGACTACATCGCTAATCTCTTTTTCTTTTCCGACCTGACTAAAGCGACTCGCTTTTTCTTCCATTGCCAGTCTTCTTCGGTAACGAGGACCTCCTCAAGGAGTGGCTCAAAGGAGCGGGTATTATTACTTAAAGAGTTTTTCTCCGTGCATGTTGTCTCTCTGTAATGTAATCGTCCTTATTCGAGTACTTGACTCTTTTATTATCGTTTGCAGAATAAATTGTTTAACATCGCGTTTAAATTCTTTTATAAAAACTGTATCAAATTGTCTTTTAAAGAACGTTGGAACTCTTTAAAACTGCCATTTGTAACTTTATATTCCATGCTTATTAATTGCTTTACTAATCCCAAAGTTTCGAGTAAAATCGTAGACAGCCAAGGCGATCGTAAATAA
Organism: Solenopsis invicta; assembly: GCF_016802725.1. Taxonomy (NCBI): domain Eukaryota; kingdom Metazoa; phylum Arthropoda; class Insecta; order Hymenoptera; family Formicidae; genus Solenopsis; species Solenopsis invicta. Next base: position 26,996,867 of record NC_052667.1, read on the forward strand.
CGGATAAAAAAGTTTTGAATAAATATTTCTTTTGCTTGTGTATTTCTTGTTCAGGTATAAAAATAATATTCGCTTACTCAAACTTTTCATTCCCCGGCGCTTCGCGCGTATTATCTTTTCTCATGTATATATTTGCATTGTGCATGTATGTATATTTGTCTTTCGCGTGTAGACATAACGTGCAGTCATACAAATGCACACTTCTACAAGTTGTGCATCTGTGCAAATATTACCGGAAGCGCTTCTTCGGTAAATTTGGAGTACCCCCATACATCGCGATATTGTAGAGGCATACGAGCGAAAATGGGAGCATCCTATGTCTGTATATGTCGCTTCTCCAACCGTCTTACCGAGGCGTTAGATATTACGTAAGAGGCTGTGTAAGCGAAAGTCATTGAGTGCGTGCGACTATCTCGGGGCGATCGGACTGCGTTTCTGCTTTCCCACGAGGTGCAATTTTTCGTTTTACGATGATTGTGCGCCGGCGCTTCGTGACTTTCCACTGAAGTGACAGACTTTCTACGACAGTGCTGTTCTAGCCCATCTGCTATTTCTCTAAACGTGACGTAATTGCATTGTTACGTCCAGTAATTAAATTTTCGAAATACGACACGTTATGCGTATCCACAGATAATCTACAGATAATCTCTTATCGCTCGTTTATTATCTTGCGTACGAAGCGATATGAGACAAAGAGAGGGGGGGGAGGGGGAGGAGATCTAAATAATTTTTGTCGTCAGCTTCGATCGGTGCGCGTGGAATTCTTTATGCACGAAAAAAAAAAAAATCGATGGCATAGCTCGCATGGCTCGTGAAAGCTGCAAGCTTATGTTGGGATGTTTATATTTTGAAAGCACGGTCGCGAAAAACGTGGAATGAACGTCGGGATGAATGCCGCGTTGATATAACAAGCGTTATAAAATTTAATAACACTCCACTTTGTACTCAGGCGTGACGGGGCAGCCCGGAGTGGATTATCCAGCCCTCACGTCGATTCCAGCCACTTCATTCAGCTGTCGCGGTCTGAGAGGAGGATATTACGCGGATTTAGAGACAAATTGCCAAGTAGGTGACATTGATATTACGTACCTTGTTCGATTTAAGTAAAATTTATGCGATTGATGTTTAATCTGACAATTGTTAATTTTGGATTACTGAATTTATAACGTTTGGAAAAAATATAACTACCAAATAAAAAATTTGAGAAATAAAAAAAATGAAGACCTCTTTGTAAACATTTTCTTTATTGCACCTTGAGTTTCAATATAATTCATGTAGAAAAAAATTGTCTTTGAAAAAATCATTTAATAACGGCACTTGTAACTTTCTACAGAGGCTTCTTCTCGGTTTTGTGAGACACTTGTCACCGAAGTTAAAATATAATTTCAGGTATTTCACATCTGCGACAATGGACGCAAGATCTCGTTCCTGTGTCCTAATGGCACCATCTTCCAACAGTCGCAACTTATATGCGACTGGTGGTTTAAAGTGGACTGCAGCAAGTCCACGGAGTTGTACGAGCAGAGTGCTGAGCAATTGGCCGAGGAGGAGAAGAGACGTGCGGAGGCAAGAAAAATGAAGACCGAATACCATCGCACGGAGCAGGGTAGTACGGATTATTACGAGAATGTCGATTACGATGGCAGACAAAACGGTAGAACGAATCCGTATGGTCAGTCCGCTGCCAAGCAAAATCAGATTCCGGAAAGACAGGATGAACCAAAGTCCAACCAACACTTTGGACCAAACAATGTTTTCGAGAATACTCGTGGTTCCGGTCGCTATTTCCAGGAGAACAACGCGAACGCGTTACAAACTAACGAGAAAACAAGCCAGACATCCGAGAATTACGACCAGCCAGCGAAACAGCGGCAATATCACGATAGCGAATCGAATTATCAGGCGGGCAGCAGACAGAGAAATCAACTGGACACGCAGAACGGCAAGTTTAATTACGAGCACAGCAATAAGTACCAGGATAGCCGGCAAAATTATCAGAGCAACACGCAGGATAATTATCAGTCTAATCAGAACACGCCGCGCAACAACGAGAAGCCGGTGTTCAATAATCTGAAATCGCGTACCTCGACGCGAAACAATTTATTTGGTTCTAATCAGTCGCAAAAAGCTACACCGACGTACATGGAAACGACGACTTTTAGAACGACAACCGCGGCGCCTCCGAGGGAATATCAGCAGTTCGCGGAAAGCGCCGCGTTTGTGTCCAATCGGGGAAATCGCTTCAACTCAAGAAAATCCGACAACTCTCGACAGTATTATTATCATTCGTACGATTACCGAGATCATTCCACTGCAACTAACTACCGCGCTCTCGAGACTACCACCTTAGCGCCTCAGAAGAACGAGGATGAGACGGTGTCCTTTACGCCGAAGACGGGCGCCCCGTCATTCCCCGGACCTACGTACACTCCTGTCTATAAGCCCAGAACAACAACGTTACCACCTTATGAGACAACGTTGCAGTACACTCCGACCACCGAGACGTCTTACTACAGCACTCCGTATTACAGGCATGGCGATATTCCAGAAACTACGTATGCTAATGTCGACATCGCGACCGTGACACCGTCTTCCTCCGAGGAATTCCAAACTACATCCTTCACTGCGTATAACGATCTGCGAACTCCCCCGGCGATTGGGAGAGTGCCCCCGGCTCCCGGGAATTATCAGAATCAGCAGTACGTCGATAACAGGGTGACCGAACAGAGAGACGCCGATACCTCCTTCGCGACTACACGTCCGTATATAAATACAGAAAGTTATCGGCACAACGTTGCTAATGTCACGTCAACCATCAGTCAGGATGCGTATTCTTCGTCGACGCCAGTTTACGAAGATTCTCGTGCACAAACTCACGCCAATTATCAAAACGAGAACAGTATCGCGAATATTGAAAACAAAGGCACAACGTTGGATCCTTGGCGCGCGACTTTGCAGAGCTTCCAGCAGAACTCGATCAGCTCGACCGAGAAGCCGTGGAGAAGCACCAACGGCTATCAGCAAAGTAGCTCCACCAGCAAAACCTTGAGCCCTTACGACACAAGTTTCACTTATAAACAGGGGAAAGTGCTGTCCACTTTAGGCCCGTATGTACCTTTCACTAAAAATTATGTTTATTCCACGATAACCACCACTCCGACGCCGAAACCGCCGACCACCGTGACGGCTTACAACCCCACCCTGGCAAATTATCGCATGACGGCGAGCAATTTGATACCTAAGGTGAAATCGCCTCCGGTCACGAGCAGACCCAAAGACAGAGCGACCTATTTACCTGAGCCTAGCAAACCACCAACGACTTTCGAGGATAGACCGTACGCCGAACGGGAACACGCGCTGAGCATGTTGCACTCTCTTCAAGGTCTAGAAAATAACGCGGAAAGTCTTAGCGAGATCGTCGCGAAGGACGGAAATAATCGCAACGGGCCCTCTGCTCCCGGCCCATCCACTCTGCATTCGTTAGCTCTGTACTTTGCCACGGCCGGTGATAATCTCGACTCCAACGAGACTATCGAGTCTACCGCAAGTGTCGAAGAAGTTGAGGATAGAGATGCGAGTCGCTCGCATAATGCATCTGTCGAATTACCGACCAGCATTCTCACACAGCACACCATCTCCTCGTACGTCGAGTTGTTCAATCTGAATAATGCACTTGAAGGAAACAATACAATGGCTGAACTCACGGAGGAGATCGATAACATTGGCGGCGAGGTAGACGATGATCTAGACATCGAACAGAGCGAGGGCCCAGTCAACGGCGCGAAAAAATCAAATAGCACCAAGCTGCGTGAGCTAGCCCAAGTCTTCACTCACGCTCTGTCGGCGTACCTACAAGATCCGGACACTTTCAAAAAGGTACTGACGGAAATCAGGCCCACGCAACCACCGGCGACAACAACCGACGACGATCAATTCGAAGTTACAACGTTGTATCCGACCACTGCGGAAGAGTTCGCGTCTGTGACCAAGGAGAAGGATGAAGTCCTAGATTTTTCGGATGACATCGACAGAAGGCGTAAACCATCCACCATATTCCCCACCACCTTACAACCACCCCCTGTCACCACCGATAGATCGTATTCAACTTACTACACGACGCCGTATGATGAATATTACACGACTTCAGAGAGCCAGACGCGAAGACCAATTTACTATCCGAGCACGACGCTGTTACCGCCCAGCGATTCGTCATACGATTACGTCGAATCATCGACGCAAGGTGGTAATACATTTGCATTCGAAGTGAATAACGTATTCACTACCACTGCGAACCACGATATTCAAAATTACGATGGCGATACGAGAGATTCGACCGATCTATCACCAGTTTATGACAATTATTTCCCATTGGACGAGGAAGGAAATCGAAATAAGATTGGTGGTTTTCATAATAACACGGCGTCAACTTTCCAACCTTACGGTAAAAATGTTAAACCGATCGGCGCTACGCCTATAAACAATTACGTGGCGTCGTCGACGGTGGCGTCTTTTCAGAATTCTGAAATAGAAACGACCGCACCCGGCTGGGGTAGAGGCTCTGCTGGTGATAAACCTGTTCAAAATCTCACACCGCCTCATTATCATCAACATTTCGGTAATGTCAAGAATTTTGAGGTGTCAAACAGCATCCTGCCGAATAGTCAGGTACGCTCGACGACGCCTTTGCCGAGAAGCAAATCCTCCTACAGCGCCGCCAGCAGCACCGTTCAGCCCTTCAGGATACGTTATTATGATGAAACAACGACAGCACCGTCTGAATCTCTCGCCACAGCTCGCAGTTCGTATGCGAAGTACAGAAATAATTATAAGTTGGAAGGCAATCGCATAGAAAGTACTCGCAAGCCCGCGGCGACAACCGCGGCAACAACAATTCGGGACGACGTCGAGACACTAGATCCCGTCACTGCAACTGTCAGCGACGTTACTCCGTATACCGCTACTGTTATTCGCGCTACCTCTAACAGGCCAGCAGACACGTCGACCACGAGACATTCCAGTCTGCTGAACAACGATCATTGGACTTCTTCGCCCATGGTCACTCAGCTTTGGGAGACAACGGTGTTTGTGGATCCTCGGCACATTAATCATGGTCTAGAATCGAATGTCGGCTTCACTCAATTACCCGACACAATCGGTAACGCTATTAACGGCGAGTCGGAATCCACCGTAGCGGCGAGCACCGCGCGATCGCCGACGCTGCCCACGGTAGATTTCGACGTGACGACGGAACCGCGAACCACCAGCACGCCGAGTCCTTGGCAATGGGCAACGAGCGACAATGATCCACCCGTAACGTTCACTTTGTTGCCGACGACATACGCGGAGAACACGGCGACGCCGACTCCGATCATCACGACGCGATCCAGCATAACGACCACGATTACCTCCTCGGTGACGACCAATGCCGTCTCCCAGGACAATCTGGCATCCACTCTGTTGCCATTCGTGACGGGTAATGCATTGAATGCTACTGAGAGTGAAGTAATTAAGGCGCACGAAATGTTTGGCAAATTGAATGAGACGAGTTCGAACACGTTGATGCGAGTAATGAAGCAGGCAGACAACAACGCGACAGTAAGACAATTGGTACTATTGCTGATAAAGCATTGCAACGGGCCCAAAGACAAGACAATGGAGCAAGAGAAGGAGCAACTATTGGATGCTTTGCTGAGGATGCCCGTTAATGAGTTTAGCTCAGAAGAATCGCGTGAAATCATTGCCGGCATCAACAGGCTTAATCTTTCGAATATTTGTACGTATTTTGATTTGCATTTATCAATGATATTTATTTAGAATATGAAAATTATGAAAATTTAATTTTAATTTGGCGCTCTAATTATTTTTAAGTATCGATTTAAAACGACAATGATCTTTTGTTTGGACAAACACTTAATATTAAGAATAACAAATATATTTATTACTGTTGACAAATTTAATTGCATATATAGTTGCTGTAATTATTCCGAGATGCAATCAATCACACGATTTTTGTTTTATTAATGAACGGATTATTTTCAGTGAAATAAAGTTAATCTCCTCTTAGCTGCTTTAGCACGCGCGAGATTGCATTATAAAAATACAATAAATAATATCTTTGAGAAGATAAAAATTGATTTTGAAGAACAGGTAATATCAGAATGTAATTTTTTTTCTTTTCTTATGACTGTTTTAATTTGCTCTTAATTTTGCGTTGTTAATTTATATCTACATTATTGCTTTTTAATGATTTGCTCGCAACGCATGATTTTATTAGAAAATAATATATTATTTTTTCATTTTTCCAATAAAATTTCTCTTATAGTATTTCTCCAATATAGTATTTCTTATATTTATTACAGATACTGTGAAATACTGCTTATTTGAAAAATATAGTTTTGCTTATTTTACACAAAAAGTAATATTGATTTAGTTTATATTTTTCTATTTTTCGAACAACGCAGATTAACTATCTACATTTTATAGCTAAACCACGAGCAACTGCTTTGTCGAACTCCACGACGATGAGGACTCCTCGAGCGTCGACCGTAAGACCCACGCCGTCTGCACCATCCATCACTACGTTTCGCAGTAGAACAGGACGAAAATTCCGCACGACCACGGAGAGTGCCAACGTCATTGCCAGAAGATCGGACGACGCTGTCTCGGGGACGAATAATTCCTTGTCGGTGAACGAGGCCACCGCCTCTGACAACCGAGCCCTCGAGCTTCTCAGGTCGCTCTACACGATAGCCGCTAAGTGGGGCTGAGGAGCCGCATAATCGACGACCGATCGGAACTACGCGCGCGTCGGAAGGCTCGCGAGATGAAGATCTCGCTCGAGTATCAGAAGACGTCCACCTGTCGATACGTCGGAGTAGATCGTTGCTGTCATCTATCACCGTGTCACCCATCACTCCACCTAGCTTAAATTCGAGGGTTCAAACACCGAACGGTGAATCGGTTTTGATCTCGGTCCATGAATCGACGTCCGTGAACGAGAATCAGCTCTACGAATATTTTTTTTTTTTGGGCGAGACACGATATACACATTTTGTTGAAACCGTCGTCAAAAATTGGAATAACACATTTCGAGGTATAACATTCAAATATTATTGATTTTGGACTTCTTGCATTATTAAACTTTACTACTATTACACTTGCTCGCAATACTTGGAAAATTACTCAAGGATCGACTTATTCAAACTTGGATCGATAACGCTGCTGCGAAGTTCGATTTAACTTAGGGCCGAGATTGACACCTGCGCTCGTGGTTATTAAGTAGGTCGTGTAACGATCGAGTATTCGGAAGTATAAATCCGAAATGCGGCTGCTTGATACCCGCGACCGTGCGTAACTCCTGTCGGTTAATATGCGGAGTCCCGATCGATCCTCGATCGACAAGATCGCAATACAATAATTAACCGGCTGCAGTCCGACGTTAAGATTATGTATTGCTCACCGTCCTTTTTATTAAGAATAAATCATCGATCGCCTCGAAACATCGGCAACTATTACTTGAAGAAGAAAAAACGCCTGCCATACTTCGTCCCTCCTGTTCAGCGACTTTGCGTGAACGCCTACACTCAACTTTACTCTTTCCTCTCTATAATCAAAGAAATTCACACATATTAAGCAAGGTAATTTTATACGTTTTACTTGTGTTTATCATGCAATGATATAACAACAAAGTTTCTCTAAATGTTTCTTCCTTATATAATTTTATAGGTCTTTAAACTGGCTGTCGTGTAGTTACATTATCGGCGTATTGTTCATATGTCCGTAGTATTTGTGTTTAGAAAAATCGATTTGATTGGAAAACAATTGGACAGAATTTTACATTTTAAACTTTTGATTTGAATCTTCTGAATGTGTAGATATATACGACTATGTATTTAAAACGAGGAGCAAATTTTAATTGCTGATATAGAACACGAGACATCTTCCTTATTACATTAATTTTTTTTTTATTCCTAGTATATGTGCTTGTATGTGTAAAACAGTGATTGTCCTGCATGCCAACGGGAGGGTAAAAAAAGGGGGTAAACATTTTGACACGTTCGCTCGCGCGGTACATCGTCAGGTACATCGTCAGATTACAACTCGTCTTCTCGTTGAATTGCATGCGAAATTGGCGGAATGTGATGGCACGTGGTGAATTGCACCATGTATGCACCTTATAGTTATCCGTACCGGTCGGACTCTATATACGTGACACAATTTCAACCCTTTTCCCGCGTATCTTCCCCCAACGAGGCCAGTAACGTCCTCTTTCGAAATACGCGCTAATTCCCGGGCGGTATTAATTTCTGCCGGCAGCATTTAATTGATATTCGACGGAACGTACGAATTTACATTCAGCCCAAAACTGGCCGTCGAACTATTCAGTATTACAAAAAGACTCTCTAGAAGGGATCCGCCCAGTTTTCCCCGGCGGATCACGTGAAATTATTTATTCGCCTTCGCTGTGTTGCGATTCCTACGTACCTACGGCTAACAGTAAGTTACTTATATCTTGAAATTACGGTGTTGGTAACGTTCTCTTTCGTTTGGGCAGTTTCGAGGTCGGCGATGCGTTTCCGTTACGATCCCGAAACGTCCAAATGGGGTTTCTAGGTCATTATTTAAGTACGCGACTTAGCGTGTAGTTGTGTATCGACTTTATGTAATATATCTTTGTACAGTATGTGAATAAATATATACAGGGTTTTGTTAGCTGTGTTCTACCTCTCATGTGCGTTCCTTGTAATGCTTACCTAGATGCTTTTAATTTTTTTATTAACACTTTTTATTCTAGAAAACTATTTGACGATGTCTAGCAGTTGATTATTAACGTTGTTAAAAAGAGTATATGTTATACTTATTGCATTAATATATTCTAATTAATTTTTTACATATCAAGTTTGTGTCTTATTTAGATAGTTCTTCAAAAATACAAGGTTTAATATTGTGGAATTACAAAGCTCTGCGCAGTTAAAGTTTTAAATCAGTTTCCTCAATTAACATTATAGATAAATAATAAGATATGTGGTACAACACATTTATGTCTTATATTTTATCAATGTCCATTATGCATTACATTACATTCAATATTCATTGAGGAAAATAATTTTTAAATTTTAAATCTTATTATAATATTTATTATTTTTCCATTGTGCGCAGGGTTTGGAGTGATTGAATATTTTTATCTTACTCGTAGATTATTTGTGCACGAAGTAATATTATATTATTAAATTAATAATGAGTACGATTGGTAAATTTGCAATATTTTTTTATTTTTAAAAATCTTTAATATTTTTAGGATAGTTTGTCATGAAAATCTAAACACGTCATGAAAGGAAACGTCATTATCGTTGAAAGTAGAGCGCGAGTTATACATTTTTTAAAAAAAGTCATCTACTCTTGATATATGCAGATCGCTGGAGATGTCAGCGCGGCAACATGTTAATAACTCACGCAGACTAATGAACATCATTAATGTTTTTGCGACGGGTCCTCGGAAGAACGAACATGGGGAAATGACCACGGTCGTGAACAATTGCGCAAACATTCAGAAAATAAAGGAGAAAGAGAGAAAGATCTTCTGTCTTTGTCTTCCTTGTCGCACATGTACCTCAACACCCGGTGATTCGTATATATACACGTACGGTTCGTAAACGTACATTTTTTTTAAATCTCACAGTTTGCAAGAATATGAAGGCTCGGATATTCTGATTTAAAAGAAAAGGATTAATACGTATTTTGCAATTGATAGATATGCACTGAATGGGGCGTCGTAAAAGAATAACGATGAGATTTCCGTAACACATAGATCTCATAAAACGCCCGAGAGAATACGCATATAATTTGAATCGGCCTAATGAAGAAACGCTAATAAGAGAAGCGATCGTGGCGAAGACTCGCACTCGGGTCGGAGGCCATTGCACAAACGGCTGATTAATATTTCTAAGGACGTACGTACGCTTACCATAGACAGATCGTAAACGTGGTAAGCAGTATGTTGGATTTTTTATTACATGGAACGTTACAAAACTACCCTACAAGGACAGTACTTTTTCGCGTCACGCTTGATCTCTTGATCACCCCGTGGCTGTTGCCAGGAGCGACAGATCGCGAAACTTTTACGGAAAAAATATGTTGGAGATACGGATAACTGGGGAAAAAATAACTTTTGCAAATACAATATTTTTCTCGTACAAATAACATAAATGTTATTCAAATTTTTTTCCTATACAAATGGTGTACCAATATTTTTTCAAAAATATTTTTAAAAATAGTTTTTAAATTAATATTTATCATAAAAATAACTATCTGAAAATTTCAGATTTTCGATTAATTACTTTTTATATCGGTTTGGTAATTTAGATAATAATTTTTCGACAAAAATTGCAAAAAATTGCAAACGTAAATCAATACATAAAGAACTATATCTAAGTTGGCCAACTTTTCAGGCATGGAGTCTTTCGGATAGTTCGTGGCGCAACTTTTGCCTTCGCTACAATGCGAATGGACATCCGCCTTCAGCAAGACCGAGATCGATTCGCCGCCTCGACGCAACATATTCAAATTAATGTCCGGAGATCGGTATCCGAATGAAGAGTTACAAGAGGCAGGAAGAAGATCGTTACTCCTTCAACATCTTGCTTTTTCCGCAAATGTAAATGAAACTACCTAATAATTATGCTTAAGCGAACATCATATTAACTCGCAAAAGTGTTTAACACGATGTAAAGTTGTATACAGATGTTTGAGAGATTACTTTACTTGCACATTTACAGCGTTTTCTTTTATTTTTACAAAAACCTATTGTTTTTCTTTTTTGGAATTTATGCATTTCAATATGTTACATTGCTAAGACATTTATTTACGTAACAATCTGTCTAGATTATCTTGAAAAATCTGTTAGGAGCAGATCGTTTAGATAGTCGCAAATGCACTTTAAATAATGCTGCAACGGACATGGGTTCAGATGCTATGCAAGATCCAAGTATTAAGTAATAAAGTCACTATCGCTATAATAATTTCAAGTAATTTCCTAGCGATGGACGATAACGTTGTGCCAACATGCGCGAATCTCGATCTAACGGCGGTAAATCGTAAGCTGATTCTTCACGGTACTACGGGGAAAAAAAGTCCATACAAAATGAAGCAGAACTGGATCGATATATAATCTGAGTTTGTCGTGTGAGACAGATTTGGAAATCTATTTGCGGGATTGAGAAGGCCAAGATTATCTATTTCCCGTGGAATGATGTTGACTCGTGTCTACATTATACGCTGACCTAGTCGTTTTCCGAACAGTTAAAACTTGCGCAATCATTTTGCTGCGTAACAAAAATGTACGCTTTATGAAAACTTGAATATTGCTCAATTCCTTCTCTCCTCAATTATTAATTTTAAGAAATATAATTTTATTATTCGGCACCTCTTTTTCTTAAGCATTAAATAAAAATTAATTTTTTTTGTTTTTATTTAACACCGTTATACATTTTTATTCGGTATAACGATAAAAAATTATTGAGATAAAAAAAAGTAAAAAATCTTCTTACATTATAATTATATTCAAAAAATCTAAATTTAAATTGTACATTTCGAAATTGTTAGTTAAAGATGAGATAAAAGCATCTATTTCTCAAGTTTGCTGTCTTTTGCGCCTCTGTTTTTGTCGACTTAATTAATTAGACTTAATTCGAGATTTAAATTGTCTAAATAAATCTCGAGAGATTTTTTTCGACATTCGAACGACTTTCAAGTAATTCTCATTGTACAGTCCGAACGGGACATCTGGGATCGAGGCCGGTCCGATTCCGAACGTGAGGATCTCCCGTCTGTACAATTATCTTCGCGCTCTACTGGTGAGGCGGTAAAAGGTCGCGGTTGATGCAATCGGCCACGATATACTCTGCAGAGTACGCGGTTAGATTACAGCGTGTTGGCCAATTGCCAGAGCTCAATTAAGGCTTTTTAGTTTTACGAGCGCTTATCGGCCGCTCGTAACGTCAAGTAGCGCGTGGATCATTGTTTAAATATGGATCGTTGACTCTCGATTGCGCGCGCGCGCGAACATTAGATGCTTGCCAATGTACTCATATAAACGCATGTACTTACGTGATAACCATGTGAGAAACATGTCGACAATTATGAAGCTATTTATCGCGCGTTCTAAAGAGAATAAGGGAAGGATACGCTAAACGGTCAGAGATACTAAGAAATCCTTTTGCGAAGAAAAGGAAGACAAGGCGTTCCAACTATTTTATTTTTTACATTTTAAATAATTTTATTTATTTTTTTTTTTAAGATTTCTCATGTTGATCTTTATATCGTGAACTGTGTCTATGCGTGTATTACTATAAAGATACAAAGCTCGACTAATTTTTTATTTAACATTCTCGTGATCATCACATTTATCGCGTGTTAAATGAAACCAAAAGGTTAGAGCCTGCTAACCGACTATTATAGTTAGGGATAGAATAATTTTTAGATAGAAGGCTTATGATTAACATTCCTATCGATCACGAAGAAGTTATCGGTTTTAACCAGTACTTTACTAGTAAGGGACGTATTCACTTTTAAACTGATTGAAAAGTTGCCATGACGAATAGCGCTATACATGTATAATGGTTTTTCTTCCTTAAAATTGTATTAACATTCGTATCGGGATATTTGCTTCTCAAAAAATATAAAATCAAAAAAGTTTGCGTTCCTCTAACAAGCTCCTTATCGTATATGATCCTAAGTTGTTGCCGGGTTTAAAAAGTTAATTTTCTAATAAGGTTTAATAAGGTTACCGAATTAGGATAAATTGAATTCTAATTGTATTTGCGTACTCAATCTAAAGAACATATTGTGATATCAATAACGATAATCCGGGAGCTTAATTACTCGCTTAAGGACCGATTGTTTTATCTACGTGGTAAATTCTATGTGGTAAGTTATCCAACGAATAACTCATCTGTTTTGTCCATTATACGTCCGTAGTCGTAGACGTTAGATATATTATCACATAATTTATCCGAGGATGAAACACAACCGGCTCTAAATGATATACTTTGCAATGGATCATTTCTCCGACGAACGAATTACCAAACACTTTCACCGCGCCAGTACTTGTTGCATACCGATTCGGATCGCTGCCGCTTTTTAGCTGATGACACGGTGTATATGTTACCGAATCTCGAGCAATCTCATAGCAGAAAAGAAAATGGGGGGGGGATGATGCTAGAGGTCACGCGGATGAGGTAACGGCGCAAGGCAGCAATTAACCCGTGATCGCGGAGTCGATCTTTCCCGAACCACTTTCGTCGAATGCGGATGCCGGACGATTCTACTACTTTGCGTATCGAGATAAGCGAAGTGAGCCTCCATTCCGCGCGTTAGCGCATTCCCTCGGCCTCTCTTTCTTGATTATACCTCGGAAATCTGAACGAGGTTTATTTCACATACGGGGGAGAGGTTCGCACCACGTACGTTTGGCGCCAAATACGCCCTATCTTAGCCTCGGCCCACCAAGGCTGGGCATTCACGTCTTCCGACACACATGAGAAACGTTCCGAGCGCTCGGTTTGCTCATAAGCCAAATAGAGAAAGCTAACATGGTTAATAATAACATTGCGATATAATGAGAGGAGTTTTATTTAATAACTTTGTATTTGTAATTGTGAAAATTTACGATAATTAGAAGGATTTTCTGTGAAACTCCCACGGGCAAGATCTGTTAATCATAAAACCAACAATTGCCTGCAAATAATTGAATCAATGATGTCTCTAATTTAATAAGAGATAGGCGTCTATTGTTTCCCAGAGAGATGAACGTAATCGAAGGTTCTTCTCGCTTCAACAATCAGATTAAAAGTCTCCCTATCTTCATCGGGAGATAAATCAAGTCGCATCTGGCTTCGTTTCAGTAATGAAATCAGAGGCTTCCGACGAGCGCATGAAAGAATAAACATCACCCGGCATCCCTTTCTCTTGAATGTGATTAAAAATGGGGAATCCTTCCATCGTATCCTCCAGCATTATCCTGGCCGCGTCATAATTTATGCGAACAACGGCGCGCGGCGATCCCGACGTTGCCCCCATCGATCATCCTGATGTCTGCTGAAGACGTCAGGAGAGGAGGTGGCATCTCGAGGCTGCAGCGCCGAGGTTGCATCCGACTCGAACGAACGTGCCGTGGTACATCGCTCGCGCGCGCACACACACACACACACACACACACTCTCTTCTCATCCTCTCTAGACTACTCGGGAGGCCTATTACGGCCGGTGAAGCACCGCGTGCGCGACTTTCTCCCCAATTCCTCTGCATTCCGCCGTAGATCGTGCTCGTTAGCCACGGTCTCGCCTCCTCCGCGCGGATGCGCCTCTGCTGAATCCGCCGTTTTACCACCGCGAAGTAGAGTGCCTGGGTTCCGCGACCGCACACCGGGCGCGTACCACTTTAATGGAAAGTATGTCAACCGCTCGCGTTCGCGAGAGGAGAGGATGAGTCCGCGATCAGATTATCCGATAATAATATCGAATAAGCGGCTTTGTTGGCGGCGCGGCAGCGCGGCGACGGCGGCGTCCGGGCGAGTGCAATCACGCGTGTCACGTCTAGGCGCGAGCCGTCATCGAGGGTGTCGGGGAATGACGGTGAGAGTACTCGATCGAACATTCTTCGATGTACAATTATTTATCTGCGCGCGCGGTAGCTCCAAGATGCAGATAATAGTTTCGTGATGTATTTATAACGCTTGCCTGAGCGATAAATTCATTTTCCTTCATTACTGCGAAAATAGGTCGTTTGACAAATTGAATTTACGCGAAAGCTGCAAGTGGGAGCTCAACGTTTTACTTTCTTCCAATTTCTTCTAGACTCTTAGACTTTTAACAGAAATTCAAGACTTGGAAATATTATTCGATAAGTATTGTATATATTGTATATATCTCTCCTTTATTTATTGATATTTAAAATTGAATTTTAGTTGAAACTGTAGACTGTGGGTATTCCTTAGGAATTGTCTCTGGGAAAACAATGCGTACTTTCTAACTCCGTCTCTTTAGGGCAAACTTGAGATTCAGATTTACGGAAAGATAACTATAATATCACATTCAACGAGACCGTAGGAGCGCGCACGCAATCGCATGCTTTAAGATCATCGGTTAATTTTGTGGTGACGTCGTACACGACGTTCACGATTTACGCCACCACTATATCATTTGTTCCGGGATATACGTTTTGTGAGCGCGATGCGTCTATTAATCAAGCTTAATAGCGATTACTCATTACCGGCTGTGGCGAAAGAGCGACGCGGGATTTCTTCTGGGGATGCGTTTTTATCGTTCTCACACGTATCAAAAGTGATGACCGTAACTGACCGTACCGTGATACAGAAACGACAAAAAGTCGCGTACGGTCGGAGTCAGAAACGAGAAACCATCAGCTAACGTACGAAGAGTGGAGTTATATCATCGCCGTGTGCAATCGGCTTGGAATTTCTCTCATTAAATCATATTTCTGTATTACGGATTCCGAATGTCATATTCGCAGCGCCACGGTAATCGATAATTCCCGTTGTCGTAACTCGGGGAAAAGTGAAATCATATGTTTGCACTGTACGGAGAGGAGCGATCGGTGCATCGGTGCATTATTACTGTACCCGCGAGCGTGCCGTTATGCGATTGATCGCTGCCGAGTCTTTCGCGTCGCGCCGTCGTATATCGCATGTACGTAAGACAAGTTTGCTATTAAGAATGATTCGTGTGATACAGGAATTTATTTTACGTGCCGCACGAGCATCGAAGTCTTTGGCGTCTTTCATGAACCTTTTGTCGCTTAATGATTCCGCGATACGACACGCGATTGCACAATCATGCGATTTACGCAATGTTTTCAATGTCTGTTGAAAAAGAAAAGTTTTATTTATGAACAAATCGATCGAGATTGCAGCTTGTATATTTGCAACTCTACTTATTGTTCCGCATCTTTGTTCTACAAATGTCCGCGATATGTGGTGTTTATAGTAATCGATATCCAATTATCCGTGAAAATAAGTGAGATTGTAATTGATCAGATTTGTAGAGAAATGAGAAGAATACAAATACTTGATATCTTAAATTATATTTTATATCTTTTCTCAATATTCATACTCAAGAGCATCTTACAATATCGAAAATTTTAATAATTATAGCTGCAGAATAACTTCAAACATTAGTTATAAAAATAAAAAATTATATTAAAAAAAAAAGATTACAAACATATACCAATTATTAATTTCTCACAATTTATTTCCTCGTTCGAAAAGATACGTTACAATGTATTGTGTCGTCTCTTTCAGACGAGATAAAAATTTAATTCCAAATTTAATAAATTTATTATTAAATATGTTAGAATCTGTATGTAAATTCATATATTAAATGCGGTATCTTTTTTACTCCGAATCAAGTTTTGGGTGTGCAACGGTATTTTTTCATTAAACATTCCTTAATCATAACGCTAATATTCAAAGATTAATGAAGGTTATTTCCCTAGCCGCAACAAAACCCGCAAGATTAATCGATACAAACGCTCCCTCTTACTCTTAATAATAGTGATTTACCGCGTACGTCAACGTACGTGCGCGTAGATATTCATAATGAGCCCCGTGGTCTTTATAACATCCAAGTAAGAGCCGCGACGATCAACACACATCGCCCTCGATTAATGCTTTAATACCCCTCGCAGAATCTTGCATTTCATCGGTTATAATTATACCGTTATTTGTAAACACGAAGTTAGATTTTTTTTTTTTTTAGAAAATGAAGAAATGTACGGAATGAATGTTAATGTGAAAATCTTATTCGTTCACGTTTATTTATCACCTACAAGTGGTGTTTGACACATTAAAAGCATGTAACGCATTCTTAAGATACGTATTCCACAATCGAGCGGCTTACTCCCTCGTTCCGCAATAATGTAGCAAATTCGCTTTCACGTTAACTCATTTTAAACGTTCGTACTTTATTGGAAAGCGCAACTTTTAATTGAACAATTCTCAACGTACACATCATTGCTGAATTCGTCCTGATTGCGTTCCTCTAAACAATCTAGCGGTAATCGTTGATTCGCGGTTCTAATGCTTCAAACACAGTACACCGAAAGTACATTGCGCGATATGAGGCAATCCGTTCGTTTGCTCGTAATGAGCGCAAATTTGATGAAAACGAAGTACGGATCGATGGTCGCGATTTAACCATCAGCGGAACGATTTGTTCGCGCTCCAATGAATTTTTCGCGTTTGATCGCGTATGAATGGTCCGTGTAACAGATCAGATAATAAGCAATTGTGCAAACGCGGTATGATAGTCATTAAAAGACCATTAGTCCACACTCGTACGTGCCAGTGAGATATCTTCCACGCTCGAGTATCATCGATGATCGATGTCGCCAGCATTTACATGTAGGGTACGCTAAGAAAGTTCTCAGATTTTTTTTTAATTTCCTGCACAGCTCTTGACGCATCGTGGCTCCTTTAAAATTATTTTTAACGCGAATGTAATCAAAGTTAATAACTCAGCGGCTGGCAAGAAAAGTAACGACTTTATTTCAAACATTCATCCTTTTTAGGTCGGATGAAATTTACTGTATTCTACGAGATCTCGGAGGGAACAAACCATTAATTTTTCTTTGAATAATTATCTGCAAAGGATGAGAAATTTCTTTATAAATATCTTTCAAATTACATGAATTTTTATTTTTTATTTTTAAAGAATATATAAAAATTGGATTACGTTTTAATAGCAAAGAACGATATATATTAGATGTTGAAAAAGGATCTTCCTTTGAAAAAAGGCAAAACTGAAAAAGTTGAATATTTTTTTTGTCAAACTTAAAGTAAACTTTAGATTCAAAATGTCAATGATTTCAAGATGTAAATTTGCCAAGAGGTAATTTCAATATTACTTAACTACGTACATAATTAAACATCCTATCGAGTATTCGCTAAGAAAAAATCGACTACATTCGTCGACGTACCTAATAAATTACTATTATTAAGAATAGGAACGAGCGTTTGCATCGATTAGTCTTGCGCATTTCGCAAGTGAGGAAGCATCTATCATTAACCTTTGAATATCCGTCTTACGATTGCAAACTTCGATGGAACAGTGGTCCAAGCAAAAATACTTGAATAGCCTGTTAATAAAAGAATCTGTAGATGAAGATAAAAATGTTATAAGAGTATTAAGTACACGCAATTGAGGACAGTTTGTACACTCGTCTACGTCCGTTCTACTTGAGGTATTAGAAGATCAGCGTATTTAAAATTGCTGAATCTGCAATCTACGTTAAAGTGTCCCGTTTTCTGGGTAGCATAGAACCGGGGATCAATAATGGCCTGTCTTGATAAGAAGGGACTGCACGGGCGTTTCAGAGAGAAACGGGAAGCGAGCTCCTCACAAGCTTTCGTTCTTCCTTTGTTAAATTCCGAGTTACGCGGACGTCGTCGCCGTCGTTTGTGCCACTCCGCGCGGGTATCGATTCTTGCATATATACCGTACGTTAGACGTTAACGGCCAAACAATGTCCTTTCAGTCTCGCGACTATCTCGCCAGGAGTCGTCGACTCCCGCGCACATTTCCTCCGTATGCTAAGTACCTGTCGGTGTTTTTTTCCTCTCTCTCTCTCTCTCTCTCTCTCTCTCTCTCTCTCTCTCTCTCTCTCGCCGCCAGCATGAACGATGACTTCTGCGGCTTGAGAGTCTCACGTAAGACGTTAGTCACGTTCGTAAGGCTGATACATCGATCGAGCGATTCGTCCCAGTTTCGCAAAGATCGGATCATGCGATGGTCGTTTCTGTGTATGCACATCCGCCAGGGCGCCGCGCCGCGCCGTTCGCGCTTTCTTCTGTCATCGGCTCTGATCTAATGTAACGGAGAAAGCGGTCTGTCGTAATATTACCGTCTAATCGCTTGGATACCTCCTTTTAGGTTCCTGGTTTGGTAGGTGGCAGGCGCCCGGATTACCCGGTGCATTTATTATCGCGAGCACGCCTCGTTACCGGGGGAACTGGCGAAGATTACGCCGAATGCTCCGCAATCAGTAAAGCCGCGTTTACCATGGACTAACAATGCTACAGTCGAGGAAGAGTCGCGGATGATATACAGGGTCATAGTTCGATCACGGCAATAAGTAATTTACATGAACAAGCAAGCTTAAGTCAAGATTCGATTCAAATTCATCGCGAAATCCGCAATTCAAGCTGAGTCATCGGAGCGGAACGAGAGAAGACGAGAGCAATTTTTTCCGGATGTTTCAGTGAATAAAAACACGCTTTAAAAAGACGTGTGCTGACTTGACAACAAATTTAAAGATATGTTTATTTCCATAAAGATATTTTTACGATCAAGTTAGATAACACAAATCTCTTATTAATCGCACAGATGTTTCGCGATTTAGATTTTTTATCTTCTCTCTCATTAGCTATTAGTTATATTTAAACGTATCTATAGATGTTACAATTTGCTCACTTCTGTATCAAGAGTCTCGTTCGCTCCGAGGTCGCGACCCATTGGGAAACGCCATTAAAGTGTGAATCAAGCCGATTCGGGCCGCACGGTGAGTGGCTGACCGACGCCAAAAGGTATAAGTAACGTTTGCACAATCCGTTATTATTCATCCGACGGAATCGTCTTCCGACTTCTCTTCACGATTCAAATTGACCGCTTCTCCGTGCGGATCAAATCCATTCGGTCGTTCGACTCGCGATAAATGTGGCGTCACAGACTGCATCGTAATGCCGTTGTTCGCGGAAGCCAAATTACACGCTTCGACAATGCGTCTATCGCGAACAGTGTGCTGCGATTGACCCTGACAATGACGGTAAGTGACCCCACGAACCGGTTGCGCGTCATGCCTCGCATTGCGCGACGTTTGGAGAGTTGCACGCACCGATTGAAACCCGTTTGCCTTTCCGTGCTTCATCATAAAGTTACTACCCGTCATCGTAAATGCGCTTTGACTAAGGGATACCTGCGAGATTGTTCTATTGTGATCGTACATGCAAGTTTCAATGCTATTATTCTAGAATCTAGATTAATGCCGCAGGCATTCGCACAGCGACGAAATTTTGTTAGAGAATAACTCTCTCTTTATAAAAATCAAATATAATTTAAACAATGGTTTTTTTTTTTTTAAAGCGCAATAGTCTTGAGTTTCTTGAAGAACATGCAAAGCGCTATCATTACACACGATGACTGGACAATTTATAGTTTTATACGATATTTTGCAACGGCGGTATATTTTGCAGTGCGCAGTTTTATTTATCTGACAAATTCTAAAGCTCAGAGAGAGAGAGAGAGAGAGAGAGAGAGAGAGAGAGAGATTTGGCTCCGTAGCGGCGCCATAAGGCGAACGTTGTTTGTGATAAAATTTACAAAGACAAGCGTGTTGCCTTAACCGAAGTTCCCGCAACACGCGGTCATTTGCAATTTACAATCTACAGAAATTGCATAAATCGCCTTGCGATATTGGCTACGCCATCTGCTGCCCGCCGTTTTTCGTCCTATTTTCCGTGACAGCGAGTTTCATCGTTCGTATCGTATCACGGGGAGATGCAATAATGTAGTCGGTAGTTGAAGAGCTGACAAATTTCGTCATTGCTGCATCTCTGTCGGCGTGCCTATCGCGCGATACCTCTGCTAAGATACACGTGCGCATCACGAGACGACCGATGAAAAAAGATTACGTTTCGAGTGTGCACGTGACGTGACTATGCAGCAAATTTCAATTTTTAACAGCTACCACTAAATTCATCGTCGACGAGTGTTTCAGGATGGTTAGAATCTAATATTTTTTATTCGCAATAGAGATGCGTATAGCAACTAGCGTTTTCAATTTTCTTAAAAAAAAAAAGCCTGACAAATTTAACTTTTGCAACTTATACATGTTTATCCACAGTTATCCTTTAAGCAAAGATAATTCCATTTTAAATTATCGTTCTCCACTAGATTCTTCTTTCCTCCGTGAAAAGGTTTTATTTAACCTTGTTTATTTTCAGTTGATTAACTTATTTTTTTACAAAGAACGTTTTTACAAAGGAACAAATTGTGCTGCGTTGTAAAAACATCACGTAAATTGCGTGTAAAACCTGTACTGTACGTGGTATAATCATCTTTGAATAGGATTCTCTTCGCTTCACTGATTCGTTGGTTATTCCCCATTATGCATAGGTAAAGCTCAATTACGCACGCCAATTAAGTACACATACGGTAATGCTGGCCGAGAGGGAAACGAAGATAGAGACGGCGGCGGTGTCGTGTGTCTGTTTCTACTTTCCCGTAACGAAAACAGTTGACGCTGCGTGTCTACGTCGGAATCGGTACCAGCTGCAAAAGGTCGGATTGCGAGTCAGATCTGTTAACAGGTGATCCGTCACTATCACCGCTTCTCCGATGGTCTACTTTTCGAGCAAGATGGTCCGCGTACCATCCAAGGTTGGCTTGCGTAACGGACCAGTAATCTCCAGGTTGCGCGCGCGCGGCGCCTTCCCATTAATTTCTTACATTTTTCGCACGACCATCGCCTTGCTGTTGCACCAAATAAGTGCAAGCGAGACCGTCCGCGGATACATATATTTCTCGGGACCTTCGTGGCGCGCTGACGAAACGGAACTCGCGTTTCGCCGTGCACTCGTCTATTATGTATTCATGAAAAGTGACTCGTAATGTATTACGTTATACATTTTCAATTTGCATCGCACTTTTATTTTGTAAATTTTTTAAATCTTTGATTATTTCTTAATGCCCCAGAAAGATTTCTCTTCGGCTTACACCGTCACGTTCCGTTATCAGAAAATTCCTGACGTTTCATGGAAACGAAACAGAATTTTGTGAAAAGTTGCAATTTAAAAATTTGCTATTAATAGTTATGAAATTCTCTTGGTAACAATAACTAAAAACTATATGCACCTCAATCGGTGCTAACTGAATTTTAGCGGAAATTAGTTTTCTATTCAATTTTTTTCATTCAAAATTATTTTTAAAAACTTTTTTAACGACGATAAACCAGCTCATGCGATTTATCGTTTTTTAATTGGGTTGAAAAATCTGTAATGCATTACGGTCGCGATGCGAGAGATTTTTCGCGTCTGGTTTTCGTCATCAAGTCATTTGAACGAACCGATTACTTAACAATATGCAATGCATTTACGATGCAGCAGTATGCACATATTACGTTCCTAATTTGCACGCGTTGTTAATTAGCCATTGACCTTTGTTATCTTGCCCGAAGGTAGCCGTTTTTCAGACCAAAGTTTAATTGGCTTTACGTATAACTCCTTTCATTACAAACTGCAGCAGCGGGCGCCTGATTATTCGCCTGATACTACTAACCGGTTAGAATTGCCTGTACTTTGTTATTGCATGTATATAACGATCCCGATGCATATCCCGCGGTTTACGCGCGTCTATTTCCATTGCACCTGATACCCCGCGCGCTATGA
Source organism: Solenopsis invicta (assembly GCF_016802725.1). Lineage (NCBI taxonomy): Eukaryota > Metazoa > Arthropoda > Insecta > Hymenoptera > Formicidae > Solenopsis > Solenopsis invicta. The sequence goes on from NC_052667.1 coordinate 27,019,323, forward strand.
TTAAGTGTCATTTTTCCCCCCTCTCTCGTCCCGCGGTGGAATGACGGCGCGTCGCCTCGCTGAAACAATCCGACGAGAACAATGTGAATAGCAGGATGAGGTATTTCGTACGACCCAGTTAGCTATGTCAGACAATTTAAGACGCGTGAACGAACCGCAGCGGATCTCTCTCTCTCGCTCTCTCTCTCTCTCTCTCTTTCTCGCAACCCGTTTATCTAATGTAACGTCACTGCCATGGGAATCCGCAAAATCATTTGCCCGTCGAATGACTAGACTCGACTCGATTCAACTTGACTCGACTTGACTCGCTCGACGACTCACCGCGCTGCATCTCGCAGAAGACAAGAGGAGAGACGTTACGAAATCCACGCAACTATAAATCGCGAAACGATGATCGCACGTAGCCCGCGTATATACGAATTTATGTAACCTCCCCCGACGCGAACACAATTTGAAATGACTAATTATAGTAATGAGGGGAAAGGGAAAGGCAATATTTAGTAACGCGCGTGTGTGTTACCCGTCTCGCGCGGGTTTCAGTAACCCGCGGGACCTATAGTGAATAGAGACAACATAATTCTTGCAAAGGTGTTTCCTTTATTTCGCGCATAAAATATACATAATGGCATCCCACGTAGGAGTCTCAAACCATTGTTATAAAAATATAGGTATATGTATATATAATTATGTCATGCGTTGCTTAACTATATATGACAATGATACGCTCTTCGAAAGTAATCGGACTCTCACTGCTTCGTTATTGTTTGGATCGCGACCCAATTAATTAGGTATACTATTTTATTGAAACGATAATTGCGCTACTTCTACTTTAAATATGTGAAATGTTCAATTGTCAACTTGTTTAAGATATTTTTGTTTAAAATATACTTTGTCGCAATTTTACGTGTTATAATTTACTTATTAAGTATTCGCTATTGCAATCCTATGAATATGAACTTGCAGTTCAAATAATATTAACAAATATGTCGCACAAATTATTGTTAAAAATTATATTCTGTAGGTTTTATAATCATATTTTATTTGATAAATACAATAATTAATTGTGTTAAAAGTGTTATTATATGACACTTCATGAGGCAAGGTTGCCTTAAAACCGTGCACCCTGTAACGTTTTCACACCTTTGATTACATTCAATTGATAAATTCTTATGTCTAACAAACATCTAAGTGCCGATGATATCCGCATGACGTCCGATTCATCTCTTTTGATAGTAAAGGTGATGTGGTTTGTATTTTTATTAAAGCTGAATAAATAAATACGTCGCGTTTTAATACTTACAAGCTGCACGTATTCCATCAACGTCTGCCACTAGCTTCGAGACATGAAGAATTTTAATAAATATTGTATTGGTAATAATATATCAATGTTATTAATTATAGCGCTTATAATTATTTTTTGCTTTTGTGTAAGGATACAAAATTGAATTAGAGTCTAACATTTATTTAATAACAAAAATTTAAGGTATTTAATATTTCTAATTTAATCAGTAAGATTTGATTAGACGACGATGAATACAATCAGCATACACAGGACTTAATATTATTCACTCATAATTTCATTATAAGGTTTCCGTTAAATATTCGTTCTTGATGCAATTTAACATCAAAAATATTTTTTGCACTGATCTACAATTCGCAATTTACGATTTATTATTTTTACTATAACAATGGCAAATGAATATAAAAAGTGAATTATATTTCGATGAAATACTTTAAATTTGATAAAAATTGTATATCAATTGTTTTGTCGCTCTTTTACATTTTTCTTACTAATTGCAAAACAGTAGCAAAAACAATAAGTAATAAAAACTTAATGCTCGAATTTGATAAAACAATATTTTTATATATTTATTAGTAAAATATAAAAAATGCATATGCTTTAAACTATATCAATATAAAATCAAAATATATTAGATATATATATATTTTTTTTATATAATAAAAATGTGTTTAATATATATAAATACATATATATATATATATATATATATATATATATATATATATATATATATATATATATATATATATATATATATATTAAACTAGTAAAGCTAATCAAAAATACATACAAGCGACAATGTAAACTGCATCAATTACAAACGTGGAAACCCCAGAAAGGATGAGTAAAGGATGGTAACTGTAAAGCAGAGTAATCAAATTTCTTATACATAAAGGGAATGCAATACGAATAATCAATATCACTTAGATTACGCAATAGAGGCTCGTATTTACACGTGTCATTCGGCATTAACAATGGTGGGAATCATCATTAGATGCCGATTGAAAGTTTAGCTTCATATTTATCCAACCCGCGGAGGCAAGTACTCACGATCTGGCTTCGCAGGACCTTGCGGCGGGAACGGCGAACCCATCTCCCCAGGTTTCCCAGGAATACCTCCTGGTCCAGAAGGTCCACTTGGAAACGATGGGCCGCTTGGTCTACCACTGGGATATCCACCTGGGCCACCAGGGCCTTGCGGACGACCACCCGGTGTACCCGGGAAGCCGCTTGGACCCTGCGGACCAGTGGGTCCCTGAGGTTGTCCTGGAAATCCTGGAGATGGTCCACTAGGATAACCTGGACTAGGTCCTTGAGGTCTCGTCGACGGTCCAGAAGGGCCAGATGGTCCTTGAGGTCTTCCAGGATATCCTGGACCGCTTGGTCCTTGAGGTCCTGGACCACCAGGACGTTGCGGACCTCCTGGATAACTTGGACCACTAGGGCCACTAGGAGCACCTGGACCTCCTGGATAAGTAGGTCCGGACGGTCCTGCCGGCGGATTTAAATATCCAGGTCCAGGTCGCCCAGATGGACCTTGTGGTCCCGGACCGGATGGAACTCCTCCTGGTCGTCCAGGAAAGCCGTTTGGACCACTTGGACCCATTGGTCCTTGAGGACCACCCGGATAACTACTCGGTCCTGATGGACCTGAAGGTCTCCCTGGATAACCGTTTGGTCCTGACGGACCTTGAGGTCCTGAGGGACCTTGAGGGCCTGATGGACCTAGTGGCCCTGACGGACCTTGAGGGCCTGATGGACCTTGAGGTCCTCCTGGATAACCACTTGGTCCTGACGGGCCTTGAGGCCCTCCTGGACCACCAGGACGTTGTGGACCTCCTGGATAACTTGGACCACTTGGGCCACCAGGACCGCCTGGACCTCCTGGACCTCCTGGATAAGTACCAGGTCCCGCAGGTCCTGAAGGTCCTTGAGCTGGTGCTCCCATTATAGTATAGTCATAAAGATTTTCATTTAAATAATAAAGGCTTGGTGCAGAGTTACAGTCGAATTGATTCCACCATACACAAACGAAAAATTGTTGATGGAAAATTGTTCCGTTTGGACAAAGGAAATCGTAAGTCTTATTGTTGGCACATATGTGAAAAACTTGGCACTGGGCTTCCACGTCAGCATAATAACCAGGGAATTGTTGGGCATCGCAGCGGAAACTGGTCTCCGGAATTTCACTATATATAGGATAATCGGTACCAGGTTCGCCAGGAATAGCTGAATAATCACCTTCGTCATATGATCCATCATCTTCATGCGTGTATTCTCCAGGTCCGCCAGGACCTACTGGATGACCAGTACCTGGGAATCCTCCCGGCCTTTGCTGGCCTGGTCCACTTGGAAATCCTCCCGGCCCTTGCGGGCCTGGTCCACCTGGGAATCCTCCTGGTCCTTGCGGGCCTGGTCCACCTGGGAATCCTCCCGTCCCTTGCGGGCCTGATCCACCTGGAAATCCTCCCGGTCCTTGCGGGCCTGGTCCACCTGGGAATCCTCCTGGTCCTTGCGTTCCTGGTCTACCTGGAACTCCTCCTGGTCCTTGTGGGCCACTCGGATAACCTCCTGGTCGTTGTGCTCCTGGTCCGCTTGGATATCCTTCTGGTCCTTGCGGGCCTGGACCACTCGGGTAGCCTCCTGGTCTTTGTGTTCCTGGTCTAGTACTAGGATAGCCGTTGGTAGATGGTCCACTTGGGCCTTGCTGACCTCCAGGACCTCCAGGTCCTGCTCCCGGGTATCCTCCTGGTCCCTGAGGACCTGGACCACCACCAGGTCTTTGAGTACCTCCAGGATAGCCAGCTCCTGGCCCTCCACTAGGATATTGAGTTCCCGGACCACTTGGCTTCTGTGCCCCACCGGGATAACCGCCAGGAGCTTGTCCGCCGGGATAACCTCCGCTTGGCCCTTGTCCATTCGGTCGACCACTAGGATATCCAGGACCTTCCGGTTTTCCTTGACTGGGTCCACCATTCGGGTATCCAGGTCTTTGTCCACCTGGAAACCCACCTGGGGCTTGTCCACCAGGTCTACCACTAGGGTATCCACCGCTCGGTCCTGTTGGAAACCCCTCTGGTCGTCCACTTGGTCCACTTGGTGCACCAGGACCCGCTGCTGGTCTTCCCGTTGGTTCACCGCCCGGAAACGGAATTGATGGTCGTTCCCTAGGATATCCATTGGAAGGTCCTTGACCCGGAAAGCTAGGCTGTTGTCCTCCTGGTTGAGCACCTGGACGTCCTGGAAATCCTGTTGGTCCTGATGGATAACCTGGACCACTTGGCCTTCCACCAGGTTGTCCACCAGGAGCTCCTGGTCCTACCGGACCTCCAGGTGTACCTGGACCAGATGGATAGCCTGGTCTTGTGCCGGCTTCTCCTCCCGAAGTACCTGGTATAAGCGGATTTGCCGGTCTAGGATAATTATATCCCTCGTCAGCCTGTAATGTTAATTATGTTGATTAATAATATTAATTGTGTCTAGAGAACGTTCATTAAATTTTAATAGAATTGAGACGTAATTCTTGTTGAAGAAAACAAAAAGATTCAAAATAATGTGTTATGATTCTTATAATTTTTTCTTATCAGAAAATTAATTTGTAATATTATTATAATATTAAAATATGTAATTTTAAAGTTAAATAACATTTTAATTGATATTAATGATGCAGAAATAATATTCACTCATATAATGTATGATTCGTTTTAGATTCATTTATTACATTTGATACCGCTTTAGCATCTGTTGAGATCATGATACCCTTGAACAATTAATTATATCAGATTTATGTATTCCGACATCGTTAGAATCGTGCTTGTAGAAAAGTCTGAAGGAGCGTCTTCTCGTATCCTCGATCATTGTGATCGTTATGAAGTTACAACAGTTACAGTCACGACCGATTAATATGAGAGTGCTTAAACTTGCGCAACCGAAAATGCTGTTTCATAAGGTGGGAAAGAAGGAGTAAAGATGTGTTGATCGTGAAAAATTGAAATGACTGCATCGCGCTGATTTATATCGACTTTGATATATCGCTTTTCTAATAGAAAGTGCTTAAATCAAATAAATTAATTGTTAAAAAATTGCAAGTTACATTAAAAGATACTATTAATTTAAAAAAAAATTTTTAATGATATAATCTATACTTAAGAGAGGAAGTTACTTACCTGAGCTGTAACAGCCAGCAAAGCTGAAACAAATACAACTAGTATTATTTTTGGTTAAGTACCTTGACAAATTGCGCTTGTCTTTATCTAACGCAGATGTTACAACGAGCTTGTTACAAATCCATCACAGAATTTTTATTATGACATCAATTATGTTGAGTGTTAACGGCTGAATGTCGCCGACGCCGCCTTCAGTAACCGGCATAATTCGTCGCGATGACGAGACGTTGCGTGCGGGTCTCACAGAAGAGAAATGTGTCTTGAAAAATCTCTGACATAACTTCCCGTCTAATTAATTAAGGAGCATTGTCGAGCGCGCTTAGAGCGTAGATACGAAGAAGCTACAGGTTCTTCGCACGCTTGGCAGTACGTAAATCGCATAAAAAAAATGAAGAGGGCTAAACGCAGAAGAAAGGAACGCGCATGCAAGAGAGAGGGAAAGAGAGAGAGAGAGAGAAAGAGAGAGAGAAGGAAAGAGATGCGCACAGTACGAACGAGCTGCAAGAGTGCGTGTGCTGTGTTACACGAGAATTGTGAAGAGAGACTCCCGTGCGCGTTTTCGCAATGACACCGTCATGCCGGTCGGCGGATAACGCAAGCTACTTTGTTAGGCAGATACAGAACTCTGGTTCTTGGGCATGCGAAAAGATCTAGATGGTGATCTTCTTCAAGTTTTTTGAACTGATGTTCTTAGAAACAGTTTTGAGCGCGGTTTTTTTCTTTTTAACTTTTCAGTAAATCTCGTTTGCAAACTGAAAGCTACACTTCATTAATTATCGCTCAATCTTTCGTAATATAGCGGCACCAAGTGTGATATTGAAAATGATGAATGTTATATGCAAGTAGCGAAGTTAATTATGAAAATCTTAATTAGCTTTTCCTGTTATCGCGATGAATATTGTTCTTGATGAACATTTGAGTAATTATCAAACGATTCGAATCATCGATACTTCCCAGGCATTGACGTTGATAAATTAAGATTTAATGGTGACTTTACTTTGACGCAGATTAATAGGTGTAACTTAGCAAATACGATTGACATGACCTCCGCGGTTCAAATAAGATCTTTGCCACAGCGGGTCATGATAGAAAATTACTTTTTATACTGAATGTGACTCTTTTGTTTCTATCTAATAATTTATATTAATCAAGATTTAATTTTGAATATATTAACCTCGTATTTTTTATTGCTTATTACTAAATTGAATTTAATTATTTTACATCAACGAAAATAATAAATTGTCATTGCAATAAAAGACAGTTTAAGATTATTCAACGTCTAAAATAGTAATTTGTAAATCTTACATTAAATTTTCACAATTCGCTAATAAAATTTGATTTTAAAATTAATTATGCAGAGATATAAATTTAATGGCGACATTTTCCTCTCTAATGATTTCTAGTTTCAATAAGCTATATTGATTGATTATTAAACACGATTATATATAAAAGCATATTAAACTGTTTAAATAGTTATAATTATTGTGAGCATATGGGAATCTTTTTCCGTTTAGATGTACTACAAATAATTTTATCAAAGATATTTCTCTTCCATTCCCCATTGGTCATTTATTGCTACACTACGCATAATTTGAGCAAAAGGCCATTTCAAGGCAACAATATCACAGTACCATTATTCGTACATCTTCCTGTTGTCGGTTGATAGCCTCGGTTTTGGTTACCTCGAAACAATGGGGCGCAGATCAAGATGCGGCCGAACCTCGCGTGATCTACGAAGATAATCCGAGCACGGTACTCGATGCATCGTTCGAGAGGATCTTTGACCGTTACGTGGTTACACTAGTATTGCACGATCGTCAGAGTATTGACGTAACTTGCCCGAAGGGAAGCCGTGGCGGAAACGGCTTAACCCGTCTTCGGCTATTTCTTTGAACTACGAATTTTTCTTATCTATATATTATAAAAAAAAAATCGCATTTACTTCGTATCAATGGGTATAGCTGTAGCAGTACGTTAAAATCTCCATTTCAACTATCTTTATCACACTCATACATACACATACACGTTACTCACAATTTTTAGGAATTACTATAATTTAAGTATAAGAAAACTGCGATAATTCATACTTTATAGTTTGACTTTAAAATTAGCAAAGTTTGGCTTGCTTTCAAATAATTCTTTGTCTTTTCTTTGGTCTTCCAAGCGTCCGCTTTTTTCATAGATTTACGATCTTGAACCGTGCCCGTTTTTAAGATTCGTAAGAAGCAAAGCGATAGAAGTTGCGCTAACACGGTACGCTGCATACACTTGACCTTTATTTTAAGTGCGGATGATCGTAAGCGTAAAGGGTGACCCCGTAATACGTAAAAGTGCTTTGGAACAATACCAGCCCACGGCGCGCTGGCTTATCTCTAATTCGTTTTAATTAGAGGATATTACGAAAAAATATTGTAGACTTTGCGTGAAGGTCCCATAGAAATTTAAGATTTATTTAGACTGTAATATCACAGTTGAATCATAGAAGACATACTTATTGTGACAGCTTTAATTTCATTAAATACTATTCGATAATTGTTTCAAAATATAAAATAATTTTAAAACACAGCTCATATTAAATTGGTAAAAATTTTCTCGCGTATTTGTTTGATCGCTTGGTATGAATTACAATGAAGACACTTACGATTTGTCATTGTGTCATAATTTTGTTTTTATACATATGAAATTTATACACATGGAAAGAAAATTTAATAGAAGGTAATATTATTCTTAAATTATGTAATCTGTCTAAGACAAACTCTTCTTTCTATTGAATATGTGAAATTACCTATGAAACATATTTAGATAGTTTTTATGTCACGTTCACAATGATCGTTCATGAAGTATCCCTGTCTTTCTTCTACTGTGATTTGCAGGCGGCACACGAAGAAGAGACATTGTCAAAGAATGCCACACCGATTGCGTGGCGCGTAATGGCGCGTATGAAAACTTATACGGTACGATAATTCGATGAACGGAAGATAAAGTTGGCGTAGGGATTGCTTAAGAATTGCTCGGGGACTTTTCATCTTCTTCGATTATCGAGACGAAGGTTATACTTGACGTTGGGACACGTCACAAATTGCGAACTTTCTTTTCTCTGTCCACGACACTGCAATCTTTGCTAATCTTTCTGTTTTCTCCAGAGAAAAACCGACGGATATTGCCGCGTGGTTTCTTGCGTCGCTTTTTATTAGCTCTTCTCATGTGCTTATTTGATGGCATGCTAACGTAACAACCCGATTACCACATTAGATGATTGCACGAGATGAAGTCATGCGATGAGCCCAATATCTTGAATCAATATCACTTTTATCTTACCGATCCAGAGCAAGCGTAGCCGCATTTTTGCTGGCGCAAGCACCCTCAAGGAGTGGGCGAATCTGAAAAGATAATGCAATCTTCGATTGATCTGTTTCATGCGTAGTTAATACGTAGAGATGTTTTATGAAGATCAAGAACATCAAAATTCTAATGGTTGGCACTAGTTTTTAATTATATTCTGTTCGCAAATAAACTTTATTTAAGTTATTATTATATATTTTGTTACTTGTTGTTAAAAAAATTTTACTTCATTATCCATAACATTGCCAAAAATACTTTTGTAAAATGTTTTTAAATAAATTTTGTGTTATATTTGTTAGTAAAAATATGTAATTCATTTTACTAACACTAAATATTTTTGTTAAAAATGCTTGTATTAAAAAAAATCATAATATTCTTTTTATATTATATAATGGCATTGTAATAAAAAATAATAAAATCTTAGTATATTGGCATTACATTCAATGCTTTTGATATGAAAAAGAAATCAACACTGCAATAATATTTATGAATTTACTCCCCAAAGATTTGAAAAATTAAATATTTCTTTGAAAATATAAAATGTGTTTTTTGTGTATAATATAAATATTTGTTGAAATTTCAAACAGTTATTATTTAGTGTGTGTTGCAATGTTAAAAAGAAAGAATTTTGACGTTCTATATGTTCCTCACGTTATAAATTTCAATATTGTGTACTTTGGTCGTTGGTTGAGCATGTACGCTTGCTTATTGTAACTTACGTCGCCCTTTTTTGTACACGAAGGGATAATGTATTAAAGATATTTACAAGAAAATGGAACTCCGAGATACGCTCGAACGGAAATCACTGACCGTGCTGCTTTAATACACTGTTTTAATACTTTGTTCCTCGTTCGATCTCCGTGCATTGCGCACGGAAGTTCGGAACCTTCGTCGGGTCATTCGTGCGTGTTATCGGTGCCACGTTGGGATACGCGCGCACAGATGCATTAGAGAGGAAAAATGTAATAACGAACTCAATTCTCGGGGCGAACACTGGTCGAAACGGGAGGAAAAAAAGGGTCCGATTCGTGCGACAGACGCGAGAATTCGCAGAGTCGTGCGACAGACAAAAGCGCGATCGTGGATGCCATTAGGGGGATGAAGTGGTGTCGTGGACTCACCCAACCGATCCGTAGGTATAAAACACACCGCAGTGCTGAGGTAAGTCAAGACAGTGACTGATGGTGGAAGTAACTTCATCGGCATATATATCCGTGGGTAGCACCCCAAGTGCTGATACGCCCCCACCAGGGATGAGCCCCGGCGCTCATCCTTCGACCTCCTCCAGATCGAGCCCCCTTTTTTTCCTCTGTTCTTCGGGATGCAAGGTGGGGAAGCACCGCGAAACCGCGGATAGCGATGGGATGGATCCTTTCGCGCGGGACTTCGGTATTTCTAAAAATCATTAGGAGAAATGACGACATTGCTTCTGCACTGATTTCTTTTTCGTTAAATTTTAGGAGATACATGTAACTTATGTTGCAATTATAATTTATTCAGGCAATTTCTATGTTAATAATAATTGTTTTAAGAAAATAATATTATCTAAGATATATGATATTGCATATTAATAAACAATCATGTAAATACCTTGTATAACGCATATTTTACAATAATTTAATTTTAGTAATAATACAGAGAATATTTATTGAATATTCAACATTCTATCTATTTTACATAATCTCCCATATATGGAAGATCCATCCTACCATATAAATAAGGTAGGAACCACATCTAAAAGTAAGAGTTTCGAATAGAGAGGGGAAGCATCTAAACCTTTTTGACCTCGGGTGATTACCTAAAGTAAATATCGACAGGTTGGACCCGAAATAGCGGGAGCAGATCTAGCGCGGGCCCATTACTATCCATAAGCGGTGCGCTATCCGTGGAACGACCTCACGACGTAAGTGACCCGCTGCGGGGCCGAAGGAGGCCTCCTCCATAGGGGGGTCCTAACGGGGGATCTCGCGGAGATGAGCAGCTCGTGGGAGGCCGGGGTTAGTGAAAGTGAAATACTGCAAGTAGAGTAACGTCTACTGGAGTGCCGTGTATTTCGCGTTGCTCTAGTCGACGATGAGGATCGCGAGGATGTTTTTGCACATCTCGATCTATCATCTATCTTATTTAGATAAAAGAAGTGCTCGCTGCTGCCGCGATTACCCTTTTGCTTATTAAAGCACAGGCAGAATTTGCATCATCTTTTATTAGCAAATCTAAATGAGCAGAGCAAGCAAAGGTAACTGTGTTACTTTAATTACAGTTGCCTTAATTAAGTTACTTTAATTAACAATAAGAAGTATGTTTTTTTATATTTTTAATAATAAATCTTCTCTTGAGTAATAAATATTGTCTTCTACTTAAATTTGTGGCAAAATTGTAAGTAATTATTTTTACAATCTAACAATTAATTAACTAGTGGAAAATTAAACATAAAATTCATTTCGAATTACAGACGTTTAAAAAACATATGTGCCTATTTCAATATTCTAAAATATTTTTCATTAAATGCGAGATATTAGAAAAATTTCACAGATTTTAATAACGTATTAATTTTATTAATATATATACACATATTCATATATACATGTGTATATGTGTATAATTTTTCATTGTGGCACAAAATATATAAACGTACAATCCTTCCTTAAGCAATTTTATCGTTTTCCATAAGTAATTATGGAGCAATTGCATTTGTAAAGCTATGGTATGATTATTTCCAACTCTGAATCTTTGCCTGAAATCAAAGAGAGGTGATACCTAATAAATAATGCATGATATCGGAAAGCTGTAGGGAATAATATCCTTCGATACATATATACAGAAGAGCACACAAATGCTTTTGAAACGTAGTCACTTGTTTTGTTTTCGAGATTTTGTGTCGAGGCTATCCAGAATAATTAGAAGGGCAATAGAGTATTGATTTTGTCGTACTTTGCTAATGGAGAACCAGTCGAATTTGATAAACACTCCAGCTAGAATACTCTTTGTATGATATCAAGAGTTTCTGTTTTAGAAGAACCTAAATAAATAAATTTTAAATTTTGTAAAAATTGATATTAACAAAGAAAAATGTTATTTATATTTTTCTTCCAATTAATTTTCTAGATAAATAATTTTTTATTTGATATTTTATTCAATACATTGCTTTACACGGTAACTTTATTTTAATAAAATTGATCGGCTCGACTGGGTTCAATTGATTATCTTTTCGATGAATCTTCAGATAATTTAGTCGCGGTATAATTTTTTTCGAAAATCTTCACAATGACGCAGCGTTTCGTCCCTGTCAAAGAACGAGCGATTCCGTTCGTTCTTTGACAGCGTTCTTCGCTCACCCCGTTTCGGATTTATAATTGGCATGCGTCATCGTATAATCATCATCGGACGTACGCAGTGACACGACGTATCTTCGTACATTCTCCTCTACGGTGCTTTCACCGCAAAGTGTGAGTTATTGCATTGCGTGGGCGGTATAAAAGCAATCGGCGTTATAACTCACGCCGGACAAAGCGCCGATATCGGCTTTTCGCTTCGCACACACACGATACTGCGTAATTCCTATACGCATGATTTCTACTGAATCCCCTCGCGCGCGATACCGTCCACATTCGCGATCACGTGCATACGCGTTGGCGCAAAGTCAGCGGCAATCAGAGTCGGGCCGCGACGAGTCCCGGGGCGAGGATGGCATCGATACAACTATTTGCTAAGTTATCGTATGGACGAACGAACGAGATTTCAGTTTGCAAAACCTCGAGGGTACTAGACGTGAGCCCCTAAGGCGGGTATTCCCCTTCCCCGTTCGTTCCTTCCGCTCCTCAATATTCTGACTGTGTGTCAAGCGAAAACCAGTTTAGTTGCACCGAACATTGCATCTCACTTAGAGCATTCTCACTACATTGAAGATTATATATTTATTATTTATATTTTTATTTATTTAATGGTAATCCTACTTCCAATCATCTTACGATGTTTTAAATAATGCAACTCTGTCGCGTAAAAAAAGCCACGATTCTGCTTCGGAGAACTTTAAAAGTGATAAATTTTATTGCGGAGAGCAGTAGCTTCATTTTCATAAAGCAGAATAAATCTTGCTAGATCCATCAATGGACCCAGCGTCCAATATAGAAAGGCCGGACCGTAATCGTATTAGCGTTTCTGCTGAAATCCATCAGTGATTTAATATGATTGCGATAATCGTTTATGCATTGCAAAATCCTTTATTCCTCTAGAACTAATCGCTAATGAAGTCTAGCTGTATTAGAATTCATCTATTTTATGAATACATGAAGAATTCTTTATAAAATCCATGGCAATTAGAATAAACATGGAAATAACATTATAGGAAAAAAAAATTGATTACGATTATAATAGCAGTGTCCAATGCATTCGTCACTCGCCGCTATGACGAATAAGTTCTCACATTGCGATGAATGTATGAATACATGAAAATTAATTATGGTATTTTTTCGAATTATTTCCACGAACAAAGCATATGTAACAATGGGGGGTATGCTTATACTATCTGTAATATTTCAAAGTGTTAATTTTAGAACTAAAAAAGAGAGAGAAATTCTTAAAGCACTTCACTTAAGAAAAAAATCCTTGTCATTGTTTTAATTTGTCTCCAGTATATTTTATTGATAAAATAAAAATAATTGAAAATAATATGTACGATAAAATTTCCCAACTGGTCGCTCAATCTACTTTGAAGTAGTACAAATGTAGCGAAAGAAATTCATAAGTGCGATTAGTACAACTTCCATATAATGTTCTTCCAAGGCGGCGCGGCGCAATGCTTCCGCGATAATTACATCAAATTTGTTCTCACGAGAGCGCGAAACTTCAATGACGCTTTCCGCGCCGCACTTGGTTCCCTCGCAAAACATGCCCGGAATCCACTTACTTATATATAACATCGACAATTGTATCTCACGATCTGCTAGAATCTTCCAAGTGAGAAGAAACGGTTAAGTTATTTTGTCCCATCGATAAATAATTTCTGTTGATACAAAAAAAAAAAAATAATCGGAGTAATGATCTACATTACGTAATCTCGAAGTGATGTGCCGCAACAAATCGATCACATTAATGCTCGAAAGAATTACGATTACAACATAGTCGTGAGAAAAGTTTGATATATCAAGTGTATTTGAGTATATCCGTGTTGCGAATACATTGAACTTCATGAAAATCGGGACAAGCGAGAAGGTCCGACTTATCATAGCAATCGTCTCTCTTTACAACAATTGCATTACATCGATGGCGGATCGTTCGGAAAGAAAGACAAGTTTGTCCTTGTGATCCTTGCGCGTTCTATTCTTTTTGTAATTTCTTTGTACCGATCATCACGACTTACCGGATTGTTACGTGAAGTAATAATTAGCTGTTGATTGAACTTCGTAATAATCACAAGGAAGAGATTGAGATAATTGAAGTATGTGATAATTGGTAAACTTGCAGAAATAATTTTGCTACCCGGATGATATAAAACTTCGGAGAAATATAAAGAACGGAGATTTTTCTTTAAACTCTTTTATTTTCTACAAAGTAGATCCGGAGTTGGATGCAACGCTTATTTTACGTGTTACACAGACATGTTTAATAGCATTATTATTTTAAACAATAAATTTTTTCTTGCCATCTTTTCCTTCTATAAATAAATGTGCCGACAGGAGGAAAGAATAAAAATTCTCTTAATATGCATTTTGCTACATTAGCAAACTATTACAGTAAACCATAAATAAAAAAAAAACCAGCATTTCTATAGTAATAATTAAGAATACTTGAATGAAGCCCCCAGCTATTGTTAGCTTATTTTGCATTTCACAACTTTAGAAGCTGATATTGCTTCACACAGTTTGCGCAAATAAGAACCATCTTTAGCGGCTATACGTTAAAAAAGTTAGTCGCCATTATAAGTTCTCTTATACGTATAGTGCAAATATCCTTTGCGTATTTTGCTGTTCTCTAATGAGAGATTTTTCAAACTACTTTCCGATCGGGTAACGAGCGCTCGGTGCGCAATTTCCCGCACGTAATAACGAGAAATTTAATCAAGGTCGTTAAGATCCATCTTTTTGATTGATGTTCTTCAACATCGGGTTGCATATTGACGCGAGAATCGACTAGTGTATGGGTATCAGTGCTAACACTTGGTGCAATCGGCATGGCGTGTCATAATTGACGCACGTCCGTTCTACGTCTACATCTGTTCAAAAGCTATGAATAGAAGCATTCGAATCGCGCGATCCGTGAGAATATTAAGGCGGGAGACGCGCGCCCATCCCCACGAATCACGATTGACCTTCGCGCGAATGATCGTGACGGCGGAATCGGCGCTGAGAATTAAGGCGCGATGCAGTGGACAGATGTAGATTCAGAACATCTAGACGCCCTCCCTCGCGGATCACTCAGCGTTCGCCCCCTTTTTCTCAGAGAATCCGGGAAATATCAAAGACGACGTAGAGAAGCGCCAGCTGTGTCTGCGTTTGCGCCATCACTTATTCATCGCACGTTTATCGATGACGAGAGCCCTTCCTCCGACCATAAATCGTGATATTATAAGCCAAAGTTATCTTGAATGTAACTTGGCTGCAAAAGTACGAGGGGATTAGGTAGATTGCTCGCGTGGGAGAAATCCATTTAGCCGGACAAGCTGAGAAATTTAAGAGAGTCTGTTCAGCGCTCAATATTAATTTTTTTAGCTCATTAGTTTTTACGAAATTTTAGAACTGCTCACAAGCTTTTAAACCTTATTATTGTACTGTGTACTTATTTTTTGTATTTTATATTCGGTAATTGGTAGAAAAATTTGTTTAAAAAAATGACGAATTTTTTTACAAATGTCGAAAATTAGTTAAAAAAATGACGAACTCTTTCTTTGATATATTTGCACATAGAACAGTTTATTTTAAACAACGTGTACAATTTAGACCCTTTGCAAATTTTATGCTCAACCAGTCAGTCGCAATTACTTTAAGCAATTACATTTTATACGACGTACGAATGATTACATGAAAAGAGCATGACTTGGTGAGGCACGATTCTAAAGTCTGTTAACTGGGCCAACAGAATGCTAAGGAAACCTTAAACGATTCTGCTGAAGTTTTGTGGTTGTGCAGTTTCATTATTTAGTCCGTTACTCCCTTTTCTCTCGTTTCTTAAACTTTATAATAATCTCTTCAAGTGTTAAAACGTAATTTCCCACACAATTGTACTTTCTGCTACACTTAAAAAAAAATAAAGCTGTTATAATTCATGCGATCGAGATATTCTACATAAAATGTTTAAAATATTATGTATGATGTGTGCGTAACGCTGATCGATTAGTTGCGAATCACATAGGCAGATAAAACGCTCGTGGACGCTGCAAAGTCGCTTGTTTCTCAGTTGCTGCATCAATTTTGTTATTCGATTTCGATGAATTATAGGAATTGTAACGAGCGTTGTTGTTCGGCAAGGTTTTAGCGGAAAATTTAGAATACGCAAGTGTTTCATCGGGACGTTGCTTGGAGACATCCAAATTTTGATTATGACGAATTAGAGTGCTGCCTTTGTTCCATCCTCGTAGTATATTCTGCCAATTTTTATTCCAAAATCTATTCTCGTAACGAATATTGTCGTACGGCAAGGTTTTAGCGGAAAATTTAGAATGCGCAAGTGTTTCACCGGGACGTTGCTTGGAGTCATCTAAATCTTGATTATGACGAATTAGAGTGCTGTCTTTGTTTGGTGTTTGTAGTATATCCTCCCAATTCTTATTCCACGGTCTATTCTCGTAACGAATATTGTCGTTCGGCAAGGTTTTAGCGAAAAATTTAGAATGCGCAAGTGTTTCACCGGGACGTTGCTTGGCGTCATCTAAATCTTGATTATGACGAATTAGAGTGCTGTCTTTGTTCGGTGTTTGTAGTATATCCTCCCAATTCTTATTCCACGGTCTATTCTCATAACGAATATTGTCGTTCGGCAAGGTTTTAGCGGAAAATTTAGAATGCGCAAGTGTTTCACCGGGAAGTTGCTTGTAGTCATCCAAATCTTGATTATGACGAATTAGAGTGTTGTCTTTCTTCGGTTCTCGTAGTATATCCTGCCAATTCATATTCCCAGATGTATTCTCGTCATAGTCGCGTTGATTATTCCAGAGTAGCTTCTGCGTTCTGATGCGGCTTCATTGTAAAAAAAAAAAAATGAATGACGATTAGCGATAGTAGAGAACACTTTTAATAATACCAAGTATGAAGTTTAGAAGTTTAGATGAATTCAAGTTAAATATAAAAATTTCACTTTCTATAAATGTTTATAGTAAATTCTATGTTATAATGCAGGAGAAAGTAAAATTTCTTAAATTCACATAGGTGTAAAATTTACGTCAGCATGAAACTTTTTTAATAAAGTGTTTACGCATTGACGTTACATCTATTAGATCTTTAAACGCCAGCGGTGAAAACTGAAAGCGGGGGAGTTTGAGTGTGATTGCCTTCCTGTTCGAATGAAAGTAGCGTACTTATTATAATTAACGGGACGCGTGACTTATTTATCATTTTATTACGAGATAATTCAACGGGAACCTTAAAAGAAATGTTATTGCAACGATTTTTTTTTGTGATCAAACCGCGGGAGATAAGAAGATGCCGATTATGTAATCGCATGCGAATGCCGTATGGACGCACGGTATATACGGTATGTATTTTGAACAATTCGTTACGTAATGCGTGCTCACCTATCAGCTTCCTCCATTGCTTTTGCAACCGCCTCGTTAATGGAGTAGAAACTTTGCGCGCGGGAGCAATCCACGGTGTACCACCACATGCAGACCAGAGTCTCCTGATTGAATAACGTGCCGTTCGGACAAAGGAACGAGTCCTTTTGCCCGCCGCGTTGGCAGATGTGAAACACTTGGCAGTTGGCCTCAGGGTCGGCGTAATAGCCCGGATATCTCCATTCGCACGCGAATTGCGTCCACGGAACTTTGTTGAAAATCGGATAATCTTTCCCAGCCGCACCGAGGATCCCGTCGTCGTTCGATTGATCGCGCGGTTTGTAATTATCTTCCCGATCGAAAGACTTGTCGGGACGCTCATACGAATATCCCTCGTCCGCCTGAAAATACAATATTTAATTATAATCTTTGTGCTTTTTTCAGAGTAAATTTTAAGGATAAATCTTTTAATTTTTTTTTAATGTTTTACTCTTTGAAAAGAGTATCGAAACATTGAACGATCAAAATTTATTTAAACCAAGACTATCAAGATTAAAATAAATCAAAAAGAGATTAATTTAATTAATTTAATTTTTTTTTAATTAGTATAGGAATTATAATTAAGTAATACAAATTTGTTACTTGATTTTGAGTATAAATTTTGTTTTAACGGAACTTTAATTTTCTAAATTTCTTACTGCCACATCGAAAAAAACGGCTTAGTATCTAATTTAACTAGATTCAGATCTGAAAATAATTTTATAGGACCACTAAAATAATTATACAGAACGTTCAAGCATGAATAATACTGCAAATATTTTGATATTCTATCAGTTTAAACGTCATCATTATTTTGATAATCTGTATTTACTGTGTTTAACTAAATTCATAAATACTTCAGTAAAACTGTTTCTTTCGTGAAACTTTTAACGTCAAAGCTATGTACTTTTTCGTGAAACTTTCAATATCACTAATCTTTGCGCTACAAGCAAGTTTAATACTTACTAAGCAACTTGCGAAGGTAACCATTATAACAAGTCCTAACTTGAACACCATGATTAAGTTTAATTCGGTAGCTTCAGCCAACAAAGACGCTTCAGACTATATTGAATCAAGAAATATAAACTCGGTCTTTATATAGTTTTTGAAACGAGTTCAAGTACACGTACAAATTTATTCTCTATTCAAAACGGCGCATCCTTCGATCGAAGATATGATGGCGAAGGTAATCATATTTCGGCATATTTTGGTAATTAAAAATTCACAACAAAACAAGGTCTCATTTTTTTCGTAAGGCGTATAACAATATAATTCCCGGTTAACAGTCGTTCAGAGTTGTTGGGAATAAGAGATAGTTCTGTCAAATCAATCATTCACGATGATTAATCTCCGACAGTATCACTCCGCGATCCGCATTGTCGAATAACATCTTAATGACTTTGTCTTACAAATCTTTATATCCCATCAGTTCTTTTCTGTATTCTTCTTGAATTTCATTTTCGCACATAAATTTATTTTATAGCTTTTTTTAAGGGCATTTCTGAACATGTTTCTTATTTTAAAACTACTAACAGGGAAAAACAACCAAGTGTTTTTTTTCTGATTTTAAGCTTGGATATGTTAAAATACAAATAGACAAAAAAAATGTTCTAAAAGTTGAATGAAAGTTGAATGCTTTCAAGAGTACTTCATAACAGCAGTAAAAAAAATTAAAAGAATCTTTTATTACTATTATAAAGCTTTCTTGAAACCATTCAACTTTCATTAGAACATTTTTTTCTGCCTCTTAGAGTTTCAACAATGTTTGCTTCGAAAGAAAAAAACTATTTTTTTTTTTTTAAAGGTGTTTTATTCCCTTAACGTATGACTGAGCACTTATAAAACTGTTTCTTTCTATATGTTTTTTATTTTAATATGTTCCAAGCTCATTAAAATCAGAGGGGCGACACTTGGTTGTTTTCTTTTAAGAAATACAAATTGCGCGCGTTTCTTCGACGTTAGTCGACGCATGAGCTTTGATGACTCAACTGACTCAACAATATGGCGGAAGTCCTCCAGCTGTTTTGTTGTATACTAGCTGTATACGGGG
Source organism: Solenopsis invicta (assembly GCF_016802725.1). Taxonomy (NCBI): domain Eukaryota; kingdom Metazoa; phylum Arthropoda; class Insecta; order Hymenoptera; family Formicidae; genus Solenopsis; species Solenopsis invicta. Next base: position 27,038,927 of record NC_052667.1, read on the forward strand.
ATTTCGCGTAGTCTTCGTAACGATAAAAGATTATTACATTAAATAGTTTTTTTTTTTTTTTCAATTTGTTGTGATGCTAAGATTGCTTCTTGAAGTGTGATTATTAGCAAATATTGATTGCTTTGATATACTTACGAAATCTGTAGACATAGACAACAATAGGTAGAAGTGTGCAAAACACGTGTAGCGTTTTATAAATATTCTGACAAAATATGCTCATTCAATTTCTTGTCCTTCAATATAGAAATTTCCTGTAATATTGATGGTGTCTTCATTATTACGATACCCAATTCTGTTCTGCTTATTAGACTTGATTTAGCCAATATCGATACAAATTATATTCAATTGTATTGATAGATTTTACGAAAATGAATTTCAAATCATACGAAGGATTTTGTGACTTGTGTGTTAATGTACCAAATGGAGGTGTGGATAGTTTAAATGATATTTTAGTAAAGTTATATGAAAGTAAGTTAGTTATGAGAAAAGTAGATAATAAGAATAAATTAATTCATTATTTATTCTATGTTTTATCCTATAATTAATCCTATGAATTTATTTTGTATTAGTGGGTTATAGAACAGTGGCATTGAACCAAACTGTAAATGATAGTGCCATAGAAAGTGATAAAAAAAAGAAGCAAAAGCTGGAAACAAATGTGGTGCCGAATCCAATTGATGTTTCAAAATTAAATGAGAAATGGAAAGGAAAACTGTGTATTCTTAACAGGATAACATTAATTTGTTCAAGTGTTGAAAAAGCTCACGTATTGGTGCATATCACAATTTTATATAAAATTAATATTTAAACCATTTATTTTGAAAGCGGAGTAACTCTAATTTTGACATATTTAACTTATACAAATAGGATATTAATATATTTTTTTTACAATATATTAATAGAAGCTATAGTTACATTATTTTCAAAATAGAAAGTTTGAAATAGTGATACTGTATATGTACATTGTTTATTACAGACGCAACATGCAAATTTTAGAAAATATGATATATTTGCTCTTGCTCCAACAAAGCAAGATCTCTTAGAGGTTAGTATACATATAAACATACAAATATTTTTCAACTTATAATTTTAATTCTTTGAATTTTTGTGTTTATTGTTTATATTTTTATTTATTGTTTTAGAAAACTTGTGAACAAACAAAAGCAGATCTTATTACATTAAGGCCAGAAATTTCTGGCATAAAAATCAATCGTAAAGTATATCGACAGGCAATAGCAAGAGATCTGTATTTCGAGATACAGTACGTAGATCTTTTGAGACGAAGCACACGTGTAGCAGTTCTTCATCATTCTTATCAATTACAAATGTGCCGAATAAACATGGTAGATATGTAATATATGCTATTAAATACGTGTACTACATTTTTATTATAAGTTAGTTTTATTGATCATTGCTGTGATAAATACGCTTATTTATCAATATGTTAAAGCAATCTATTTGTATGTTGTAGAATATAATCATGTCTAGTGGTGCAAGCAACAAAAAGTTAATTAGGAATCCTTATGATATCATAAATCTGTATCCTTTGATCTAATGTATAATATTACTGAACTTCATAAGAAATATTTACAAAATTAAATGCTTAAAAGCATTGCTTATACAGATTCTATTTTCCATAATTCAAGTTTTTATTTATCTCAATGCATAGTGGATGTGCATTAGGTTTGAGACGAGATATAGCAAAAGCAGTCATATTAAACGAGTGTCAACTGCTGCTTTTGAAAGCCAGTAAGTTATTATTTAATTAAATTTATTTTGCAGAAGGCTGAATAAAAAAAAATTATTTTATTTCAGAAAAGCGAATAGCCGGCAAAGCGGTGTTTACGGTAGAAATTGCAGAAGAGCCAGAGGAAGATGACGAAGAAGTGGAAAAGAAACGAAGAAAGAATTAATCTCTAACTACAAATAATTTGTCTTTTATATTTTATGCTTAATAAATAAAATTCTGTTTTATAGTTTTTATACATGCCAATAATATGTTATTTTCAAAAAGTAAATTTATTATATTTTTGTAAATATACATAGATTTCTAAATTTTTATTTCTCTCAGAAAATACTCTTGTTTCAGAATTCTCTTAAATTTATCTGGTAGAGCCATCTGTTAGCCTATTCTGTACTTTTCTCGCAATACACTGTATGTGTAAGCCTCTGTTTATAATGATAAAACATTATTAAATTGTAACATTCGTACTTGATTCGTATTATGATTTCTCTTTTCTTAAATAATAAAAATTATTTCTATTACATATAGTAATTATTCAATATTTCTTTATATTTCAATTATGCTACTGTTACCGAGGATCGATATTAAGAAAATTATAGTACAATCTAGAGGCAGTGTTATCTTACGTATTAATTTGCTTAATTATTTAAAATATCATGGAATAAAAATGTTTATTATAAATGCATGACTTTTTTTTAAGAAATTAAATGACTTTCAATCAACAGCTGGTACAGCGGCTATATTCATCCCAATTAGATAAACGACTATCACACTATGAGTTAAAAAAAATATATATAAGGATTTTTTAATTAACGTTATCTTAACTTTATTACATTTAATGTGATGTATTTTGGTTGCAATATATATTATCACAGCAGCTTTATGGCCTTAGCCAAGTAACTAATTATTTTGTTACAAAGTATAGTAAAACATCAGCGCGAAGTTAATTTAATGAAGCGATATAATTTGACGTGTGAATGCGAATGACGTAACCAATTAAATGGCATTTAGATTTGAATGATTCACAATGCCTCAGACAGTAACGTTGTGATACTGATAACGTAAAAGTAACAAATTCTTTCGCCCAGTAGAAGCTGCTAACATCGACTCGGAGACGGTGGAAAATTTAATTTTGATCCAAGGATCAAACGGATCATGCGCCCAACGGCTGCTCGATCAAATCGATCGTCCGTACATCATCTCAAATCAACCCCGAGTCCAAGCCCATCGACAACATCGTCCGTTTATCATCATCATCAGCAGCAGCAGCAGCAGCAACAACAAATTCTATATGCTCCCGTCACTAATCCAATGGTGACTCTTCAACCGTGTGGAACAGCGCTTCATCCTTCATACGTTTACCCGAACGTTCAGTCTCACGTTGTTTCACCGAATCCCGCTCATTTTCAAGGTCTGAACGATAATTCTAATTAATTTCATATAAATCAGCTTCTTTCTTCTATTCTCCATTTGTTTTTGTTAATTTTGTTTCATAAAAGTCTCTCAGTGATAAAACAGCGTTGAAAATGATACAAAAACATTTGTAAACGTTAACGATTGTATTTACGTAAATCTAGAATAAAGTTACGTAATTTGAAAATGACAATTAAAATACTTTGCGCGGATGCAGGTAAAAATAATCGATGGCACGCCAAGAACAAGCCAACTCGCGGTCAGCAATACTATCAACAGCAACAACAACAACTTTCGTACAATCCAAAACCCATGGTGCTCTTCGATCAACCGTCCACCAGCATTGCTTCGATCCCTCCGTCGGCCACATCATTCTTAGTAGCTTCATCCACGTTCACTCACGCTGGACCATTGCACAACGAGCATTACAGTAATAATTCCGGAGTGACGCATCTGTTACCACAGCCCTTCAACTTCAAGCCACCGGACGTACAGACCTTTTGCCTCATCCAAGACCGACAAAACGCTCAACAACAGCAGCAGCAGCAACAGCATCCGATGCAGAATTCCTACTACAATATCTCTGCCACCAATACCTGCAGTCTGCAAACCGTCAACTCCAACTCATCTTTCCCGCTTACCAATCTCAATCCCTACAACAGCCTAGTCAGCTTCAACAACAACCAGTTTCCAGTAACAGTGCAGTCCTCTCCGCTCTTCTCGAATCCGCCAGTTGGTCTAGTCCTCGCATCACCGCGAGGAGAGAAGCTTTCGTCCACGTTAGATTTCACGCCATACAAGCATAACGTGGACAAGATATCTAGTCCTTGCGAGTCTCAAATCGTTCCAATGAGTCACAACGAGAATGGCTGGCCTTCACAGATTGAGACATTTTCCAAAAGTGACGTGCAAACTGTTGCAAAAAATAATAGGAGCGTTGAGTCTGTCGAATGTGCTTTGCAGAAACCTCTCTTTGTCGTCGCGAAGACGGACGAGGAACATTACTCCGACGAGTCCTCGGCCAGCTTTGACTTTACCATTGAGGCCGAGAAGATGGTTTCCGCCCTGTGCAACACCACGTCTTCGAACGATTTGGGCAAGGAGGAATCGAAACCCAGCAATAAAACTGAGTCTACGACATTATTCAATGGCGCAGGAGACAACAAGTCAAATTGGTTTTCTGATTTTTGCTCCGAGTACGAGAGCGGAACGTCGATAGGCGTCCAAACGGACGGTCCCTGCGTCGATAGATCACAGTATCCAGAGTTGATCCGAAAGACAGCTTATTGGGGATGCACGCAGGCTGAGATTGTTCTCGATTCTGACGATTCGCAAACGGATTACAAACGAAGCTGGTTAACGTGTATGTCGTCTGCTACTAGAACGGCGATTACGAAATCTTCAACTTGCATTCCAGTCTTTGCTGGAGACCGAATCTTCGCCGACGATCTCATAAACGCTCTCTTGCGCATCAGCAACGGTTGGCTGAGTCTCGATAATTATCTGAACAAACAACATTTTCCTAATCTACTAGACAGATTAGATCCCGAGTTAATCGCACACTTTCAGACGTGGGAAGAAAGCACGTGCGAATTACTGAAACAAATAGTGCGAACCTTCCAAAAGTTCGGAGAAAATAAAGAGGTGACGGATCAGAAACGCAACGCAACATCGTCGTTCCCAGGCGACGTTTCGCTTTATACGACTTATGATCTTTTTGTCCCGTCCGAAACTTCGAATTCTTTTTCTCAACAAAATGCAATTGGCAAATCCTTTTCACTGGAGAAACCACACAGCACGATGTCGATATCATTGCCAACAAACAGTCTGCGTAATTTTCAGTACAGCTCCAACAGTCAGCGGGAGCAGCAATCGATGAATCCAAAAGAAAGCAAATTGCGGAGCAAATGGACAATTACCGAGAATTTATCGTCTTTGATTAACACCTCAAAATCCGTACCGAACGTCTCCACGTGTCACAGCGATGTCAGTGGTCTGGCAAGTCACAAACTTCGCACGAAAGACACATTGTCGTCCAAGAAATTAGATTTCACTCAAAAATCACTGAATGCTGAATTTTGCCAACTGAGAAACAAAGTAATGGAAAACAGCGCAGAAGCAACAAAGGATAGAAGACACAATTACACGCAGGAAGATAAACTTGCAACATCCGATAACCCCGAATCAATCCGACTGCAGCATCCAATAAGAAACTCCCCTATAAGCTACAGCGGATTGTACACGCGAAACTGTTTATCCTTTACGTTTCCTTTATCCAGTCACTCAGATTCTGCGAATACTACGTCCAATCCGGGAATTCCAACGTACAATGTCAGTTATTCCTCTTCAGGGCTTTTTCCTAGCATCGATATCAATTCAAGAAGCAGCAGGAATACCGAACAAATTTACGGAGTTAAAAGCACAAGCGTTAATCCGTTTTACGTTGGCAAATCGCAAATTGATCAACTAGAACTTCCGGCTGTACCTAGAAATAAAGTGACTCTGCTCAGTCAAATTGAGCCGCGGACATTTGACAAGGAATCCGAAGAAATGGCGGCGAACTTGTCAGCCTGGTTTGCCAGCATGCGAAACGCGCAACCAGTAGTTACGTCGACCTTTGAGGAACCGAAAACAAACGAGAATTCGACATCGCGACTATTCGTTCAGGAGATGCCCAAATACTCGATGATCGTAGCCAAGCAGCCGCAGATCGACACGAATCGGCAGTTCCAGGCGTTGCAGAATCTGCCTAATATGCAGAGCACACCTTGGGCCGTCGGCAATTTTATCGGCAATCGTTTTCACGTGCAACACGCTCCCGAAGAGTACGACAGCTCGGAAGACGTGCGGGTGTACATGAAACCGGGTAGCTATAATGTGCCAAAAAAGAGACATCAGCGAAGATCCAATCGTCGCTCGAACAACAATACAACGTCGCGCAACAGTCATCATGCGAACGGTCATCATAACGCGGGCGGTAATAATGGAAAAAGTGTATCGATACCAGCATCATCGACGCCTTTACCTCACACGAACGCGCCAGTCTTGTCCACCAACATCTGTAATGCCACACTGGTAAAGACCTCGTTCCCGCCAGCTTCGCAGTTGCCTGTGCCTCTATTCAACTTCGAGAGCTCACCTAGGATTTTGAAACGCATAGAATCTCTGTCGCAGGACACTCGTCAGGACGTCACCTGGAAAGCAGCTTGCGCCTCGGCCGAGATACTTCTCGAGGCCCTTAATATAAAGGATTGTGGCGACACGTCCGAAAACGTCGAGTGCAATGACAGTAATAGCGAGAAGGATAAGAACGAAGAAAATGCCGAAGCAATTACATTACGGCAGAGCGATTCGAAATTAATAAAATATGGTAATGTCGATTGCGTGTCTTCCTACGAAGCTTCGGAGGATGACTCAGAGTCCACGTGCAGATTGTCACCTAGTACGAGTGTGGTATCGGTGTCTCAATCGCGCGAGGATGAGAATGGTAAAGAACTTTATAAGATATACATTTCAACGATATATATTTTATCATATATTTTTTAATCAAAGAATTGATTTTATTAGAACAGTATTGAACGAAGCACTAGATTAAAATAAACTTTCTCGCGAGGATTTTATTCAAATTTCGTTAATCGGATCATCGAAACTACTTAAGAATGTCTCGCGATCTTTTTGCAGGTGGTACCTAGTAATAAGCAAAACAATCCTTTTCTAAAAAGCATGTTCAATAGCTCTTGGTATCAAGACCAACGTGAAAACGGATTCCTGGCTGATCAGGACTCTCAATAACGCGAGTATCGTCGGCAAGCAGAAGCGACATAAAGACGACGTAGATCGACGAAGTTTGGGATCTTCGAATAGCTCGGAAATCGTCGACGTAAAACCGGATCAGCTTGCATCGTCGCCAATCGCGGACGCAGATATAAAGACTCGTGCGACGATCGTCGATAGCGAATACCCAGCGATTTTCTCTCGTGAGCACGTTTCTAGTTCTTTCGCGAAGAACGGCGAGACGTCGACAAAAGAATTGGAAAGTCATGTCGGAAGAGCCACGTACTCTGAAACAGTACGAAGATCTATGAAAACGAACAGCCTACATCTGGAAAAGAAAGAACCGCCCAAGTCGTGCGCGACCAATTCATCGGTGATCACCGTAATACCAATTCCCGGCCGCAAGTGCCAGAAGAAAGACCCCGAGCAATCCTATCAACTTCTACACAAATCACGAAGATCGGCTGACAAGAAAACAGTGAAAAATGTGGACGATCTCCAATTAGAGGAGGGATCATGCGCGAAAGTCAGCGCTGTCAAGTCAAACAATATAACGTTGAAATCGTCAGCTATCACGAAAACGAATCACGGCAAGAAGAAAGACATGGAACACTTGGAAGGCAAGTCGGCCAGTAAATCGGGCGATCGTGGCTGGTCGGTGTGGTGCAGTTCCAGGAGGAAGCAGTGCCTCAGCCCTCTGGCGTTCAACAAACTGGAGATAATTCATCGGACTATCTGGCAGATGGACGAGGCGAAGATCCTCAAGTATCCGCTCTCGTGCGACACTAAGGATGCCCAGTCTTCATCTGCATTAATAGTCAGTTAAAAAAAAAAAAAAATAAAGAAAGAGAAATACGTACGGAAATACGTAATATTTGAACATATTCTTTTCAATTTTTAGATGGAAGATTACTGCAAGGTTGTTAAGAGCCCAATGTTTCTCGAGATCGTCGAGTACAAGCTGAAGAACCGGATTTATCATAAAGTCGAACATGCCATAAAAGATTTCCGGCGCATTATTAACAATGCAAAATTGTATCACCAGGTTCGCAGCAAAAAAATTTGATGATTTTTCTATGTTTTATTTATCTCCTTAATGATCGTAAAAGCCGCGCGATGAAAATGAATTAATCACTGTGCGAAATTGCATCATTCAATCTTTGAAAAGTTCGAATTTAATATCTCAACGTCTACTATTAAAAAGTGGAAATTAAATCTTAAAGGCGAATTTTTCTCAGTTTTGTTTAATTTGCGTTTTTAATTAGATTTCAATTAGAAAAAAAACAAACGTTTTTTTCACAGCACGACAATGAACGAACGAGAAAAATTGAATTGCTGTCAAAGAAATTGGAAGATTTATTCGTGGAACATTTCGGCAATTTGGACTTTGATAATGTTACCGGCAGTCTAAGAGAAGATTTATTGATGCAGCTGCGAATTAAGACATCTGGACAGAAATCAATCTCGGGACGCTGCGACATGAAGAAGAATGTTTCCTCATCATCGATCATCGCTGAGGATTCTTCACTCCACTGACTGTTGCTTCTCGTCGAAAAAAATCTCTAAATCAAACTATTGCAAAACTACTAGCAAAAATGTTTTTTTATAGGGCATTATGTGTAATAATTTCTTCTAGTCACGAATCATTTTGTATTAATGATGTCGTAGGTGTGTTTTTTTTTTACTCTCGAAGATCGGTTCGCTGTCCGATGGCTGTGAATCATTCATTGAATTTTTCTGTCTGCGAATTCCAAACGAATTTATTAATTATGAAAAGTACGCGTGTGCCAATAATAATGTCAATTTCATAGCGATAACTTTAACGAAGGAAGAAAAACTGTATTAAACGCAAACGATCACCGGACAACATATTGAATTAATTTTTGTATGAAAAGGAAAATAGCACGCGACAGCGAAGTATCGACGATATAATGTAATTTCCACGTTCATCGTTATCGTTAGATCAGAGTGATATGAATCATGGAATATATTACGCTGACCAGTCTAGATAATTGCTGTTTCGTTTTAATTAAGTTTTCTGTTTGCAGTTTAGAGTGTAAGAAAAAGAAATGCAAAAAATATTGAAGGTATTATACAAAGTTCATTTTGCGAAGCTCGGCACGCTTCGAAACTTCAGACTAACATAATGAATCTGAAGACGCAGATATAGAGCTGAAGCTTACAGACACCCAGGGTGAATAAAATCAATTTAATTTAAAGTTTTAAATTACATTTTAATTAAGAGTGGGCTTTATTTAGCTCAGTTACTTTATGTTATAAATACTGATTCTAGGCGAGTTCTTTAATTTAGCGATTGATTAATCGCATTATGCACAAATCTAACTTTGCATTGGGAAAAAGCCATTAATTTGATTAAATTTTTTAATTCTTAAATTTTTTTACTTGAAATAATATTTTATGTATTTAACTTAAATACATAAAATATACTTGAAGCTTAGTTTAAGTAATTATATATTTAACTTAACTTACATATACATATTTAATTCAAATAAATACATAAATACTTGAACTGAAGAAATTCAATCAAGTTGAAAAATTTAGTCAAATTAGTTAACAACTTTTTTTCGCAGTGAGTAAAAGCTGCACTTGCGCATAAATGCGATTGATAAATCGATGCATTTAAAAACCCGCCTTACGCCTTACGCATCACAAATACGGAGTTCCTACGCACGCACCATCATTTCTGGTGCGGGTCGAGTTAGTCGATACGGATTATGGTAATGTCAAACATCGCGCTGATCGCGCCAGTCAGCCAGCCAGCCGGAGATAGCGATAATCACGCGAACGGGGTTGGCAGCTAGCGAACGACGACGTTCCTCGCGTTCTCTTCCGCGAAAAAGATGCGACTACCGCGGAGCGTGGTCGTGCCGTGAAGCAGAGCGTGAAGGAGCCGAGCTGTCGCGCCGAGTGAACGTCGTGCGAGAAGGAGAGCGGTTCGCACCGCGGAGGCGGAGGACGCGTTAAAGCGGCGACGACGCGCGGCAGCCGGGCGGACGGACGAGCCACGAGCCGCGCGCGGACGCGTCAAGATGGACTGGGAGCTGCTGACGATGGCGAGTCTGCACCTGACCGCGACCGAGCACCGCTACTACGGCGACATATTCATCTACTGCTGCGAGAACGCGGACGGCGACAGCGTGCCCGTCATCAAAGTCGCCGAGCTGTTGCGCTCGGCCAACCTGCCGCGGGACGTCACGATAAAGGTGAGAGCTCGATGGAGCAGCAGGGTGAAAGCGCGATCTGACGTTTGACGTTTTCCTGCCATCGACGCCTCATCGCGATAGAATTCGCCTTGATGCTCGAGAGTTCCTCGTGTCGAAGTGACATACGTGCGAACAGGACGTAGGAGACGTCGAGGTGCGCTCGTGGAGGTTATGTCGGCGCAGCTGATTAATTCATTGATGGGAAACATCAAGTCATTTCTCTGTTCGCGACAGCTGTAGTCTGTGAGGATTTTTGTGTTTCTCGCAGCGTACATTACTTCTAGTGGAAAGCGGACTGTTATTGTTGCTGTTGGATTGACAGTTGTTATTTATTTGGGAAAAAAGAGGATAAAGATGGAACACTTTATAGAATCTTGACTATACATAGATATACATTTGTTAACATTAAATGTTAATTTTTTTTCTACTTGCAGATACTGGACATCTGTATGGGAGCCAAAGGCAACACGCATCTGGGCAAGAAGCAGTTCTATGCAGTGTTGAAACTCATTGCAGTTCATCAGGCTGGTCTGGAAATCTCCAGGGACATGATAACTGCGTCATTGGATGTTATCACTTTGCCAAGATTTACATGGCCAACCTCTGGTGATGAGATGGATGGTAGAAGGAGTCCAGACATAACTAGAGGAGCAAAGGGTAGACATCATGTTCCCGAGAGCACCACTGAGAGTGAAAGTGAAGCGGAATCTCCGCGTGAGACTGGTGGCAGCACGGATTCTCCTACACCGACAAACAGCGTGACACAAGAAAGAAATGATGGTATGCTGGGTGGTGAGACAATCCTGGATTCTGTTTCTGGAGGTTGGCAAGGCTTATTGGTTTCTGAAGAGCAGCGACAGTTGTTGGGCACCGAGGAGGAGAGCTCGGAACGTCACAGCAGCGACGACGGTGATGGGGAAGGCGACGGTTCGGGTTTCCCACCAGAAGAGGTATGGATTATCAGTGACGAACAGCGGGATTATTACGCCGCACAATTCGCGCAGCTGCAGTCTGATCCGGAGGGTCTTCTGGCTGGGCCAGTGGCTAGAACGTTTTTCGAAAAATCGCGGCTTCCCGTTTCCGAATTACGACGCATTTGGCAGCTTGCGGATGTCACGAGAGACGGAGCGCTCAGTTTGCAGGAATTCTATGTGGCTATGCATCTTGTCGTACTGAGGAGGAACCATGTACCTCTGCCTGACGTTTTACCTCCGTCCTTGTCGGTCCCGTTAGTCATGGAAACCGCAACAACTGCCGCGCCGCAAATTCCACAGTCCGCGACAAATGCTCAAAAATCGCCACCAAACTCCGCGAACGCCCGTGAGAAAAATAGGGAGTGGACGAAGTTCGTGGACTCGCCGACTGGTGCGAGTAGCTCCTGTGTCACCAGCCCAGGGCTGCAGCTAGTGAATTTCGATTTTCAAAAGTCTGCCGTCGAACGTGACCCGAAGATCCTGCACCCGGTGCCGTTGCGTTTGACGCCTGAAGCGGCGATTCTCGCTTCGGGCGCCAACGGTAGCAGTAGCAGTTGCACAACCCTGGGTGATGACGATCTGCAGCATTCCGCCGCGTCTTTAGTGCAACGTCCTCTTGCGAAAAAACCTCCCGCAGCTCCCGAAGATGCCGTTATCGTGACTCCTAAGAAGGAACCACCACCTCCGCCACCACCCAGACCATATAGAACACACGCGCGCAGTTCTAGTCTCGATCTTAATAAATTAGGTACTTTCACGATACTGCGGTACAGGAAACAAAAATCTTATACTAAAAACTATTATGTTCTTACAGGAAAAAATGGCCAAAGTTTTCTTGGGGCACCTCCACTTGTACCACCTAGAATCTCGCCAGGAATTGTGAGTTTTTTGTTTCTTTCTAAAAGACTGTTTTATTCTGTACACCTTATAAAAGATATTAAAACATGGAGATTACAATTTTCTACGAATGTTTTTCAACACAGGATTTATAATGATCAGTTTTTATCTACAGACTTCACCACGGAAATTGGTCGGTCAAAGGAGCGAGGGTGAAGGACAAAGGACGTTAAGCGAAAGTCAAGCTTTCGTCGCTGACTTCTCCCACTTTTCTCCCAAGAGTGAACTGCCTGAGAGTACGGTATCGTCTATAGAAAATACGTTACCGCAATCTCAACAGTTCACTGGGGTCTGCGGAGCATTTCATATTTATAGGAAACCAAGTCCAAGTAAGAAATTGTCTCATTATTTAATTTCTCAACATTTAATACTTTCTCCATATTTACAGTTTATTGTGACTTGTAATGTAATTTTCATTGTTTATTGCAGTTAATACATTTATAAGCAGAATTATATTTTATTTTTTTAAGTTAAAATTAAAAATATTATTCTAAAGAACAGCGTCTGTACTTTTTGTAATTATGCTTAACAATTATAAAATGTAATCCTGACAGAAAAAGATGGCGGAGAAGAAGAGAATAAGAATGAAACGGAGGATGAAAAGAAATTAACCTTACAAGAATTAAGGGAAAAGAATGCGGAACTACGCTTAGTCTGCGAAGAACTGACACGCGAACTGGCGAGTGCGCTTCAAGAACGTATAAATCTGCGCGCAAAACTTTTGCTCTTGACTTGATGTGATTACACTATTCCCTGTCATTCATTCGTTCGAAGTTACGAGGTCTTATGTATCCTCAAATCATCGTAAACATATGTATTTAATACGTTATGCTAGTCTAGAATTCTTTTTTTTCCAACGAAGTATTCATTCACCATTCATAATGATCAATGTAGACAGACAGATGCGGCAGGGGACGCGATTTACAAAAATAAAAATATTACATAGATTTTATACTTGAAATTAAAAGAAGAGTGTCTATGACATAAATTATGAATCGTGTACATACAAAGCTGATTATGATCTCTATATTGATATATAACGTTTGCGAATTTGCTTTTGTCAAGTTTACGAGCTATTGTTCATGTTTGTATGTGAAAGTGTGTTACAAATTTACTCAGGTTTAGAGCCTGCGTTATCGAATTCCCCTGTGATTTACTGACTTGTATGTTGCATAAGAACTTCCCTTTTTATTGCTGCGAATTTATACATATTTCCATAACCACTCATACAAGTGCATCTGTCACATTATTATTCTATTTCAGTACAGCTATTTAAAACTTCTAATTGTGATTTCTATATAATATTTGTTAACTTTATGAGAATTATATAAGATATTTCATATTTCTCTGTCTATTGATGAGTCTCTTTTTAAAGAGCTTTGTTCACCGAAAACAAAATCATAATATTTTTTGAACTTTGAATTAATTATATTATAAAAACAAACAATAAGTATTTATTTGCAATAAAATCGAATTGTATTTTCGTATAACTATATAAAATTTTCACAAAAAGACAACATCAATGGAGAAACGGGATAATCTGTTATGGAGTTGCATTTTATTCCGTGAGTGTATCTATGAATCTGTTAAATGTTGAAGAAAGATATACGAGAAAAATAGAATCTGCAGGAACAGAATACTTCGAAAATAAATTTATATAGATATGTATAATGCTCAGAATCAATTCACGTTGAATACGTCGATTTTGGTGTATCAATTTTTCAAATGATTATATATCGATTTCTATTAATATAGAGTTAAAAAAATAGTTGCTATACAGTTGGTGCAAACCATTTGAGGCCTGAGAAGAATATAGATCTATCACATTTGCAACAAAAATCAAGTTAATAATCAATATTCTTTCCAGTTAGTTTCGTAGATATTTCTAATAGCGATTATTCATAAAACATAGAATGGCTTCCTTAATAGACACAAAATTGCTATTATTTAAATAATAAACTTTTCGAACTCTTCTTGCTTCTCTACAAAATTCAATCTCTGTGGCTCAGCTCTATATAAGTCTCAGCGCTTTATTTATAAATTGCCATTTCTATCCAATCAAATATACACTGATTTGTGATTAAAACCTTTATCACATTTTCAAATTTCTACTTTGTTTTCTTATAAATAGCGAATAAATAAATTTGCCAAGCGACCGTTGTTACTAATAACTATGTGCCATATTATGCAAAAATTTGACTTATGTATAAATAAAATATATATATATATATATATATATATATATTGTTGTCAGTAATTGACAGTATCTTGTCAAATCTCATGAGACTACTTAGAGGTAAAAGCTTGAAAGATCAACGAGTCATGCAACAAAGATTTTTTTGTAATTATAGATATTGATATTGTGTAAAAATGATATAAAATTAATACTTATGTCAGAATAATCTGATTTATTATCTGCGATCCTGTAAAAAAGAAATGTAACAATGTAGAATACATATACAGAAGTGTCTGTCAAGTATGAATAAAGAAACTACTTTTAGTTTCATAACAATTTTTATTGGTGTCATTGTGTGAATGAAAAAATAATGTTCATCATACAGAAGGAAAAACAATTACAAATATTTGTAACATATTTCTTGAATATGAATGGATGAATGACGAGTTGAGTATTGCAATTGCAATTCTATACAAGTATAATAGGACGCAAGTCCAATAAAACTTCCGTACACATAGCAATACACTGTGACGAAATTCGATGAATAAAATCGCGCTCGATAATAATAAATTTAGACAATTGAACTGTATATTGTCGTATAGTTCTGATTTTACGTAATACATACTTTACGATTACGCAGGCTCTAGTGTACAATGTAAATTATAATATTCACATTTTACACGTTTGTTTTATTCAAATCGACTCTAATAGTAACAAGATAAATATATAGATTTTTAGATGTAAACACCAGAGCCTGTCTTATTTTTTAGCAACACTTTATCTACAATTCTATTAACTGCGCGAAAAAGAACATGTGTTAACATCCTTCGGCTTTATTTTCCAGGTAGATCTCTGCTAAAAGTTCATAATGATGCTGATTAATAGAGTGTTTCTTACAGCAGCTTTTTTTACAATGACATGCTCCATACAGTGATTGCCATACGGCACGACCGGAGCTATAGGAGGACGTGGATAAACATTCAACTTCTGGTGACCATTTAGTTATCCTTGCTCTGCATGAACTTGATCAAGTCAATGACTCGGCTGGAGTAACCAAACTCGTTGTCATACCACGAGATCAGTTTCACGAAGTTGTCATTTAGAGGTATGCCGGCCTTGGCGTCGAAGATGCTGGAGTGATTGTCACCGATGAAATCGGACGAGACAACTTCGTCCTCGGTGTAGCCAAGGATACCCTTTAGAGGACCATCAGCAGCTTCCTTCACTTTTGCTTTGATAGCCTCGTAGGAGGCAGGCTTGGCGAGTCGAACCGTCAAGTCAACCACGGATACGTTGTGCACGGGTACGCGGAAGGCCATGCCAGTGAGCTTTCCGTTGAGGGCGGGAATGACCTTGCCAACTGCCTTGGCAGCTCCAGTTGCAGCAGGAATAATATTTTGTGCTGCGCCGCGGCCATCACGCCACAGCTATTAGTAGAAAAGTATAAATAATGTTATATAACGACGCAACAATCTCGAATGATCTTTCTTGCTATGTATCGTACACACCTTGCCAGAAGGTCCGTCGACGGTTTTCTGGGTGGCCGTGATCGCGTGCACGGTCGTCATGAGACCCTCGACAATCTCGAAGTTGTCGTGGACCACCTTGGCGAGAGGAGCCAAGCAGTTGGTGGTGCACGAGGCGTTGGAGACGATCTTGAAGCTTGGATCATAAGCGTCCAAGTTGACGCCAACGACGAACATCGGCGCGTCAGCTGATGGGGCGGAGATGATGACTTTCTTGGCGCCGCCTTCCAAGTGAGCCTGCAAACGCACCAAAGAACATTGAACTCCGATGTAAACGAGGATTCCGCTGAGATTAAAAATAGGAATCTTAATCTAAATCTTTCACGTACGGATGCCTTCTCGATGGTTGTGAACACGCCGGTCGACTCAACGACATACTCGGCGCCGGCCTTTGCCCAAGGGATCGCTTTCGGGTCGCGCTCGCTGAAGACTGCGATCTTGTTTCCATTTACGACGAGACAGTTATCCTCGGCCTTGATTTCTCCCTTGAACTTACCATGGGTGGAATCATACTTGAACATGTAGACCATGTAATCGAGACCGATGAAAGGGTCATTGATGGCGACGACCTGATTGGCAGAAATCTCGGATTAGTGAAACGGATTAGTATGACTCGGCGAATTGGTACTCTGCTTTCGACATACCTGACCACCGCGCTCCAGGGAAGCCCTTAGCACGAGACGGCCGATACGGCCAAATCCGTTAATTCCGATTTTGCTCATGTCGTCGTCTTGATCGCAACTAGAAAATCGGACAAAAGCGTTATAAATCGCTGCGCGCGTTTTCCACGTGATTGTGGTCCGCGAAACTGGCCTAGTCATGTGAAACAGGTGCGAGAGAACGAGCCTCATAGTTAGGAATTATTGTAACAAATTGTTGGGCATTAGGTTAGAGCGTAAATAAATGTATAACGTATGATGAGCCATCATTTACGTCCCCGCTATTTTCAGAATATCAATCGCGTTTCAAGGATGCTCATAAATATCGCGTAAATGAAAACTGATATCAACCGCGTATGAACTGAAAACTATCAATTATGTCACACCGTATCAAACAGTTTTGTTTTATTAGTCTAACATTATTTTGTAGTTGAAACATTTCGCAATATTGCTGCTGTATTGTGACCAGTTCCATTATTAATTGAAAAACCTTTCCTATTTATTTATTGCAATACAAATATAGTTGAATTATAATGGATTATAAATGTAACGGAATTATCGGAGTGTGTGATTCGCGGGCGCTTACATAATTTCGAACGCGAACATAAACGTTATTTAGTCTTGTATTTATCTCTGAAAGCAGCTGCGGTGGCAACAGAGTTTTGGCACATGTCTCGGCGACACGACGACCGATTGGACACCGGCGAATCTTGTAGGTCAGGCAAGGTTAAAGGGAATGTACCCAAGTTCTTCGACATCTCGGTGTACCCGAGGACGATCGTGACCTCGCGTGGGGATTATCGGATCGGTGATTCGATCAAAATGACGTAAAACGAAGATGCGTATTCGGCGTATCGCAATGCAACCGCGTGATTCCAAAGTGACGTAATTTGCATCGAGGAAAGTCTGTTTGGACTTTCGTCGGCATCGACTTGACAAGTTCCGATTAACTAAGCGATACCTGCAGTATTTAACACGAGAATAGATTTATTTCTTATTTAAATGCACTGAGAAAAGTATTACGATATCTTGCGTAATTGAATTTTTTTCCATTTTTTTTTAAGCAATCTCATTGATATTAAAGAGTTGAAATTACGATGATTTTGTATTTATTTGTACATTATTAGGAAATTATTACTGAGCACTGAGATCTGCTTTCAACCGGCACTCTCTCAATTTAAATTTAATATAATTTTGTATGGATTAATAATGTAACATAAAAGGTTCATTGGCGTAAGATTTTTCATCAGTCATTCTAATTGATAATGTAGCAATTAGTACGGTACACGTAATGTGCATAATTATAATTAAATTCCAAATTAATTTTATGCTATTAACAACAGGTTCGTAGTGCACAGTCCGATCTTATACTTAAGATCGTCTTTAAATTTAATCTCAAGTAGTATTGATTCCAATCAACAAAATGACCGTATAACTTCTCGAGACCGTACTTAAAGTCATTCTACATTAGCATAAACATAGTTGTAAGTGGTCGTCAAGTGTTGTAAAAGGCGCAGCCGTCTGTCCATGTCTGTTAACGTAAATTAATTTTATTCTCTATTTTTTCTTATTCGTAGAACTAAAAAAAGATAAAAAAAAACTAAACTGGGATCAAAGCTAATTAGCATTAGTCAAATTGGGCGTACAATTACGTCGTTTGCGATTGCGCTATCGTAGAACAGTCTTCAAGGCTCTCTTAAATAAAGATCGGACTGTGTAATATACCGTCCTAATGATATCCCAAGTACACCTGGTATGTCTCGGTCGCGTAATTGTCTAGCGATAATATTGACCGCCGTGGAGGGCCATTTAACGATAATAACGATCGCCGTCCGTATCAGCAAACGAAGGGCTCTCATGAAATCTCAACAACGCGAACGGTTGGAAAAATAAGGTGTCGCGCCGCATCATCGTTACATCATCTCGTTGAGTTCTAGTCACGATACTCTGGCATCTAGTCATGTCGCGGTTTCACGATGAGATTCCTCTGCCGGCTCGTCGCGAGATGGTGGATACTGGTCCACGACGTCACGAGAATGGCCGGTGCGGCGGAAGGCAGATTTAACGGTTATATGTTAGTACGTACATACACGTTCTGGTAGAAAAGACGACGGTCAAGCGAATGATTAGCGGTGGACGATGATGACGGTTCACTCGGGAACGGAAAGAGACAGAAAGAGGATAAACGTAGAGCACGTCAAATGGAAGAGATACTCACTATACACCCAAAGAATTAGATCCGTTCACTACGGCTGCCAACGGAATAGTGTCATTTGAAGGGCATGAAGGCGAATATAAAACGGCGCTTCGTGCCCTGTCGCCGACGCTCGGTGGCTCACGTGACTGGATTATCGATTGTCGACATGTTGGCATGCCGCGAAGTTTAATTGTAAGTTTAACCGAACCGCAAGGCCGGTGTCAATAAAACTCTTTTCGAATCCATTTTCCATTGAAGAGAATCTATTTATCATTAACACAATGGATATCGACAGCTTCCAGCAGGTGTGCGTACAACAGATAATATGCAACTCATAACGTAAATGTGATTTTCTTTAATAATTATTTTATAATTTCTTCTGATTAGATTTCTTTAGTCTAAAAAATATAAATTCAGGATAGATTTCAGAATAGAATTCTAATGTAATGTTTATTTTATTTATTTTATAACTAATTATTATTTTTTATTTTTTTTTTTTCACTAATTTTATATCCGTATTTTGTAGTTAACGTGTTTTACTATATATTTATATATATGTGAATTTAAAAATATATATTTTATTTTACTATATGCCTTAAATATATTCTACAAAAATTTATCATATTACACATCTCGTGAAATTATAAATAAAATGGTCATTAATAAGTAATCTACATAAAAGAATTTTAATATTAAAAATATAACAATTTAACTATAAATATAAAAAAATTTTGTATAATTAAGGATGAACCGAAGAGTTTTTTTTCTCTTAGAGGTGCTGTCCAGAAATTTTTTTCTTTATAGCAATTTTGGAATTAAAATCGCATTTATTATATACTTAGAAAATAATTAAAAGCGTTTTTAAAACTTTCAAATATTTGAAATATAAATAATTAAATATATAATATTGATGTTAAAGAAAAGAACGTGTAATAATTGTGGAAGTGATTGTATATAAGATACATAAAAAGATATCGTTAAATCTGTTTATTCTTTAAATTTGATAAGTTTTCTTTTTGATATTTTAATCGCATTAAATATAATTTGTAAGAATTTAAAATTGAATATAATTGCGTGTAAAAGTTTTAACTTTGATAGGTTGTTCCTAGTCATCATGCTCGAGAGCTTGTCCAGTTACAGGAACATTACCGGAATTGGCGTTATGCATGTATTGAACCAGATCGGCTATACGATACGCGTAACCATACTCGTTGTCATACCTGAGGAAAGATAGATAGATATGTCAGGATCAAATAAAAAAATTAGCGCGATCAAAAAATTATGTCTTTGATTTGTAGATCATATATTGAACATAGATTGCATATTTGGAGTAAATCACAGAATTATAAATAGAAAAAAAAGTAATATAATGGAATTCTTTTCTAAATAGAATTTTATGATGGCTTGATTACCAAGCGACGATCTTGATGAACGTGCTGGTCTGTGGAATGCCCGCCTTGGCATCGAACACGCAAGAATAAGTCGTGTGGTTGAAGTCCGAGGACACGCAATCTTCCTCCGTGTATCCCAGCACGTCTCTCAGCTGCCCCTTCGACGCTTCTCTCATTGCCTCTTTCACTTCTTCGTACGTCGCCGGTTTATTGACCCTGAAGCGATTTCGTAGAGATCAAAAACGCTTCCGGCGTGGGGCACGTACAAAAGTTAAACTTAGTATCGGACAGTTTATTTTAGTCAAACGTAAATTGCGTTAATTAAATTGCATAGCTGCCTCATGCGAAACTGAATGCGATTTCTAACATCGGTGCAACCAGAGCGTTAAGCGCGCTGTCGCCGGATTTTACAGGTCAGTTGTTCGGCGAACTCGCATCCGCCAATTACCTGAATGTCATATCGCATAATGAAACGTTAGGGATCGGCACCCTGAACGCTATGGCTGAAACCTTGCCTTTCAGCTCTGGGATAATTTTGGCTAATGACTTGCCCGCGCCGGTCGCAGTCGGAATGATATTCTGGAGAGCACCTCTACCGTCCCTCCACAATGCCGTAGGTCGTAACTGTGACGAAATATCATTGTACAAAGTATGTCATTTTTATAGCGATTTATTTACAGGTTTCTTAAATCGCCATGCTAAGCGCAGCGAGAGTAATTAAAAAAAAAGACAAGAATATATTCCATTGTGCTGCACTTCCGTAAAAAATATGCATTTCGATCTTTTCACAATACACGTTGAATTAGATGAAGAAAAGAAGAAGATTTATTTTATAGAAAAAGAGAAATTGTCAACCTTCTCTATTGGACCATCCACGGTATTTTGGCATGCCGTAACCGCGTGTATGCTGGTTATCATCGCCTCGAGAACCTCGAAGTTGTCGTGCATGATTTTGACGATTGGAGCCGCACAGTTCGTAGTGCAGGATGTAGCAGAAATGATACGATCTCTTGCAGGATTGTAACAAGTGTGATTGACTCCGAAAACGAGCATCGGTGCATCGATCGATGGTGCGGTGATAATAACTCTCTTTGCGCCGCCGTCGATGTGCAACTGCATAATGTATAATTTTTATTTTTGGGCTATAGATTATGTATGATAATTTAATTCTACGATATCGGACGCTAAAAATTGTAAAATAATTTGAGAAGATTTGTTTTATTTCAATGTAATAATGTGTTAATAACTGTGTTAAGGAAGATGAATATTTTTTAACACATTTAAATTAAATTCAATATTGAATTTAATATTTTTTCCTTTTGTTTTTAAATTTCTAGCAAATTTCAAAACTAACAGTTTTTTTTACATTTAATATGAATCTTGTTTCAAAATAAAAATAAGTATAAGTTTAAAATCTTACGCTTGCTTTCTCAAGAGTTGTGAATGCTCCGCTGGCTTCTATTACGTATGTCACTCCATTATTCTTCCATGGTATTTTCGATGGTTGCTTTTCTTGCGACGTGGCGATTTTTGTCTCTCATTGAACAATATGTTTATAATTTTTTATACAATGTAATATTTATGCAAAGCAATATTTATATAAAATAAAATTTGAGTAATTTAAAATTCTGTTTTAAAAAATCAGAAAAGAATTTTTTTTTGTTTTTTAAGTGTGGAGGAATTAAAGTTTTATTTACCACCGCTAACTATAAACTCATTATCGCACTCCAAGAATAAAGGATATTGCCCATGAGTAGAATCGTGTTTAAAAAGGTATAACATATACTCGGTTGTAAGGAATGGATCGTTGATTAATTTTACCTGTGATATTAATTGTTATATTATTTCTTAATTTTTAATTTACACAAGTATAATTCATTATACTTGTTTTTTTTTTGTATAATCAAAAACTTGCTTCAATGTTCTTCTCGAGGCAAGCGCGGAGACACATTCTGCCTATTCTTCCAAATCCGTTAATTCCTACAACTGCCATAATTTTACCTTTATTTTAGTTTTGCTTAATAATTCATATTTAAAAAAAAAGAAGAAAAAGATTAAGAACTTTGAATGACATTTTATCAAATGTAAATAGGGTGAAGTTTATTACAAAACTTCTCAGAACATTAGGATGATTTGAAGTTGTTTAATGAAATCGCGCTGTATGTAAACACGAAATGCCCAGCCATCTGAATTTGCACGAGTGTCAAGGCAAGTTTAAGAAGCGCGCTTCTTCCTAAATATTTGTGCATTATGATCAATGGTTATATTCGAAAAGTGGTAACGTCAACTTAAATTAAATAAAAATTAGCAAGTACATTCAAGGAAATGTACTTTCCTTTTACTTAAGTTCCTAAGTTGTCTGTGCAATGATGTTAGGTATAATTACAAAAGATATTGTCAGATGTGTTTTATAAGTACGAACAGAAAATTTTTTCCATTTAGAGAGAGAGATGGCAATGCCGTCATGGCAAAAAATTTATTTGTCCTCCATTTAGCCTTGGCGACATCCCTCGAGGGAAAACTGGTACCACGCACTTGTGTTATTTTAGTATTTTATTAAAAGTTTTTTAAAAAATATTTTATTTCAATAACTTATATATAAAATAATTATTAACTGTCATTTATAAAAACTTTTATTTACGTTTATCAACGTATAATCTTTCAGCTATATAAAATTTGTTTTCTTATAAATTCTCTTTTATAAAAAGTCTTTACTTCTTACAATTCTATTTACATACAATTAATGGAACGTTAATTTGAAAGGTTAATTTGCAAATATTAAATGACCATTAATAAATGGTAAATGAATTTTCGAACAATTGCGCAAGATCTTCCTCAGATTGTTCACGTGGCGCCAATTTCGTAATGCGATGCTGAAAGAAAGGAGAAATAAGTTTTAATATATGCCTTTCTTTTAATCGAAAATATATAACAATTGTTATACTACATTTTATGAAAGAATATACTTTTCTATTTGATAAACAATATTATAAGCAGGGAATGTTACCTGAGGCAAAGTGCCTTGAACTAAGGTAGGTATGTCTTCTTTCTTGAAACCGAGTTCCGTCAAGCCATTTTCAACTTTCATAACCCGCATATATTCTTTTACAGTGTCGGCCAAAATTTTGCCAGCGTCAGCCCGCTTGGCATTCTTGACATCTGCGCCGAGTAGTTCCGCAGCTTCCAAATGCCTCTCTGGACATGCATTTCCGGTGAAGGAAAATACGGCTGGCGCGGAGATCACCACTGATAAACCGTGAGGAATTATTGGATGATCATTGCTGTATCCCTTAAATAAGATAGTAATTTAACAAATACATTCAAAGAAAAAAACAAAGATATTTTTAAAAAAATGAGAGAAGAAGAGGTCCAAAGAGAATAAATATTTTAATACTACTGTTTGAAGAGAGAAAGATTGAAGGTTTTCATATTAATTTTTAAATAAGAAAGAAAGAGAGAGAGAGAGAGAGTTGTTTCAATATAGTAATAAATATATTGAAATCTAATCACATTTTATTTTGATTTTAAATAAAAATATATTATATATATATATGATACCCAAAAAGTATGAATTTAAATAATTACTTTTGGTTGAAAATTTCGAACATTTCCGCTGATAGGATACGAAAGTCCATGACAAAGATGAACACCAGCATTTCCGAAGCCAACACCCGCCATTGTACTTGCTAAATGCATATGACTCCTCGCTTCCAAATCGTCTTGATTGTAAACTGCTCGTTTAAAGTATCTAGAGAGGAAATCGCAGAAGATTATTATGTAACATGTAACATATTGTTTATTCGTTTACTTATTATTTTCAAAGCTTCTTAAATTTTAATATCACGTTTAATTTATACCAAATTAATGGAAAGTTAAGAAAATATCTAACTTTTTATCTTTTTTTATATATTTGCTGAGAGATATATCTTTATCTTTGTAATATCAATATATCTATTTTAATATTAATTAGAATATTTTATATATTTCAATATTATATAATTTTGTAATTTTTTTAAATAATTGACTGATTAATTACTTGCACATAACTTGGAGAGCATATCGTGCCCAGACGTCGCTGACAGGATTGCTACCTTGGTAAGCTGGTCTCAGAATTGGATTCGCTGGGCATGGTGTCCTCTCTGTATAAGGTATCGCCGTGAAGGATTCCAAAGCGTGACAGAGCACGTCGAAACCAGAGTATGCACATACTCTCTCCGGTAAAGTCAGAGTATGCTGAGGATCGATGATTCCTAACGTGGGACGTAGAGATCTGCAATAAGAAAATTAAATTAATTTGTTTGTACATCTTCTTTTTATCCAACACGACGCATAATGAACATTACCTGTTTGCGATCCCCGTTTTGGCCTTTAACGGTCGATAGTCGAAGATGGATACTCCAGTTGTTTCAGAACCGGTACCTGAGGTCGTCGGAACAGCAATGAGCGGTTTCAGAGGAACTCGAATCGGATTACCCTTTCCAATCGGCGCATTTACATAATCTAAGAATTCGGCGTCCGGATCACAACTATATAGATTTGCCGCTTTGCAGGTATCCATCACAGAACCACCGCCAACCTACAGATTAATAATAATATAATAATATAGTTTTATAATAATTAATAATATAATTATATGATGTATGAAAGAAGTAATTATTTTAATTATAGTTGATACAGAAAGTGTGATTTATATAATAATATATTACATAAAACGCGACATTAAAAGTCAATTAGCACTTTCTTTTTACAAATAATCGGTTATCGTGTTTCTTGCATACGTACCGCTATAAAAGCGTCAAAATTTCCACGCTTAGCAAATTCAATCGAATCTTGTAAACTTTGCTCAGTTGGTTCTACGCGGACTTTATCATAGATCTCGAATTGAACTCCGTATTTGGAGAGGCTGTTAATGGCAGTTTTCACGGGGGCTAATTTCACCAAATTAGGATCTGTCATCAGGCACGTTTTCTTCGCTCCTAAATTTTGTATGTCCATTCCCAATTCTCTCGTTACTCCTATTCCATATCGCACCGTAGAACAAGCCATCTAAAATTTTACATAGCTATTAATAATTAATATAATGCATAAAGATGTTGTTATTATTTTAAAGATTTAAGTGATACGAAGATGAAAAAAAATCAATTATTGGAAAGGTAAGATTTAACATTTATTGTGCTTTTAATATTTTTAATTTTATTGCTTTGTGTTCTAATCGGATGTAATTTCTAAAATAAAATTCCTTGTTTAATACTTTCTAATAAAATAATCTTTTTTACAAAATAGTTTTGTTAAAATCTCTTATTACACCTGACATATGATATAATATTCAAATTATTATCAGATGCTTAAAAATGTGGCATTGAGTGTGGTAAAAACAATTCTTATCTGAATACGTCAATACGTAGCATGCGCGGGAGGTCTTCGTAATCGGAGGGGGTCTGCGATAAGATCAATGTATTAACATGCACTTTAGGGAGATCTCCTGACAGTTTCTTTCTCCTTGCACAAATTTTACCTCGAAAGCATATTCCTTGTCGGCTGTGGCATTTGCTGCAGTGCTCCAAGCTTTCCCGTGATCCCGTATGCTGGCAGCTCCCGGATTCCCGTGCGCTGGACATTTGCATCTAAAAGTTAGAGCAATTTAAATCTCATATTTCGCGTTTGCAATTAAATGCACTTTTATTCTTCATCCCAAAAATAAATCCACCGAGTACAGCTGTTAAGTTAATGCGCGCTACTTTAATGGATTGACATGCGTAGATTGACAGATTGTCGTTGTTACATCTCACGTTCTCACATCCTTACATTCAATATTCTAACATTCCTTACATTTAATAATATTCTCATAAATCCAACGAAAATTACTTTCACTACTTTAGTAAAGAGCAATATTTTAAATATATTTCTATTATTATCTTATAATTGTTAATCTTAAATAAATGAAAGCGCGGCTTTCTTCTAATTAATTTTATTTTTATCATATTTATTAATCTATGATGGAGAGTACAAGTGATCAAAATGCTTCGCGATTTCTTTGATGGTAGCTTATATTATCTTTTTTTATGCAAAAACCTGTGATTTACTTACGACTGGGACGAAATGACTTGCAAAAGCTCAATGACGCGCCGTCTCGGTAGCATTTTGAATACTTTTTAGGAGTATTTTCCAAAAGAAAAAGGTTGGAGGAATCTGTAACAGGTCTTTCGCTCAAAAATATCTCGTAGTAACGTTCTCCACGAATTCTCGTGCTTGACTCCCGACTTGGTACCGCGGCCAGTTCAGATTCCCCTTCCTTTCACTACTAGCATGTTTACCACTTAGGTCTTTGATGAGGTGGCTCTATTATCCATGTGTTCGTATTCATGCGTGAACAGGGCTGTATCAATAGAAATTTACCGAGCTACGTTTTATGATGATGTTGGTTTTAAATCGTTCAAGCTAAAAATAATTTGAAATTTCAATTTTTAAAAAATTGGTACATTTAAATCAATTAAATTTACATTTAATCAAATATAAAAAAGAGACGTGAGAAATAAATATTAGAGATAAATGTTAGAAATCAAGAACGTTATCGTAATCTAAAAAGAAAAATATAATATTTTATTTATTACATCTTTATGAATGATTTATATCTAATAAAAAATTTTTATATAAAAATAAAGCTTTCAAAGTAAATATTCTAAGAATTGTACAGCTTGGAATTTTACTCGTTTTATCAGTGTTTTTTAGTAATGAATTTCGAAATACCTTGAATGTACTGCAATGCAAAAAGATATTGTTCAATGTGCGTCAATGATTCTACCCTGATTTTGAATGGCTGTCCTTTTTTTGCGTAAGTTTATCTCGTTGCTTCTTGTTGTGACAGAAGTTATTCAATTGAGCTTATATTCAGTTCCACGTCATATATTTCTATAAATATACTAGTAGTTGTACACGTTTTACTTTCATCAACCTTGATTGAACCTTGATTGAATATTGATCAAAAAGAAAACAAAACGTGATATAAACCAAGTATTTATATTTTTCTTTTTGAATTGTAGTAATTTTTTCATTAAATTTTTTTTATTGTTAATGCCCGTTTTTTAATATTTATTCTTGGTCAAGGTAAAAAATAGATTCCAATTTGGTCTAAATAAAATTTTATTAAAACGGTTTGTATTATTTACAGCGTAAATATATAATAGCATAATAAAGCTTGTGCGCACGCAGCGACATAACGTACGTAAAACAATTATCTTCGACATAAATTTTCGAATTCTCGCCAATGAGCGAGAGTATTGGCTTCATAATTAAAAATTATTGTTTTATGGTAGTGGCATATATTACTCTGACTGGGCATCCTACAGTGAGCTCTCTCGATCCGTTTCGTAGAAAATTTTACATCTGTCATACGTAATTCTCTCATTCGTCTCTCACCAGCTACAACTCTTTTGCCCAAATTCCGTAATATTTCTATTATTATTAAGTTACATTCTCATGTAAAATCTTCATTGGATTAAATATGCTTCTAAGCAGTACTGCTTTTCTTTGAATTGCGCTTCGAAACTCACTGCTTAATTGAGTAAAGCTTTTACAAACTTGTAGCTTATAAATAATAAGTACGTTGTTGTAATGTTTCATAACTCTACTTTTTGTAAAAAATAATCTAATTTTTTCGTTGTTTCTTACAAAAAGATATACGATTATATGTGATTGTAACACAGTACTGCGGTTTATATTTCTAAGATAATGTAACTATTATTCTATCAGGCATCTTTGAGTTAATATAATAACAATAAACGCTTATTAATCACGTGTTTTGTTTAAACTTTGAGAATACGACAAAGCCTAGAAGAAACATGCGTTTCAATCGCAAGCATTTCTAGGAGGTAGAATTAAATGCTCATAATTTTCTATTTTTTCATTGAAAAAATAATGTACAATTGGCTGACAAAAAAAATACATGTATACATTGACGGATATATATTTCATGAGCTGCATGATCAAAGGAGTGGTGCCTAATTATCCTCATCGGCTTCATCGTTCACCCAATAACAGTCTGAAGAACTTCTCTTGATTCGCCAGAATGGCGCGCAAAATGATCTTTGACGGCATGCCGTTCACGGCCAATATTATCGATCGGCGCGTAATTGACCATTTAATTAATCAGGAAAGTTCTCTTATACACTCTCCGGTACGATTTTGTTGTAATGGAAGGCGCTGCTCGAGTAGAAGCTACCTCGTTTTGGCATGTGAGGCGTGGCTATCTCCTCCTGCAGCGGTTTGTACACTAAACCGCAATTCTTGTTGTCGACCAGGCCCTGACGAAGGATCATGGGTGGCCTGATTACGGGACCCCGTCCTCGTTTGTTCGCCAAGCAGCAGGCGATGCGCGCTACCAACAGGAAGACTACCAGAACGGACAGAACGGTACCGGAAACCAGCCAGACTTTGAAGCCAGGTCTCAAGTTGTACCAAGTGTGATATTCCGTGGTGACCGCGAAGTCCTCGTCATATTCTTGATCCTCCGCGAGTCGCGGTTCGTCAATACGCTCCATGCCACGATCGAGGGTCAGCTTCTGCGATAAATGCAGCATTATGATACATTATAATTTCATTTTGGAAAATAATGTAGTAAATTATTGAAGAATTGAAAATTATAATATTTTAAAAAGTATTAAATAATATAGAGAAACATTATTTATTATCAACTTACCTCGCCATTATCAAGTTCATTTTTCAAAGGATCGGAATCCTCTACAATATCGAAATCCAGACGAATGTCTTTCCGGTGCGTGTCTTTGCCAGGAAGTGCTCTGGCCGGTGGACCATCCTCGATTCCATCGCAAGCTACCTTCGCCAAATCTGTCCACTGGTTGATGTCCATGGAGTTGTCAATGTCTTCAATGTCAAACTTATCACTGACAAGCCTGTAAAAATATTATAACAAGTTGAAAAATGTAACATATTCTATACATGTTTAGTGATCGAACTTGAATACTCACTCAAATACTTCTGTCGGTGCAACGCCGTGATCGGTGAGCCATTGCACAGCTTCGGTGAATTCGGAGTCACAATCCAGAGGATTGTGCGACAAATCCAGACCGGTGAGATGCGGCGTCGCCCTGAGTTCCTCGACGGTAATTCGTCGTAGAAGATTATCGCGAACTGACAAATAGCTAAACAAGAATAGAAAGATGCATTAATCAATGAATACCTTGATGTTGCAAAATTATCATAGAATATAATTTTGTTTGTAATACAAGAAATTTGAAAAGCTTCAAATCTTATTAAAAGAGAATTTTAAATTATTCTTAAATGCGATGCAATCCATGGAAGAATATATACAGTAAATTTCTATAAGCTTCTCACCGAAGACTCTTCAACGGCACTCTGGCTTCGCTCCAGACGCGCTCCAAATTGCACCGACTCACATCCAACTTGGAGAGTCCTGGAAGGCTTAGGAACGGCGTCACTTGCAATGTCCTCAACGAATTGCGGGCGAGATTCAGCTTGATCAAATTAATTGCGCCGCGGAACATATTGGGTGTGATAGTAGCGATGTAATTGTTGGACAGATCCAGTTCACGAAGAGACGAAAGATTATCCAGGAGTCCATCGGGCAAGCCGGTCAGGTGATTCTTCGAAAGCTTCAGCCGAGACAGCGCCGGCATTTCATCAAACGTGCCTGGCTCGATGCTGACAAGACCACAATTCGCGCACTCGAAACGGGTGATGCTGTTGAATAATAACGATTATTGCGTACAAATTAACTTGTTTGGTTCCTTATATGCTGAAATAAAACGGCAAAGTGATGTACTAACCTGAATATGTTATATTTCAGGTCGTAAGTTTTGAAAACTGGCAGAACTTGTAAACCGGGATTGTCGTTCATCAACAGAACTTGTAATCTTGAAATGGACTTGAAGTGATGCTCGGTTAACGAGGACAGCTTGTTATCACTGATATCCAGGTATTGTAATTGATCGAGTTTGCTGAAAGCATGCTGATGAATTCTCTTCAAATTATTCGACTTGACGTATAATTGGTCTAAACTTGGTACGCCTTCCAGGTCCTCTTTGCCAATTATCCTGATCTTGTTTCTTGAAGCATCGAGCATTGTCAGTTTCGAGGAACTTATAGTGGCCAACGTCGATAGATTATTTCCTGAAAATATTTTTCTTTTTTTTTAATTATAGTTCCCACGACCATAAAATTATTATAACTTGTAAATTAAATTGAATTTGTTGTGTATTATTTCTGTTAAATTCAGACACTTTTAATAAAATTTTAATTTAATACTGTGTTATTTTCTGCATCTAGATAGATGCAGAAATTAAAATATCAGATTTAACAAATTCTTGTTTTTTTTTTTAATTATTGATAAATAATGTTGTGGTACATGTGGCCGTCGTTCTTACCAGCAACGCGAAGAATTTGCACGTATTTGTCAACGAACAGATCGATCGGGATCTCATTCAGCATATTATCTGAAAGGTCTACTTCCATGAGCGAGTCCAACGAGTCGAAGATCATACCGTCGAGCTCTCTTAGCCGGTTACCGCGTAGATTGATGAAGTTGAGCTGAGGCATCTTGGAAAAGGCGGTGCGTTTCAACCGTAATACTTCGTTGTTCGAGAAATCAAAATCGGTGACCGAGGGTGAGTGCAGCAGATAATGCTTCGTCGGCCTCGTGTCGTGCATGCGCTTAAGCGGATTACCGGCGATCGTAAGCAGGCTGAGTTGCGTGTTATTCTGGAAGGTGTTCGGGTGGATGTCCTGCAGACCGTTGCGTGTCAAGTTTACGGCAAACAGGTACGTGATGCCATTGAAGGCCGTGCGGTCTAGTTCGACTATGCGCGTGTCGACGATGGTGATGGACTCCAATTGCTGAAGACCGCGAGCCCGCAGGGCGTTCGGTCCCAGTTGTATCTCACCGGCGTTCTCGATGCGCAGATGAGCGATACTTGGCCCGAAGGACTGTTCATTCACCAGCTTGGTGCATCTAAGAATGAACAGTAAAAGATGAGGAATGAATGAAAAAATTACATATTATTATTAATATTATTTGAATATGATTGTTGTCATCATGAATATTAGATAAATTATAATTGATATTTTTTTTAATCGATTTAGATTCGATCATTCTGCAGAAGACATTTAATAATTGTAATGTTACAACTGAAATTAATTCTGAGTTAGAAAACTTGCAAAACCTAAAGGAAACCACCGCAACGTAAAAAAAAATAGTCGAATAATTACGTTTAAATATAATTATATTTACGTAATATTTTAATAATCTCGTGTAATTGGTGTTTGCGCACATTCATTTGCACAAACAGTGACAAATTCTACAACAAGAATATCTGAGCCGTATTAACTTCTTATTAATGTAGAGAACCATGTCATATTATTGAGCTCTAAGCAGGAAGTGTCCTATCTACGGACTCTTTATCCACCGTCACACCAAGGGACGTTATTCAGTTATATAATAATCCGATTAGAAACATACGTTGCAGTCGTTGCGGAGGCGTACTGCCCGGCGCACTTGCAATAATCAGGGCACTGTGTCATAACTTCTTCATCATCGTCCACGTCCTCGTCCTCGTACTCCTCGTCGCCGAAATCGTCGTCGTCTTCGCTATCGCTTTCCTCGTCGCTAAGATCCTCGTAGGGTCCAGAATTATCTTTGTCTAGTAATTCTTCACCTTCCTCCAGAATAGCATTTTGTTTTATTGTTTTGATCGGTTTAGGGGTCGTCTTCAATCGAAAATTCGTGGTGTCTCTCTGCGCCTCGGCTTTAAAAGTCTTCGCCACCTCTTCCTGAATCTAAATAATCATTTTTTGTTATAATTAGCAGAACTTAATTAAGTATCGTGGAAAAAATCAAATTGAAGCTAATTGCACTTTAGAGTTTGACCTTTTAAATTATGTTCCAATAAGATAATAATTATTATTTATTGTTTATGTATATTGCTATGATGCAAACAATAGAAATTTATTATCTGTCAATATGTGATAAATGTTTTTACGTATATTCGCATATTTATGATTGGAGCTATCTTTTATATAAAAAGAAAATTTACGATTGCCTATCTTTCATATAAAAAGATATGACCACATCTATCTCTTTATGGATGCTTACAAATATTGTACAACGCAGTATTTTATACGGAACAGTTTTGCTAAGCAATCTAAAAATTTAGTTGAATACCGATCTAAAAATAATTTGGTTGGATCGTAAAAATAATTATGAAGGACATTCGATCATGATGAGCAATATTGCTAATAGTTTTGACATTCTCGCAATTAACTGGAGTGTACTACTTAATTTATATTTTGATGATCCAACAAAAGTATTTTCACATTGTGTCAACAGCTAAATTTTTAGATACTTTAGCAAAATCGTTTTTCCGTGTACACGTAACAAAAAGTTCGCTCTTACCTTATCATCAGAAGCGTCTTTGTCTAAAGTTTTGATTTCCTGCATCAATATATCCTTCATATTCGTGAAGGGTTTGGCGTAATCTATAAAGTTGTTTTTAGATATCGTTGTTTTCGTGGCTTCGGTCGTTGCATCCTCTGTGCTGGTAGGAACGGTTTTCGTAGTGAATGGTGCTGGAGTTGGTGATGCAGTAGTATGAGCGTCGATCGTGATAGTAGTGACCGCCAAGAAGATGGTCAGCAGCCAAGCTGCTGAGATCTCCATGTTATGGCTTCTGAAAATAATTGATCCTCGTCATTGAATAAGACAAGAATATCTTATATACAATAATATTATGTCATGTGCGATGCTTGCCGGTAGTTTAGGTGCATTAGCGAAGATATTTGCGCATACTATTATATATTTGTTACCAGAGTTCTTTATTATTATAATTTATCAACATCCATGTTCTAATTTTTTATATGAGTAATTAAGTTCGAGTTGTATTATAATTTACATTTTTGTACAAATAACTAATTAAAATAAATAATTAATTTAATGCAATTTTTTAATCTTTAGAATTGTTACATCTTGAAAATTTAATTAATGAGAAAAGTTAGTGTATTTTTGTATTTAAAAAATATGTAAATAATCTATTTTTAGTGCGATTTTTAAAAGTTTTTTAATCGGACCATAGAAAATGCATCGGTTCTGAGATGCCTCGTGTAACGTGAGACTTTTTCTCGTCCGTTCTCAAATAACGTCTGCTGACCAATTTACTCCACAAAGCAAACATTATTCTGTTTGACTTCTCGAAACGTAGTTCATAAATGTCGAAACGGGCAAGTTACAAATATTTAAAAAAATACGAATTTTATTTTATCAAACATTGTAATTTCAATTTATTATACATTAATAATGAAATTTATATTCTTTTTTGCATAATTATTTATGCATAACGGTGCATAATTTACAACGCTACAGACGTATGCTTTGTTGAATGACGCTTCGTCATTCCTCTACAGCGTAGTATGTATCGACAATCTGTATCAAAGTTTTCAAGAGATCGTGTGTTGCGTCGAGGCGTCACGTTCGTGTCGATGCAATCAAGTGCAAGAGCGGAAACTCTTGCGGTCTATAAAGAAATAAGAGCAAACTTCTTCCGGAGTACCGTCAGTCGTTGCACTAAGCTAACTAAGGTTTCTTTTGCCAAAGCGGATGTGCTATTTTAACATCTGTGCAGGCGCAAAATGGAACTTTAACTGTGCTACGTAGTTTTATTTGCTGCAAGTGCGAAGTAACGTATATTATGCCTTTGACGATGGAGTTTATCTCACTAACTTTTTAACTTGCGAGACATTCTTTTGAATTAATGATTAATAATTTTCACTTAAAAAGTTTTCGAATGATAAGGACTTTATCGAATTTCCGTACAAGAATGTATCATTACCTATTCGAACGATAATCGGAAGTGATCGTGCGTCACAAACTCGGAAAACAGTTCAAACTCTTGCTTCGTTCTCGATGTCAGAGATTTTAACGAATGACGTTGCACTCGATGCATCGCTGTTCGCACTGCACAATGTTACTGCCCCACCTACAGACGTTGACGTTAGATAACCGTGACGATTTGCAGACTGGCGCGACTTCTGGCACATATGGATAGGTACGAACTTTTAGACAAATGGGGATGAAAACATATCCAGCTCAGAATGGCCTAGTTGACGAAACCGTAGTCATCGAAAAATGTCTTACGAGTAGTAATAATTGCTATTATTAAACATGCGATGCAAGTTGCGAGATTGTTGTTATGCAATGACACGCAAAGGCATAAGGAAATATTTTATATTAGAAATACGTCATCGGTCAAAAAGACGTCACTTTGTTCTTTTTCCGCGACTCATTTTCACGCAACATTTTCAACGTTGAAGCTAATCGATAATTTATCACATTATGTATTAAACATCAACTTACTAGAAGAAGATCGTCGATAATCACAATAAATTATTGTTACAATAGTTATCACAAATTATTTTAATTACAATAATATTATTATGTTATTATAACATTATGTATACATAATAATGAATAATAGTTTTTGATTGTTTTTACACAAGTAACAAGAAACCTGTTTGCACCGGTACGAACGTTATGAACGTATTTGGCAGTAAACGTGGGACGAACAACTTCGTAACCGTTGTGAAGGGAGATTATTATCTCGAAAGTCGATCGGCTCTGAAATAATATATCGCACATCTAAGCGAAGCGTTAATAAAGGGTTTCAATTTTTTTTAAATAAAATTCACTGCAGATTCGTTAACGTATGAATTTCTAAAGCACTGAAGTTTTAGCTGAATCATTTTTTTTTTTGTTATTAGCAATCAAGTACGCGTTACGTGTATTCGATCGATTTACGCCTTTATCAGTCACGTACTCTTTATCGAGGGTTGTATGACACTGGCTTAAGTACGAAGATTGATTTTCTAACCGTACATTTTTATCAATCGTGGTTCTCAATGTTATTCGCCCGTGAAGCTTTGTACGGTATTTTTGTTGAAAAATCCGTGACTGACGAAACACTGTAATCATGAGTGTAAGCGGAAGTCACAGAGTGGCTGAAAAGTTCCAGGTAGGCATAAATTAGGGCGTAGGATGAGTAAGCTAAATAAGACTTTGCGCTGACTCAGCTTTACGAAACTTTACCCTTTATGTCAAATAATTGTTATAGAGCAACCATGTTCTCCATTTATTTAATTCAACATAAAAAAATTGCTGTATTAAAATCAATTTTTCTTATAACGAATTTAAAACTTGATTTTAATTATTAAGAATACGTCATCAATATTTGCTAATTTAGAAATATTTATTAATAACAAGTGAGGAGGCGAAGAATATCACGTTGCTCTTATTGTCATCGTTCAGGTATATCGAACAGATTTATTTGCGTCGCATTTCGTTCTCGGAGCTATTCGGACAAAAATGATCGTGCGCTCATTCTTGGATCGGGATTTTACGCGAATTGTTACGAGAATCTTGCCGTTCTTGCGCTCTTCCGCGTAAACAATCTCCTGGCGCAGACTTCAGCTTCGGGATGCAAATGCAAAGAGCACGAGGAATAGATATTAGCGACGAGTACCTTGCATATAAGAAATACATCGGTATGCGGTAGCAACGCCGCGACGACTTGCAAATACTGAAATCGGGCAATTATTTTCGCGCGTCGGAAAGACGCAGACTAGTTCCGAGAAGTTCTCGACTACTAGACGATACTGGAATGTCAATCGAAATCGAAACGAAATCGAACGACGCGACAATCTTATCACAATGAACATTTTGAAACATAATCGTGACTAGGTAATATTATTGGTATTACTAGTTAATTACGTTTCAAAGAATTTACAACATTTAAACCGATGTGTTGCACAATGATGCAATGAGAGATGATTCTCGTCTTGTTGATGGAAGGAACATCATCGATGGAAGGAACATGATCGACAGATGGAATTATTTTTTTTTTTTTTATGATTCAGCGAAAGAAGCATGGCATGATACTGTTTAGGACTTTAAACCTTTGACTTATATTAATCATAAAATTCTCAATACTCAAGGAACATAAAGTTACAGAAATTAAAAAGTTTAGTTCCAGAGTACAAATTATGAGGAAAAATCTAATATATAGCAATAAAGATATTTTTTTGTTACTATAGATGAGATTTACGTATTTCGTTCAGCAACATGAACTATTGCTGGGCTATGTGCGAATCGTGAGAGCTTGTCGACATTCATTCGCGTCATTTTTTAATCAGAGTTAAGATCGAGTGAAGGACAGGCTAAGATCCTCCTCATCCCTGGAATGTCACCCTAATTCTCTATCATTCAATGGAGAATAATCTCCAATGAATTAAGCGAATTATGTTTGTGCTTGACATCCACGCCAGCAGCACATGCCTTTTCACCGGCTACTTCGCGATCCATTGAGATCAACTGAAAGAAGATATTCAGAAGATGATACTGGAACGGTCCCCATGAAACTTTTCGTTCTTTTCAGCGCCATATGGGTGCTTCTCTTTGTTGCATGGCTCGGAGAAATTTCTTAAGAAAAGATGCGGATTGTCCGACGGTTGCTGTCGCTGGTGGAATGTATCTACAGGAAGATCGAAACGTAAAGTGAATAAACATACGCGTTTACGCGTGAATTTAAGAAGCGGAAGCTAAATATAGGACTCACGAGTTCCATCTGGAGTCTTTGTTCGATCTCTCGAAGATAACTGACGGCTCCTCGACGCGGTTTAAGTCAGGTAGAATTACTCGTTTTGAAATGAAGCAAGCGCAGGTGTTCAGCTCCTCCCCTCGAGTCGCAAATTGCCGACGGGTCCAGGGGAGCAGCGGACCAACTTGATTCAAGAAGGACCCAGCTAATCTCGACATCTCGGGTTATTTTCGAGTAACACAGCGGGGGTATCACCTAGACCTAGACCGATTCGCATAGAGATAATTCTAGCAGAGTTTAAATAGAATTGGGAAAATATTTTTGGAACAAAAGGAGGCTTTAATGTGTAATAAAAATAGAAAGATGAAAATAAAAGTATCTATTAACTGACAAACGGTGCTGATTACAAAAATACTTTTACAGATGCGTTTTTACATTATAGGATGTACTTCTGAAGTATTTCTAGCTTTTTCTATAAAATACAAGTTAATATTTATCTTAAAATACTCCAGGAACTTGTCTATAAAGAAATGATTATAGGAATAATGAATACTTAAAATAATTATTTCTCTGAATATAGAAGAAAAAGAGGCAATGCCAAGAAAATAATACATTACGTAAACATCTATCTTATTTATCTCGAAACGATAATGAGCGTAACAATATTTATACGTTGTCCACATGCATGAAACATTATTTAAATAAGTAACTCTTCGAACATTTTTTTGTTTCACCTACAATTTTTTTTTTTACGATATTCAAGTCGTCTATTTATCGCGTTTTCTTAATCAATTAAATTTTTTTATACATCGTAATGCGATTGACAGGAGGGAATTAAATTATATTGGCATCAATCGAACTCCTTTTCCTTTCGTAACAGTGCCCGCTAATAACAATTTAGAAATTATTATTGTTGCGACTATCGTAATTCAAGTCACGTCTCAATTTTAAATGCGAAGAGATATTGACGTTGCGTATCACGAACGTTCTTGCAGTCTGATATTTTTTTTTTTTTAAATGCCCACGCCTTCAATCCGACACATTCCGTCGGGCGTACGCGAGCGTGTCCGATTGCAGCACGATGCGAACATGCGTCCTCGAAGAGGCATACCTTGCTTTCCAAATAGGAATTACACGTCCATTCTATCATTCGTTTTGTCACGGTGAACGAGTGTGATTCCCTCAGGCTTACACGCGACTATTCTAATGCCGCTCATATTTTCAACATGTTAATTAAATGACAAAATATTTCTCATTCAATCCCATTCGCGCTTATGAACATGTATGAACTCGAAAGGAAACCAGAAATGATCAATAATTTAACAGCGATTAATCTACGCGCAATAGTTTGCATGGCTAAATGATTTTTTTACTGCGGTAGTCAAAGAATCTGACTTCACACTAGAAACCCCAGACGTAGATAAAATGTCGGCGTCTCACCGTTGCAAACACGCGTATAGGTTGACTGGTGTAGTATGCCAGCGGTTACGATAATTATCGCTTGTTATTACCTGCAGCTTCTATATCGTCAAATGTGCACAGGTCATAAAACCGCTTTACTCATTAAACGAGAATGTTGAGCGAGGAATACATTCCTTTCGCTCGCAGTCCTCCGCCTTTTTATGAAGACTGGAATATCTTTAATTTTTCTTTCCGCGATCGTGATGCTTCGCGATGCTCCTGTTTTGTCGCGTAAACGCCTCTCGCATCGTAATTGGAACTTACGCAATGCGCGACCGTTGCAATTATTAGTAACATGAGCAGTTACACGATGACAGATTGCTCGTTTAGTCTCCTTACAAAGCTTAATAGCCGTATGCAAAGCTATATAATTATAGATACATCATAAATTCGACGGCACGTGCATTTTTACATTTTATTTTATTTTCATATGGGGATATATGTGTTCCTACATTTTACTTTATATACATATAAAGATGTATTTTTATATTTAACTTTTCCGCCATACTGCGAAGGATACTATAAAATTACTACGACGATATTTAAAATTATTTTGTTTGACCATTATTTTTAGTATGTAAATAAAGATGTTAATTGCATTTTTTTTTATTTAATTGTAATTAATATTAACGTGATATTACATGGTATATTTTCATAATCAAAGTATTATCGTTGAATAGCACAATAAAGAATTTTTAACTCACATAGAACAAAGAGTAGGAGAATAGCAAAGACTAACTATATTGCAAAAGTGTGAAACAAATATTTTCTTAGACTTCGATTCTTGAGTGATATCTTTAATTCAATTGTTATCGCTGGTTTGGTTTAAAAATCCAATTTCACGTACCAAATGACGTTTTGATTATAATTTTTATCCACTTTTTTCATTATTTTCTCTCGTTATTATCTTGCCTGTTATTTAACTCTTGAGGAAAGCGTCGCTATTTCCTTTTTATCACAAAAGATATTGTGTTTTATCTCACTATGTTATCGGTATATTTATCTCTCGTACTCTGTACTCGAAAAGTATATTTGTTTTGTCTCTGGCCGCGCTTGTGTTGTAATTTAGCGTACGGTTAACAAACGGTACAGCCTGCAACTGCAAACGGCGGTGCGGTTGCGTATATTTTAGATTTTTTTCAATTTCTCTTGAACTCCCATGAACTCTCTCTAGAAAGCGACACTGTACACAAATTACGCTGGCACAAGCTCTCAGCGTATTTTCCCCCCATCTCCCCCATTACTTTACAATTGTTTATATATCTTACAAGAATTTCTTGCACATGAACTCTCCTCGGGAGCGTCTAGTTTTGATTAAGTTCCGCTGCATCTGCCGCGGGAATCTTAATTCCTAGAAATCATCAACCGTGACGATATCTCATCGGCACCGAGGCAATTCGTGCTTCTCTTCGTAACGATTTCCTTGTGTCAGTAACCGTCTGTTCACTGGAGGTCAAGCCACGTCGTTGACCCTCTAGATCTTCATGATTCGGCAGCGAGGGAAAGAGAAATGGAAGTAGTGGACGCAACCGCGCGTTTTGATACTTCGTATTCGATACGTATTCGAACGATACGAGGCTGCCCGGTTATCCGCTTATGAATAACGCCGAGACCAAGGACAGAGAATATATACATATTTCACTCGGTTTAAATGCGATTCGCCGCAAAAACCACCCACGCGCGCCGCACGGAAAGCAAAATATTGAAACTGCGTGATTTTGCAGAATATCTTTAAATTGCGCACATTTGTTTTTATTAATCCAGCTGTATCTCTTTAGTTAAATTTAACTAAATTTCAATTTTACTTTACTTTATAAAAATTGAATGCGCAATTGTTCAGCTATGCTGTTTAGAAATACAATGATTTTATATAAATCTATAAATAATGTATATAAATATATCAGTCTGTATCGTTGTCTATTATTATCATGCACTTTTATTACTTGATTCCCCCCCTCCCCCCACCCTTCAGTCCATTTGAATCATTTTTCTATAAAAATTTAACGTGCTATTATTTCACCTATGCAATCGAAAAATGCATTGATATAAAGTTATGAAAATACTGTTGTATAACATAAATTTATCAGGCTGTAAATATTATTGCCTACTACAATATTTCGTAAAATTTTTCGTATCACACACAGAGCACATGCGATGTATTGTTGCGATCTCTAGTTATCTACAGCTGTATTTCAATTAGCGCAGAATTGCGATAACAGAAATCTATTATTTTTGATATTTCCTTGTTCTCTGGCATTGTCCGGGACATAAATTTCTGTCGGAGAAAAGCAACGCCTTCATGATTTCCAACAAACCATTTAAATTATAGTAATTTGTTGCCAAGAAACTATTATTATTATTTTTCACTTTAAAAATGGTTGCGACAGAAATGACATTGCTCTTTTCGTGGATTATGTATTAGGAAATGTAATGGCGTCGAGCGCTTTGTATTTTTAAAACATCATCATTATCCTTATATAGTCCGACCTCGTCACCTCGTCACGTGGCATTGAGAACATCGTCCTGGCTTATGGTTCACGGTGAATCGAAAGCACATTTGTAGCCTTTTATAGTTGCACCGTACGTGAACCGAACTGAAATATCTTCCGGGAATATCGCTCAAGCGTCCTTTGATACTGACTTCTGAGGACACTCAGGTCACAGCTCATTGAATCGAAACGTTTTCAAATTAAAAATTAGAAAAAAAAGTCACGTAGAATGTTTTTTTTTTTTAATTGCAAAAGAGCACAACGAGAATAATTGGAACGTATAAAGAAAATTAAACAAAACTTCACAATTTTTTATCTATTCTTTGAAGTTGATCGCGCAATGGAATAAATCATTGAACACGTTTGGATTTAAGACGAAAATTTCGTTTATCGCGCTGCTAATTCGTACTAAGAACGTCAGAAGAACATGCTTATTGAGAACAAAAAATATTTGCATGTATTCCACTGATTTAATATAATTCCCTGGTTGTGCGACTCATGAATCTCATTTAATGTTTCCGACTAATCGTTTCTGTTTTGCTTTTCCATTTATGAATAGTATTAGAAGCAGTTGCGTAAGTGAAAAGATGTGGATACACCTAAATATTAGTAAAATCCAAAAACTATCGTTGTATAATAAGAAACAGGTATTAATCTCTTTATCGTATTATTCATCACGTTCACAAAGAGCCTACTGCCGAGCAGCATTGTGTGAAACATCGCGTACGTATTCTTCTTTCTTTGCCTTGGAAAAAAAAAGACAAAGTGGCAAAGAGAATA
The DNA here is from genome assembly GCF_016802725.1 of Solenopsis invicta. Classification (NCBI taxonomy): domain Eukaryota; kingdom Metazoa; phylum Arthropoda; class Insecta; order Hymenoptera; family Formicidae; genus Solenopsis; species Solenopsis invicta. Next base: position 27,080,245 of record NC_052667.1, read on the forward strand.
AATCGATACATCTGGCACGGACTGGCTCTTCCATTCGATTTATGCGTCCGGAACGAAGTTCAAATGAAAGCATTGAGACAAGAGGAAGATCCTATGCCTAACGGCTAGACAATGCTACCAAAGAATATTTTAAATTGGCAATCATTTTTTTAAACGTTTTGTATGATTGCTTCTCAAATGTACGAGTTTAGAAAAATGTTATGACTAAAATAAACATCTTATGTTATTAATTTATTTTCTAAGAAGTCATGAATTTTTAATGAATTTTAAATTCAGTTTTTTTTCTCTAAGACAGAAACACGATTATTATTCAAAGCAATTTAACTTTAGATGTGAAATATTTGCGAGGAAAAGCTCTGATTTCTGTAATAAAATTTAACGTTCAGAAATGGTTATAGTAAATAACAGCAATATAGAATGCAACATGGTGGTTTGATGTAGCCTGTAGTTTTAATGTTTTGTTTGTACCTTGACCGTCATCACGCGCTCGTCTGCTTTTACAACCAGACTCGACGGAGGCGCATGAATCGCGCTTCTTACATGTAAAAATAGATCATTCGAGTGGACACTGACCTTGCCATTGCATAATGGTAGAATCCGTAAGATGCGAAATAATAATAGTGCCGATCAAAGTGTGCCGCGTACATTGTAGTGCATCGCGAGACGCTTGCGAGATTTGGCAGGTAATTAGACTATAATATTTTTTTAAGACTAACAGAAAATAAAGAACTAAAGATGCAGGCGAGACAAGAGCCTCTGCTCTAAAATGCAATCAATCAATGACAAAAGAAGCTTTTGGAATGAAGCTCCAAGTGATATAAACGCAGACGAAATTACTTTTCGCTAGTATTCGAGCATTAGACGCTGATGTGTTAAAATGATGAGACAATCATGGCAGTTTCTTTAGTGCAATCATTAAGTGAAGATTTTATATTTTCTCGTCTGTAACTCTTTCGTATGTAAGTATATAATTGCATAATATGTTAATGCATAATGACATTTTCGAAAATATAAAATGGGGGAACTCAAAATCATTTAATTACGATATCTACAGTAATATGAGCGGAATGATATCTCATAGCGATAAAAAGTTGACTAGATTAATTGCATTTACTTCGCAATCGGGAGCAAGTAGAAAGCACTCTTTGTTTTTGGTTACTCGCTACTGCGTTAACGCGTGTGCAACGGATGTTACTTCATATTTTTTACACAATTAATTTTTATTTGCGCATTTTTATTTAAATGATTGAGCAAATTATTTAAGTCTGAACGAGTTTTATATATTTATCCCGTGGATTAAGGAATACTTTAGGTATCAATTATATAAATACATATTGGTAGAACAAATATGTAAATAAATAATTGTGGAAATGATATAAATAATAAATTAGAAAAATAATATGCTTTATGTTAAGCAAAATAAAATTTTAAAACACGGGCTAACTCCTCGTTTAATAAAATACAGACACTTCGTATCTAAGATAACGCAGAAAAGTGATAAGGCCAAAAGGCGATATTTTTAAAATACCAGATTTCGTTTGTGCCTACAATCACAATGTTTGTTACTGTAATTTACAAAGAGCCGATTTTATCGCTCGACATGTCACCGCGGGCCCGAGTCTCGTGGAAAGTTTCTTCGTGAAAGTCATTGAGACTGAAGCTGGCCGAGATTCTTCTGACCGATCGACGTGGATCTGAACGGTCGCGTATATAACGCCTAAAAATACACGATGAGGTCACTGAGTACACGCGACATTCTGCCGACAGTCAACAACAGAATTGCGTACTACTAGCGAGCGACATACGAATTTCTATGCGCGATATACGCGAACGCGCGAGCCTCCGAGCACCGATAGAACAGATACGGCCAGCTCGCGACGCGTCGTCGATATCGACGCGATATCTTCGCGACCGGAATTTGCATTTGCAACTACGAGCGGTTTCCAGGTCACGTTGCCGTGCGCCTGAAGGATGGAATCGGAAATGAGGATGACTCAAGTGCACTTACCGCCAATCCTGTAATTTTACGGCGATCGGAAATTTCGCTTTCGACGCACTACACGGAAAAAATGCTTCTGCCAAAGTGTCTAAAAATTTATCCCAATACAGATCTGAAAATAATTTTGTTGGACCATCATAATTATTATGAAGGACGCTCGAACGTAATGAGCAATGCTGCAAAAAGTTTTGATATTCTTCTTGCGCATCCCACGTAATTATTTTGATGGTCTAATAAAATTATTTTCATATCTGTAGCCGGCTAAATTTTCAGATACTTTAGCAAATTCGTTCTCTTTGTTCACGTAGTTTCGGTTCACGCACCCTCAAGAGCACCCTCAAGAGGTGCTTCTGTGTAATTAAAAGACTTTGCGAAACAATTTCAAGGACGGAGTGTAATATGAACGAAGGTATTTCTTCATGCATTTCTTGCAACTTAAAACAATTTTTAACGTTATAATAATATGGAGTTAATGTTGCCCATAATGATTCATTGGCTTATATCGATGTAACGATCATCGTAATTGTTGAAAATAACGAGAATCCGTGACGTCTGCACTCTGAGGAAAGTTTCCACTCCGACAATCTGGGTTTTTACTTTTTCTTGCCACACTTGTGCTCTGACGTCAGAGAATTTTCAATATTTTGATTACGTAAATGTTAAAATTTTTGTAAGTGGAAAAATATTGCTAGCAAGAAAAGGCGGATCGCACATGATTCCTCGCGTGTTTTATCCTGTTGACACGCGCGTGTAAGGCGTGTAAGGCGATTAATTCAGTAAACATACATAGAAATCGGTTCGCGCGTTACAATCTAAAATTGCAAATTATCGAAACGGAAGAGACAAGTTTTGCACAATCTCAAATACGGAAGGCAAATGGTAAAAGTTTGCTGCGACGATTGAAATACCGTGAATTACCGATAAATTCGATATACCTTAGCGAACAAAAGAGTCGGGATATCACGACGCAATGAAATGGCTTATAACGGATGATAAGATAAGATTCCCGGCGCTAAACGATTAAACGTCACGTTCTAACTCGGAGCACCGAGGGACTGCAGCAGGTCGGAGCCATCTTGGCGGAGTGACCGATCGCGTTGCCGATCATTCGATTTCGCGTCGTTAGCGAAGACCAGGAGAGAGACGTCTCGTATTGGTTCTGTCGCACTCACCTGGTCCGCAAAACTGCTGTCGACGAAGAAAACTCGATCCACTCGCAAGGCGCACGATGACGCGGCGCAATATGCGCAGACAGGACAATCGGTTCACGTTCGTTTATTGCGTACGGCGGAATTTCTGAACTAAGTTCGAGCTGAGCGTGCTATTCGAGGCGTACCTTCCCTCGAGAGATGGGCGCCGAGCGTGGGGCCCCAGGGTCGGGCGCGCCGATTGGTCGGCTGGTCCCCGATCCAGTAGAGAGACGCAGGTAAAAATTATATGGCAGGTGAGCACCGGTACGCCACCTGGAACGCCAGAGGAACCGGAGCTCGGGCTTGCCAGAGCGGGCTGAGAGAAATTGTTGGAGACCGCGTCGCGGTTGCCGATCGACTGCGTGGGCGTCGACGGCGAGAGGCTGCGGTCCAGCTGAAAGGAAGTGCGTGGACGCGATGGGAATAAGCGTAAATGAGCGGCAGTGTGTTGAACAGATCGCGCGAGAATCTGTTTACGGACTTGCGGCTCTGAATGACACTTTAACGACTGATGTTTCGGTCGGCTGAGGTTTCGGAGCGGAAAGACAATGGAATAGATAATCGGATAGATACACGGAATAGAAGACATACTTTTTAATTCCAGGATACACACGTTCTCTGAGCATCATCAATGTGAGGAAGGTTGAAAAGGAAGATATTGGCTGCGTGCTTGCGAGTACAAAGATCAGATCATTTGTTTGTAATAGTCGATACATTAATCGATAGAGGAATAAAGGTCGACGAACTTGTTCTCGGATAGTTCTCTTCTGAAATTACGATCAGGGATTCAGGGCATTAGAGACAGTGATGCATCTTATATATACATATGAGAATATAAAGTTATAGCGAAGATAACGCGTATATTTTTAAAATCTTATAAAGATAAGATAATGACACAGTAGAGACGCTAGGTACGACGCGTCGGATTTTATGCATTTCACAATGCACGATTAAATGCTTCGACGTTTGTAATCCGTGAAAAATACAATAAAATTACGTATCAAAAGCGATATTTAAATATTTTTATTTTCCAGTGTACAATATATGTACTCCTTGTTTATTTATTTATCAAACTAATTAAGCGTAATCTACCATTATATGAGATAAGATATTTCCTTGCTTGTCTACACATAACTATATATACTTTATAATTAGAATCTTATACATTTTATGTTCAAAGCGTATGTTATGAGTAAATATACAAATCTTACTATGCCAACGAGAGAAGTTATTTATTGATCTGCCATCTGTTGGGAACTAGCATGATATATGGAAGTTATCCTAGGTAATCAAGAATAATCTGAGCTGAAGGCGTGAACACAAATATTCTGAAAGATGTAATATTGACATTAAACTCAGAAGCGCACGTGCACGCAATTAAAATAAAGTTCTTCTAATAATTTACGAGAACATTATTTTTTTTTACAGTCAAACTCCCTAAAGATTCTCGTACCGAACGTTATTTGGGCGTAGCTAGTATTTGCACACGATATGGTAACGTAAACTTAAAATAGGCCAGATAAGATAATGACTTCGCTGTCATCGTAAATAGACTGCTACGTCGCACACAGTCTGCGGTACTATATTCAATATAAAATTATTGTAATAATAAAAAAAAAAAATTATTGATAGTTTGATTAATAAAAAGATAATAGAAGACATGCTCGCGAATTTTCACAATATTGAAGATAGAAGATTATTATTTTATGTATCTTTTTAATGTACAATGTATAATTTTTGCAAATCAAATTATTTTTATAAAGCAGACTTATGCAATATTTATTGCATTTATTTAATATAGAAAAAAAATAATAATTTTATTCTCTCTATAGAAACAAATTTACTTGTCGCAAAGTTATAATTCTGAAATAATTAATTTTATTTTTTGCAGTAAAAATTTTTTGTAATAAAAATTATAACATTGTAATAACAAAAAAAACTTATTTATGTAAAATTATTTTTTAGTTTGCATATAATTATTGATTACAAATGGAGAATTATTTTCGGAGACAATTTTAAATAGTTTTATTATTTATTTAATTCTATTGGTTTAATTTGCCTATTAGAGCTGCTGCAGTGTGCCATCTAGTGTTTCTTCCTACAAAATGTGCCGTACATTATCGGCTACTTCAATTTTTATATAAATTTTCTGAATAATTTATAAAAATAATATAGCTTCAGACCATAATTATCTTTTTCTGTACTACAAATTTTTAATGAAACAAAAAAACAATATTTTAACCAAATATAATTATGAATTATTTATTAGTCTTGCGTTTGTTCGTCGATACGACCGGTATCTGTAGATTCTATAATCTTCAGTGAATGCTGTCATCTGCAGAATGTGAACAGAATTTGAAACACCCGCATGAAACGTTCTTTCTGATGTAATTTCTTGTCTATCATGTCTCGATAAAACAGAGGAATGGACTAATTATTTCGCAGCCTTACACTGTTCTTATTTGCTTTAAGATATCTTGAGTAAGGCTCCTTTATTTATTGCATGATAAAAAAAACGAAGAATTAATTACACGAAAAGATAAAAGAAGAAATACTAGAAAATGTTCGTATCATTAAGAGGTTTCTTCGAAACTATAACTTAGCTGTAATTCAGTTTCTGTTGGTCTTACATCACCAACCAAAAAATGGTTTTATCTGGTTTAAACACGCTATCATGAACCAACGGTTCTTATCAGATAAAAGGCTTCATATTTGTGCATACCACTTAGTCGACGGTAATATCGTTAGGAGTAACAAGATACCAAAAATTCATATACTCATATGATTCAAATATTTTCTGAAATCTATTTAAAAAACAGCGAAAAGTAATACGTTCTGTGACCATAATTTGTAAACTTTTAAAATTATAAAAATTTAAATGACTTCTATTTATTTTTTAATTAGAGAACTTATTAGTCAATGGCCAATGCTATTAATTTTTAACCGTTTAATATATTGCATTTTTTTTTATTTAATAGTTTACTCACTTAATTTCTCCAGTAAAGCAATTAAAATAATAAAAAAATAAAATAATTTTTTCCATGTAATTTAAAAATTTGAAATTATTAATACTGAAAATTTTACAATATATTAATCCGGTTTTATATTTATAATATACGTGTATAGGGAAAAAGTAAATTGATATCATTGAAAGTGGAAGAACTATGAATTTTGCACGTTGCCTTGGGATTTCAATATTTTCATACTTATTTCTGTACATTTTCTGTACATTCATAAAATTACACGCGATATTAAAGATCCCTCTAAGCGTGGCCTTAGATTCACGTTGCGTAAATTTCTTTCCACATGAGGGTCTACGCACGATATCTGCTATTAGTTTTTTCTACCTCAAAACTACCAGCCGCGCAACGCAATGTGTCTCTCCGCTCTCGTATTACGGAACGGCGAATATTTAATGAACCCTTTTCTTTGCAGAAGAAAAGAGGGGAAAAAAACAATCGCACGTGCCGCGTTTACGCAAGGATGAGAGAAACTGAACTTTATTGTAACAGGAAAGCGCGATAGTGAGGGCATCAACGGTGACGCTGGAATGGCGATCGATGACAGGCAATTTATTTATGATTCTGAGAAAATCATTCTCCCATACTTCCCTCGCGTCCATAGAATAGTCCTGCTGGTTTGAGATCCCAGTAACACTATAATTCGGAGAACTTGCAAATCATTTTGACCTTGTCTCGTGATACGTAATCTAGAGTCTCACAAATTAATAATGATGGTTTAATGCTAAGACTTAAAAAATGCATTTATTTCATTTTGTTTATGCATTTAATTTATTTATCGTTTTACATTTGAAGCTAATTTCTGAGAAAATTTGAGGAATTATTAGTCTGTTATTTATTTTTGATGCTACTTATCTCTAATCATAAAAAAGAAAAGAAATAATCAATAAATTTAAAAGCTTACAGTTTTTTTTTTAACTGTGTGAAAGGACATGAAGTATTAACTTAGATTTGGCGCGTGTTTATCACGTTTGGTTTTTTTATTAACTTTTTTTTACGCTTGTGATAATTTAATCGGCACGTTGCGTCGTGCATTGCGCAATGTCGCACAATTCGTAGATAGACATATTTTTTCTTTATTATTATCTTCGGTACATTCACGCTGCTTCTTTTTTCCAAGATAAACTTACAAATTAGTGATTAGCGATATATTATTTAATCGCGATTTATTTTTATCTTAACCTACACGTTTCCAGTCTCTTCATTCGTAACTCGCCCATCCCACGCAAGTATGAATTTGAAGTATATCGAGTTTTTCTCTCAGTTGTAACACACAAATGTCGACTGTTACTATTTATAATGTAGCCGCACTTATTGAATACGTTGTGATTGCACTTTTTTTGCATACAACAATTGTACTGAATTCATATTGAAATCTTAATAAAATGACGTTGAAAATGTTTGTCAATTGAAAGAGATTTTCATTGAAAGTGACTCGGTAACATTTCAATGTTATTTATTGCAATTTTAGTAAAATATTTCCAGGACGTCATATTTCTAACGTACGCTTTCCTTAAATTATTAGCTGATTAAAATGCAGCGCTTCAACGAGATGATAAAACGCGGGGCATAAATTATTATGTTACTACATATGTAAGGAGAAACTTGTCAACGAAACTGGGTGAAAGCGAAGCCGCGATAATAATTTAATTACTTTGGATACTTGTCATTGTCATCGCCCTATCCGAAACGACGAATGTGGCGGCAAGAGCATCAATTTGATTTCGATTTTACGATCCTCACGCGAAGCAGAACGCGTTTAAATCCTCACTATACAAGAGCGCCGATAATATAAATTTTTTATTTTCACAATATTATATATATAGACACGTGAAGAAAGTGCGCCTTCAGGCATCCATAATTATAATTGGTGTAGTTTACGTTAAAATTATTTTTATCATTTTACGTACCAACTTTTTTACGTACCACTTTTTTTCCCCATGTTCGTGACGGATGCACATGTTTTCAATCGTAAAGTTTTACCGCATACGCACAGGCAAACGTCTCGCTCGCATCAATACCATTCACACGTTGCAATTTATGCGGGGTTCTTTCTCTTCTTTTTTTTTCTTCTTTCACGTTCGATCTCGCGCTTACATTTCAGAGCGTGCATTCCGACCGGATCCGCCGTAAGACCGACACGATAAGGACTTCAGTCCGCGCGTATGCGGTAGAAATCGCCGCGTGCGCCTTCGCGTTCACTCGTCGTAGCAACGATATTTCATGTTGCATACGCCTAAATTGCAAAACCATAGGTGGCGGAGAAGAGATAAGCGCAGATTACCGCCGGCTGCTGAGTGCACCGTATAGATTGCTGATTGCACGAAGTAGAATGGACCGAAACCGTCTCGGTTTGTAAACTCTGACAAATAATGATATATCGTGCGCGTACGACAGCACATTTGTTAAGGGATTTGCCTGACACGTTTTGCGCCAATCGCCGAATTCGTTTATTGAATGTACGAGTTCGTTTCCAATCCTGAACGCAGTAGGCATCATTGGATGGTTCTAAAGAAATATTAGAAAGTATCTTTTAAACGAATTAACGATATATGAATCCTTTTGATATGTTGTTCAAAATGTAAAAAGAACGTTTCATAAACTTACATTTTTTTATTTACGACAGAATAAATTTTGAGTTCTATGAAAATTACTCGTCTTAATACAAATTATGATCAAGCGTTACCTAAGCTTGGTTGTATAGATTTATCTTCTTGAAGCATCTTCTTATTTCTAATAATTAATTTTTTATATTTTATTCATTTATTTATTGTGCAACCGACTTCTTACGACGCAGTAATAAATAATTGTTGCAATCTCAGACAATTATCACATGAAAGAAAGAAATCATGCAAAAAATATAAAGTAGAGATGAGAAGTAGAACTAAATGAAGCAGTTAACAATGATTGTTTTATTTTTATTTTTTTATCTACTTTATCTTAATAAAACTTCAATAAATTCTTTTTAATAAACTTGTTGTTGCTTCTTTTTTTAATTAAGTTAAACGTTTGCTCACACACGTCTGCTAAGACAAAGTACATATCATCCTCTGAGCGATAATATCGATTTGTTATTTGCATAATACGTTAGAATAAAATATTGAACAAAAAATTAATAAATTTTAATATTTTTAAAAATACCTTGTTATTTTACTAGCTTCAAAAGTTTACAAAAAAATTTGCTGTAGAAAAATATTTCAACCAGAATTCTTTTTACTATTGTGAATTATATGAACAAATTAAGGAATTTATAAACTAGAAAAAGTGAGAACATTATTACACCAATTCAAGGATTGATTTTACTTTTTTTCCATGTAAAACATTTTGTATTTTTTTTTTGTACATTGTATTGCTGTGCAATTTGCAAAATATTTATTTATCATCAATTTTTATTTTTTTAAATTTTTATCTAGAATAATTCAGTTATTTTAAATAAAAAGTAGCAATAGTCATCTCGATTTATATATTTATATTTGCATCATTTATCGCTTGCGAATGTTCACGTTGCATATTGTCATACAAGAGCGTTGCGAGAGAAACGGAGAATCCGTGGCGTCTGCAACGTGACAGACAGCAATGTCATTGTCAGCTGACGATTTGCTGCGGCCGTCGAAACTCGCTATGTCCGGGAAGTCGGCCTATTAACGCATAACATTCTCGTGCAAACGCCGTCCGTGGGCGTATCGTAATACCTTCGCGCGGTACCGGCACTTTATCGGTTCATTTGCAGCGGCGATTCGTTCGGTGGTAAGTACGCGCGAAAGAGGCAATTGCAATTACATCACCGCGAGTGAGAGCGGATTCGTGAAAAATCGTGGGAACTTATCAGGCATATTTGTCTCTATTGTTACGTAATGTAGATTCACATTGCTGCGTAGACTTATGAAACCTATTGCAGTTTTATCTCTTAGTTAATAAAACATTAGTAACTTGGTAACTTATAATTTTTTTTTTTTTTTAAGATGATCACGGTTAAATCTATTTCCATCGGGATATTTATCTTATAACGTCAGCTTCGTTATTTCTTATTATAAATATTGAAATATTTTTTGTCTCGTCTACGTTCGAAATGAAAAGGATGCATCGCTATTAAAGTTTGAGAAACTGCAATGCTGTATAAATCGCGAACGAGGTCGTCTCGACGTTGCAATTATAAAGCTGAGTGCTACTAAGAAAAAAGTATGATAATCTTGATGCTTGTCGATATATGCTCAACTTTTTATGAGCTAATTAAATCTCATTGCGAGATACATGTGAACGCCATCACAGCTTCAATCTGACGATTTATTTCACTTTTTTCTCGTGTAAATAAATCATCCGTTTTGTTTTCTTTTTACATCATATCGCTGTGCAAGGTATTCATCCTTCTCTATATTTTATCTAGAATAATTTGGTTATTAAGACATAACAATCAAATAAAATTTTAATAAATAAATTAAGTCTTAAATTATAAGTTCTATTAATTTCTGAGAGAAAAATCGAAATTTATTTTCTAATATCTGGAGAGTAACATTTATATTTTTTTCTTTTTATATTTTAATTTTATATTTAATTTTGTTTTAAAATTATACTTTGTCATGAAGAACTGTAAAGAGTTGTGTAGAGGCGAGTTTTTTTATAGGCGCTTGCTAATTTATTAGAAGAAGTTGTTATCGTGTCGCGTTAGGTCAGGCTGTCACGCGTAGCGACAGCGATGCGTGACAGCCGTGACTGCGGATTAATCGCAGATGTGTGACGATTAATCTCGCGCACAACGCGTTCGCAAATCAGAGGGCTCGTTTCCAAGGTCTTCGAGGAATAAGCGCGGCTTGCGTAGAAGTATGTTCTACGCAAAAACGTCGGGGATGCGTGGACTTTTGCGATCTCTTCGTCACTGGACTCTGTCGCGTGCACCAAATCGATCGTCCCGCACCGTTCGTTCGTTCGTTCGTTCGTTCGTTCGTTCGCTCGCTCGCGAGAGGGTGAAAACCGAGAGCGTCCGGGATGCAGATTTTACTTTGAACCGTGACGCGATACTTTCTCATTAGCAAGTGAATCGGAAATCCCTGAGGTGCGAATGACTCACGTCATGAAATGTTGGCCAGGTTGGCCATCGGTGAGGCGTTAATGCGGTCAGCGCATACGAGATCGCGATGCCGCATCGCCGCCGTTGCACCGAATGCGAGCGAGAAGATCCGCTTATTGCTTTTGAATAAGCACAGCAAACTCGTTGACCCTCGGGATTAACTGGACGTTATTGTGCAGATTTGAATTTTATTACGGTATGATTAATGACGCCTTTTCCTTCGGTTGCTCCAAAGAAACGACGCGACGCAATCTGGGACACTTTGTATCTCCGCTATATAGCTGTTCCGCGTTCGCGAGCGTAGAGAGAAGAACCGATCTCTTACGAGGATCTTACCTCTTCGAAAGAGCGCGCTTATCGCATGATCGCCGAGTCGTCTTTTTCTTATGCAACGCACGTAATTACGTATATAGTTTAACTCGAGTACACCGCGGGCGCGCGCGTTAAGTGTAAATGCGTTATGCAGCCTCGCGTAACGGCGCTACATGCGCGTGCTTCGTAATTGACTGGGTGTTCTCGCGAGAGAAATGACACGCTATGCAAACATCGATCCGCGCCGGTAGCGTTACTGGGTCTAACAACAACGACAACAACGGGTGCCAGGGGTACAACGTATCTACGGGTGGGTAGCCGGTGTCTGTCGCGTTGCGTTACGTGAGAGATGGATAACGAAACTAATACCACCGGCGCGCACTTGGACCGGTAGAACGTCCGCTTCGTGCAATTGTCATATCGGCGCATATCACGCGGCTCTTGCGACACATTCGCAACGTGCAAACTGCACGTTGATAATTAATGCGTTAACGCGTTTTCGTTTGCCGCGAAATTGGCGCCGGACAATGGGGCATTTACCGAAACGCGATTAACCGCTCTCGTCGGCGCGAGATAATTATTAATGCAGATGTGACGTAAATGCGGATCCATTTAATTTGATTGGCTACCATCGGGTCATCTCGCATTATGGCACGCCTTCGGGTTTTTTTTCCTTTTTTGTGCGTAACGTTCGCTGCTATCGACCTTACTAACATTGATTAATCGGCGATCACGAACAAACATAGCTGTTAGCCAATTGAAGGCCGCTGTCATGAAAAACAGGTGATTGCCTCAATAATCACTTCAAAGGAGATTGTACACGAGTTCAGATGAGATAGAGTGATCACTTGGATTTGGCACAACTATCAAAGCAATTCAGAAATATTACAGAGAGAATGTGTAACATGGAAAATATTACTCGGATCTTATCTTCGCAGAACAATTATTTTTTTTAAACATTTCAAATAATCATGCTGCAAATTAAGTTTTAAATTGCTATTAATTACTTTTCAATGTCTCTTTAGATATAAAAAGTGCCACCTTGTTCCGTCGAAGCGCATCTGAAAAACTGAAAGAAGAAACTGAAGCTAGAAATAATATCTCACATTAATTTGATTGTTTTTCATAAAAATATATTTAACGATTAATATGAATATATTATTAAACAATAAAGTCTATTCTGATTGAAAAATGTAGTACTTTTTTTTAATTTTTTGTTATTAGTCTGGAATTCATTTATTATTCTTTAATTTTGTTTTCCAATCTATGCCTTATTAGTAATCAGCAATAATATATTATGTAACGAATAGCGATAATTATTTAATTAGATAATTACACAAATACACAAATCTTATCGCTTTATATGCTTAAACATTCCACGATCGAGTACATTCGCATCAATTATCCAGAGCTAAAGTGTAAGATTAATTCAGACCGATAAGACGGAGAATCTCGCCGTATTTTTGTTACAAGAGAATTTAACAAAAATATTATTGCGATTGTGCGATGTTTGTTGCAATTTTTAGTGTGATTCATTACTTTGGATCAAAGTTAATCCTTGTTTGTGCGCAGCATGCACATTTACACTGAAAAAAATTTTCATTTTTAATCAAATATTTTTTAACATCATTTCTTTGATTAAAAAATACTTTCCAAAAATAATTTATTTGAATCAAAGGAAATGATTTAATTATAAGAATCTTCTTTTTAGTGTATATATTTGCATTCTATTACTGTTTCTATTACTTTTTTTTTCAGTGTACATGTGTGCACTCTATTACTTCCTCTCACGTACATTCTTGCACCAAGTGAATCAACATAAATCTATTTTGCGCTATCAACAGTACAAAATGTGTCAATAAAATGCAAATTTTTATACCATTAACAGTTTGATCAAATTCATATACAATTTTGAACTCCAAAATTTTTGTTATACCCAGGGATCATCGTGCTTTACTCTAATTCTGTAAGACACAACTTTTTATTTGTCTTTTTACTTTGAAAAAAAAAAAAAAAACAGAATTGCAGCTTGTCTAGTGCAATGTACTATTGTACGTGCATATACGCGTTCTTTTTTGGTCAGATAGCAATTTTTACGGATTTGAAATCGTTTCCTGATATCATTAGCATTCTTTTAAGTCCTCTGCTGATAACATCGTAACGACTGCTACACTGCAGCGGATATCGTTATCACGCTTCGCACATGTATGTACATTGCAAATTAGACATAGCAAACCTGTACCGCAGTGAAAGCGCTGAAAATGGTCGGTATCTATGTATTTATCGAATACTGCAGTACTGGTGGTAAATCCAGCAAATCATTTTTGCAATAATAAATGTGATATTTAATTTTAACGAAAAAATATTAATATCAAGGCTAATGAGAGTCAGCGCTGTTATCAGTGCGCACAAGAAAAAGTTTATTCTATATGTCAATTAACAAACAAAATGGACGTTTCGACTCTCTTTGGAGTTCATTGAAAACGTCCATTTTGTTTGTTAATTGACATATAGAATAAACTTTTTCTTGTGCGCACTGATAACAGCGCTGATTCTCATTAGCCTTGACAATATTTTTTTGTTTAAATCTCGAGAGTCTCTTTAAATTGTAAATTGCGTATTTAATTTTAATCAATTCCTGTGCCTTGTATATCACAAATGTCGCCTTACACAAAAATATTTAAAAATTTAAATACGTATAGAGTAACACAAATTTGCAAGTTTACATTGAAATTACGGCTACACTTAGTCCTTTGTTTCTACGTTTTAATTCTAGCTAGTTCCAAGCGAGTAAAAGTTTATTACTCCCAAATATAAAATATGAAATGTAAAAATTATTATTCGTCATTTTTAGAGCATGTTTTTGTAATTAAAAACTGTAAAATTATACAACATAAGAAAATAACTGTGCAGAAAAGAGATTCGGCTATATTTAAAAGTGGTTACGTAAAGTGCAATATTTACATATCATGTTTACACGCATATTAAGGATTAAATATACGATCCCGACAGGCTCGTCGGGTCTAGTCTGCACCGACGATATCTTCAAGGCCGACCGGAAATTTGGAAGATGCGGCCCGTTCTCGAGAATTAGCACTGACCTAGGGAAGGCCTCGAGGTCGCCGATGGCACACATTCCGAGTGCGTCTATATTAAGTTAACTGCTTCATAGCTGTCGATTGGACCGCCGGTCGACTACTGCCAATATATAGGTAGACGCACGTACAGAGCTGGACGCAGGGCATAGGCAATGCCAATTGCACGCATCCGCAAATTTGCCACCAACTGGCACGCTTATGTTATAGAGTTACTACGGCTCTATCTAAGTGGCTCCTGTCTTTCCCTCCCAAGGATGAAGGTGTCTCCACACCAGCAAACTTTCCGAGTCATATCGCGTAACGCGCCGCTTCGCACGGGAGCCTGACGGCTGGAGAGATTGATTTAAGAGATATCGCAAAGGATAATATGTCGATCGCAGTCGTGCGTTTCGAATTGTAAATGTAGACGTTGTTGGAAAGGGAACCGAGCGCTAGACGGTGGTTTGCGGAAGACGTAGTCGTAGCTATTTACTAGCGTGAGTTGACCATTAGTCGTACCGCCACTCATGGCCGCTATTGACTGCAACAAGTAAAAAAGACGACACAGTCGTACGTACGAATAGCGACTAACGCACCTGCGTAGCTCGTTATCGCGCGCGCCAAGTTGTTAGCACGAGCGATTGTACGCGGCAACCCTCGGTGATCCGTGACTAATAGGAATGCTGCGATTATAAATCCTATCTATACGTAAGAGACCGCGTACGACAGATTGAGTTGCAACACGTTACTTCATTACATTCCTCGAATCCGTGGCCCTCTCTTCCTCTCCCACGTATTTTACTCCTGCTGCTCGTTACGAGTGCTGATGCTAACCTATCATCAAACAGTCGGACGATTGTTTGATCATCATGCATAGTTTAGAAACCGCATGAAACTTGGCTTCCGCATTAATTTTAACGCCTATGCTACGTCCGATGTTTCGATTCAATTAAGTATCTTTGATTGATCTCGACGAAAACGTATTTTTAAATATTTTAAAGAGCGCATTTGATTAATTCAGATTTTTTTAAGCAACCTCGCAGTAAAAGCATTGTTGTTGCAAATTAAATTGACTTTTAATTTAAACATAATTGGAATATTATTCTGTTAAAAAAAATGCTGCGTATACTTTTTTGTATTTATAAATTTGGTTGGAGTATCTATGACGTATAATCGATGATGCAAGGATGTTGTGTGGTATGCATAATTTGGCTTTAACCACTGACATTCTATAATATCCACGAAAGGAGCTGCTGGTCACAGTTGAACGATACTCTGGTCAGCTCTGTTGAAGCAACCAGTCTCTTAAATACATCCTCGAGGACGCACTTCTACCCGTGAGATTAGGCTAGCGTTAACACTAAGTCTGACAGACAGATAGTATGTTTAGACAGTCGACAATTGCCTGCACACACAATACTCTGACTCATGTTGACTATATTTTCTAAATACTGTACAATGCAATGAAAAAGGCAAGCAAGAATGAGCTCGATCTTGAAAAAGAGCATTCTTAAACGAGCTCTTCTATGCTCCGGTGTTGAGCTTCTCTTTTAATACTTTGCGTACCGCTCATTTTCCTTTATCTAAAGAAAAATTATATATATATATATATAATCGTATGGGATATTTTCTTAATGATTTGGACGATCTTCGACCTGCATTACGGTCCTAATCGCCGATCCGTAATGGCCACGTTTATGTCGGCGGCAACGATCAGGCCGGGCGATTCGTTGTCCGGTTTTTCTCGCTCTCTCCGTCTATGTCGCGCCTCTCAAGTTTTTTTCTAGGTCAGAAAATATACGGCCACACGGCTGACTCATTGTGGTACGTGTGACCGACGAGGGACCCCACGCATCCACCTGTATTACCCGACAGATTTCAATCGAGGTCATTTTAAGGCGGCTTAGTGAATTCCTTGTGCTCTATGATTCGTGTCCTCTGCCGTGTTCGCTCAAAGTACGCTGATAACATAAGTACATCAGAGATAGATAAAAAATTCTGTGAATCGCCGATGGAGTCATTCATACGCGTAGCGTATCGGGAAAGTATGCGTCATTTTTTCTTCAACGAATCAGTGATTCTTAACGATACGTGATGCGTTAAGTTTTCATACAGTATTAAAACTGTATTAAGAAAATATCGAATTTCAGCATGTGATATTTTAATTAACTCCTCTCGAGTTTTTACTCGTTCAACTTTTCCCCATCTTCTCTTTATTTTTGTATCGATTTTTTTTTTTTTTTTAATTTACGTCTCTCTTCTTTACGCTATCCAATTATTTCAATTACGTAATTAGTAAGTTACTAGTTTCCTGAGTACTGGAACCAAAGTCCTACGGTACCGGTCATTTCGTTACCGTTTTGCACCGCGCGCTCATTAACATACGTATTACCATTCTTCTTTTTTTTGTCAGAGTGTAACGCCTATTTCCTGCCGCTTACACAACGTACAAATCAAAGTCTTTACCTTCTTCGAGGACAGAGCTCCCTCGATAGTTCGACCGCTCGAGTCATCGGTTGCAACAGGGTCGTTATTGCAGGGTGAAAGATCCGTAAACCCGCGCGACCATGAAAGTCCTTGATTGCGGAACGAACGTATCCGAACGGACGGTAGATCCTCAGCGTACCGCATCGATGCACTTACGAGACAACGTCGCGTAATGTTCCTTGGAGATTATCTAAATGCTTTCCTGAAACGTTAACCTTATAGATAATTCAAACCCGACTCATTTCCGGAATTGCTATCGCAAATTCTTGAAGCAAACCGGCTTTCTGGTAGCGGGCGTCTCCTCGGATTGGAAGAAAAGATACCGAGCGTGCAGTTTTCCATTTAAGAGGAATCTAACCTTTGATAAAGTACGCTGCTTCTAGCGTGACTTATCGCAATATTGGAAATTTTATGATACCGCGCGAAACGTAAATAATACTTGTTAACAGTCACGGGACAAATATTTGTTGCAACATGAATTAAATGCCATTCATCGTGATAATTCAGATTTAATGGTAGCTCTCTCGATTTTTAAAAATATCTGTTTTGTGTGTTTGTAACTCGGAAGAAACCTACTTTATTTCCATATTCATTCATACATTACAATAATCGACGAGAGGATCTTACTAATTTTATTCTCTTCCAGATGTTGACATTTTATTATTACTTCTGAATACGGAGGTAACAAGTGGTTGGCAATGAAGAAGCAATTATAAGTTCTCATAGCCTCCATACGTGATTGATTAAATTCAAGATAGTCGTAAATAACGCTTGTTTTTTTCCAAGGTTCTAGAACATCACCTGAAAAACCAGAATCACAATCATATTTCTCGTTGTGGCCTAATAATTAATTCTTTCACGTAACACCAAGTGATTTCACGAATATGTACACGTTCGAAAAGCACATACATATATATTTATATGAATTTCTACTGCAGGATAGTATTTCTGCATTATTAGAATAATTTAGCGCGATGCATCAACGATGTAATAATCGAATTACAACACAACGCGACAGATCAATGCGATGCGATACGCGCTGCGATTAATGAAACGCTAATCACGATAGAAATTTATTAATAATTTGAATCTGAACAGATCTGTATAAAACCGCAAACTTTATGAATCTTATTACCGCAAACCGGGGTTAATTAAATTTCTTTGAATGTACGCCTTACTTTTGCCTTCCGTACAAGATACCATGCGATATCCAGTACATAGTTGCGCCGCAATTATATAACTGTACTACCCGGTAACTCGCAGATATCTCAATTATTATTATATTAGGCTGTAAAGATATCGTAGATATTGATTATTTCCTTCAAAGTTTATACGCACCTCGTGCTGGTGACAGAAAAGTACTTCCATATAAATTAATAGAAAGCGTGTACGCGCAATGTTAGCTAAATATAAATAATTAGATAAATATAAATATAATTTCAAAACTTATCAAGTTCTCTTTCTCTAATTACATTAAATACGAAAGCCTTGTTTTATGTATCGATATGTATCCGTATATTAATTAATGCTGATCTAGCATTTCTTCTCGATGAAAGAACGAGGAAGATACAGAAAAGAGAATCAATTAATTCTAGTTAATGGAACTTCTTTCACACATCTTACTGTCAGATAAAATTACCCGGAAGAAAACAACTCTCTGTCTCTTCTAAATTTGTAGTATCAGCTATCGACAGTAAAACATCTATTATGACTCCAGGCGGCGCGCAGCGCTTAGACAAATGTCAAAAGTCCCGTGTCATGTCGTACGTATATTCACTGAACTTTTGCTAGATATCTGCGGAATGGACGACATTTATCGCTGAAAACACCGGCCCTCGTGAGCATCGCTACTCTCAGGCCAGTCAGGCCACCTGGCACCACCACACATTCGCACAGGCGATTGATTGAGTCGCGAGAGGAGCCTTGGCGGGTGTCTTGGCGATTCCGCCGCGCCGATTCCGCGCCGGTTCACCAAGAGGAGAGCGACCGGCGGCGTGGCCCGGCGCGGGGCGGCGCGGAGCGAAGCGAAGCGGTATGGTTGCTCCTACCACTCCGCTCGAGCGCTACCAGGCGTGCACCAGGAGCCACGATGGTGGGGTCGTTGTCGCGTAGCCGGCATCAGGAGAGAAGCGAGGTGCGGAGTGTGAGTCGGCGGTAGGCTTGGCCCTCGCGAGCGAGAGAGCGGAGTCGCAGCCTGTCAGAGTCCACAGTCCTAACTCGGCCTCAGGCTGCGATAGATCGTATCTCTTTCCTCGTGGCACCGATCCCGCCGCGGAGCAGTAGTCATTCAGATCTCGCGATCGAGCGAATCGCGCGCGACACAGTAGCGTCGTGGATCGCGAGCGTGCGTGCGCGCGTGGCGCAATCGAGCCCCTTTTCTTCTCGCCGCTGCCGGCCGGATCCCCGTCTGACCGATCGCGAGTGAACGAACGACCTTCGACTACCGCGAAAAATCTCTCGCGGGTGACTCGACCAACCCTCACCTATTTCCCCCTAAGGAAAATCATCATTTCTCCGCCGATCGTCGTCGAAGCGAGGAAGCGGACGCGAGGGCGGATTATCGCAATCGCGTTCGTAAAAGAACGGGATATCTGGATACTGTTACGAGAGGTAAGATCTTCCTTTTTTCCGCAGGTTTCTTGCGAGGAAGAGAAAGAGAGAGAGCACGTGTAGGAGGCTGAAGGTGGGAGTATCGGCGAGAGAATGTGCAGATTACGGTTTTGCGTCCCGGACAGACGAATTTATTTTCTTTTTTTTCTTCTTACGGTTCCGCGCGAATTGCACGTGTGTGCGAGGATGCGCGTACGTGCGTGCGGTGTATGCGTGTGCGTGCACGAACCCCTTATGCGCGAACGAGGGAATGAATTACTTTTGTGACGCAAGATCGTACGTGACATATGCCATGGGAATTTAGAAGCTATAAGAATCGGCATATGTGCCCCCCTTTTTTTTTAAACTTGTCATTATCGCACGCGCACTCCGTGAAGCTCCTATTGAACCTTGGGAAGCTATGCTTCGACAAAAGTGGAGCGTTTTTCTCTTTCGTTCAATTTTAAACGCACTCACGATCCCGAGGGTATTAATATCGAACTTTGAAGTCTTTTAGTAAAATAATCTTCAGGAATACGAAAATGACATAAAATTATTTCTGAAATAAGTTTTGTGATAATACTTTATTTTAAAGACCATTTGCCAAGCTAGATATTTAAATAAATAGATATTTAAATAAATTTTGTTAATATATAAAAAATTGTGTTTATTAATTTAAAAAAAAAATAGAGATACAATATTAAAATTTAATACACAAACTCTACGAAGTTTGTGTTGTACTTATGTTTGTATACTTGTAACGTAACATACCGGTTTTTATCATGTATAGTATTTCGTAAGATTATAAATGAAAATATACACGTACTTGATTGTTCGAGTGCAATTTAAATATTAAGTAATTTATGAAACAGGTGTTACATAACCATTTCATTCGTGTTCGTTCAACTTACGAATTATCTTCCGATGCAGCGAGACACAGTCCCATTCTACACATTCTACTTTCCTTGAACCTATATTTCCGGTCTTAGTAGTCGAAGAGCGCGTTTTTCTAAAATTAGAACGAAATGCTGAAAATGAAATAACACAACCTCGTGGCAGTCAGGGTCGTGCCATGAATGGTGATTGTCTTTGTTCCGGGCCGTAATGGATCTTCATAAAATTTCTGGAATACTGTAATCATCCTCCGAAACTTTCCCCGGAACTTATTTAGGAACCCGATAATAAAGTTTTTTTCGCTGCAAATTGCAGAGATAATTATTTTTTACTAAATATTTTATGCTTTTTATATAATTGTTGAAATTATTTAATAATCAAGTTAATCGATAGTTAATATCTCAAGGCCATCAATGACCATCATTAAATTGGTTCAGAAGGAATCCTTCTCTTCGTCATTGTGATTATTTCAATAAATAATATGATAATTTTGAAATTTAATTGTTTCCTTATAATTTATTTTACAAGCTAAATAATTTTATTCATAACGTTACTTATAAATATTATGCGAGTTCTATAAAGTTAGAGATCCTTTCTTAAATTGTACTGCGTTACAAAAATAAAATAAAAAGTAAACAAGAATATCGACAATTTTTACAAAGTTTCAGTATAAATATAAAGATATATTTCAACTTTGTAAATGTATATATGCACATTTGTATATTTATCTTATATTAAAAAAACAATTTACATCGTGCATATGCACATTTGAAGAACTTGCAGCTGTTCATTTTTTTTTCTTCCTGTGCGTCTGATTATGATATGCGGTTCGTGACTTAGATAACACCCAAATTAAAATTTTTATTTTTCTTGGAGTCTCATGAATTGAATTAGCGAATGTAATTGCCTGATCGCATAAAATTGATAAATATTTAAATTTTATGTTAGGTAATTTTAAGCATATTTCTGAATTAATTCTGAATTAATAAACATTTTTCGTTCTAGAACTAAGAAAGAAAAAGCAAATCCTTTGGAAGTCGAGTTAAATTTGGTCTAATGTTGAATGAGATAGCGGTAAAACCGGTCATTTATCGTCGTGGCAGTCGCACGAAATGTTTCGCGCCGCGTCGCGTCGCGGGGAAAGTTGTCGCACGAAAATTCTTCGACGTTAATCAGACGAATCTCCGCTTTCAGCGCAAGTGACAGCTTTCCGTGAAAATCTCCGGCGCCTCTCCGTGCGTATGCATGCAACATACCCGCGTCCGAGAATCGGAGACGAGTGCGCTCGCTCGCGCACTGGAATTACAAGTCCACGAGATTAGACCTGTTGAAGCTAACTAAGATAACTTTGTGGCCGTCTGTAACGATGGTGTATTACGTAATGCCGTTAATCAGAGGTAGCGGCTGATCCTATGCCCGAGCAGCTCAAATCCGACGTGACGGTCGGCTCATCGACAACTCGAGAAAATTGAAAGCCTGAAACTAAATCTCTGGAGACCTTGACAACGTAATACTAGCGTCCGGCGACGCAGTGGCAAGTTAACGCCTGTCCGGTAGCTCTTGCGTCGCAAGATTGACAATCGGCTGGCGTTGAACAATTCAATTGGCCGAGATCTGCGCGTCTTTTAACGCGAACTTTGACGCCCGGTGGGACACGAAGAAATCGAATTTCATAGCAACTTCGCGATTCACCAGATAAATTATGGTAATGAGCCCCTCGTATATAGCTTCACTTTCGAAAAACCGGTCAGCTTTACCTTCTTACGCGCATTTGCGCTTCATCTCTTCCCGCCCTCTTGTTTTTCTCCGCTAATTCGCGGATCCCCGCGACACTTGCTGTCGGTGTCGCGGATCTGCCGGCATTGAAAACGCGGGCAATCACGACATATTAAATTTTCCCCTCGACTTGATCACGGCCGCGTGCGCATGCAAATGACAAATAGAAAACACCGTTGCATCCGCCTGCGACGTTATCCCGGAAAATTCATAGTGATTTATCGGCGACAAGTCCGCCCGGCGATGTAATAAGCGTCAAGCTGAACGTACAGAGTTAATTCGCCTTTGCGTCTTCCTGTCGGTTTTCGAGATGACCGACGGGTAACGTCGTCCAGATGTATGTACAATACTATTCTGAGCACGCAACGGAACGCTCGTTATCCGACCAACTCGAGCGACGATCAGTCCCCGTGAAGAGGCAAACGACTAAGTCAATTCCGTGATTAGTATCTGCAAATAGAGATAATCGTTGGCAAATATTTCTCCAGTTTAACTTATCCGCGAAAGCGGTTTGAGGTTCGATAAAAAAGTTGCACCTTCGAAAGCGCGCGCGGACTGTAAAACGATACGTCATGGTTCAAAGATGAGCAACTTCTTCAAAGATATGAGAAGCAAAAAGATAGATAAATTTAGACAGAGTTTCTCAACAAACTTTGATATTTGCCTTGGGGAACTCCCGGAATCTGGGAGGACCCGGAGGTGTGTGTGTGTGTGCGCGTCTCTCTTTCAACAACAGTCCGACGACATTTAATGTCCAAGGTTTCCTTTCAGCCGCGGTATCTGCAATAATCGCTGCCTGGGACCGCGTGTCTTTCACTCTTATGAATATTGTCCTAGTGTGTCGAAATTGAAAGAGGTACGACGCAGGTAGTCGCGAACATTTCTTCGCCGGTCGTCACGGCCGAATCGTCGCCGCGTCGCGTCGTCCGGGCGTCCGGGCGTCCGCGCGGCGCCGCGACGCGGCGATGCAGCCGCCGATGCAATATCGGTTGGCGCGTCTCTGTGTCGTCACGATAACGTGTTCCCAGGTGTTTACGACCACGCGACGTCATCGAACCCACCTTTACCTTTCCGGTGCCGTATGCATTCGTATATGCATGCGCGGCATGTTACGGTACGCCACGTTGTATCTTCGCCTCGGCGTCTCGCAGCGAGACGTCGAGAATGGGAAAACCTCCGAGCCGCGTTTCCACCAGCTCTCTACATATTGGCCACTTCTAACCGCACATAACGATGCTTTACACGTGCACGCTACGTTCTGAAGATCCCCTCTCTACGTATAATTTATGCAGACATTGCAATGATAGTTCCGACACAAAAACAGTTTACATATGAATAGTACCTAAATGTCTATTCTTCCTATTTTTTTTAATGAAAAGTTTATTTAAGAAAGAGACGAGAATTTGTTATTTAATATAAAAATAATAATAATAACAATAAATGATAATGTTTTTAACAATACAGTATAAATATTATAAGATTGTGTGTGTTTTAATATTAATAGAGTTGTAATACTGATAATAATTTTTTTTTCTTCTTATTCCAATTAGTCCAAAGTAAAAAACAATTAATTAATCTTTCAGTTTATTAGCTCAGTTTATTAATCGTAAATCAACGCGGAGAAATTTCATATTAGCATTTTTCATATTAGCATTGCCTAGATAAATATTCGTGGATTTCATGCTCGTAACAGGTCGCAAAAACGGATAATTGCTCTTTCCGAGATCGTGCACGGTAATAATGTCGGAACAATTTTTTAAATGACGAAACGTCGCTCATAAGGCATTTATAAGACGCTTTGAATTCTTACAGTACTTGATTTTATCTTGCCAACAGAGAAAAACACGTGATTACGCCCGTTGACGTAAACGAATAAGTAGCGACGCTTTCACTTTTTGTTGGAATAACAGTGCAAACGTGACATAAAGATAGATCTCATCAACGGTTTTTATGTCATTAAAGTGTTACGAAGCATTTCAGTTCAATCGTATAGTTTGTGACGCGCGCATTAATTATTCGTCCAAAAATTAATTCTACACCGCTCAAAGTACGAAGTGACTTTAATAAAAGTCTAACATGTAGCTCACAATTTTTGCCAAGAATTTTATATTTTTAGCACTCTATATCTTGGCAATTGACGATATTTACTTCTGACTAATCATAACTGGGTTGCAGTAAATGCAATAAGTAATTTTGTAATAACATTTCGAAGCGGCAAAACGGTGCGAAAACTTTCCACGAGAACCAACGTTGTTGATTCTATTGCAAAGGAAAAAAAAAGAAATCGCGATAATATATCGCATTCGTGATTTAAAAATCATACGAGACGCTTTACTGCGCTTCCCGATATCTTATGTACCCCTTATCATATGCTTATCGATACGCGATAACGCAACGAGCGTGGAAAATCAAATAAATCGCACTTTATCTTTCAGGTCGACCGTCACTTTTTACGTGAATTTTGAATTTCTCTTGCGTGCCTGTCTAGGCGTTCTTGCTATATTCGCAACGAAATCTGCATGTGCCAAAAGGTCGTCCCAAGAGAGACACGACAGACGATATATTTTGGTTCATTGCGTAATTTATTTACATATACATTTACGAAAAGGAAACGAGCGCCATTCAAAGTTGCAGACGTGTTACACATTACATATTCATTAATGTGTACGTCATTCTTACAACGCATTTTATTAGAATTTATCTTTAAGTATCACTGAAAACATAATTATAACTATTTTTATTATACATCTATTAATGTAATCGCTATTTGCCTTCTTCGAGCGAAGAAAATTTTAGAAAAGATTTTAGAAAAGTACGCGAAGAAGTTGATACTTTTTAAATAAAAATATGTTAAAAGTTTAATTTCAATACTCGAATTTTTAATATCAGATATATTGATAATTAATTACTTTATTAAACTTGCGCTGTGATTAGGTCCAATTTATTTTAATTGGCAAACAAGTGCTTTTATCATTTTGCATTCTTAAGATTTCATCTGTCAATGAGACTTAAATTTCAGAATTGACTATCAATCTCTTAACATTGAAACAATCGTTTGGTCTTGACCTTTAAATACCACGCGTTGAAGAAGAGCTGCATAGATTGGGATATCTTTTCTTCTTATTAATGAATATTTATATTCTACCGCGATGTACTATGCATTTTAAATTCTTTAAACCTAAAATATGTGATGTTGAGCAATAACAAAATTTTAGCGAATAATTTTCACATCGAAATGCACGTACGATGAGTATGAAGAAATCTTTTTTCCAAAATAATATCATGGATTAACGGCAATACTTAAAACTTACTTTACGAGCCAAGAAACGCTCATTAAGTACCGCGCTCATTACTCGCAAGTCTCCGGTGCAACCGCGTTAATTCGTAAATCTCAAATTGTTGTTAGCTTCATGACGCATGTGTTACACGCGTGAAGCCCTCGGGAGGTCGCGTGCCTTTCGAGAAAAAGACAGCGGGCAGATGAGGCCAATGGCGCTAGATGGACACGGAGAAAGATGGGGAAGTTAGTTGGGTCGTGTGAGATCTTTCCTCGGCCAGGCTTGAATGTGGCGAAGGTCATCACCGACGGCTGTCATTAGCAATGCTGATGTTTCAGAGATGGCATAAGTGACTTGCGACCCCTCGTATATTTTATCTTATTGTATTTTCTGTACATGTCGTCTGTTTCTATTCTTTCGCTTTCTTATGTTTGTCACGAGAAGTATTCGAAGAAATGTATAGTAATGTAAGACTTTTTTTTTCAAATAACTAACTTGAATAAAACCATTGTGACATATCGATATAAAGAGAAGTCCTGTTGCAAGTTATATCTTGAGCGCAAAGCCGTAGAAAACAACGTAAGTTGTATATAAAAATAGATAGATAGTCGTAATTGATTTCGTCGTTTGTATCCCTCTTTAGAATTATTTTCCATGAGACATACGTGCAATAAATTGTTAAACGTTGTGTTATTACTATTCATGTTATGTTAAAACTATTATTAAACGTGAAATTTAAACGATTCATTAAGAAACAATTGTTTTAAAACACTTGCAAGATTACAATTCGAAAGTTGAAAAAAAATTAAACAAACCTTCTACTAAAGCTTAACACAAGTTCTTTTTACTTTCTTCATTTTTGCGTATTCTCTGCCACTTGAGAATCAGCGTTCTTGTATAAATGATACATTCATCACGAGACATCATTTTTATGAACCACATTCTTTAGCAGCTCTCTCTTCTCTTGGCATCTTCACAAGCTATTAATGTTTAATAGCTAGACCATTTTATACGTGATTACAGCTCCGCAGGTTCCTGGGACGTTACTGCGAACTATTTTATTCGATTGAACTAATTCAGTGCTATACTAGTCGCTTCTATTATCGCCGATAATGTCTTGTACGGAGCATCCGATTTGTTCATGGCTGATTGTGAAAACATGAACGTGCCCACCGATCGGTTTATTTCAATTCTTTTTGTTTCCTTTGACTCCCCGTATAGCGTTTGTCGAACGTACAGGATATCTGGAATTTCCTGTATAATTTCTTCTCCGACTCTTCCCGCTATCGTTTATCTACGTTGTTCTCCATATTCTCTCGCGTAGTCCAGCGTACAGACCTTTCTGTGTATGCATATATCAATAGTCAGTCTGCGGTCTGAGAAACCGAGGTGGACGATGAAAATGATCGCTATCGCCCAAGGCCCTTTAAGTTACATGAACTAAATTCTGACGTATCATCGCAATATACTGCGTTACGTAACCCAACACAGTAGGCTAATGTGAACGGAATATCTTGAACCTTGAACGGCGAACCGAAAGGCATCGACTTTTAATTGCCTCTCCTTTAATAGACACCTAGTGGTCGAAATAAACGTGACTGTTTCGCAAACAAAAGGGAAAGTATTTAGAAGAGAAATAAAACGAGGACAAGGAGAACATTTTTCAACATTTTTCTCTAAAGGATATTAAAAATTGAATATTAAAAAAAAATTTAATTATTTGAGTGAGTTTAACGACAGTTATTGTTATTAAATGAGAGTAAATATATATACATATATGTTTTGTAAAATATAATCTTGATAAATTAATGAATAGCAAATCAAATAATGAAAGTAAAAGTTATTTATATTAAAAATGTGAATCTCTCGATTTAAAGATATCATCACTTATACCCATGATAAATTTATGATGAATTTTACGATTTGCAAGTCGTATTATTTTGATTATCAAATTGTTAGGTAAGGTAGATAGAAACGGAAAAAATATTTCAAACAGTTTTAAATCAAATAGGTAGACAGTCAAATATTTGCCACTTGATAATGTCACTTACCGGTATTTTACATCTGCTTATGAATGATATTGTGACGTCTGATTATTAATCGTGAACACATGACTAATGCCCTAGTAACAAAGACAGATATAGATTATTAATGTAAATACTGAGGTATAATCTCTATCTGTGTGACGTCAATAATATTTAAAAAATAATCTTTATGTTGTTGTTTTCGAATCCTTACCTTATTTCTTATGTAATGATGCGGAATTCAAAATTATTATGATTATTATATAGTAATTTTGTAAGAGATACTTTTAATAAAAAATGTTATTCTACATAATTATAAATATGCAAAATGTTATAGTATGATTGGCGAATTTAAAGTGTGAGTAATATACATAGTGCTAAATGGAATGGATGATGGAATAATGTAATAAACACTTGACTTTGATATATATTTGCGGAAACGTTTTGTAAAACAAACTGTGTCGTGCGTAGGAAGTAAAATTAGACAATTCCGTTTTTACATATCGTCGTCATTATCTATCGGTGAACATATTCAGAGATAACCATTTTATCAAGTTATCACGCATTTAGTCATTATTACTGATAAAAATGTAAATTAACAAAGTTTTTGCAAACTAATAAAGAAATTTTTTATTCTTAAGTACGTATTGCAAGCAAATAATAAAGTCGGAAAATTAGGTAAATGATGATTTTATACTTAGTTTCATAATCTGGCAGAATATGAACTAATGGAATTTAGGTTTTATATTTAGACGCAAAAAATTTTATCGGAGATAACGATGATAGCTGTGTTAAACTTAGCATTATCAAGCTAAAGAAAATGAAGTTTGTAAATGTTACAATTCTAAATTTTTGTTTCGTTTTTAATAAGATTTTTTTTTAATTGTTTTTAAAACAAGAAATAATGTAATAAATAAAAATAGAAAAAAATGTTATAAATTAAAAAAAAATAATTTTATATTTTATATTTATATATTGCCAAGTTTGATATAAAGTGGCTTTAAACTTTTAATTTTAGCGCTTTAAATTCCGCAGATGATTACAAATAACGTTTGGAAATCCGGTTTCTTTCTGCACTGGTCGAGCGAATAAAAGCGAGTGCATCATGATTGCGATATGAAACCTCTCAAATGTTACATCACCGTTGCTAACGAGGTGCAAAATGTGATTGTTTCCGGGGTTTATAACTGACCCTTGTGACCAATTGAGTATAAATGAAGATTGTCAGTGCATTAATCACAGTGGTATTTAAAGCCAGATTTTTATGCAAATCGGACTGATGACAGGCATTGGTTAATAGATTAAGTACAGTAATGACGTATGTTGGAAAATCTCGGCACGACTTTATTACCCATTTACTCTTTAGGGAAATTTGATAATTATAGGTCTAATAAATTTGAAAAGAATTCCTTCTTAAAATAAGAACATTGTACTTAAAATTATTATTGAAGCTTGCTGCACATTCTTTTTTAATCTTCAATCTACATGTACTAAAAATACGTTTTTTTATATAGTAGTTTCATCTTGCTTTACTTAGTAATTTTATCTTCTTTATTTTTTAATTTACTTAAACATTTTTTTCAATTAAAAAAATTTTCTTGGCGGTGAATAAAACTAGGTGCTTTTAAATCGTGACAAAACTAGGTGCTTCAAATTGTGATTCTTAAGAATCACGCGTCATGAAAAGGTGAAGGCCGACCAGATCTTTTACATGTTAATACGCAATGTTCTTGATATTCCCCAATAAGGCATTCTGCGAGGAAAATGCGCGAGAACATTATTTTCTTCTTTTTTTTAATCATCAGAGTGTAATATAAATGTATTTTTAGAATCATAATCTCTCAGTTCTTCTTGTTTTAATTTAAATGTTAAGCAGATAAGGTTTATGAAATCGATCGATCACATTCCAAGTATTGCGGACAGGCCACACGAGGTAGATATGGTTGATAGAGTCGAAAGATAAACATGTTAAAGTATCGCGGTGTTACAAACGCTACGGGCATAAGAATAATGATTAATGGTGCTCGATGAAATCAATAATTCTACAGGAGGCTCGAAATAAAATTACACAGGGACTTTCCATGGACTTGATTCGGGATCTTACTAAAGATTCGACGTCTGTTATATTTTAAGTGCTCGAATTAAATTCGCGGATACGGGAGTTTTTTTTCTTTGCAGAACAATCAGCAAACAAACCTGGTTTTGTGACCTCGACGTTTGACAGAGCTCCATGTTAGGAGACTGTCAACCAGTAGCAAAGCGCGTTCAACGACTGGTACGACGACTCGTTAGAAAACACGTTAGAAACGTCGTTTCGTCTGAATTGGCTTTTGAGCGACGCCTGCGATGATCGCGCCTGCCGTCTCGTGGCGAAATGTATGTCAGCACGACGATATTGTTCCTAATTGCCTCCATTGGCAGGCAATGGATATTATTTCAGGCACGACGACCGCCACATGTGGTCTTCGCACGACGCCGATCTTGAATCACTCGCGCGACTGTCCTCATTCCGTTGACACGATAAGAACGGTTGCTAGTCGTTGATAATCTATGAAAAATTAACGGCGAACGACGTAGCAATCTGATAACATCTTCATCTGAACGGTAGTCGCTGTGAAAAATGGAACGATTCGCACGTCTTAAATTTAAAAAAAAAAATTTGTAATTTTTTCATCAAAGATAGATATTTTTCTCAAGTTGCCGGAAGAACGACAATTTCTGTTTTCGTCTAAAAATATTTGTCCTTGTTCGCCCCCTTTATGTAAACCTCGTTTTTGCTCATTTATCACTCTCTTCGAGGGGGGAAAGAGCGAAGAGAGCGACGAGGGGATCTCAGATAACAAGGAATAAATAGAAATGTCGATATGTAAGAGTGCACTTACTTCAAGATCAATAAATTCAAGTCCTCTTCCAACATCCAGTTCTGTCACCAATGGCCGTTGCCCTCCTGTCGTTCCTCTGCAATCGCTTCCTGAAGTTTACGCGAACTGACAGCAATCGTGTCTCGCATCTATCGGCGCTATGCGCGCGAATCGATCAATCGGCACTAATTGAGCCGGTCATAGGCGGTCTTACAGGGACCCTTATTAGCAACGCGAATCTTGTTATTCGCAACTATCTCGGGTTGATTGACCTATCCTACTCTCTGACGCATGCCTCCAGCGTGATCTGTAGTCGTGTTGCAGCTCGCTAATCGTTTTACACGAATGCCCGATACCGATATTACTTCGATACTGTTTACGCGAGGAAGACAGATTCGGTATCGTCTCTATTGCCGTTGTTAGGATTTATTATTCGTTTTTTATCTTGCGATTTTCTTTAAGATCTTGTGATAATTTGCAAAGAAAGAATCAGAAAAATAAAAGAAAACAGATAAACACAAAGTACTTGGGCTGAATAAGACTTGCTTTATTTTTTTTAACTCTTTAAATAGTTCTTAAAAAATTTAAGCGGACTGTATTTAGCCCAAGTTGTCTGCGAGAAATTACGTTCATTACATGTAACGACGCTAATTACGTTTTGGTGTAATAATAAGTCACGAGATAACTTTTTTTTCCGTTCGTAAATTAGACTTTCCATTTCATTTATAATGGCGCGGCGAAATATTGTTCGCAAAAAGCGAGAGTCATACAGAAAGTAATATCGGTAAAAAAAAAGCATTCCCGGAAGAGACGTAATACATTTCCGAACACGTAATACAATTTCAGATATCTGCCGATCGATTATAACGAAGTATATACGCGTGCTCCAAAACCAATTAACGTTTCATTTACGCTGCTCGCGTTTTCATCGTCCAACCGACTTACAATGTAACGCCGTTCGTGCGTGACTCTGGAGTTTTTTTTTTTTTGCGGGATTGTCATGGTAGTTCCAATTTCTTCGTAACCAGGGGCTCTCTCTGTCCACATATCGCGCGCATTAAAGCGCGTTTACGCTCACCCGGCTTCTCCGGGCTTACTTCGTTTATTGTCGATGTAAGCAAATTTCGAGAACAGCGAGTTTTGGTCCGTTTATTGATCAACAAAATTGCGAATTCGATCCAGTGGGAAATTCTTGGCAAGCATTGTCGAGGGTCAGTCTAAATGTAGTTTAAGACAGTCAGCAAGACTGTGAAGTGTTCAATGCGTAAACGTATCTCGTTTCTTCGATGCACACTGTTTCTTGTCCGAAGTAACATTTGCATTTTTATTGTTTTCTTCAAACGCCTATTCTGTTCTATTCTTATCTAATAGATTCTCTCTCTTTCTCTCTCTCTCTTTCTGTGTGCGTCTCTTCTTCTCTTCTAAAAGAGTTCTTCCTCGATAATGTCTTCTGCTTAAGCAATCAAACATTACAAATAAAAAATTACGATTTTGTCCAAAGATCTATAATCTATGATACAAAGATAAAGATTTTATCGTTACATTTTCCTAACTAGAATATCTTTAATGAAGCGGACAGAGTTATGTGCCATCAACTTTACGATCAAAGTTCAATTTGTGATCGATCAATGACGTTGCGGTTACTTACGCACATCGGCCGTGAATAATAACAGAATGATTTCGTAAATTAAACCGCAGACTGAAGAATGTATGGATTGCAAAGAAAGAACCATCGGGAGAACTGGTAGAAAAGTCATCAATAAAATCGCGTTTACATTACATGATAGATCGATACTTGTCGTTTCTGTATTAGTTTGAATTGATTTATCGATTGGGCGACTTTCTCTTTTGGAAACGAAATTAAGTGCAGGATAATTGATTAATTCGCCGGAATACAAAACGCCTTGATCCGTCAGAGCGGAGTGCCGTTATGCGGCGAAGTATCATTCCAAACGGTTTTATTCCAGCAGAAAGTTCGTTAACAGCGACAGTATGATAATAGCCCGTTAATAATAATCCATTCATGCGTGCATGATTAATTAGAATAAGTTTTACGCACTGCGCAAGGACGAGGGGAATGGTCGTCGTTTACTTATAATTATACGCTCGTTAGGCCCGTTAAAGGTAAAGACTAATTCTTGAGCAACAAATTCATCGATCAAATTAATAAATAAATTATAATCGAAGCTACGAAAAATTTCACGTAAATCGCAATTGTTGCTACTCGAAAACACTAACAGAAACATTATCAGACGTCCTGGCTTCGCTGCAGCTATGATTCCTTACAAAACAAATTAATGAAGGTAAATTAAAATAAACAAGGGTCGCATGATCAAAGCTAGCAATCGGACGTTTTAAAATACAAATCACCGGAGTGTAGCGAACGATATTTCAGCGAACGATATTTCCGCAGCAGCTTTTAACTTCCTCCCGGAGGTGTATAATCTGCCGGAATGACTCTTCGAATCGCCGGGCGCCCCTGGAAACACGTGGTGAACTGGACCACGAAGACGTGTCGGTCGGTACCGTTAAGAACGGAGTTCGCAAAAAGTGAACCGTAACCAAACCAGGCATACACGTTTGGTGCACCGCTCGTTACGAATTTTCTGCTGAATTCGCGCAAGAGCGCGGTTGCGCGCGAAGCGTTACTTTGCACTTACGTATGCAAATGTTCTTCGAATGTGCAGTCGATTTTTTATTTGCGGAATACTTTGGAAATTAGAGAAAGCTGTGAGAGTGTTTAGCCTTAAAATCATGAAATGAATATTTCAACAAAGATAAATAATTAAAAACGCAAAGCTCGTTATTTAATTTTAAATGAGCAACTGGAAATCCTGATGTTGATTACGTGTCTTCAATTGAGATTTTTTTCTGGGATCTATCAAAGAATTTTGGTAATTTTAATTGAATTATTCATTGCGAGTAGTATAACGTGTAATCATCCGCGCACGAATAGTCAATTAAAACGAAGAAACAGTATTTAGTTGATAACGATAAGATCCATTAATACATAAATACGTAATGTTGCGACGTAATCGACGCTGTCCCCTTTGAACTCGAGAACGGCGGCGTGCCGAATCTAGCACATGCGAGCGCGCGCGAGACATTTTGCAACGCAGCGCGATTGTGAAATTGAGAAGGATGCGGGCTATAAAAGAAAAGGTCCAGTGGAAAAAATAGCCGCGTGTTGTGTAATAATAATAATAATTACAATCGCTGCGCAGTAACGCAGCGGCAATCCAGGGACGGAAAGTCAAGGACTAGAAATCTTGCGCCGGGAAGTGAGTCAACAGTGTAGACGTAGACGTAGGATGGGAAAAATCCGCGAGACGAATCTTGCGCAACCGGGGAGAACGAGAACGAAAGTGCGGCCGTCCGCAGCGCGGAGAAAATCCGGCCGAGCGATTTAACGCCCCGGCGAGCAAATCGACGCGCGCGGGAGAGCCTCGGGAGCGGATTATCGCGGTGGGTAGGTAGATAGCTAGGTAGGTACGCGACACGCCAGTGTCGGGAATGCGAACACGTGAAATTCCTCGCGAAATGATACTGCTGTTGTACCACGAGAATCGTCGCAAACAACTTTCCACGGCTCGCATACCCGGCGCACATTCACGCACGCAATAAAAGCGATTACACTCGCCTCGCACGAGAAACGAATGCTGTGTAAGTAGTGAGAGAGAAACGAGAGAACGAACGAGTAAGGTGCTTAACATTCGTGCACGCAATACGTTACAGGGAGAGTAGGGAGAGACCTCGAGTGATCATCGGCGAATTAATTCGTCATTTGTTTATGTCGATTATCGCAATTTATATTTTCTATTGTACGTTCGATGATCGAACGATTATTAATCTCATCGATACATCAGTGTCTTTTTTTATAATATATCGCCCGTCTCGTGTGTGTTTGCAGATGCTCCCGAGATCACGGTGTTGCCGAAACCACGTCTGAGCAAGCGAATCGTAAGTGATATTATTAAGATATTACATGGATTGCGTGACACATGGGGAGAAGGCTAAACGTAACGAAGGCTCACGTGATCGTAATGATATTTTATTGCGTGATTATTGCGATTAATGACGATTTATCGTTATTAATTAAAAGCAGCGAGATAAAATTTTGTGTTTCCGCACGAATGACAAATTGATAGGTCGTTTTACTGACCGACTTTCTGCAATTAGCTCCCGTGCTTGTATTCGCAATTAGCATCATCAATGTCTTTCGTAAAACGTAAACGCGTTGACGTAACTCTAAACGTTGCATTTCTTGCCGACGAAAGGACGTAACTTCTCGTCATACCCATTACTTTTCACTGCACTCAAACGTACAAGTATCTTTTCCTTCTTAGAAGCCGAGGTTGTTAAGCTTTGAAAAAAAGCTGTCACATCGCTAACCCGTACCCTGACACATCCGTACACCATGCCACTTTCGTGCGAAAGCCCCGTTCGCAGAATTACAGGAAGTAGCTCTTCGCAAACCTCACATACACGCGCGCATGATACACATATAATGGTTGTACGTTGCAAAGTGTGGACGCATCTCCGATGTGCGGGATAGCGGACCGTCCCCCGAGATCTCGAACTCATTGGCCATGACCTGCCTCCACCCACGCGATCGCGTAAAACGTGTCTTACATTGCACCGTGCATCGTACCCCGAGGGCATCGCGTCCGCTCGAATATTGAACCGGAAATCTCTAATCGCTCATTAATTCGGCAAAAGCATAAAACTACTCTTCGGAACTTTTGTTAAAAATTTGGATGTATCTCAACGCTGTGTGCTTTGCGTTCTTTAACACGAAAGATTGATGAATGTTCGCATTATTCTTCTTTCGAAATTTATCTTCTGGAATTGATAAAAATTGAAAAACAGGGGGGAAGAAACTCGTCGACATTTTTACACATTTACATTTAAGTTTCTATAGAGATTTTTGTGAAAAATATCGCGTCTCTCTATTTAGTTGCTTTATTATTATTGATTATTTATCACTCGGTTATTTATCACGTAATATAATATTTACGCAATATCTATTTCCGAGTAATTTAATTTGCTTTACCAATTTTTTTCATTAATTGACCGTCAATCACGAG
Source organism: Solenopsis invicta (assembly GCF_016802725.1). Classification (NCBI taxonomy): domain Eukaryota; kingdom Metazoa; phylum Arthropoda; class Insecta; order Hymenoptera; family Formicidae; genus Solenopsis; species Solenopsis invicta. The sequence goes on from NC_052667.1 coordinate 27,115,904, forward strand.
GTGAGAGTGTGATTTCGATCCGGGCTCAGCTCGCTGATTATGCAACCGCGAGAAATCGGAATCGGCTTATCGGTATTTTTAACAAGCACAATGAAATTCATTATTTCCCTTATCTCATTGATAGCGAGGGACATTTATTTCAATCCCGCGGTCGCGGCGTTATTAACGCGCAAGAAATGCACCGTCGAATCGCGCATGCAGCCGGTCAATTAACGCGATTACGATCGGTCATGCGAGTTCAATGCACGTCGTTGCGCGATCTCGGCGCGCGAACCATCGCCTTTCTTTCCTTCTTTTACTGGCCGTTTATAGATGGAAGTGACGTCACCGCGCGGACAGTATGCAAAATAATGCAAATGACATGCCGAAAACTGCTCGCCCTTCGTTCTTCCTATGTATAGAACGTGAAGTCGTAGCGGTTTAACGCATCAAAGAGATATTTCAGATGGCGAAAAAGAGGCTTGCCTGACGGATAAATTTTCTTCGTTCTGCCAGACGATGATCCTACCTCACTCTAAGCGGTTAGTTACAGAACGGCGATCTTTAAACGGCTATCTTAGTATGCGCGGAACTTTGACATTCACATTTTTTCTTTACTTGCTTATTATTTCACATATTGATCGAAGGTGAATATTTTTCGTAGAACTCTGTCGTCAATAACTGTAAAAAGTTCTAGGCGAATTTTGTTATGTTCAAGTGATATATTTACCGTGACATTATTTCCTTGATTTAAAATTTAAATAAATGGTTTACTAGTATAAAATAATTTATCTTTAAACTTAGAAAATATTTGTTTGAACAACCAAGAAAATACGATATTTTTTTGATGTTAAAATAAATTTTGATATATTGACTTAAACATAAAAAAATTTTATGTGTAGAATGGCATATTTAAAACGTGGATTTTTTTATGTTTAAGGGCATTTTAAGGTCAACGTATCTCACATGGTTAAATTTGTTTTTTCATGAACTACATTATTACGTTAATGAAAATATTCAATCCCATTAAGAAAAAAAAAATGTTAATCTCTAAATGATCGAGTTATAAAAAATATTCTGTATATAATATACAATATAAAATTTAACTCATCTGCCAGAATTATAACGGAATAGAAATATTAAGCCCTTACCGTTTGTACCTTTTCACGAGTTAGCTCTTACTTCATCATGCAAACACTGAACGGCTTCTTATCTGCGGTCCCACATTGACGATTACCAAGGCAATGATAATACGCTGATAAGGATGGTAGAGTTTATCAGTGTTTCGCTATCGTTTTTCAGCTTGGTCGACATAATTGAGTATCGAACGTATCACACGCGACTAAGATCGACTTGGATGTTTTGCAGGTGTTACAACGGTGGTAATTATCGTCGGGTTGGGCGTGCGTACTAATTACAGGCATTAGATAATCACTGGTGTATTAAGCAAGTCTGGGATGTTTTACTTTCGTTGCTTTCCTTCACGGTCTGCTTGAATAGACCGTGAAAATTACGATCTTTCGCGTGTGCGATTACAGGATTATTACAAAGTATAATGTAATAACTATAATAAGTAATAGGTTTCGCTCGCTATTACGAAACGCTATTATACCGGAAAACGGTATGCGATGAGTAATATTTTGTTATTGGGCACACTCCGTATCGCACTTTCCGATAATTGCTTATCTTTGGTATCTTCAGATACACGCTGTGTGCATCCAATTTAGCTCTTAAAAGTCCACTCCTCTACTCGCCGCGTTGACCTCCTTTTCGGTAATCACGTCGGCCATCTCGGTACGCAACGTTCACTTCGATTTCACGGTACGCAGAGTTAATATTCGAAAATATCAATAATCGTCGTTACGAACGCATCACGCGATGCGCTCGCACTCGTCCCTGACACGATGAGCTACGTAATTCATTCATCTTCGAAATGCGCGAAGCATTTCATTATTGCCATCTTCATTATAAATATTCATTGTGTAACACAAAACTGATGGCGGCAAACGTGTTATCAAGAGGCGTATCCACATACGATATTTTTTATGTTGCAGGTAAATCAGATTGAAAAATGCAGGCGACACCGCCTCTGCTGTCTTTTCTCCTGATCCTTCTGTATCATTCGGGATGGGTCGACGGGCACTGCAAGTTGAAGAACAGCACCACAGCGTGGTGCGATCAGCTGGAGGACCTCGAGAATATCGAGACGCATAGTCTGGAAATCTTGAGTGCTCCAGCCGCACAAGATGTTTTAGTACCGGGTCTCTTCGCCAATCTGACTAGCCTTAGGCATCTTGACCTATCCAACGGCGATCTAAAGAAGATCGAACCAGGAAGTTTTCGAACCTTAAGTAATTTAAGAAGTCTCAATCTCGGCGACAATCGCATCGAATACCTGGAACTAGCGTCCCTAGAAGGCTTGACCCATCTGCGAAGCCTGAACCTACGGAGGAATGTCATCAAGCAACTGCCGCCCGCGCTGGCGCGCCTAAAGAATCTTAAGCATTTGGATATTTACGGTAATCCGCTCGAATGCAACTGCGCCACCCTCCAAGTTCGCGATCTTATCACGCAAAGGGGCGTGACGGTGTCGAAGAAGGTTGTGTGCGCGGGTCCTGGTAACATGAAGGGCACGTCGCTGATGAAACCGACCGCGGCAATTATCTGCAGCTTCGAGGAGCAGGATCGGGAAATGCAGAACGATCAAGCGGACGGATCCGGAGATCCGGATGAAGGATCCGGAGACATCATGGGGGAGGAGGAAGAGGAAGACGATGAGTACGTGGAGGTTAGTAGCACGTCGGAAAAGTTGAAGGAACCAGAAGTCGAGACGCCTTCCTCAATTTTGGTGGATCCCTCGGCAGAATCTTCCGTTTCGAAGGAGGTCACTACCGCAACAACGAAACATGACGCTAATGACGACGAAATTTTCTTTGACAATGAAGACAAGAAGGCGCATTCGTCCACGACTGAGATGTCGCAGAAGAAAGAGGATATTAAGGATGCTCTGTTTTATCCAAGGGAGGGCTCTGGTGACGAGGAAGGTTCCGGCGAAGGATCCGGTATCACTGGAGCGCATTACGACGAAGAGGAGACCGATAAGGAAGATACCGAGGAGGAATCGGTAGTAACTAGTATATGGAATACGATTATGGGTGGCATTATGGGAACTGCCGTGACTACGTCGACCGCTAAAGATCCAGATCTTGAGGAAGAACAATTTATCGATATGTCTTCCACCAAACTGGCTACTGAGGAGCCGATCGTGCCTGACAATAGTCATTCAGTCGAATCCGATAAAACCACTGAGGCTACCACGAAAGCCATACCGCCCGATTCGAATGCCAACGATGTATTATTGATTAAAACTCCTCCGGACGACGATAAATCTGGTAATATGATGGATAGAGATAACAATGAACAAGCGGTATCTTCACCCAAGCAATCCAAGAAAGGCATGGGCTCGTACGTCGTGTTAGCGGTTTTGCTCGCTATTGTGGCAGCGTTGATCGGTTTCGCCGCATACAGAGGTGATATATGTAGAAAGAGGAAACCACCCGACGTAGAAACAGGCACTGAGATGAAAGAGATACAGAAGTCTCTTTTAGAGCACGGTGAAAATTCGACTCAACCGAAGAGGGAGAACACCTACGTAACGGAGAACGATCCTCTCGTGAAAGTCAAATCTGCCGATGACGACGCGAAGATTGACGAGATTCACGATGATGACTATCAGACGCAAGAAGCGCCACGTCTCAATGGTAATGTCGAACATTCGGAGCCCGTGAAGCCGCCTCGAAAGCAACTTTCGCATGACGAAAGTGCAATTCCGCAAGACGGCGAGACGAGAGAGGAGAGGCCTCGCGTGGACGTGAATTCTTTGAAGAAGAACTTCCTGGAGGATAAGCTCCCACAGCCTTCCACCTCATCGCTAGCGACGACCAATGGACCGACGACGCACGTTCCGGAGACCAATGGACCACCGATCAGTCCCGGGGCTCAAAGAGTGAAGATCGTTCTTCAAGATATTCCCGAGAGTGTGCCAAAGACGCCCATACTCATTACGCGAACAATGGCTGGTGAAAATCTAGTCAAGACGCCATGAAGCAGCGGGAAGAGAATCCACGCGAGATAACGAACGTTATGTCGACCGATCGACGTGATCGTCTGTCGAACATAAATCGACAAATATGTGGTGCAGGAACAAAGGAGAGTTTTCTTTTTTCTTTTTTCTTTTTTTTTACGAATGCGACGTGTCTCAGATGTGATTTATAATAACGCCGTTGTTCCTAGGGCTGCGCAAGTTGACTCCTCGCGATGGATTTTTGTAATAAAGAAAGATCACCGAGATCAGAGACCATACACGCGCTGACCGTGACTAGGGGGACTATTGTTTTTTCGGCAGGAAGCTGAAAGTGTGCAAAAGGTGTCCGAGGGACAGGTGTACCTCGGGCCGCTTCGTTGAACAATCATCAGACGCACGAAATGCTACATGTGTCTACTCGCTGAAACTATCTGCAGAATGTCCTACGGGTATCGTGTATTTTTTTTTTTTATTTGCGACTGTCTTACAAGGAAATCTCGCGAAATCGTTAATTTCGTGAAATTTATACGTATAAGTGAAACAAATAAATGAATGCAGAAATTATCAGTTGACGATAGCTCGTATAATCCGTGAGCTATTTTTTATCAAATCAATTACCCGTTTTTGTTAATTTAATAAAGCGAATTTAATAATGCGCGGTATCCTGGACATCCTGTGTCTATACCATGCGCGTAGAAATCCGCGGATGGAGTAAGGTTCGAAGTTAACGCTCCAGTACACTAGTCAGTCTTCCTAACGGATCTCGCGTGTTCCGCGAGCGCCAGAGCGAGGATCATGAGTATCCCGCGGTGCTCGTTGTCGCGCGAGATCGCATCGCGAGGATCCTTAGATTAATCGAGGATCAGAAAATGTTCGCCATACGTCGGGCGTCGATGAGCATTCCAGTTCTGCCATATTTTTCTACGCATCGAAGATTTAAATGTTACACCGTAACGCGCGCCGGCCTTACGCCGTCCTTCGATCGAATCAGATTGTTTGCCAACGCGTACCTCGTAGTTTTTAGCGCGGCGTTTTACGTACGGCACGTCCGATCGCGGCTTGAACTCAAAGAATTTGTAATTCAATGAGAGGTAAAGTTTGCTAATTATGAATAATGGTCTTTGAGACAAAGAGGTTGTAGCTATGGAGTGCGAACGCTTGATGAACGATTTGACTAATACTGCTAGTGCTGTAGAACTATTCACGTCAGAGAAAATATATACGTAATGTTCTGTTATCATGTTATTCCTTTTGTAGCGAACGACAGGAGATCCCCTCGCGACCTTAGAGGCGTGCGCGTTTCAGAAAGACAGGGACTCCGCATCTTCATTATGCATTAACGTATTTATTCGTTGCGCATCGCGCAAGTTAAGAGGCGGACAGATTTCGAGTATGCGTGTGACGGCACTCCATCGCGTGAATATCGGTTTAAATGGACGCGTCATGTAGTTGCGCGCGGCGTAACAAAGCGCCGCAATGTGTTATCCATATTATCCATACGATTATTATTTCTTTACGTACAATTCTTTAAGTCAAAAAGTGTCGAATGCTGTTACGACGTATATATAAATTTAATTTTAAAATAGCGCGAACCTCCCGTTAGATCGAAACTTGTCCCAACGATAACGCATCGTCGGATTTAACTTAGCGATAAAGTAAGGAGATCAGTGAAGATTGTAAGACTTTATTTATATGTTCAGCCTTTGGTCAATAAAAGAGAGTGTTATTTTGTTGATATCATCATTTGTTTTAATCATGCGTCACGGCTAATCTTCGACCTCACTTTGTTACTCTCGAACGCGTCACCAACATTGCGCGTGATTCTTTTATATATTTGTTACATAATTATTCGACGACATCCCGCGCTTAAAAAAAAAAAAAAATAAGACAAGTTGTGTCGTAATATTCGAGAAAAAAGTAAAGTAACAAATGTAAAATATATAATCTTCCAAAAGGGGGAATCTTTTACACGCTTGTAGACATTAATATTATTAAATTGATTATTAATACTTACGATATTATTTTTCTGATTCAATTTAAGAGGTGTGTTTTCAAGACCGAAAGAAACGAATACATCAGAAAATGTGTATAAAATTACATAAGAATTATTATTTGAGCATAAAAATTCTGCTATAATCATTGATTTTTTTTTCCTCAATTTTAATTGTATTATCTAAATTGCGGTCTTATCTCAATCACTGTTATACAAAACATATATTGTCATTTTTTGTCTCAATATTTTGTGCGTATAAAATGTAAATTTAATATGTTGCTTTATAAATCTAGAACGTGAGAATTTAAATAAAAATTTACAAGTCATAAATAATTTTCCTTTAAATAGAAAAAAATCTTTTCAATGTCACACACGCAGCCGATAGAAGCGCAAGTGAAACGCCTCTTGCAGTGTAATGAATTATTGGGTACACACTAGATATTTAATGATTTAATTATTTATAATCGATATGTATCGCTGTTCACCGCCTCTCTTACCGTCACAAATAGTACATTAATATTATAGGCGCTTAGTTTATAGCTATAATTTTGATTTTTTTCTGATTGACGAGAAATTACTGTAATTTAAGATCGGCGTCTTTGCTACATTCAAACCGGTAATCTGTGACGTTATTATAGTTAGACTCTCGACAGAGGAGACAATATTCCAAGAAGACGCTTGTACTTTTGCTCTTCTTCAGTGTAAACCTTTTACTATTGGCTCGCCGTCTCATTTGTCATTTCCTCGATTACTAATCTTCCTTGGGCAACGTGTGTGTATTTAACACCGGGAGAAAAAACCGGTTTGACAAGATAAAACCGCCGTAATATTATCGCGCAAACTGACGTGTGTTATCACGGATTCGTACCCACCCTGTTGATTTAGCGTTGATTTAGATTGCACCATTTGACGACGACTTTTGTAGTTTTAAAAATAGACAGCCACGTTTTGCGCAAAACGTGCGACGTTTATATTAATCGCGCGTCCCATAGGCGCAATGAGAATACTATAAATCTACATTTCTCTCTGTTTTTCTATATTTTGTTTATTAAATTTCCTATATTTTATTTATTAAAGTAAAAATATTTATAATATGTATAAATTTTGAAATAATTCACAAACGAAGAATAGTTTAAGTCTCGCGTTCTACGAATGATTCTTTATAGCCACCCCTGGGCTCTCGTTTAAGTTCCTTGATGACTGGAATGGATCGGTTGGAGCTCATTACCTGGACATCAGAATCTTCGTCGTCGGTCACATACTCGTCTCTGAATATCTGTCTTCTTTTTCTTCTCCTTGAGGTAGGGGTCTGCGGCCTTGGCCTGTCCTTGCTACTGCTGGACTCAATGGCCTCGTCCACGGCGCTGTGCCTCCTGGCTCTACGCGTTGAGGTAGTCTTAGGATTCCTGGGATTCGTATTGTGCGGTTGATCCATCTCGCATATGTTGCCGCTGGAATTATTCCTCTCTCTTCTAATTCGTTCCTGCCGGCGCTCTTCCCGTCTCAGCAGATCATCCTCGCTCTGAGTCCGTTTTCGAGGTCTCCTCGCTCTTCTCTTCTTAGTCCGTAGATTATCCACGGAATTTATGGCGCGCAAGGTACCATTTTCGATGGAGATTTCGTTTAAAGCATCCATGGAGTGAGCCAGTCTGGACATCTGAACCGCTTCTTCGTAGCTAGGTGGACCGATTAATTCTATAGGATTGAGTCTGATTTCCTCTGGAGTATCAAATACTTCTTGTTCTATACGTTGATTCCTGGAAATACGATCAAATAGAAATTTTGTCCGATTTCATTGCAGTGTTACATTTAGGAATATCGTTTTATCTATAGCGCAACTAAAATTTGTAAAATAAATTAAATTTCTGTGGTATTCTAAAATGCAACTTGAAGGTTGAACGATAACTTTAACAATTCGTGCGATTTATTTAGAAAATTCTGATAAATATTTTATTAAAAACATGACTACGTCGGTAACGCGTTCTTTGATATCACTTTTGGGAAGATATGAATAATAATGTAGCAGCTAGCTCGCGAAATTGTGTACGTAAATCTATATTTCTGGACAGATATCTGTCTTATCTATTGCAGGTAGAGTGCCGCTTTCCCTGGCATATATTTTCTTAATTATTATTTTTGTTTAAAAACTATTGAAAAAAATGCAGCACGTTATATTAAATTACATTAATCTCGTTTATCGTACGTTATGAATTGAAAATCATCGTGCGTTTACTGACGGCAGGCGTATATCGATTTTACGACGCAAAGCAAGAAATCTTGAAATATATTTCATACGTATGTAATATTTAACAATTATTAATCCAAAAGCATAGTTACCTTCTGTGCAAAAGTCGTAATCTTTCTCGCTCTTCTGCTAATTCCATTTCCCGCCTTTGCTCGATGACTCTTCTCTTTATCTTCAGAGTGTGCTTGATCGACACTATGCTACCACAGAGAACGACCAGAATGAGCAAACTGATCATTACCATCCCCCAAGTTCTGTCTTTGCTCTGATATAAGTCAATGTTCCACTCAGTAAAACATGCGGCTTCCCACGAATAGCCAGACACGTTCGCCGGACTTTGACAAATCAAAGTCGATCCCATAGTTTTGGGGGGAGGATTCGTTAAGTAATTAAAGGTGAAGTAGATCTGTATACAGTCGCATCTCCATGGATTATCCTCTAAACGGATCATCGCCAAATCTGGATTGTTTCGAAATATATCAGAATTCATCGCCTCCGTCAAGCGATTTCCTATGAAATAAATAATTAATTAATTAATTAAACGTGAGCACTCAAAAAATTTAATGAATTACAAAAATAGAAATGGTAGCAGAATTATGGAAAAAAATATAATTTGAAAATTACAAGTACGATCATTCTCAGGCTTATTCGGAAAATGTTGTGTTATCAGTGTTCTAATAGTCAATTGGATTTGTAATTAAAACATTCTGCAAATTCAATTCTTACTTTAATCATTGTATCACTAACAATTAAATTTCATTGGAATCAGATAGCTTCTTCGAATTGTTTAGTCGCAAATGGCAAGGGTTGATACCTGACAAGTCGAGCCTTTGCAACGACGGACATTCAATGAAGCTATCGTTGTGCAGCTCGACGAGCCTGTTCCTCTGTACATCCAGTACTCTTAACGTCCTCGAATTTAAGCGGCGCGGTAACGATTGCAGATGATTGTCCTTCAAATTCAGGTTTCTGATAATGGGCATCCCCTCCAGAGAGTTTGCTCTGAAGTGACTGATTAGATTGAAGGACAGGTCCAGGGTTGACGCGACAGACACCAGATCCGGGAATCGGTGCAATGAGTTGTAAGAAAGATTCAAGAACTTGAGTTCGATGTTATCCTGGAACGCCAGTGTGTGAATTTCTTCGAAACCGTTCGCGGACAGATCCAGCAACTGAAGCTTCACCAGACCTTCGAACGTGCTGGCATTCAGTCGCTCCAAATTGTTTGCATTCAGATACAAGTTCGTCAACTGCTTGTTTTTAGCGAAAATGCGATCTGGCAGTAAATGAATTGCATTGTGAGAAAGACGGGCATGTGTCAACGACGGAAGACCATGAAGACCGGGTCGGTCAAGGCCGCATCTCGACACGTCCAGTTTCTTCAGCTTTGAGTGTTGTAAAGTTGCATATCTACAAATAAGTAAGACATTCCATTATTTTTCAATTCCTTTTGAGTCCCTTTATTTAATAAAAACTATCAGTTATATTATACGTTTTCTTTAATGATCACTTCTTACGCAAAATTAAAATTATAATTAAGTAAAAGTTTCATTACCGAGTACTGTACACTAATGTAGGATTATTGACTAATCGTAGCTCCTCCAGTGCCGGAAATCCGCTAAAAGTGTCCGGATAGAGATAATTTAGAAAGCAGTTAGACATATCCAACCATCGCAGTGTCTTACTGACAGGCGATTGAATACTCTTCAGCGGATTTCCCGCGAGTTTCAGATTGATCAGCTCCGGCAGCCCACTCAAGGATGTGTTACTGAGTTCTTTTATAACTGAAACACATGAAGCCTTTGTTAGTCTAACGCATACGTATATATTATTTAATTCTAAGAATTTTTATATATGCTTCTGCGCAAAAAAGTAGATAGATTTTTGTATAATTAAATTTTTATTTTAATATTGTCAAATTAAAATATATGAATACGTTCCTTTTTCATATTTGAATTAATTGTTATTAGAATATTAATGTATAATTTTAAAAATATATTTGGTATTTCAATAATTTCAAAAATTGCCTTTTAGGAATGCTTATAAATTCCTTTTTACAATAAATACTTATAACTACAATATATCTTGGTACACACGGCAATGACCGGCATCTACTGCCTGAAGCACTTCGCTGGTTAGCCCTTTCAAGTCAGGTAATAGATTCCTTGAGATGTGTAGAACTTCCAGGGACGGTAGCTGGCTAATGGAAGCAATAGCTGCCGTATTTACGATAATATTGTCTGATAGATCTAGTTTACGAAGATTTCTTAATTCTTCAAGATTATTTGGCAGGGAACTGAGCCTATTCTTGGCCAAATTCAGGTACTCTAACTCCATCAACCGATTAATTTCGACGGTGATCTCCGTTAAAAAGTTGCTCGACAGATCCAGGTACTGAACCTATATCGCAGAAAAAAAATAATTTTAATTTGTGATTAAGCAATTTATTATAATAAAATTAATAATCCATTTATTAATCGATTTATTATGATAAAATGAATAAGTCCAAATAAATATATTAAAATTGATTATTCCATTGAAACGATTTAATTATCTTGATCATATTTTCGTTTATAATCTCATCATTATTCTTATCAAATATATTTCTTTCGTTATCAATGCATTTTATTTTATTTCACGCACAGGTATATGAAACTGCCATCTTATATGCTTTATTACAATAAATTTACAAATAAAATTTGCAAGAAATGATAGTAAGAAATTGAGTCATTACTTATCTGAAGCTTACTCACCAAATCACTGATGTTTTCGGGAAATGTCTGTAACCCTTGCTTCGAACACTGAACGGTGCGGGGTAATTGGCCGAGGCGACACAGACACCTAGCAGGACAAACGCTTTGACACCTCACTATCGGCAGAATTGTCAGCCACGTGATCAGCGACAGAAGAAACACGTCGCGATGTCTCATTGATCGTTCCTCCATGTTTCTTTCGCATCACCGAGACGAGTCAGGTCGAATAATCGCGCGTAGCCCACATTCTCTCCAATTCAATTCGCCGCCGTTATCGGGATGATATTTACGGATATCCGATGGCGCATCGTCAACGGTCGAAATCAGTTTGTTACGTACGTCCAAGGCGTCTACGAGACGAATAAGGTCGTTCGCCAAAAATGCTCTCGCCGTGAATCGATGACCGAGCGCGTACCGGTTCTCCGAACCGTGCTAAGAGCACTGAGCTAGTAGTTATCTTTGATAAGTAACGCAGGGTACGTCGCACGATATCTCCGTAAGATAACCAGACCGCTGTGTCGAGGTGTCGAGCGCGTTATTCTGTGCAAAAGGAACGAAAAAATAGAGGAATATCGGACAGAGATAGAAGTGGTGAATGCACCTGCAATTACGTGGTGGTTCGTGCGTGTACGCAGCATGGTGCACGACATCCGAGATACTAGTCTATTTTGCTTCGACGTGCCGACAACTCAGCCTTGCCGAGAGCCGCTTCATTTATCACTTTAGACCTACGTTTTACATGTATTTATTCAATCAATAATTTCAATGGCAGTTTAATATTAATCATGTCGCGTTTAATATACGATTATTAATCGATTGAAAGACGCTGTAAATCCCGATCAAACTTCTATCGCGCGTCCGCGACTTGTTCGAAAACTTTATATTATCAATTTTTTTACTATTCGTTATTAGCGTCGCTAAATTATTGAAACGTGGGTACTTTAACGAGCTCTGACGTAGGTCGAAGCGCTCCGTCAGAGATCCGGAGAAACGGGTTTTCCGCGGAGGAGACATGAATGGAAATCTGAATGGGCAGTGCCGCGGAAAATGTAAGACATTAGATAAATATCTCAAGTATCCCGAAAGCCGATATTGAAGCGGGCATCTCCGCGGTCTAAGCCCCTCTCGGCTGACCCATGCGGATATTTTCTCCTACTCCCCTCGCGACGCTGTCGTCGCATTACGATCTTTCTCTGCCGTTTTCTTTTTTTCCTCTTCGATCCGACAGGATCGTATCTGCGGCTTCTTCTTTCCGACGCGGCGTCCAATGTAGGAATTAGATCAAACGCAGGAGTTCATTATACCTGCAAGGATCATAATATATGAATTCAAAGGTAAAGGAGAATCTTAAGACTCTTAATTTCTCGAAAGTTCAAATTTTCAACTACAGTTCAAGTGACACATGATTTGTATCTCAGATGTTTGAAAAAAAAGTCACGAAAAAAAATCTAAGAGAAACGTTACAAAAATTTGCGAAAAAAACTTGCGAAACCTTTGTCTCTCTCACGAAACAAATTATCAACATAAATGCATCATAAGATTTAACAAATGACACGTGACGATAAGGAATGGAGAAGTTGAATAATTCTCAGCAAAATGTATGTAGTAAGAATTGAAATGTACGCAAATTTCCATTTACATACATACTGTAATTAATATAATATACACGCAAGATAACGGCTTTAGATTTGATATCCATTTTTTAAATTTATTTAAAATCTTTAGTATAGTAATAAGTAAGAGTTAAAGTGGATAAGATAAATTGACTCGTAAGAAAGATCAATGATAAAGAAACCTCCATGTAGGAACATAAAACAATAAGGCGAAAAGTTTCGATGTATGCACGTAACGCGTTAGATAGAAATCTAAAGGAATCGATATCATTCGATTGCACGAGTTAATTCAGGATTAGACCACATAGGTGACTCGATCGCGCATTCGCGCAGTGAAACGCATTCGCGCAGTGAAAGCAGGTTACTCGCGATTATTTGCACGGATTGCAGTGAAAAAGACTTGGCCGAAGGCTCCACCCCTCAGAGAGAGGGATTTAAAAAGAGCCTTATCCGCGCAGGACAGATTCGTTCTCTTTTTCACACGTCCGGTCGGGCCAATAGCGAGGCCAGGTCACACCCTCGGGAGGGTGCGAGAGGTTTAGCTAGCGCCGGCGCTTAGCCCTGGGCTTATCCGGTGGGGAAGAGGACGTACTCTACCTGTTGATATTAAACCAACCCCTTCGCCGCGATTTCGCAAATCCGGAGTTCCACCGTCGCACTCGTGGTCACGCCCTTTGGCTCAACAGATATCCTCAATTTTTTCGCGAGCAACCCACCTTTACGCGCGATTTTATGGTGTCGTAAGAAAAGTATCGTGTTTTAACGAAAGGACCATATAAATTATCTTATTTGTAAAGTTAGGGAGATCAAATCGATCTTTCTGAGAAATGAATTGTCACTTGAGTTGATTTGCTACGATTATTCATCAAAGATGTTGTATAATTATTATAACGTATAATAACTGCTTAATTATTTAAACAGAATTATATAACAGATAATTGTTGACGCATAGTCACGGCCTAATGATAATTGAATTATCTAATATAGCTATAATAGCTATATAAATACGATAATTGAAAATCGATTCCCTATATATCGATTTCCCGTAATTACATATTTCATAACAGAATGTCGGGCTCTCCTTTGGCTGTACCTCGCTCTTTAATCTATACAATTGGGTTCGCGATAGCGGTTGTGAATATTCACGCAATATCGAATTCGTGTTAGATGCAGTAACCGCCGCGAAATGAAGATTCCAGCCGCGAGAATGGCTTCGGGATCGATCATCTCGGCGCGCCGATTCCTCGCGCTCACCCCTGCGCGCCGAACACCAGCAAACCAGGTAGCAGATAGCTATAATTAAAAGTCGATCAGGCCAGGCCCTCGCAGATAAAGAGCCTACGCCCGCGCGAGTGTACAGTACGCGCCAATAACGATCATCGGATTGGTCACACGCTCGTAATCAACAAAATAAATAAGATAACTTTAAGTGACAATTAAGTAGTGACGACTATAGTTCTCTATCGATAAACAGCATTATAGTCTGTAATTAATTTTCGATAAAATCGTGTTACATAAAATACAAGTGGTACATATCAAGAGATCAAATAATGAAACAGATATTGTAGACAGCAGCTTGATAGAACCAAAGGCGAAATGGGACGCTCTGTTGTCGCATCGTATGACATTGCTTCACAAGCTTGAATTTTTGTCAGAAACAGATTTATCTTTCGCCAAGTATCGAAGACATACTTAAAAGATACAAGTTATCCGTTTTTCTCATAATCGTCACATCCAATAATAAAGTGGTTAAAATCGTCTACTTACTTGAGTTTTCTTTTAGCCCCGCTGCTGCGAGCTGGCGGTACAATTCATCCCGGTCGCAACGTTCCTCCATCGGGAGACGTCTCGCCAGCAGATCGGTCCCTTCGTCACTATTGAGGGCACCTGTACCGGAGAGGATATAATACCGGCGCGCGCTATCTGGAGTATATTTTTAACGCCTTCATTTCCGGTCGCGCTGGGACACCGGAAATAGCGGGACGATACCTCGCGGTGTTTCAGGTATTGATCAGTTCGAGGAGCCGGTGCCACACCACCCACCCCCAGCGGATGAGGAGGGAGGCTGCACGGCTCTGCAGACTCGAAGCTTCGACCCCCACACGGCCCCCCGCGTCTTTGCCACCCCCGCCACCGGCGTCGGCGTCCCGCTGGCGACGCCCCTGTCCGCCACCCCCAACCGCCGGCAGCGGCGGCGTAACGTCGAAGACGGATCTTTAGGTATCTCCGCCGTCTGCGCTCGGATCTTCGGACTACGCTCCGGTGGCTCGGAGCGAACGAAAAAGGTGCTTGAGTGGGTGAGCGGATGGCTGGTGGGGCGCGTTTTTAGGGAAGAGGCGAGAGCGACGGAATGAACTTTGTTGCTTCGCGGCACACACCCGCCGCGACACGTATACAGGGGGTGGTGGTATCGATGGCCGCGTCGATGACCGGAATATGGCTTGCTGCTATACCCAAGTCGGGGAACGATGGAAGGGCTTCGATGAATCGCGGAGAAATTCAACTGGATTTCATTTCAACTTATAAGAGATGCCTTGAAAAAATTATGTATCGTTAGCAAATCATATTAATTGCAATGGAAAAGACGGTCATATGTCATTCATAAAATTTAAAATTAATGTTTACATTTTAGGAAAGAGCAATTGAGTCATTTTCAAATTTTTTAGAAATTACGTGTCTTCAGACTTAAAATAAGCTTAATGTTTCTTTTTTTTACGCAGGACTAGAGAGCAGTATTTTATTATCGGTAGAATTTAGAATATTTTTTGCACGTGTTTATTTGTATTTAGTACGCATAACGAGAATAATTCTCACAAAACACATATTCGTGTGTAATTTTATTCTATGATACAGGTGGACGAGGACACGTGGAGCATCATTCGCGCGGATTCATGATTTCCAAGTGATTTTATTTTCCCTAAACTTGTTCCCCGCCTTCCGCGGCGGTCCTTAAGCCGGGTTATAAATAACGGCTTATCTTTTGTCGGCTTCAACGCCGCCGCGACCCCGCACAAAGCCAAACTCTACCCCTCCTGGCGAGCCCTCACCGCCACCTTTTATGCCTCGTAAGGGGTCGCGCGCGAGAAGACGTCTCGTGAAACGTGCACTCGTAATTGCTATGGCGTGTCCCTAAATCAAATCCCGCGGTTTTTCCGCATTGAAGAACACCTACGTATGTTTAGCAGAGAAATAAAGCCGCGGTCACAATAAACTTTCGCCTCCAACGTCGGATCGAGGCGAATCAAATTTCAAAAATTATTCAACCGTTAGAAGGGTGTTAGGATTAAGCGTTTCTGATATCCTACAGTAATGTCTAAAATAAATCGAGTTAACATTTGATTTTTTATCTCGTGTTAATGACTAATTAGTGTTCGCTACTTATTATATATAAATGGAAAGAACGATTTTGCAAAAGTATCTTAAAATTTAGCTAGCTACAGATCTGAAAATTATTTTACTTATTATAAAAATAATTGTAACATTCTAGCAATCAGCTTGAGCGTCCTACATAATTATTCTGATTAATTAACAAAATTATTTTCAGTTTTGTGTTCAGCTAAATTTTTAGATACTTTAGTAAAATTGTTCTTTTCACGTCCGTTTTATTTGATCTCTAATGTGACATCGCGAAAGATTGATCAAGAACATTTTTCCGCTTTTATACATTGGTATTTATATTTTGCAGAGAGTAGTACGTTGCGACTCGGACTGGCGCCTGTAAGTAGTCAGGCCTTTATGGCGCTGCGTACTTAGACTTGATAAGCATGATTAAACGCTAACTTGTTCAAAAGGTTTCATATATAAAGCTAGTGATTTCGAATAATTAGCGAGAAAATTCCGCGTGTTACATGCACGCCCTTGTAATAAACGCGTCTTGTAATACATCGACACGACCGGTGCGTTTTACGCTGAAAATCGGCGCGATCCCACGGCAGACATTTATCGAGTTGTCGTTTAAGCGGGTTGTTGGTTGACGGCTGCGCGATGTGGAAGTAGCTTAAGTAGCTGGATTTCTCGCTGATATTTGAATGGATGTCGGCTATTTGTGGTTCACTGCGTCCTTAACAAGATCAGGGACATTGAGGCACGACACCCCCTGAGGATGAGATGCACGGCCCGCGTACAACGGTGTGTCTATGTGTGTACTGTGCGCTCGCTCGCACATCTGTCGGCGCTCCCAAACCCCAGAAGAGAAGGACTCGTCCTCGCCAGACCTCAGCATCTTCAGTGTTTCCGTCGTATTGTCTAATCGCCTCCCGGTTCCATCGTCCTGTTGCCTCCCCTTCTTCCTTTCATTTATCATTCATTGTTGCTTGCTTACTTTATGTGTTGTTCTTAATATTCGCCATTTTGCCTCACTGTTATGTGTAAACGAACAAACATTTCTGTAATTATTTCTGTAAGAGATTTAATAATTATTCGACACTTACTCTCGTCGTTATTCTAAATATTAGAAATAATTTTTTTCTGACATTCATTCTTTTATCTTGTGAATATTTCTTTTAATTAGTATTATCGAGTCTGGAGTAATTGGTATTTTTAAGGCACGATACATTTATATGTGCTTGAGAACATCGAAAATGTGTCAATCAATTAAAGGTGTCTTTCAGACACGTATCGTTATTTATCTTTGCGCTTACTCAATAGTTTATATTTATTTATTAAAACGTAAATTGTTTAACATATTTTAAATACGCGAGAAATATTTTCATAAAATATAATAAACTCTCTTTCTATTCTCTTTCCCTCCCTTCGACGCGACGCGACGCGACGCGTTGATGTCTTCCCTCATTCACGTTGCCTCTCGCAGAGCGATTCCTCGCCCTCAGATGAATTCGCATTCGAATTCACTGTTAAGTTTGTCGATAAGTACGCGGATTGTGATTCACTCATCTAGTACACGGGGTTGTTCCCGTCAAGGGCTGAAGATCACGAGGGAAGGAAGCGCATGGATGAGGGAGGAAATTCGTGCTCGATTAAGAACAGGCGGTTCGCGAAGCTGCAACAGAATTAACCATACTCGTCCGCATTCAGTCTCGCACGTTTTCTATTTTTTTCATTTAATAGAGAGAATTTTCTTGTATGTCCTTTGCAAATGCAGATGATGCCGCGGTGATTTCTATTCTTCTTAGGGAAAGAATGAGTTAATTAAAAGGACCACGCGGAAAGAATGCGGTTTAAAAATTTGAAATTTTTAAAACTTTAGCTAGATACATCTGAAAATATTTAGACCGTCAAAATAATTATGTTCGACGCTCAAGATAAGTTGCTAAAATGTCAAACGTGATTAGCATCGTGTTTGATTGATCTACCAAAATTATTTAGATGGTTTAACGTAATGATTTTCAAATCTGCATTTAGCTAAATTTTTAGACAGCAAAGTCATGCTTTTCGTGTATGAAGAAGAAGGCTTAACATCATAGTTATGTCATGCATGATATGTGCAATTATTTCGTACAAAATTACGTTTTTTTTTTGAATTTATTAAACGTTTCAAAGGGAAAGTTATCAGCATGGGTCTCCAGCACCCGCCTGATAAGAAACGTGTTAATAATAAAACATTGTACGTCGCTCATGCGTCTGGTATATCTTCCGCGACGTCCATCTTTAGCATACCCCTGATGAGTGTCTCATTGTCGGCACGGCGGCGTCGAAGGTTGCGCGCGGATGAGTATATTTCACATTCACGAGCGTGTTCGCTATCTGAAAGCGTACAGGCCGACGTTCGCGTCGCGCGCCTAAAGAGAGCAGAGAGACGGCGATGCCGTACGACGGGCAACATGCCAATCTTGCACGATGTCTTTTATTGCCGCGATAAGCGGCCGTGCTGTGTCCCCTCCGTCTCAACGCCCCGTGCCGCGCCGACGAGACTGGCGAAACGTTACGAATGTAATCTTTATTTCTGCGCCTTAATGGACATTTTCTCGCTGTTGCGGAGCGTGTTACGCGCCCGGCGATCCTCGTACTCGCAACGTTTGACAGAAGGTACCTTCTTTATGGCCGCGACGGAAAAGAAACGCGATAAGCCTCCGTCAACGGGCCCGCGAGCTGTATTACGAGAAACGATGACGATGGCGCCTGAGATAAATGCCTCTTAGCATTTTGCTCGGTTATCGCGATAAGTTTGCGGATAATACCGTCGTTTAGTCACCGAGAACGATTTACTTGACTGTAACTCTCTCTCTTAACTCTTATATTAATACATATCTAATCATCTAAAATTGCTAAAGAAGATATCACTAAGTAATTTACTAGATGCATTTGTTGCATTAAAGTCTTCTTCATAACTTTTCATATTTTTATTCTTTACAGGTGCGCTGCTTTCGAAATAAGGAAAAAGCTTTTTTGACAATAGTATTTTAAATGATTAATTTTCGAAGAGAAGATTTAAAGCAATTTACTCCGAATGGACTCGATGCATGTATATTTTCGTATTTGGCGCAGATATTATCTAGAGATTTTGATGCGCCGCGCGAAGGCATTGCATTTATTATTTCTGATTACATTACGGTTGATTTCTCGATGTTGTAACAGGATGTTCGAGAAGTACTGCGCAGCGAGGCTTGAATTACGCCAAGTCTCGCCAGTTCAGAAAGACTTAAAAACTTTGATCCATCTCTACCTATAAACCCCGTTCCGGACAGGAACCTCAAGTTCTTCCTCAGATAAAACGCGGCTTGTCCCGTCACCGAGGAAAGAATTTAACGAGATTTCAGTCAATCTTACTCAAAGTAAAGTCCGCTTTTGTGTTAAGCGAAATTACTTACAAAGTGTTGAGATAACGCGGGTATATTATATAGAGTGACCGCGCGAAGCAATTTTCTGACAAGGCAGAGTTGAAAAATTTCATATATTTTTACTCCCCGTTGGGGAAGGTATCGATTAACGGGAGTTAATTGAAATACTGTTAATTGTCGGATTGCGATAAATCTTTACGAACAGGCAAGAATTTCTTTCTAGCCCCTTTATTTATCGACGGGCGGACGGTTTAAGTTATGGATGCAAATTAAAACGCTCATTCATCTTATGGTAATTACACGGCTGGGATTTGCAAATCCCTTAAACTTTCTTCTAACTTTCTCCTACCGTCTCCACTTTGTGGTAAGCTTACACATCGTCGTATCAATGTAAATTAAGGAGTTCGTTGCATTCGGCGTTTGTCGCTAAATCATGTAATAACTTCTGCAATTTTATTCGCACAAAAAGTAAATGGGACTCTTTCCGGCGCAATTAAAAAATTGTTACGCAAAAGCATTTAATAATAATAGTTCTAATAAAAATGATAAGCCATGGTGACAATTGTAGAGAGAGAGAGAGAGTAGCAAATGGATGTAAAAACGAGATGCAACGGATTACAGCCGCGGCTTTGTTTTAAATGCACTTTATCCGGTTCGCCGAGAGTTTGCATTCATATGCATCGCAACGGCGGAAAATCGCAAGATGATCCCGCAGGTTTATCTTAGTTAGAATAGAAGGGATTAGACGCCGGCTTCACCCAGGCAGCAGTTATTTTCAATTATCCTTCCGCCCCCTTCGGAGCTGCAGCTTTTCCCACCCCCGGCCCCGGTCCGTACCTAGCTGCTCCCGGTCCGCTCTCGGGGGGTGTGTAATGTATGCGAGATAAAGGCCGAAGAGGCGCCGTCGTAGACTAAGATATTACAGGGAAATGGTATAAGGTGTGGAACGTGGCGGGGGTGGGGGTGGTTGGCTGGCAGGTTCCCCGCGTGGTGGAGAGGGCAAAGGGGTGCCCATAACTTATCGCAGATTTAAGGCTCTTAGACTTAAGGGACTCTAATAATAATATAGCGCCATTCCGACACCGTTATAAGGAATCGCGCGTATAGCCGGAATTGTGTACTTCGGCGGAGTCCCACGGATCGTGGCTGCGTGTATTTCCGGGGGTTGTAATATCGCCGATCGTTATACGGACAGGAATAATTTTTATGGCGTTGCTACCGATGCGTTATGTCTGATAACTGCCTCCTCAGAATTTAGACGAAATTATTTGTTAAATAGAAAAAAATGAGAGTACGCGAGAGAAAATAAAGAAATTTGTGCGAGATGTGAAGAAGCGAAATCTTTGTATAAAGAAATATATCAATTTCTGAAACATTTATATGTGGTTTGCATTATTGAAATAATCTGTGCGCGTTGAAATTTATGAGACAGGTCTATTTTTTAGGTCTTACATGTAGTAAATGTACATTATATTCATATTTCTGTTTTTTTTTTTTTTTTTCGTATATCACGACAAATTGTTGAATGTACCGCGGGTTTCCAAGTGTTTCAGATTTTTTCGCAAGACGCCTGCGAAGGTTGGCACGATCTATGATGCTAGTTGCAGCAACGAAAGGTATGGTCAGATAATGCAAAGAAGGCAGAAGGAGAGCCGGTGGGCAACGCGCGGAGAGAGAGATTTAAGATGGCGTGGTGCCGCGGTAAACAAAAGCCGCGATAAATTTCGTAAGTCGCCGAATTAATAAAAGATTACACCGCGGTTACTGCGGGCACCCGCGAGATAAGAAGACTCTCTTGGCGGAGCCTCGAGACCGCAGCTAAATCATCGGATATCTTGCCCTACGATACATAAACCACCCTTCAGGCTTACTACGTATACGTTGTACACAACCCCCGCGCGTTATCTTCGCCGGGACGACGACGGTGCTCCGACTCCGCGTACAGTCGATTCTCAAAAAGAAATCCGGATGTTGGTTCTCTCTCGCGACGCTTTCGCGAGAAATCGCGAAATCAGTTGGCATAGCGAGAATATTATCTTAACGTTGCGTTATTTTGAAAAATATAAGAGATTTATATGTAATAATGAATTTCAGATAATATACTTACTCATGATTTATTATATTATACATAATACTTTCTTTGCGGTATGTATTGTTCATCTTTTTTCTGGCTGAAGAAAAGTATTAATTTTACAATTACTTAACTATTTCAATCGTAATAAAAAAATTTGTAACAAAATTATATTTTATTGCGAATAAAAAAGCTTTTATTACTCGAGTAATTTTTAATCAAAGGAACGATTGAACTTATAATATTTGACCACAGTTTTGTTATTACACATCTAAACCTCTATAAGCAAGAGATGATTATTACCACAGCAGCACAAATTGATTCATTCGTGTGCGACGCATCGCGGGATCTCTATATTTACTTACTATTACGGGATAAGACGTCGCAGGAACTGATGGACAAATATATAGGTCCTTTATTAATTGGCAAGCAGGACACTTTGATAGACAGCTGGGATGGGTGGAAGACCGAAAGCTTCGCTTTGATGTTCGAGGACCGCGGTCCATTTCGTACTGCAAAGCTCAATTAATTAATTGGCGAGAGAGTGAGTCCGACGCGCTTACGAGTCCGACAGTTTCAAGACAACGTTACATCTTTCCTTGATAAAAACGATCAATGAATTTTAATTTTCGCGTCCGCGCGACTTGCCGAGGTGACACGCGTAGTTAGGCTAAAGTCTAAAATAATCCTTAGACTACGGATCGCGTCCGCGTGCAACCTCTCGAGCTGATAAGATCCTAATCTTCTGCCCCCACGCGCGCACTGGAAATGTTAGATTGCGAAACGGGGATCCGGCCGTACTCGTTTGCGCGACTAACTTACGATGATAAATTATTAAGGAAATCAGTAAGAGAGAAACTCTAGACTTAACGTAGTGAAAGATATATGCGAAGTTTGTACTTCAGCGATTATCTCCTTTCAAACTGACCTCGCGACACCGTTGCAATTAAACATACCAAACCTGGAAATTTTCATAACTTTCTTCCGCAAAAAAAAGGAAAAGAAAATACGTAATTTGACAAATTATATATTGTCACTCTTGCTGATTTATAGTGGTATTTCGACGTTAATTTCAAACATCTTAAAGACTCTGTTGTTGAAATTAAGAGATTGAAAGTTACGGAACAATAAACTTCGCTAACAATATTGTTTACTAATTTCATAACAGCAAGATTAAATCGTATATGAATATTAATCATTCGACTCCAATAAAATGTTTCTTTTTGCTTCCATATATAATCAATAGAATTAAAAAAAATCAGAAATTATAAGCTGCAGATATTACGTAATCTACATCTTTATCTTAACTCTTCATTTTCTTGTTAGCCTATTACTTTGTCAAAAGCGTTCGCACCTTTGACTTCTTTTCAACTCGATTGACACAAGATACATTATCCTCGCTTTTTCTCGCTCTCTGGTTCTCTCTCGATTCATCAGTTTCGTCGCGATCTACTTTCATCGTGATTAACCCGCGCGATCTTTGACACTTTGATTTTCGACATGACGTCGACTGTTCGTTCGCGAATGTTCGTCAAGCGTTAAGTCCGCGGTATTAAGACGTGGTGGACGGCGAGCGAGAAGGAGGAAGTCGCAGGCAGAGGTGGAGTACGAGAGGAGAACGTGTGAGAGTGGGTCGAAGGAGGAAGAAGACGAAGAAACGAGCTGAAGGCACAGTGGCGGCCACCAGAGGCGGTGATCTATGGTGGGATTACCGGTGGCGGTATTTCTTCATAACCGTTTCTCCGGGTCGCCTCTCTCTTTTCTCTTCTTCTTGCCATCTCCGGCCGTCCTCTTTGCCCCTTCGGCGACGTTCTCTCCTGGCTGCGGCTGGCCCCAGCAGGTTCTCACCGCAAGAAGCTCCTCGGCTTCTTCGGCACTGCCTATATCTCCCTACGTCGGTAACGTACACGCCCCCGCGCGCGCGTTCAACTCGCGGGGGGTTGTATCTTAATAACATTCATGAGCTCAGATATACCCGCCAGATTTATTGCCCCAGCACCCGCGGATTCTGCGAAGACCTGCGAACCCCTCCCCCCTCCTCCCTCCGCCCTCTTCTCCCCTTCGCGTTCCTCCTTTCTTACGCTCCTCGGTCTTCGCGCTCCGCTTTCTTCGTTTTTCTCGTCTTCGGGATCACCCTCCGTCTCTTTCACCGTCCACGATTTTGCCCTCTTTACAGACGAATGTAATTTGACAGCGAGCGAAGCTAAACCGCGTTTGAAATTTAATGGAGAAGGGTTATGAGGAAAAAAAGATACGGTTGAATCTTTTTTATCTCCGAAAGTTTGAACAAAATGCAAATATCATTAATTAAATTATCAGACTGATTGAAGCACAAACAAAAAAAAATGCACAGAACTGTGACATATGCAATTACACCGAATTATATATGTACTTCACCAATAATCAGCGTTAGTTAATTTTGTTTCATAATGCTCTCGAGCACTTTCGCGAATCCCTCTCATTATAAGACTAAATTATGCTGGATCATGAGTGATTTAGTGACGGTTTTCGTAAACGAGTCCTCGGTATCGGTTTTAAATACCGCCGCGCGAGCTTTAATTGGGTCAAACGCACCGATGGAAAGCGACGTCGTCTCCGCATGATACGAAACCACTGTGGCTTCGCTTTTATCCGTTTATCAATTGAGTCTCCCCCGTGAGACACCCTTACTACCTACACCGCCCACCCTCCGTGTTGTGGCAGGCGCCGTCGACGGCTCTGTGTTACGATATTTATGACTCGCTGTATATTACACATGAATCCGCGTTCCTCCAGTGCCGTTGTGTATTCGGTATTAAATGCATAGCATTAACTATTATCGATTCGATTCGATCGGCTGGCGCGAAAAGCGAGGCGCGTACGCACGGACGCCACGTGTTTTATTTTCTCTTGTAATTTGCACGAGAATCGCCGAAAGAAAAGGCAATGAAAATAATCAGTCGAATATTTGTTGGTACGCGTTAACTGTTACATACTCTGTTAATTATATAATTATTACCATCCTCGACTATACACACAAGTTTATTGAAATAATTAACGGAATAATTTAAGCGTAACGAAATCATCATTTCGCATTTATTAAATTTACCTCTAATTTGTATCGCGGTGTTTATACCAGACAATTCTCAAATTAACAATAATTTAATTTCAGTCAAATAAGAATTTAACGTCAAGCGCGCGGAACGTTGATTCTTAGTCTTGTAACTTCTATGAAAATTACGCGCTGCTGCCGTTTCACCAATTTACTCAATTTTTTTTTTATAAACCGTTACATTTGAAGTGACTTGTTAAAAGCGCGTATTTGGAAGAAATAAACTATAATTTTTAATGAAATCGTAACTGGACATAAGGCATCGACATTTCCTTCTTGGGGAGGGGGGAGGGAGAAGCGAATCACGACGCGGGTTACACCGCTTCTCGCGAAGGCGCGTTTGCGTGCGCGTTCGATCGACGTGTGTGTCTGCGTGGGTGTAGTATAAGCTCCTCTCCTTGCTGCGCAAGGCAATACAGATTTATGTAAGTATTTAGCACGGGCTCTTTGCTTTATCGCGACTCGCCCAGCCAAGACGTCCTCGGCGGTCGGCGAACCACCCGCGTCCCACCCCCGATCTGACCGTCCGAAAATTTTCAATTATTTTTTCTCTCCTTCTTTCTGCGGCTTTTGCTCTCTCCCGTGGTCCCATGGGACACTCGGGAGATGATGCTCGACCGCTGATCATCCGGCCGTCTGGACCGTGAAAGAAACCTAAACCGCGTTGATACCGCCGTCCCTACTGATCGCACTGTAATCGGTTGCAAAGAGAAACCTTTTATTGGAGTTTGAGCAATTGTTAAATAAATAAATTTGCGGGAATATAACAAATTTTGATTTTCAAGTATAAAAAAAATTAATCATGTAATATTAATCTTTTTAAAGAGAGAAAAGATATTAACGTCAAAGAGAAGATCAATTTTAAGAGAAGGATATCTTATTCAGCATATTTGTAATATTTAATCTTCTTGGAAAAACAAACTGGAAAATATAAAAAATATGTTTTTAATTTAGATTGTATCATACATAAAAAAAGCACAAGAAGTTTAAAAAAACGTTTTGATATATTAATTTGGTCGTAGAAATTTAATTAAAAGTTAAGATTATTAATAGTGCAAATATTATAGAAATTTTGGATGCTGATATCTCTAATTCAAATTGATAAAACGTGGTCGGCCGTCAAGTCGAGCTTTAAAAAGATAGTGTCGCCTTTACTGGCTTTACGAAAATATAGTCAGATATTACACGTGTAACGCTAAACCCGGTAATAAATAAACACGGGGGTAAGAAAGATCGCCCGGAGTCAGCCCGGCGAGGAAATATGTGCGCAATATCCTGATCCTTCCACAGTTAGCTCCAGCCGTGGCTTCCGAGCGCCGGATCAAAAGGACTCGCGCGCGCATGTACCGGTACGAAGGATTCTGTTTGGCCAACCATGAAAAGGCTAAAAGCCATCGGTATCGTATCAGCAACCCCTCCGTTCGAATCCTGATCTCTTTCAGGAATGGAACTTAAGCCACATGGCATTCCTTCTGATCCTCGTAAAAGAAGAACTAATCAGTGTCCACGAATTTATCGAAAGCCTCGGTACACACGTGACATTGATCTTCGTCCCCTTGCTGGGATCCACGCTGGACGCGGATATGTCTCGTTTAAATCGAAGTTCGCTGGACGTTTTTCGTTTCGAGCAGACATGAGCGGAAATAAAACACTTTATTCATTCAACCTTCATGCAAAACAGTACGCTTTACGTTTTACTCCAATGTGCTTTACAGAACCCTGTCACATTGTTTATTTGTATAAGAATAACGCCTTGACTTAAAAAACGCTTTAAATGTCCACGAGACCGAAAAGATCTAAAAGGATACTAAAGAACGTCAGCAGAATATTTATTGTATCACATTAAAAGAGGCAAAAATTGATGATGAACGCAAGCGGATTACCAGGTTTCAAAAGAAATCTTCCTATCGTATTATACCTCAAATTTTACGATTCTTTTTTTTTATCGGTCTATTTCCCGGTTGCGCTCTTCCCTCGCCGTGTTATACCCTCGTACAACGAGCTCAGGTTCACCAACAACCCCAACCCATCCGGTGATCTATCCGCCTGTGAAGCGAGCTAATCGCCGGGGCCTCCGCATAAGCGCTTTCTTACCACGTGCAAATAACGGTCATGCGGATGCAGGGCACCGGTAGATCCCGCACGGAGACGGAGGGGGAGGGGGCGGATGTGGCGGAGATGTTGGTGCTCGGTCGATCTTAATGCTGTCTTAAGCCCACCGGAGCGCGACATAAATTATGTATCGTCCGGGCGTAAGATGCCGCCAAGATCCCAGGAGCACCTGGTATTCCTGGTTCAGCTCACGGTTTCTCTCCAAGACTACCCACCGCTCTCGCTCTCCATTCCCCCATCCCCACCCGGTTTATGTACGCGGGCGCATCCCTACCCCTGTTCCTACACCACCGGGGTCCCTAAATTTTCTCCAAGTCTATAAGGGTTAAGGAATTAACTACGGCTGCTGGCTGGACCGACCGTTCGGGCCTACGAGCTTCTGATACGCCGGGGCGGTTGCCTCCGGGGCTTAATAACCGGGGTGAGGATCGCTCGCCGACGCGACGGGACGAGTGAGGGGAGGAGTGGATGGTAGGAGGATCTTCGCCAAAGGCCATTACAAGGATTTCTTTTATTTACGGTCGCGAAAGGAGCTCCCGCCTCGAGCGGGCTAAGTGGTATGATCTCCTCTCCTTGGGCTCGACTCTCGCGATAGATCTTGGCCAATGACCGCTAAGCGTCCACTCTCCGAGGCTTAATACCCCCGTCCAATCGTGTAACATTCGGCAGTAGATCAATTAAGACGTCGTCGCGCTAGGTCCATCCAGAATCACGGTGCTACTACCACCGCGATTTCTGCTTCTTTGAGCTTTCAATGGAATTAAGATCGATATTACTTCTTTATTATTATGCAGTCTCCTTTGGCTTTTCAGATACACTCAGATAACTCTATGCGATCTTCTTCCTTTTATTCCGTCGCGAAGATGTTAAAATTTTATCTCCCGAGTGCTTAATTTTTTGCACATTTTAGAACGCGTAAGCATAAAAAAAGATATAAAACACTTCTAGAAAATATTTGTTTCGACATGCTATTTGAACTAATGGCGTCTAAGTAACCTCCTTAGGATCATGGTCAATAAATGTCTTTGGCCAGACATTATGGCCAAATATAACTATATTTTATTTCTCGTAAATGAGAAAAAATTTGGTTCGTTGGCTCGGTTATTCTTTCTTCACACGCACGATCGCATCGTCGGCGCCGATAAATTAACGGGATTAATTATCCGACCATCGGATTACTCGCAGCGAAGAGTACGGCCTACCCCTTGGTGATTTTCCTTCCACGGCTCATTACTTTCAATCGTTGGCCTTCAGCCGGTCGTCCTCTTCTTCGCTACTCGTAATTTTTAGTATAGCCGCGCGAGTGCTGGGAGGGGTAGGATTAAAGAATAAGAAGGGGGAAAGCGGAGTTCGTTTATATGACCTCATCAGCTACCCTCCTCGTGAACGAAAGGAGAAAGAAATAGTAAGAGGAAGCGACGGATAAAGAGGGAGAAATGAGAGCAGGACAAGAAGATGGAAGCCGCGTCGCCGACCGTAGCATCCCTCAAGGATTATGAGGCCAATCCTGCGGCTAATTTGCGAGCTCTCGAATTCTCAAACCCCTCCGCTATCTCGTGACTTCATCCAAACAGCTCTCTGGGCTCCCTTCTGACTATTTTGACGTTGTTTCTTTCGCCTGACTCTCGAAAAGAAAGTCCTTTCTCTCTTGTCACATATTAATGTCTTTTCATTTACGCAGATTTCTTTAATAAACGTACAATTTATTTAAAAGGTTTTAGCTACTTATGATTTAAAAAATCTTAAATAGTTTTCTAGTTTACATCCTCGTAAATTTTATTTACGTATCATAAATTCGTATTTGTAAACTGTTAATCTAACAAGTCTGTGTATCTATCCAGTTATCATTAGCCATACACGTTCGCAAACGTGAATTATCTATGTCCAGTCGAGGAACGCATAAGTAATGAGTTATCACATACCTCATTGACATTTGCGACACATTTTAGCAACTATTTTTATGGGAAAAGTTACGTCTCCACGAGATAATACTTACGTTCGCGATTGTGAATGAATAATTAATGGGAACGACGCTGTTATGTGGCCGGTTCTCGCTCTACGCGCGTTTGTTACAATCCGATTCAGCGGCGGAGGGCATTTTCGGTTCTTATCAATCGCATCCAACAATCTAACCATCCTGGGCAACATTATCTACGGCGAAACGTCCGGCAGCCGTATGGAAACAGAATAGTTAGGCATATCCTAGCTGCGGCTGATAGCAGAACCGCGCGGCTCTCCCTCTCACCGTCTCTCTCACTGTCTCTATCTTTCCCTTTTCATCCTTCCTCTCCCTCTCTCTGTCTTTCCACCTATAACTCCCCCTTCTCTTTCTCTCTCTTTCTCTTCCGCAAGCTCTCTGTTATTATTCAGGAACTTTGCTGACAGCTCCCCGGATAGGCAGATAAGAACGTCCTCTGAATGCCAAAGCACACACAATGCTCCTTTGGAGAGACGTGTACCCACGTCTCGTAGATACTTTCCGTGTACGCGATCGTGTGGGAATGCAAAGGGCAATGTCTAGCTCGCGTTTCGTCGCGCTATGTTCATCGGTACTAAATGATCCTAAATTCCCTTCATCGTTCGCAATTTGTCGGCTGTCAGCAGCTCGCTTGCTATCGCATATAATTCGCACGAAAATTTATTCTCACCTATTAAAATGTAACGATTAGTTGCGGCACGCGTATTTTTATATTATGTTGTGTTTTTTTTTAAATGCACAAAAGATGTATTTGTTAAATTTTAAAATAAATTTTGTTATAATTTTAGTTTTTTTAGCGACATTAAGTTTTGTATTGTCAGATAAATTATTATTATATATTGTTGTTAATATTACTGTCAACAAAAAGTTTGTTGCTGTTTTCCGTCCGAAAAAGATTCTATTCGGATAACATCTACGCTTTAAGATGTTTTAAAAATCAGAAAAAAATATCTCGATGTAACGGCGAGACAGACACTGCCGTGGACATGTCTGGCAGAAATTTTATTATATACGTCGATGACGGCAGAAAGCTAATTTTTGCAAAAGTGGCCATTTTTCATAACGATTTAGTGCGAATGGTGTGGTCTAAATTGTCTGCGCGCGACCTGACAAATTAAGATCAGATAGAGGGATGATCCTCCGAGCTGCTGACTTTCAGATTTTCATAAGACGTCGCTTCTCTTCTCTCCTCCGCTGCCATTTCACTGTTCCCTCTTGATTCTTCATACTCTACGGCCCAGCAGCAATTTTCTTATCCGATCGACCAACCTGCTCTTTTTTTCGCTTCCTTCCGATCCTGGAGGTCGTACGAAGAAACGAAATACCAAGAAACGATCGCAAAAAAAATAATAAATAAGGTTTCTTTTGCATGTCAAATTAGTAAAATAATATTGTGACTGTGATTGTAAAAACAATAAAAAAAACTATATAAAATTTTTTAAAATATAATAGAGAACTAACTGCAAATATATATTAAAAGAATGCGTTACTGAAATTTCTGACATTTTGTTATACTTATTAAAATTGAAATTTGGCCAGTTAACTCAACAATTTCATGAATTTTGATATTTTTTATGTAAACTTATTCACAATTCGCGCTTGTATAATATATTTGCGTAACGCATCGAAACAAGATAATATATTGCGCCCTAACATTGTGTGATCTACAAGTCCTCGTCACTTTTAATAGACTGCCAACGATATAACACCAATCCACTCACCTTCGATCGTGAGTTGTGTTTTGCTCGATGACGCGGTAGAATCCGCACGACATTCGCGGATACGGACGGCACTCGAAACAAGTTCCATAAATCCTTGTCTGCCCCGCCGCTGCTCCCCGAGTCGCGCTTGGTTCAGAAGGCGGAGCCCGATAACGATAACGAGAGGGATAACGGTAGGTAGGTACTTATATAGCGCGGGGATAAGAAGAGGCTGCTGCGGCAAAGTCTAGATTCGATGTTTTGCGAATGAGCGTCGACCCGGATGGATCCTTGTAAGACGTTTTAATTGGACAAATCCGCCTATCCTCATTAAATCCGGGACGACCCCCGGCGGGCCCACCAGGACGACAGGTCCTGTGCGCGCGTGTCGCAGATGACAGCGATATCCCCTCGACAACGTCTTTGCGCATTGCTACGTACTTAAACGCGAGAGTCTTCCATTTTGCAGATACAAAACGGAGCACGAAAATCCCGCCGTATCGCCGTAAGGATTCGATCAATAATCTCGCTCGATTTGCTTCCTCGGCGAGTTTACCGACGGAATACTTACATGTTGAATAATTCCTCATTGAAACGCACGCGCTATCAATGAAAGCGGAAACTCAACGATACGAAATACATTTTCCTTCCGCAATATAAAAAGGATATGTGCGCCGTCAATAAAAATACAATTAAAAAGGTTGGCGCTATCCCGGCGCTTGGCGGATACTTTTTATCACGCGTCAATACACCGTGCTTCCGTTTCATCCGGTCTCTTTGTCATTCCCTGCCGCATCCGCAGTCTTACTGTCCCTGAAACTCTCCGCGAGCGACGCGAATACGCGAGTAGCACCGTAGACAGATAGTACGCCGCTTTTAGAGAAAGACTCATTGACTATTGTGACGTTTGAGTTAGGGTTGACTCGATGACAGCTCGGCTGTCTTATCTTAGCTGCGAGATTTCGGTCGGGGCGGCTGCTTTGTGCATTCGTAGACTTGGAGACAGCATCGTTGTGCGCGCTTCTATTGCACACGCGTATGAACACACCGTCGCCCGTTTAAAACATATGTATGTTATTACAGGCTCTACGAAACTCGCGAAACACCATTTGGCAATTTATTGTATACTCGCCCTTTGCGAAACGAATCGCTCTTAAAGCTCTTACCTCTTGGCACGTTCATCTCGCGAGACGACGAGCTGCAAAATTCATAGTAATTCTTCGAAAAAGAAATTTGCCAGGTGACGTTTCTCTGGAAATCGATTCAGAAATAATAAAAAGTTTTTTTTTTAATTTGACGAGTAAACTTGAAAATTAGAAAAACAATAAATTTATATATTTTTAGGTTCGTAGACGATCCACATTTATTTCTATTTTTCTAGTATTGCCTTTATATTGAGGTATAATTAATACATAAATTAATATTAATTGTTTGGAAATATCATCAACATCATCATCATCATCATCATCATCATCATCATCATCATCATCATCATCATCATCATCATCATCATCATCATCATCACCTTTATATTAATACATTCCACCAATCTGCACTTGGCGCAAAAAGGGCAGATGCTTAATAACGTTATTTTGTCGTGACGTATACCTTTTATTCGACATCATCTCGTATTTACACTCATGAAAGTCCATAATAATTATATTAATCGTTATGTGATAATTACAATGAATGTGCGGCCAAGTAAAGCGTTTAAAGCCGCGTATCAACGATAGTAAGGAGTAACAAGTCGGTTAACGATTTCCCTTTATTTTTTGTGCTGCGAAGGCTTCGCCTCACTCGCGCTTCTGTCCCTAGTTATTTAAGGAAATTAACTAGTCGGCGTGATATGGATGCTGTTGCGGCGACTCGCCCTCGAACAGAGCCATCTTCAGCCGCTTATTCTTGGCCCTGCGGTTCTTGAACCAGAATTGCACGTTCTTCGGCTCCAGACGCGGGAACTTCTGGCGATACGGCATCTTGTTCAACTCCTCCGTGTACGACAGAATGAGCTATGGACCGATCGTAAAATTCAGCGAATCTCCCGTAGGGAGAAATGTAGGGAGTTAAAAACTGAATTTCCAGCGACAACGTTCAATCGACATGGAGCTATTTGAAAAAAAAATTCTAAGCAAGGAAGCTTAAATATCTACTAATTATACGTTTTTTTAATAAAGTTTATCAAGGTACCTAAAGCATGTGCATCTGAACGCAATTGTACATGAAACGTTTTACTTGGAATGTAGTTGTATTTATGAACGTGCTATTATAATCCGCAGAAATTTCTCGTAACACGTTAATATCGCCATCGAAGGAAGGACAAATTAGTGCGATAACGACGTACGAATGTACGATCGATTTATACGTACCGCGTGGCTTGGATGAGTGCTCCGCTTAAACCAATACTCTAATCTCGGCACTTCCGTCACGGGATCGATGAACGTCCGGTTTCTCTTCCTTCTCTCATCGGCCAGCATGCTGGTGGGACAACCGGCCGGTCCGCGTGGCGGCAGATAATGCGACATGTACATTATACCGTGGCCGAACATGGGGCTGGGCACCAGGGAAAATCCTGGCGGAATGGGGCCCGTGTGCCTGGTCTCGTCGTCCTCGGAACCGGAGGACACCCTCGCGTCCTCCTGCTTTACCGAGGACGGAGTCGTCGTCGGCGGTTGTTGCTGATCCTCGGGTCTTGTGGTCAAGGACAGAGGACCGACGGGTGGACTGCTCGGTGGGCAGGGTGACCCCGATGTCGACTGAAAGCAGCGATTAAAAACCTCATCTCTTTCGGGTTTCACGGGTCAGATTTCATTTCGAGTATCAAGCGTCGTGATCTTACGCGGAATATTCCGATAGCTCCAAATGTTATTTTTTGTCGTTAAGCAAAGACATATCTATTGAGAAGATTTTGAGAAAAGTCATCGTTTTGAAAATATTTAACTTTCTACATCTTTCTTTACACTTTTTCAATTCTCTTTTCACGGAACGGCACGCACCTGATGCCTAGTGTCCTCCTCTTCGTCCGTGCAGTCCTCGCTGACGATGCTGGCGCCCCTCGGGCTGAGCCCGGGAGGACTACAGCCGTTCATGCTGGCTCTCTTCTGCGCCGCCCTGGCATTCTTGAACCAGTACACGACGTTGTTCGCGTCCAGTGGTTTCCTGCCGCGGCGCGACTCCAGGGAGTTCAATTCCGCAACGTAGTGCTGTATCTGTTCGCGCGACGGATGCTGATTCTCAGCGAACCAACGTTGCAAACGCGGCAACTCGAGCTCCGAGTCGAAGCTGGTCCTCATCCTGGTCTTGTGCGAATACTGAAGAAGCGCCGGATGCGGCGGTCCTATAGGACCGCCGCCGGGGGCAATCGTGCCACCGCTGTCAGGCTGCGGACTTTGCGTGTGATGATGATGGTTGGAAGTGGGTGCTATTGGGTTCATACCGAGACCTATCTGTTGCTGCTGCAACCACGTTTCGAAATTTCTCTTTGTCTCTTCCGATAGGTCGTTGCCACCTCGGCAGAGGGATAGCAGGGTCATCTGCAAGTGGAAAGCAACGTGATCTTTTTTTCAGATACCTCATTCTTTTTGCATCAGCTGCTAATTAATAGCGTTTAATCGCGAATAACGAATTCTGTGAAAAGTAAAATCACTGTTGAAATATCTTTGTTTTTTTTTACTTTGCCCCTCTCTCTTTCTCTCTCTATGTGATAGATAATATTTAAGATTTTTTTATATTAAAAGGCTATCAACTTATAGTAAGTGCAACGCTAGGTCTTCTTATCATCTTCTATATTATTTTTGAGATAAGGCAAAGATCATATATAAATCGAAACAAGAGTGAACAGATTTATTACGTGAATTCTTCCGATCGATTTCTCGTCGACTGGTTGTTGACGCGAGCAAACGTTACAAAACGACGTCGTTCAGCGTCATCGTCGTCACGGCATTAAAGTGACAGATTATGGAAAATTTTGCGTCTCAGGAAGCGGTACGCGCACCTTATCTGGCCAATGATTTATAAGAACAAATATATCTCGGGGCTGGAAGATCAGACGCTCGACGCCACTTTAATAACGCGGTAATCCGTCGCGTATCCCTGGCACCTTGGTAGCGTCAGATACTGCCAAGGCGACAATTATCCGGCCGCCCCGCAAGTCACCTCCTCGAATTCTCATCCGCCTCAGTTTTACGACACCGCACTTAATCACTCCAGGTAGGCAGGCGAGGCGCGTCTTGACAGGCGTTCTCAAGATTTCAGAAATCGTTCGGCAAACAGTGGTACGCCGTCGAAAGCGGAGCGGCCGGCTTATCTGACGACATTGCGCCGCGATTTGAGCCTGATTTACACGTATTTATTATTTAAGAGTGATTGCGCACAGCAATCGGCTGATCCATAGAACCAGTGGTAAATCAATCGCGATCACGGGACCCTGATCAAACAATCCGCGAGATCGCAACAAGTTCGCGATGCGTATTTCGGGAACTGTTGCTATGCCTTTTTCAAACCAAATAATTAATAATTTTTCTAAAGAAACTATAAACATTTACTAAATCCAAAACTGATTAACAAATTTTTAAATTTTAGTTAAATAAAAGCTGTCGCTTTTTTTTCTTTAACCAGTGTATAATATGCTAGTATTTCTGTTGCAATTCTTATATAATTTTATCGCGGATTTTATTTTCCCAGAGAAGTGTCACAATCGACGAATTTTTATCAAAGTCTCGATCTTCTTGGTCCTTTACATATATTTATGTACACATATTTATGTAAAAGTGTGAATCAGATTTCGGAAATGTACGTAGAAAAATTTTGCAAAAATATGTAGTAAATAAATCAAATGCCGCTGCCGCGCTATAAATACGGTTAAGCCCTAATCCTGATATATCAGATGACGTCTGTTAACATCACTGTTCTACATTTCAAACTAAATAGGATTCAAAACAGATTTTGTTGCTTTTTATTGTCTGAAATCGCGTTGACACTGATGATTTATGTTTGCCGATCCCAATTAATGCGAATTTCACGCCCAAGCCCCTTGAAAAGTATTTATTACCTTTCCGAAACTTTCCATTATCCCGAAAGAAATACGAGCGCGGTACATTTTTAAAAAATCACGTGTACCAAAGCATTAAAATCCTCCTCGTTTGTGTGACTCGGCATGTTTAAAATTCTAATCACCCCAACGAAAGCAATTTCGATATATCCGATTGCCACAAATTGTGCATTTCATCCGAATCATGAATACCAGAAATAACTGGTATCAGTCTTGTGATAAACATCATCGTTACATCAAGATAGAAGCAAATAAAATTTGCGGAACGCAGAAAATAGCGAAACTTTTCCCATTTATTTTCTAATGTAGCTTCAATAAGCATTTAATCTAAAGTTTTATTTTTGATTTTTTAATTAGAGGATTAATAAAAACGCGCATATCAAATAATGACATCTTATTCGGATCTCGGAAAAAAGGCGCGAGAGGTAGAATGATTTAGGATCTTTCGAAAAAGGTGGCGTTGCCGGGGAGGATCGTACGTAAAGAGAAGCGAGAAAGGGAGATCGCTTGACGGCACGTCTTCGTGCATCATCGTCAGATTAAGCCAAATCTATGCGAGAGACGTCGGTTCTCCATCACAGCGGTTCGCCATTAGCCGACGGGCTACGAAACTCAAGCAGGAAACGTTTGCCGGGGAAAATTGGTAATCATAGACCACCGTGAGCGGCATTAAAGTTCGGGGATGGGCGGGTAGCGGGATCTTCAAAGAGAGTGCACTTAGATAATGCCAGCTCGGAGGAGACGGCGGGGTACCTCTCCTCTCCCCCTCCCGATACTGATATCGAGGGGGCTTTTGATGAAGGCTGCGAATTTGGTTGAGTAAAGGGTAATCCTATCACACGCTACGAGATCTTCCACTGTCGGAAGGGCACGTCTGCGCCTGCAGACCAGCTAAAAAAAAATCGCGTGTCTATTTCAATCTTTGGGGAACGGAATCGGAAGAGGGGATCGCGTAACTGGGATAAACCTCTCGAGAAGTCATCGCGAAAAAAAATGTCACACTCGTTGGAATAGTTTTGGGATTACGTTACTCGGTTTCTCGTCGCTGAAGCTAGGGATTGAGTGAGAGCCTCTAGTTAATAAATTTTTGTCGAATCAGCATCGCGAAATCGTCGAATCGTCAGCGAAATGTTGACGTTGTGATAAAAACTCTCTTTACAGTTAAATCGCAACCGTTGTCATTAAGATCTTGACTAAGATATGAGCTTCATGAAAATGTCTGTTTTCACTACGTTTAGGAAAGAGATAAATATAAATGATAATTAAAAATTGACATGATTAGAATAATGAACATTGCAAATGTACGTAAAATATTCCGCGGACGAGTATTGGGATTGGAAAAAGCTTCATTATTCGGGAACGAAAGCTACCAAAAGCGCGGTGACTTCTCGACTGGTGATTCGAAACCAAGAAAGCATTTATTCAAGGTGAGGATCAGCGAGCCGCGAGCAAGAATCTACCGAAGATTACCACTTGCCGTTCTTATGGGAGGTACAAGGGTACCGAGCCGGAGGACTTCTTAATGAGATTAAGTGCCCCGACGACAAACACTCTCTGGCTAGATTTACATTTTATACATTTTTAAGCGGTCGTCTTACTACGAATATTCCCTGCTCCGATCTCGCCTTGAATGGCCCTTAAAATTTTCTCAGTGTGCCATTATTCAACCTCATTCTTCAAATAAACGCACCTTTATATACAGATTGTATATTTTTCCTTTTCCCTACGATCTTTTTTTTCACTTTTGCTCTTACTAGCATCGAGATATGAAAAAAAATAAAGAAGGAAAATATGTCACTGTCATTAGAAACTTTTTTTAATTTTAAAATATTTTCATACGCAAAAGATATTTACCAATATTAAGAATAAATTCATAAAAAATGTAAAAAAAATACAGTTTCGTTTAAATATGTTTGCATCGTTTAAATATGTTTTTCGCTGCATCTCTGTAAATTTGTGTTTTTAATGCAAGCAGGTAAATTTTTTTTTTAAACACTTGTCAAAAAATATAAATTTCGATACTTGAAAGCTTGAGACACCCTACCTCGTCCAAAGGGCATCCGGCGGAGACGAGAAGCGTATGGCTGTGCAACAGAAGCAGCCTCAGCAATTTATTTCTAACTTCAGCTGCTGGACTGGGAGGTGGTGGCCTGGATCTGTACACCTGAATCTTCAGGGTTGCCACCGATGTCAATTCGGCTAGAATATCTCCTACTGTCAGTAGCGGTCCATCGGCGACTTTTTCCATCGGCAGAGGCTTCCAGTTACGTATAACGATACTTCCTCTAGCACTTGGTATCAGATCGCTGGAGTAACCCAGACGAACAAGCGCCTCGCCCACCAAATCCTATTAACAAAAAAAAAAAAAAAAAAAAAATAAAGCTATTATTGATGTTGTCTAAATATAGTTTCATATTTAAATTCTTACGATATAATTGTAATAAAAAAAATTTTCTCCTTAAAACTGTCTGATTTGTACACGCAATATATTTGTTTTTAAAGACTTTACAATTTAATCTAAATTTAATTTGACGTTTATTATTTTATTTAAATAGTAAAATTTTTATTTTTATCGCGAACAAAAGTTTAAGTTCTTAAAACAGTAAATTATACTACGAACAAATTTCTCAATTTTTTAACTACATTCATTCATAATATGCTATAGCAATATGGTAATGGATAATAATGACGTTATTATGTAATAAAGAGAAAATAATTCTTACCTGAAAGGGCATAGCTACCGGAATAATAACGTAAGAGTCCGTTTCCACTTGGGGACTTCGCCATTTTTCACGGCTGTTGCTTACATGGCTTTCCACGATATTGTGAATCGTCTCCACCACACAATGCACCGGCAGATTTTTCGCTGCGACAGACAAAAGAGTTTGCGTGAAGTTACACACTCGACAATCCGCTCTCATTATAAGTAACAATGGGTTACAAATTAGCTAACAATTACGTCATTTTACAAACATGATTTATGAATTGTGAATCCTGGATTAAAAATTCCATCACGTCTTTGGAATTTCGACTAGATACAGGATATATAATTTTTTATACAATTCTTTAATTGAGAAACTTTTTAATATTTAACGTCATTGTCTTATTTTTTTTATCGATTTTGACTACACGCTTCGTTTACGGTTCTCAACGTTTTTTCATTTTAACTGATTAATTTTTAGATCACAAGATTTCGAGTATTTGACTATTGCTTGTAAATGTGAGAGTTATTATACAGCAAATCTGATTAATTTAATTCGAAAACCAAAGATATCTTCACGAAGGCTCTATGAGTACCTCAAATCGTCTCGCAGCTTCAGCTGAAGCACTAGTTTCTGTACATCCGGCTGACAATAGGAATAGTCTTCGACGTTCGGCATCCAAATTCTAGGGGCAGGATGATTCGCGGAGCGAGCATTGAAGATCGCCGAGAGAAGACGCAACGAGTAAGAGAGGGTAATGCAAAGCGCGAGAGGAAGAGAGAGAAGTTTAACTCCGGCGCTAAGCATATGCAGATCCACTCGTCTATCCCGAGACAATGGGACCTGTGCGATGGCACAATAGCTGCGATCCTTGTGTAACCCTGACTTAAGTCCGGGAGTCTATCCCACTCCAGGTCATAATCCCAGACTTCTGCGAAACCGAGGAAATGGAGTGCGAGAAGGAACAGAGAGGGATGGTGAAAGAAAGACTGTAGCGGCGGGGAGGAAGGTTCCGCCCGCAATTCTGCTGGTAGTATGATGCTTACACTTATCCGTTAAAGGGCACCATCAAATTCTCGATGAGATTATTGTACTCGTGCATTGTTCAAAAATGTACGAGTATATTTTTTGTCATAAAACCAGTGGACTATTTAGCGTCACATGTGACCACTCAAAATTTATAGTAAGTGGTGAAACGACAGTACTGTTGAAAAAAATGCAAGTTTAATAATTGTCGCATCATTTCGAACAATATAAATTTAATAACTTTAATAAAAATTTAATTCAATACGTTCATTTAATTGCAAGACGATGTAAAAGTTAAAATATTATAATTTGAAGTTAAAATGTCACGATGAAAATAGAATCGACGCATTCTATTTTCGCTTTGCAAAGATCAATTTGAAATTCATAGCAGAGGCTACAGTAGTCATATCTGTACAATATAGTCTAGTAAAATGGTATCTTTCCAATAAAGTAATAAAGTTATCCTAGAGATTTTTATTTGTGAAAATAGATTGCTATCGAAATTGCACTTCTCGCGAACGTGATAAGCTAATCAAAGTGCAATATTGGATTGTACCCAGATTGATAGATAGGTCGAATGTCTCTTGATGCAAGGTGTTAAGTCCCCGTCAAAGATGACCAACAAAGGATTTACTGCCGGCGGCACGATATTAGGTATTAATGGCCGAAACTTCCATCTAATACGCCGGACATCATAGAGCCCGCTCCCTACGTTGCATAAGACAGGTCGTATCTGGCGGGTCCGAAGGCTGACCAGCGTCCACCTTAATCTAGGGACGTATAGTTTTCATTAAGGCGCCCCGTCCTTGCGTCGTCTTTGTACCGGGATCAGCTGGTTTAAGGTGGGCTTTTACGCCGCAGGATTTAATCGCGGGGACATCGTATTACGCGCTCTGTTTATTACCGACGCGTTGTCTCGACGATACAAGTCTATACGATACATTCGCTGCCTGATCACCAAAGTGTCCATTTATGAGCTTTATTATACAATTTAACACCGTTTTTTTCATGAAATAAAGTAACGCTGACTGAGAAATGAACTGACCCCTTATATTTAAGAACAGAATTAAGAAATTAACTAAAATATAATTCCAATATACGTATGACGTATTGATAAAATTTTTGAATGTATTTTTTAATTGTTTAATTAATTTTTATACGTCATAACGAAACTTTATTGCAAGAAATGCGAAAGAAAAAATGGAAGTGGTGGCAACTACTCATCCGCGAAATCTTTAATCTCTGCAACCGCAAAGACATTTCTCATTTCTGGTGCAGAACCTATCAGGCTTCCGGTTATCTTCCCGCACGACGGAAGCGTCATGCCGTTTCGTCTTTGACAGCTCTTGTCGAAAGATAAGATTCATCCGAAGGGCAACCCTTGAAGAAGCGAAACCAGTTTCTCTCGATGGCTCTTTTTCATCACGACGGCTTCATCTTGCGTTTCGCGTTAGCGATTTCTCGTATTGTTAAATCTTGCCACGTCTATTTATCACTGACTTGATTTATGTGTCATCCGCTTGTATAGATATTTATTTAAAATTTTAAAAATCAGGATAAATAGTTGGAAATACTTGATTATAAAATTATAAATTCCCAAGCATATAAACTATGAAATTCAAGCGGTACGAGAAATTATACAGAAATATACAACAATTATTGAAATTAATCTTCCCTCAAGATATTAAAAATATGTTTAAGACACGTTATACTTTTGGAAGAAAATAATTTAATTAATTAAGG
Source organism: Solenopsis invicta (assembly GCF_016802725.1). Lineage (NCBI taxonomy): Eukaryota > Metazoa > Arthropoda > Insecta > Hymenoptera > Formicidae > Solenopsis > Solenopsis invicta. The sequence goes on from NC_052667.1 coordinate 27,156,778, forward strand.
AATCAAGCTTTCTGACATTTTGTCTTCTATCTTCACGGATTCGTACGCTTTTGCGACCGAACGCATCGCGCTCGTAGTGGTTATGAGGCTCGCGACTTTGCAAATTAACAGAACGCTCAGTTCTGCACCGAGGCGGTGGTGCAGATACAAGATAAAAAGTTGGAACATATTTTTCAGCACCCCCGCTATCGCCCACTCCGCAACCGTCGCGATAATGGCCGCGTTCGGCACGGAAGGCGCGATTTGAAGGGGGTGCGGCCGAAGAATCACCGCCGAATATTTCTTTCCGCGTCTCTTCGCGACCCTCGTTTTCTGCGCGCGAGATGATTACCAGCGCGCAGGATCTTTCCGAGATTACCGAGGATCTTTCTAAATCACTGACGGGAAAAGCACACGCCATTTAGATTCATCGACAGTGACGTTTCCGTTGCTACATCGGTGTGCTCGAATGCGATTAAATGAAACGACGAAGGAGAGGGAGACCGAAATGAATTTAATTTCTCGGTGGCTTGAAACGGGGATAAGAATTTAGATTTTTAATTTGGGTTTTTAACACTTAAATTAAATTTAAGTGACTAACTTGAGCGGAAAAAAAGAGTTGTAACGCATTTAAATGCTCGTCTTTATAACATACTTTCGTGAGTCGTGAGACATAAGTAAATTAATAAAAAAAAATTTATCACTGACTTACATCTAAAATTAAATACAATAAAAAATACCTAGAAACTGTTAAGATTTTGTTTTGTTAAGAGTTACAATCAACGTGAGAATGCATTAGCCGCATCACGGCTACTCAACTTAAATTGAGTTGCACTCGTGCTTATCGGGATAAAGGATATAAGTTGTTAAAGGATATAAGAAAATTATCGCTTGTCTGACATCTTCATCTGAAATACCACGACTTTGAATGAGCGCAAACTCAATGCATCCGAGCGACCGTTAGTCTTAAGGTTTCTTCTTCGTCTTGATGACTCGGTAATCCAAGACGACTCCGCTTAATCTCTCGAAATCGAATCAGGCCACGAAGCCACGTTCAAATCGGTCCAAATAACATTATTCCTCTCGGCTGACCTGCGCCCGTACGCCCGAGTCGATCTTCGGCGCACGGCCGAAAAACCCAATTTGCAGTTTGCATGTTTCGAAGAAACGAATCGCGCCAACCGGGATATCTGAGCCCCAGCTGCCGGCGTGCGGCGGAATTCGCGATCCCCTGGAAGTCGGCTGCTTCCGTTCTCGGAACTTAGCGCCTAAGCGCGTGCACCAGAAGGAAAGTGTGGGTAGTTTCGGTATCTGAGGCTGATCCGGCGGATGTCGGTCTTTACAGATAAGCGACCGGCTCTTTCGAAGTCTTTATCTGCGACACCCGTCCTCTCTCTCTCTCTCTCTCTCTCTCTCTCTCTTTCTCTCTCTCTCCTTCCCCTTTTATCCCTTCTCGTACTTCCCTCCCTTACCTTTCTGCAAGTATTTTTCTCTCGCTAGCAAGTTATTCGATCTATCCCGGTCATCCGAGTTCTCCGTTAATGTTCTCGGATTAATGTGTCCGCTGAGATTTTACTATCCGTTCCATTCGACACGTCATGATTCATTAAGGAGTCGAAAGCTATCGAAACTCTTGCGCATATTTGATTTATCATCAATCGATCGAGAATACCAGATATACCGATAGCTTCCAACTTTCTCGAGCGCTGCACATCGCTTCGCGCATGCAAAGCATGCCATTGTCCGTAAGCTCGCGTGCAATTTAAGCTCTTGCGCTAAGCTTACGTTACGAAAACAACGGATAAGACGTAATGAGATAACCTTTCAGCTGGTGCTTATAAGATCACCAACCACGCGACGAAACCTTCTAAATCTAAGTGCTAGCCGATTCATAGCGGCTAGATCACGCACTGTAGCTAACCAAGTATCTTAATAGCATCTGAAGCTGCTCTCACCTCGCGTTTGTGTGAACTGATCTAGATAACGCGCAATATAACATCAACCAACGGTGTATTCGTCTATTCCAGTTGTTTTCTACGATTAAAAAAAAAATAAATTTCTGCAATTTCCGTATAATGCAATTAATTTGATTGGATTAATCGCATATATTACGATTATTTCAATAAAAAATATAATTTCATTATTTACACTTTTAGACTTTGTCAAAATTGTCAAAATTATTGTCGTGATTTTTTATCGATTTGTTAAAATGCTGATTTCTATTAAAAAGTTCTCGACTTCAATACCATTGATACACGCGATATTTCATTTCTTCGACCATCGAGAAAACATATGATTGGAATAATAGCGTCTAGACCGAGAGACGGTTAGAAGATTACTCTTAAGAAAAAAAATGGACATTTTTATTCATCGAGAATGGATTCGGTCGATCCCTTTGCCGACGTACACGATCGCCGGTTCGGCGAATGTACCGTTCGCTCGCTGGAAGCAAGGGTGAAAACTTGCCCTAAGATGCTTAGAGGGTAAGCTCTTATACAACGTGGAGAATAAGAGAAGGGTGTAGTTCTCCGATACTTCACCGTCGCGTTCTCTGTCTGCGCTCTTCACACGCATACGCGTGTTATGCGCGTACACGCGCGACCGCGCGACTCGCACGCACACTCGCGCGTGATCGTTCTGTGCACGCGCGCGCGCGCAGGCACACGCAACCACCATGTGCCCCGCGTGTGCGGAAGATTAAAATTACTTCGGTAAACTGCCTCGCGGGACGAAAGGGGTGGCGCGAAACGGGCCGCCGCGCCGAAGAGGGCGAACGTCTCGTAAATTTCTCGGCTAAGGAGCTTAATTTGGATTTTCGGTAACGAGTTATTGTGAACGCCAACTCATTGGGGGATGATTTAGGTGGCACCAAGGACAGGTTCCGGTCGTCTATTACCGCCGCGCGATAGACGGATTATTCCTCGGATTCTGAAGAGTAATATCTAGAAACTTCTTATCGCGGCACGCGTAACCGCCTGTCACTCTGAAAAGTTTCCCGGGCGGAAGTCGGGGTGGGTGAGGGGATCGCGAACGCCGCCACCGGAGCGCCCAATCTTCCAAATATTAACGCCAGAATCGGGAGAGACCTATCTTTGTATTAGCATATTTATTGCAGCCAACTTAAGAACTCGTAGAACATTCTAGCGCAACTTGCGAAAGGCGGAGAGGAATAATATCAATTTATACAGTTTTATAGATAAAGACTCGACTAAAGCCAATTCTACTGATATTTGAAATAAAACATGTCTGCGTTTGATTGTGCTAAACGCACTCTCGATATCTAATCTAGCTAATAAAAATTATACACTACTAAATGTTAATTCCAGTTGATCTTTTCAATAATTTCAATATTCTATTAGAATTTGTCAATTGTGTGGCGCAGTTGTGATAAAATTGAAACGAAAGGAACTTAATCTCTTTTAAGATAACGATTTAATTCCCGGGGTAATTTAAGCACAATGGATAACGCGAGATAGATAGGCGAGCGAGAATAGACGTGCAATGCAAAGTTAAATGCTCCAGATCAACGTGATCCCGGTGCACCGATTTGCGCCGGCGCTCCCGTCTAAGCAATGTCGTAAGCGCAGTAATGATCGCGCGAACAAAATAAGAACGAAACGGTACGGCACGGCGGTGCAATGACTCGGTCTGACAAGCTGATTTAGGAACAGGATGGAGTCCTGCGCGAAATCCTCAGAAGGAAGAGAGCTGATCCTTCCGGCGACCGGAGGAGTCCTGCAGAATGACGTAGTAATCCCGGGGGAGAGCCTCGGCCTTAGCCTTAGCTTAAGCCGTGAGGGTTTGCATATACGTGGGGCCGACACTAAGACATCGGGGGCACATCCACGGCGGCGTGCACGCGTCCTTAAAACACGGATATGCGCGCAACGAGGCACCGGCGCCGCCTAATCCACGAGGGTCTCAAGCAAAACCCGAATTCCCATTGGCCGGAGGAATACTAACGGATTTGGCTATTCCAGTCGCTCTGACCGATCTGAAATATTTAGCTGCTTCGACTTGGCCGGGGACAGGTCGAGAAGTGAGATCAAACAAGCTCGCGAGTGTGTACTCGGCGCGCCGAGGGATTATGGGTGCGAGACGTGCGCCACGGAGCGTGGATTCGCTCCGTGTGACTTGCATTTTTCGCGACTATCTGATATAACGAACCCCACGTTGCTGTCGTCTCGCTACGTTGTAATCGTACACGTCAAACAGCTTCCTAATGATCGTGTTATATCAACGTCAAGTAATTATAATTTTAATTAATTGATGAACTTTTTACGCAACTAAGAAACGATGACGATGACTGGTAAGAAACCGCGTTACGCGGGAGGGGAGATCCCCTAGGCTTCAACGGCATTTCAGAGCGTAGGAGTTAATTGAAACGCCGTTGCCGGATGCTTCTTTTAAACAATGACGGCGTTTTAGCGACATTGTGCTAAAGTATGTAATCTTGGACGGTTTCTTCGGGGAGTGACTGAGATCGAAGTGAGGAAGCGAGAGTAGGAGGAGCGGAGAAAACGGCAGCCACTAGAGCAGAGGATTCGTGATAGAAGGGTGAAGCCTCGGGGAAGGGTAAAAGGGGAGGGTTAAAGGGCTCCTTAGCGGAGATCTTAGGCAAATCCAGCGTGAAATCGCATCAGAACATCCCCTTGCCAAAACCACCACTTACTCCTACCATCTTCGCCCGGTATCTGCGGTGTATCCGCCTAAGGAAATTCTTACTCCTACTTCTTCGACCCTGGTCACGAAGGTCGCCGTTGAAATTTCGCCGACACTCTCCGATAAGCGTGAGTGTCACGCCGCAACCCTTGCGCACTTGCGGAGAAAGTATCTTAAAATTCGCGCGTCTCATCGCTCTTCGTTCGCGATGACAATTAAAAATTAGTTTCCTAAATCGAATAGATCTCGATCCTGTTTAACAATATGGATACGTATGTCTATGTCGTAAATTTCGCAACCTTGCTTTCTAGAGAAATCGATCCTTTCGGATCCATGATTCGTCACGACGAATTTAGAGATGGTTTATAACGATCTTCATTCGCCTCTCTCTCTTTCTCTCCCGAAGGTAGTCAGCCTCTGACGATCTGACAGTTACAAGCGGACAATTACTCAAAGCGCGCTCTCTTCCTCCCATCTTTTCTTCTCCCGTCGTATCTCGTCCCTCCGCTCCTCTCGCAGCATCACTCTTTCCTTCTCGCCGCGATCGCGGAGCATATCCCGGGCTCCGTTCTCTTAATCAAAACACGGGGTGAGAGAGAAAAGACATTAAAAGCCGCGTCGAGATTCGCGTATCTCGCCTCGAAATAGAGTTCTAGCCGACCAGGGAAGATAAGACTCCCCCTCGGAGCTGCTCTCTTTTCCGGCGCTCTTATAGGATCGCTCTATATGCGCGCTCTATTATTACAATACATTCAGACGCGAGAGTCGCGTGTGATTTTCACGCCCGGTGAGGAGATTATGTCAGACCCCGGCGAAACGGAAAAATGTTTCGGCCCGCGTGATAAACCGTGACAGATCAGAACAGGGGTCGCGAGCGGCAAAGTATAGAGTCTTTTTACGCAATTTCCGTGCGGGTGAGTCTGCGTGACACAACAATATCACGATATTCGCGAATAACGTCGTTAAATACAGTCTGAAATAGTTTCTGTGTCATCGATCAGCCCCGAATATAGAATATGCAAATATATACTTATTTCTTGATGAAGAAGAGACATCGAAACCAAGTTTTTCCACCCTCTAATTTACATTTAATTTTGCTGTTAATTAAAAGTCAATATTTGCCATAATTGAATGTAATAGTAATATGAGCTATTGCTGCTAGACAAAACGTCGTCTATCGTCTATCGAAAACGTATGATTTTCGAAAGTTAAGAACAGCGAAACGAAATATGCCGATCGCACGACGTCTTTTATGCAAAGTTGAGCGAATCAACGCAAGACTCGAAAGAGCAACGTTCCGCCAGTCGTTTCTATCGTATCTCGTTTAACGATCCGAAGATCCGCAAATCCTTGGCCGCGCGCGTTCATTCCCGCCCCTGACGAGCCAAAATCGACGAGCTCGATGCAACGGATCCGCTCGTACCGAGACGCGATCGTTAAGCACGGCCACTCACACGCACGATCCCGACTTGCGCTTTCTTAGACGCATATGGAGAACTCGAACTAGATCTCCGTTCGAATACATCCAGGTGAATACATAATGTGTAATCCCCGGGGTATGCGGACTCGGCGTCTTAGGCTAATCTTGTTAGGCCTTGTAAGCCTCCGGCTGACCCTATAGAGCAGACTTTTAATCCCTTAACACGCTACGCATACGGAGATTTTGCATAAGAAAGAAATAGGATTGTCCTGCCCTCGTCGAAGGCGACGAGGCGCGTCTTCCGTTCTGTCTCGCACGAAGGGATGTCTTCCGTTCGGTTTCTAACACTCGCAGTTCAGTAGTCGGTGCTTCTGTAAATTTTCAGCTTCTCGCAGCCTTAAAGAGTTATTGGCCTCCCCGATGATACCGTTTTAATTGTTCTTTAATATATATTTGATTTAATTAACAATTTGAATTAATATTAAAAGTAGGTAATTGTATACATGTGGAAAAAATGGCCAAGTTGATTGGTTATCTCGTTCTTTTAAATGCATTTAAATGCATTCTTTCAAAACGGCGTCAAAATATTTTATATCGTAAAATTATGTAATTAAATATTATTGACTGAAAATGAAATTATTAATATACGTGAAATTTTAAAATACAGCGGCTCGTTCAAAATCGCGAAATATTCAAACAATAAGCGCTCTGAAAGAATGCTAATGCTTTTCGTTGATCTGCATCGGTTAACGTATGCGCGCAGCGATGCACTTCGCGAACAAGCGCGAAAACGCACATGATGTTTCAGCAAGTGATTAATGCGCGCCCCGCTACGTTCTCTTTCTTTCTCTTTCTCTCTCTCTCTCTCTCTCTCTCCCCCCGTATCGTGATACGAGGAATTGAAAAAGAAAGTAACAAAAATCGGCTACGCAGCTGTTGCGAGCGGAAGACAAATGGATTCCCAGAGTACCAATCGTCGCCGGCAAAACTTTAAATAATAATTAATGATGATTACAGCGTAATGCGCTCGCGTTCGAACAATGCCGATAAATAGCGGTCATTGTCAATATCATTTTAATAGTCACACCGCGCTTCACGGAACGAAAATCGCGGACACGTGTCTTATAAAGGGTTACATCGAAACTGGCATGACACGTAATAAATCCAATTTACCATCCTGACGCTCGGTTTTTAACAAAGCCGAAATCGATCTTTCCTTAAAGAAACGGTTCTCTTCCATTAAAAAAAATAATAGATGATAATGACATTAATTAATGTCGTTGGAATATCAAGAGAGATCCAACGATCCGATTAGCCAGCGAGAAGACACAACGCGTCTTCCCCAAATAAAATTCCGTGAAAGCGACGGCGAGTCCGCGTCGCAAACGACTTTTACGACTTCGCGATAGCGGGCGCATTGTGTATTGCTATCTATGTAAAATTCGGTGTGTATACATGCGCAGCGCCAGTTAACAAATCCTATTAAAAATAGATGCGGAGCGGCAGAGCGGAGACCGCGAGCGGCGCGGCGCAGACGCGACGTCGTGTGGCCGCTGTCGGTGAATAACACGAAAACGCTCCTTGTATTTGAGATACCGCGCCTTATATTTATATTTATAAGAGCCTTAGAACATTAAGACTCTCTCTCTCTCTCTCTCTCTCTCTCTCTCTCTCTCTCTCTCTCTCTGCCGACTATTATGAATGCACAATGGAGTCCAGCGAGTCGCGCGGCTTCATCCCTGTGATCCTCGTCGGGATAATTAAAAAGGGAGCCAATTCAACAATTCGGCTTATGAAAAGCCCTCCCTTTGCCATGCAACTTCTTTACTCTTCGTATATATATTTTGATAATATATTGCGCGATCTCCTTAAAGGAAGGAGCTCGCGTTAATCGATCTCAAGTAACGTTCTTCTCTCGCTTTTTTAAACTTGATACGGCTGTATTCTACAGTATTCTACAGTAAAAATGTCATAGTATATACGGAAAATCAATTGTAAATTTTCAGTCAATATTAGAAGCGTACGAGAACCACGCAGGAGAAATTATTAACCACGCAGGAGAAATTATTAACTCATCACTTTCATGATTGATTAACCCGACTTTGATTATTTAATCTGCGTATTGTTCTTCGGAATGCAACCCGCATCGGGAAAATATTTAAAGACAATTTAAGAATTAAATTTAATAATCGTAATTTTGTTATAATTAAAATAACATTAGTGCTCATAATTATCCACATTAATCGTGCAATATTAGCAAATATCGTTTAATTATTATTATATAACTATAGCAATTTCAATAATAGTATAAATATAATTAGCTGCTCTACTCTTTTCGACGTGGTCACAGTACATACAAATGGTATAAATCATATTTAATGAGTTTATAAAAATGTCTCGTGTCAAAGTCTGACGTACCGTACGGAGGGTAAATGAAAAGCCCAACGTCGCGGGACAAAATAATTAGGCGCAGTTTTAATTGATCTGATTTATGCGACCATTTCGACTCGGCGGTGCATCGATTATAGTCAATACGCAGCGATTCAGATTCTTGGCAGCAATGCCGCAAATAGATTCGAGTTATTTGTCGCGTCGCTTAGCCATTCTCAATGTTTTAATGATTATTACCGGTCGGCTGTGAAGCACCTCCCGGCGACATCACCTGCCCCGAGTCTGAAAGAGGAGAAAGATAAATCGAAAGCAGGATGCAGAGGCGTGGATTTTCGCGGAGGCCGGCGAGCGTACACGCACACGATTTCGCGCGCACGTACATACACGCTCACATGTAACGTATAGGAGAAAGAGGGTGAGCGAGAGAGGGAGAGAATGGGAGATACACGCGTGAGGCGAGAGAGAAAGAGAGAGAGAGAGACGAGGAGAGAGGGTGACGAGGGTGGCGGAGCGAGAGGAAAGGTGAGGTCGGTGGGATCGCCGTATACCTACACGCATCGCGATATAACACGTCGGAGTTAATGCCACCAACACATCGCCGCCACCTTCGGGGATTATCCTACGGGGGATATTTTTGATCGTGCAATAATCCCTAATACGATTTACACAGCTCGTGCTCGCAGGGACGCACGCAACAGCCCCGGCTAGCCGGTAACGATTCGGCCGGTTGCACCTGATCGTTATTCCAGGCGTGGAGCGTGCGTTTCGCGTTTCGTTTTAATCATTAGAAGCGTTAGCGCAAAAATACATACAGCGCGCCGGCATATTTGTATAATAGACCGTCGCGATTAATTTCGAGCGTGGGGAAACGCGCCCGTCTCGCCACCGCGCCGCGCCGTTTCGTTAGCGACGACGAAAGAGAACAATTCGCTCCTGTTGAAAAGTAATCTTGCGCGTTTGGAAAAGCGAAATTCTTTTCATTTAATGGAGAACGTTACGAAAAAAAAATTTTAACGCCGGATAAAATCGCACGGAATCATTATCAATGGCATATAAACGCGGAAGAGAATACATTTTTCTCGCTTTTGCGCGCGAGTAAAGCGCTCTGAAGGGAAATGATAAAAGTTTAGGAGACAATTCTAATTTCCAATTGTACATTGCATAGCGCGCTATCAAATTAATGGAGCGATAGTATTTAATGGGCTTAATCCATGGCAGAAAGGGACGTCTCTATATGGAATATTAAATCACATTACAGTGATCACGCGCATCAATTCAACTTTAAAGCAGATAAACTTAAATCATTGCAAATGTTGCATCCACTTGCTCTTTCAATTGTGCACAAATTATCTGTCCCAGCTGCCGCATTCTTATGATTTACAAGATCACTCGTGCGATATTGTGGAGTACGGTAACGAGGGGGAGGGGGGGGAGAAGAGCACAGCTGTAACATATATTTCTCGATAACTGAGACGTACGATTATTGCATCTTAACCAACATCTCAATGTAAATCAATTCGATACTTCTGTTACTCAGAAACGTTCGCTAATTACGTGCCCTGATCTCGGACGCTTCTTCGTTCACGCGCTGCGCTCGTCTTGCAAAAATTTCGGAGAACAGATGCGCAATTTACACGGGGAGGGGAGGGGAGGAGGCGAGAGCCGCGCTGACAGGCGGAGAGAATCGCGCGAGAAAGAATCCCCGAGAAAATCGCTTATTCCCTTATCGGCGATTAAAACGCGCTCGCGCGCGCGCGCTAATCGTTTGCGCTAGTCGTCGTCGTCGTCGTCGTTTCGAATCGACTTGTAGGAGAGCCGACAACGACGATACCAAGCGCGACACTCCTCGCACGGTCGTTAGAGCGCCGGATAAAGATAAGTGCCGACCCTTCTTTCTGTGGCCTGTCTCTGCGCCTTCGTCTTCTTCTTCTTCTTCCTTGGCCGCGACCGAAGATTAAGCCGGCACCCGTGGGCGCTGACCCGTGAAGATAACCGACGTGTATTCCCTTCTAAAGCCGTCGATCGGCTATCCACGCGTATATGCGTGCCTCTCGCGCGTAAGCCGCGGCTTTTTTATCAACCCCCGCGCGCGCGCGCGATCGGCGTTGCATCGTCGCCGACTTTCGGATTTCCAGGCGTCGTCGTCCGCGTTCGTTGCACTTTGATCCCTGGTAACGCGCCCGTCCGTTATGACGCGCGTTAGGAGTCACGTCGCCTCGATAACGCGGCGCGTTCTCAGGGAGGAGAGGGAGGGAGGGGAAGAACCGGAGGAAGAAGATCGACAAGGATGACGGGTAACGGATCATTTCTTGCTACCAGCGGCACAACAGATTTTCCCTTTATCGAGGGATTACTCATCCGTCGAGAAAAGGCACGTGCATGCGGATTATTTCGTTATACTTCAGCTTTCCAATAGCGCGATCGAGTCACGGTCGATCGTGATCGCCGATTTCGCAGATCGCGCGCTTCGTCTTCTTACGAGCGTTTTTTTAAGCACCGGTGGCGATCGGAGACCGTTTAAAGTGCACTAACAGCGGCACCAAGTTTATTAAAATTTTAATTTGTAACGCCTTATGACCTTTAATGACCCCTTCATGTAATTTTAAATGTGATACGCAAGAAACTTGTTTTAAAAACCGCATAAACCTCGCACTACGAACGGCACAATAAAATTTTACATACGAATAGCACATGTCTTTTGGAACAATCATGATTTTTTAAAATTTCGTTTGCCATTGTATTTATTTGAAAAAATTGTTGTCACGCCATCGTCAATAGCAGAATATTCCGAATGCTGTAAAGCGAATGAATCTTCCGTTTACCGATTAAATCGCAAGCGTTGCGTATCTTTCCGTATTAAACTCGGCGCCAGTTTATTCGTCAATCCCACCAAAAATTTTACAACTCACAGAATCGTCAAGGCAAACAAAAATTACATTCGCAAATTCGATAACGCGGCGGAGGACTAATTGCGATAACGCGGTGTAAAGTCACAAGCGCGATAAATAATAGCGAAGATTTGGGACAGAAAGGCCAAAATGCAAACCGTCAAACAGGCGCCAATCGCGTTTCAGAAACAATAAGCGTTAACAATGAGCAGCGGATCGCGTTATCGCGGCTACGCGTGCCAAGGACGAAGAAAAATCTCTTCCTGTCGATCTCGATTCGGCGGCGAGCGAGCGAACGAGCGAGGAGCGCAAAATTAATTCAACTCGCGCCGCGTTGTTCTCCACATGCATTCGACATGCCAATCGATGACAATCGCGCGCCGCAGTACGGCGTTGTCCGTGTGCGCGACGGTATAGTGTTACGAAAGTGCGCTTTTAATCCCCCTCGAGCTAAAAATCAATAGCGTGCCCCCTTGATGGTTAAAACCTCCCCCGGGATAAGCCCGGGCTGGGACCGTAGTTAAATAAATCCTGGATCAAAGGATAAGTCCTACCTAGCGTTCTCTCTCTCTCTCTATCTCTCTCTTTTTTTTCATTCGCATATACTTTCTCGTCCCTTCTAGCGCGCGTTACCCTCCCTTCGCCGGTATCGCCCATTCTCTCCCCTTTCCCGCGCTTTTCCATCCGCCGCGGATTATTGCCGAGATCATAAATTATGAATCTTAACCAGTTCGACCAAGTGAAATTATTTCTCATCCCTTCTTCACTGCTCCTCCCCGCGATGCGCGACGGGGGCCTGCCTGTCCCTTTATTCGGCCGGCTACGTCGACTAAGCAGGAAGATCGAGATTTGTGACGGTCCCCATTCGACGGAATTAAGATCATGTTCCGTCCTTTTTTGCACCCAAGTTCCTTTCTCCCGTCGCTCTTACTCGACCTGAGAGTTTGCTTACGCGCGCTTCTCTTTCAACGCCGCCATCGCTCGCAGCCCGTCGCGCGAGCTTTAATCTCGGATTATTTCGAGCCACCTCCAGGATCGGGGATTAATTCGAGGAAGAGTTGACTTATTTGCAAACGACGACGACGACGACGACGACGACGACGACGAGAACGATGGCGCCTTTCCGAGGCGCGCGCGCGATTACTAACGTTGAGTTTATCGAGTCCGCGATAAAAATTAATGACTACTTTCACCAAGGTCGATTAGCCGTAACCGGTAGTTCGTCTTACTCTTTGCCATCGTTTAATTTTTACTCCGGAAGGAGATGAAGAATTGGCTAAAGATCAAAGTTAGCCGACGACGGTGAAGCCGGCCGCAGAGCGATACAACGATCCCCTGATTAATGAATCCCTCATCCGCCGTCGCGCCGGTGCGCGATTCAAATTTCTAAAAGAAAGAATACGCCGGAGTCCCTCCCCGCACGATCGTTTGAATACGCGATTGAAACGATAGAAAAGGACATCGGGATTTTCTAGCGAGCTTTCTAAGGATACTCGAGTCCTTAAGTCAGCAGGGAAACATAAAAGGAATCGAAAGTTTGTACTACGCGCCGCAGGATCACCGGTCGCTCCCGAGATTTCCGTTGAATTCGAAGGGCTTTTTGTACCAGGATCTTATAGCGTAGACGACGAATCGGTGGTGTCTTGGCGAAGAAGAAACGCGCGCGCCAGGATAACTGCCGACGAGACCTCGCTCTGATCCTGGATTTAGACGGAGTTTAGGGCGTTTTCATATCAGGAGTTCATGATTACGCATTGACGCTTGTTCGCGCCTTTGTTCCTAATGACAGGGATCACCCGAGGGATCATCCTGATTCTAGCCGGTTTAACGTACCGAACATAAATTTCACAACGAGAGATTTCTTAACAAGAAAAGATTAGACTGCTGGAAACGTTGAAAGATCAAACTTGACTTTCACATTCAAATCAAATGTAACGGCGTTAACAAAAATTGTAATTTGACCGTTTCTCGTAGCTACATTTCTCATTCAATTTCATACATATGAATTTTTTAGTTTTTCTATAAATCGTTGTTCTTAGATCTTACAAAAGCCTGTGCTTTGCGCAATATTCTTCTCGGAATGATTGACGAAAATTGCAGATTAATATCGCGGATTAATATTGCGTGTATAATTAATTTTGTTCTTAAAAACGCTCGGAAATTTATAGGATTGCATAACGTAACACCGTTTCGTAAACATCGTGAAATATTACAGTGTAATAATAAAAAGGATCGCATCATATTTCCTCTGTTACGCCGCGCAACATTGCAAAAGCCTCTAAACGTCACATTTACTTTGTCCTGCCGCGAAAGGGACGTATCTTCAATCTCTGACCGACGCACGAGACTCCAGATTAGCGAGTTTCTCCACTTCCGTTCGACGGATTTGTCTAGATTTACCGGAGGTTTTGCCACCAGGGCACTATGACGTAAGTTTTCCAGCCCGTTTCGCGCGTGCGACGCTCGCGAGGATCCTACCGAAGGATCCTTCGCATCCTGCCGCCCTGATACCGCTCTAACTGTATATCCACTCAAAATCGTTCGCGGCTTTGCTTGCCTACGCAAGCCCGGATTTCGCCGTCTCCCATCCACGTGCCTGTTGCTGGATGATGGCGGGTCATCATCCCTGTCGGTTCCCCACGATATCCCATGAGAATGTGGGTAAGGCCACCGTGTGACCTCTCCGTGCCAGGGGAGCATAACACGGGGAAAGGACCGGGAAGGAAACGATGTGTTGCGACGGGGGTGTCAAAGAAATATTCGGGATTGACTGTTCATTTGATAGAACACTGACAAGTGCGTACAAAAGAGAGTCGGACGTTTAAAAGAACGCGTATGCTCGAAGGGAAGGAGATTTCTCGAGTATCGTTCGGGGTAAACTATAAGTAGAAGGAAATATTGAAATATCTTAAAAATTCATGCAATGTGTGTGTGTGTGTGTGTGTGTGTGTGTGTGTGTCAAGCAACGTAATATTAAAATTTCATATTCAAAATTTAAAATAAAAACATTTCAAAACTTGTCAATATTCATATAAAAGTATAGAACCTGTTCAGATAAACTTTATAGGTATTTCGATACTCTTTTCTTATGTAACCAATGAAAGAGAGAGTGCTATTAATTAATAATAGTATAAAAATATTAATAATTTATTTTTATCTATATTGACGTTTGAGATGTATATGTACGAGTTGCGTGAACTACTTCCCCCCCCCCCAAGTTAAATTTTTCTTGTAACTTCTGCATACGTCAGAGCAAAATGCGAAATGAGAACTCTAATTCTACAATAATTTCTAACGTTTCTTCTAACATCTATTAAAATCTCAATTATGTACATAAATTTCACATTTCATTTTATCTTTAAAATATACTTCTCTATTCATTCGAAAACATCAATTTCATAAGCAGAGAAATTCACAATTCAATTCTCGTACAATTTAATTCTCAACGGGGCGCGAGAACTAGCATTATATTTTCAAAGGATCATACTTTTAAAGGATAAAAGAGAGTAGCTATACCTTTCTTCCAAGATAAAGGGGTATCCTCCTTTTAAAAAGATTAACATCAAGTGGTTCTTTGATAAGCGAAGGGTTGTTTACCGAGGGACCAGGAGAGCATCGTCGACAATGCTATTATTTGTCTAATACCATTCGAACGCGTAGAAGCGGCTAAATGGCGTCGGTATTCTCGATGACTTCATTGCAATGATCAGGATTTCATTTTTGGTACTGGAGGTATAAGTTTGTCCGAGGTTTTCAGAAAGAGTGAGGAGTCAACACATGCATCTGATTTGCGCGTCTTTATTGCTTCTCGCTTTCCTAACGCGCTTTATTCAAATGAAATTGAAACTAATTAATATAAAAAAAAATAGTTTTCTATTAAAAACAAAATTCCACTAAAAAAATGGTCTTTAACTTTTTACAGGTATCTTTCTGGTTACTTCTCTGTTTTAATTGTTGAACATTCTTTTTAATTTAATCAAAAATGTTTATGTAAATAAATTTTATGTATCAGATATTAATTGCTAAATTTTGACTCGCGGATTATAATTTACATAATCTTTTTTCCATTGCGCATATTTATTAATTTATTAATTATATATTAATTTAATATGTTTCATACTAGAGTTCTTTAATTTCGTAAATGTGCGCGTTAGAAAATCTAATCGGACGTGTAAAGCTAATGAATAATAATTAGCACATGTAAAAATGTGATTTTTAAACATATTGAGATACGTTCGTTTACGTTTGTGTCGCGTTTCAAACTGTCTCCGTTGTAATCCATAATGAATTAACCAATCTCAGAGATTATATAACCCTGGCGTTTTGTTTGGCGAGGCCGCTTTGAGGATTAGTAAGTCTAAGTCCTAAATGACGGGATTATATAATCCAGCGGATTGCTTACGTTGGGCTTACTCGAAAGATAGAAACGTGGCAATTAATTTGTCATCAATATGAATTTCATGCGTACCAGTAAAGACACTTGTGCACGTATTTAACAATTCATATTTTAATATCTTAGATATTTATAAAAGAAGGTTATCGTTATTTATTAATTTTATTATCCAATTTGCAATTATATATTATTGATTTAGTGTATTCACATATTTACCAGTAAGTAAACTGTACTACCAAAATTTATTCCATTTTTTCATTGCAAAATCTAATCGTGTGTCTATCGAAATGTAAAAAAATACATCAATGTCTATCACGTTTAGAAAACTTTCTAATGACTTAAACCTTTATGTTGAGATATATGCGAGTGGTAACCCATCATTGACGACAACAACTCACAATTGGACCAGCTTATTTTTTACTTACACGATACAATACATCATTCTCGCATTAACCGCATTGCCCTCCATTTTTGCCTTCACAGAAGTCGAACATCACTTATTTGATTTGCCTTGTAAAACAATTAGGCCGAGATGATAACGTAGAGGTTCCGAATGATACTCGAATAACAAACAAGAATAGAGACATAATTAAGACAGCTGACATCGAGGGATTTGTCCTTCTTAGCTACATCTGTTCATATTTGTCGTTATCATGACGAAACTATCTAGATTACAATTCCGAAGAAGGAAAAGATAAGAAAAAGAAATTGACGAAAATGAGACAAAAAACTAATGTGACTTGAGAATTTTATGAGTTTCGAATTTAAACGCTAGATTTAAAGTTTTAAGATTGAAACGGTGATCTTTCTCTCTCTCTCTCTCTCTGAAATGAAGGTGGGCTGCTACAACGCCTGTGTACCGCTAATTGCTGCGCAGGTTCATCCACGTATTATCCCCCTCCTTCCATCAACCACCGGTCGCTAGGATTTTTTTCACGACTCTCGTGCGTAAACAACTAGCAGGGTAGCATACGCACCCTGCTGGATTCCGCGGTCCTTCGGGAGTCACAATTCGGCCGGCTGGCAGAGGGAGATAGAGAGCGAGAGGCCGCCGGGGGTAAGCCGAACGAAGCGGATGCAAAGCCGGGGAGAAGAACGAAGAGGCGCGTCGATACGAGAGGGAGAACGAGAGAGCGAGGCGGGAAAGGGTGCGTGCGCGGCACATGCGTAAGAATGCCACGTCCTAGCGTCCTGCTCTCCTGGTCGCCGGGGTCCTACAAAAGCCCTTATTTGGGTCACGGGGCATTTCGAGGGTCCGGGACAGGATGCGAGACACCTTCCTGTCGCTCCTGCTGTCCGGTCAGCGAAAATAAGGCGACAGGTATCGGACAAAGGACCTCATTTGCATATTTTTCGGCAAGATAGAACCGAGCAGAGTCGCCGACCGAATAGGCGTTCCGCGACGAGGCCAAGAACCAGCACGACGCGGCTACTCAGCGCCGGGATATGCGCTCCTGGTACGAGAGACGTCTATTAGGCCTATAAATTATCAGGCATCGATCGCGCGGCAGGTCGAAGCGCGGAGGCTGATGAGAAAACGGGCGCGGTAGTAGGCGTAATCGGGTCAACGTGGTGTATACGATAAAAAGAAATGAGTCCTACCGTGTTACGATTGAGAGTTGTTAATTAAAGTCAGGAGTGACGGACATTTTGTTCGATTTGATGAAAGATGAGTTTAATCGCGATTTAGGATTGTTGAGTGTCTCGAGTGTCTCTGACCCGCACACTTCAATTTTTCAAGCCCAATATAAATAAGAATTTGTGTATATTACTAGGTTTATATATTTTATCTATTTTGTATAAAAAGTACGGCTACCCATTTTGAAACGCATTTGCAAATTTTTTTCTACTCCAAGTTTACGAGATGTCATTTTGCAAATAATATCTCACGCATATATTGTAATAACGAGATTTATAAGTCCAGCTTGATGGGATAATCTGTTAACGGATTACAAAAAACAAATACAGCATTACTAGAAATTAAAATAATAAACAACTGCAAAATTCCTCTAGTTAAATCCATTGTATATTACTTTGAAGAAAATAAAATAACTGAATATAAATTTATAAATCGCTAGAGATTAAAATAAAATGACACAGTGAGCAAATATGATTAAAATAGAAACAGATTAAATATTAAGGATTCGATTTTTAAACGCTAAACATTGAAAATTTTTGTGTTTCCAAATTCACTCAATTTTGAATCTACGACCTGCCTATAATACTTCAAGAATTATAAAATAAAAATAAATTTTAAAAATAATATTTTGCGTATCGTCATATATAAAAAAAATTATCTTTTTAATATTTTTAATGTATTATAAATATTTTAATTATTTTAATGCGTCATAAATATTTATACGTGAACAATCACATTAAAAAAGCACATTTTGTAATACAGGATATTTTAGCTGTACAATATCAGCTAAAAGTTATCGAAATACTGTAAACTCCTTAAATTTACTTTTTTTACTTCTAATACTAAACGTCAACGACCAAAAATTTTGGCCGTTTTTTGATCCTGAATCCAGTTGCAAATAAATATTTTTTACACATGATTTTACAAAATAATCAAGAGTAAACAAAAAATTAAATAATGTTTTTAAATCAATAAAATAATTACGAGCAACTTTCATTCAAACGTAATAATACAACAATTTATAAAAGTTTTATATTTTTAGTAATGTTTTGAAAGATGATATACATATCTTTAAAGTTCTTTAAAAAATATAAATTATTTTTATAAACTTATAAATTTTTACTTTTCTATTCTTCAATAGAAATATATTTTGTAATAGGACTACAATTGGTTTTAGATAAACATTTGTAGTACGTACTATCAATATCTCCGCATTATAAATATTTCTAAAAGTAGACATCACAACGATAAAATGTGAACATTACTGTCCAATCTGCGTTGCATTTCGCTGCTTAATTTAATAATGCTTAATTAGTACTACCGTTCGTCTTTGGTCTCCTACTTCCTGTCTTGATTGTAAACGGTGCAATTAACGCGCGCAGATTATGTGCGGATATCGTAGTTATAATGCGTTTAAATGCATGCTGTGCAGTTGCACTTAGTCTTATATATCAGTGTAATGTAGTTATCATGCGTTTTAAACCGACAGTTTTCTACTTTATAAATCTATGTATCTACTGATAAACTTTGCAGCAGTAATATCGATGGTGCCTTACCATTTGCGTAATTTACTATTTTGTCATTATTATTTCATTTTATCACCTTACTGTATTTTTGTCTATTACAAAATAAATAAAATAAAAATAATTATAAAGAGTTTGCGCAAGAATGCAAGTAAAATGCAGTCGATAAGAGAACGGACGGGCGTTTAGGAAGGTAAAAAAGGGTAGTAGATGACCCTTGAGCAACAGGAACGCAGGATCTTGCTAAAGTAAAGGGGGGACACGCGGCTGCATTTTAGAGAAGTCTGGAAAATCCGGGAAGCCCAAAAATCCGCGAGTAACAGGCCTTCATATCTCGCGGTTGCGAGCGCGGCAGCCGTACTTTCGTGCTTCCTGCGAGCCTGATTGCCGCCGCGACTCCTTATCCCAATTCCCTTACGCGGGATAACGCGGCCCGATCCGCATCTTGTGATCCCCGCGCCTAATGCAGAATCCTCACGCTACGTGATCTCCGCGGCGCGTCCTTGAACGAGCGGAGTCTCATCGAGTCACGTGTGCCTCCTTCTTACGCGGCCTCGCACGTAGAGCAACAGGCTAACGCCGCTTCTTCGATGGCACGCACAAAGGATCTACACGTGGCTGGTGATCCTCCTCGATACCTCCTGCTATCCTGACCCACGAAACTCGCTGCAATAATCTCCTGGGAAGTTTCTATCCCGATCAAGGGGATAAATGTCGGCAGGGTCGCGAGACATGATAATCTCCTTTATTCGAAGGACGAGCCAAAGAGAAGACCGAATTTACCGAGCGTACACGTGCGATCGTTTGATCTAATTCCGTTTCCAGATAACGTCGCGCTGATATAATGACGTTGTGAAGGAAGTACAAATAACAGAAGAGAAAATTCAACCTACGTACGAATCAGTTTCAAGAGGTCAACAATTAAAGATATTTCTGCCAGAGACTTCTTTTTCGACGAAAAGCAGATTTTTCTTAATAAACATGTTTTACTCACAATAATTATTCACAGTATATGCTATCAATAAAATCAGTATACCAACACGCAATAAGACGCATGTATAATTTCGCATGAGCGATGTGAACAACCGAACTTTGCCGAAAAATATCTCTTGAAAATTTCAAACGTTCCTTTTTCAAAGCGAAGGATTATTAATTACTATCGTTTCGCGGTCTCATTGATACGTGAACCGTTAATCCTGAATTCTCGACGTAACCCATTAGTTCTATGTTCAATGTGAATTTTCGGCTTGTTGTTACATATAATTTATTTGCCGTTGTACGTATAATCCGGGATTAAGTGACAGCGCGGCGTGGTGATAATCAGAGTTTTGTTAATAGTACTGCAAGAGGCTCAAAGCCAGCGGACCTTGATATTACTTGGCGGTGATAAAGCGCCGCAATCCCGAAATCCCACTGTATCTTTATTATATACGAGGACCCGGGGATCCGGGCGGAAAATGCTGAAAAGTCAGGTGACACACGGCGAAGACATTAAATCTTTTTTATGAATCATTTATTACGGCGTATTCGGCATTACGTAATCCAAGGTCACAATCCGCAGATTTATCGCCGGAGAGACGCCGCGAGGTTTTAGACTCTTTAATCCCAAGGTGCGCCGCGGAGACAAAATAGCGGGATTATACAAATCCCCGCATCGCTTAATCCAGGATTAAGATTATGGTCATAGACCGACGACGACCCCTCGTACCTTTCGGAATTTTTCTCCCATGAAGGGGAATACCGGTTGAAGATCGCGTGAAGCGCCATATGCGTTCCGAATTTTTACGATAAAATGTTTCCGCAGGCATGTAGCGCGCACGTAAAAAAAAAAAGAAAAAAACAAACAAAAGTACACGGGGAATAAATTATCTCGCCAACGTAAATGCATTGTCGTTAAGTTCACTGAAGGTCCTTGTAACCTCGCGAGCATGTAACGCTATGAACATTAAAACCAAACTGCTGCTAGTCGCGGCAACTCCCATCCTTTTAATTTGTATTATCAATTCTAATCACTTCAACATTTATTGTATTTCAAGTAGCGCGTACTGAAGAAAATCCATTTGCATTTCAAATCGCATTGCTTTACTATTAATAGCTGGTTTTTGTAAAGAAACCCAGAGAAAGTAATTGCGTTTAAACACAAATAGTGCCGATCGATATTGTCCTCTATTGTCGAAGTTATTACAATCACTCCTGCGTTTATCTGCTACAGAAGAATAGCATATCGCACACGATCGCAAATGACAAACTCACGAATTTGTCATTTAGAAACAAAGAGTCCAAGGTGGGCAAACGATATTTTATGAATTTTTGCCGATTTTTCTCTCAACTGACGCGATTCGTCTGTGACGTAGCTCCGGACCGGTTTCACCAAACACCGTCGACCGACATCGTCAGCGCGCGTTTTCCCGTCGCTCCTCGTCCATCATTCGCGCGACAAAGCGCGCCTTGTTCCAGATCTCTTTCGCGCCGACCAATATCTCGCCGATGCAGCTCGACGTAACTCGCGGGCGTGCACGTACGCGCGTATATACGCGTACATACGTACACATGTATACACGCTAACACACAGGCACAATATCTTTCGAATCGTTCGTAGAATTCCCGTCGTATCAGGACGGGATGTAAAGCTTCCTGGGGGATGAGCCGCTTAGCCTCTAAACCTTGTGTGCTCTGCCATAGTCCTCCCGCCGCCGTCCCCCTGGCAGCCTCTCGACCGCCCTTTTGTACGAGCCATCATCCACGGTGCGCGTATGAGTGAGCGCGTACGTGTGCACGCATACGGGACAGAAAGCGGGCCGTGTACGCGGCCCTGCACGGGGATTATCCGGGCTCTGTATTCGTGGGGATTATCTTTGGGCGCCGCGCGTACGTGTGCGGGCCGAAATGCATGTGTGCGTGGCCAAATCCTTTAGTGGCTCCGGTTTGGTTCTCTCTCTCTCCCTCTCTATCCCGCTTCTCTCTCTCTCTCTCTCTCTCTCTCTCTCTCTCTCTCTCTCTCTCTCTCTCTCTCTCTTTCTCTTTCTCTTTCGCGCATGTGTGTATATGTGTCAGGTACAAGGATGCAATGCACATACATACACACGTCTGCACTTGCGTCACCGAGTTTGACCGGCCTGCACGTATGCACCCGCGTTCGCGAATCGCGCCCGTGTGCGTGCGCGCGTACACGTGAGTCTGGGATTAATCCGGGATTATTGGTCGTGTGTGCGCCGCCCGCCGTCCAAATCCAAAATCCAACGCACACAACTCAGCTAATCCTAACCCACCCCCTTTTCACCCTCTCTCTCGCCTGCACCTCGTCGCCCGCTCACCTCGCTTCCCTCACTCTCGGCGTATCCTGTGTGTTCTCTACCGACAGTTCGGAGCGTTGTCTACAGGGTGTGTCTGAAAACACGCGTTCGTATCCTATTTTTTGGGCTATCCGCTTAAAAGCGCCGAGTTTCGAACGCATCATCGATTCACATTAAAACGATATTGACCATTGGTCGAGGATCTTTGTGAATCCGTCGATCAATTTCGCCTTTGACGAAAGTGATAAAATTGATCTTCGTTAAATTGTCAGCAGGATGTGATATGAATTTCATCAGAATTTTCAAGATGTCCAATCGCGACAAATTCAATTTTATCAAAATTTCATACGAGTTTTATTGCATCAATCAATATCAGTCATATCTTGCGCTGAATTGTTTAAAACGAATATTTGCGACGTAAACTCGGAAATATTTGTTCGTTAATAGAAAATGGAACTGATGCGTACAAGAGAAATTTCAATCACTGATTTTTAAGATCGAAATTACGGGATTAAAAAATCACGATGGACGTTACGTGCAGGACGTGTCTATTGTTTGAGACGTCGATGACATCACGGATAATGCGCGACTGAGACATTAAAGAAATTTAAGTGATTTTTAAGTGAGGCTTCGCGCTTCGTTGCGTCTGCAATTACGTTACAATCTTCATTACTCAGACTGCGTCACGGCAAATAGTTAACCGTTATATTAACAAATTCCAGAATAGATTTCTAGTTTTTAAATTTATATTTTACAACAAGTGTTATTAGATATTGGGAAAGGTGCGTGACACATTGGAATATCTTACGTAGAAAATAGACGTAAGAATTGAAATAAAACTAATAGTAAGATACATTTAGCAAAAAAAAGTAACTTGAGTGCAGTGTGAATAGTATTTTATGAATATAATAAGAGCTGTTTTGATTTGTCGGTAGTCTCTTTATCGGTAAGAGCACGATTTCGTAATGTCTTGTAAGGACTTGTTGGGTAAGCTAAATGTAGGACAGGACTCGAATGAAAGAACAGTAGGAATAAAGCCACATACGCATGCACGCACTTCCGTACATGTGAGAAATATCCATTCGCAATATGGTCCACGATTGCTCTCCACGAGTTATGATATCGATTTTGCCTTTGGCTTAACGCGTGGTCAGGTTGAAAGCTAGAATGTATACAGGGCGGTCTGTAAGAGAACCGTTCAAGGGAAATGAGGGAAAATAGCAGTTTTTTATGTTGCAATTCGCACATACTGTAACTTATACAATTTGATCGATACGTTTTCGCCGTAATCTAAAAAATTATCTTTTCCTCTTTCCTTTTTTTTACATATTTTTTATTAAACATATAATTTTATTGCCCGTTCATAAATAAAATGTGTAAGCCTACATCTCTAAGCCTTTACAATCAAACGCGCCTTCGTGTATTGAAATATATTCCGTAATTCGTAAATTTATTCCGTGCTGTGAAAAATATATGAATTGGTTAAATATTATCTCACTCATTATTACATTATTTATACTTTGCGATATTCCGGTTATTTGTGAATAATAGAACGACTTCCGAAAATGAAAACTGAGTTGAAACTGCGTAAACGAGATTTTCAATGTGCAAAACCGTTTTTTGCAGGCGCAACAAAGGGTAGTTACATTTGAATTAAGCTACGCTACATTTGTACGGTAGTCCCCGATCGTTTATGAGTCCGCAGTACCTACCAGTCAAACACTCGCGAGTCTTTCCCACCCGAATATATTTTCTGATCGGGTTTTGCATCGCGCAAGTTTGGAGATTACTACATCAAAACTTTTATGCTCCGGGGAGCTTTATCGTTCTGTCCACTGACGAGAGAACCTAAATGGTGGGAATTCAAAGACAGCTCGCCACAAAAGGTGCTCGGTCTCCCGGGAGGGAGGAGGGAGTATCGCGTAGGGTTAAATGGCGTAACGAGCCCGATCGTATGGCGCAAGACGCCATGGTGGATGTTCGCAGGTCGCCTAGCCGCATAGCCAGGGATTCGAATTTAATCCGGATTAGTTCGTAAGGGTCACAATATCCTCCCCTCTGGCTGCGCCTCGTCGCCGTCCGCCCCATCGTCCGTGCACACGGATGCGCGCATATAGACGTCCAGGTAAATCCGGACGGAACACACGCGGACGATTATCCTAATTCCGAGCTGACGCTTACGGCTCGCGGACTAAAAGGGGACAAACGATCTCATCTTTCCGGCTCATCTTTGATGCACGCCGACGTGAAATCGTGTCTTGATAAAAAACGATGTCGGTCTTTTTATTTTTAGATAAATCCACATTTCTAGCTTATCACGTAACAAAATTTTTAAAAAATTAAGATGAAAAAAATTTCAATTCTAATTTATAAGGATTGCATCGTATAATCTGTATCCTGCTTATATCGCCACAAATCAGTTTTCAAAGTTTAGTGTCGTTGCATATATGCAGCAATAAAAATAAAATATTATCGATGATTTAATACTGTCGTTTATTTATGCAGTCAATATTATAAATCTCTCTTCTATAAATCTTATCGCGCAATTTGTCGCCTCAGTTAAAAGTAAGTGATACCCACTGGTAGCGCGCGCTTTCGGAAATTCGAGGGATGTAAAAAAGCATAGTCTCGACTAAGGGAAGGCGGAGATAAGAACTGAGAAAGGCAGAAAAAGGATCCGCGAGTAACGGGAGGGGGGAGGGTAGGATTAACTGTGACGCACGGAGATTTAAGAAGGATCCTCGAAATCCGTAGATTTAGGAAGTGCGTGCTTCTGTCCACCCGCATCCCCCATCGCATCGCGCGCCACCCTTTTCTCCTCGCCTAGGTCGGGGCTGGAAAAGCAAATATGTACTCTTGCTCCCTGCATTCCTGCACGCCTTCGAAATGCCGAACTACAGAATATCCCTCTCTCTTAAGAACACTTAAACCGATTTCTCTCTAGAAGTTAGCCCGAGAAAGGAATCGCAGTTTGGCAACTTAATATGATGTACGATGCAATTTCTTTTGTCTCTCTTGTGAATCCTTTTTTATACAGAGATATATCGCGTGAAAGCGAGGAATGAAAGTAGAGAAAAGCACAAATGTAACAAATCTTGCAATAGTATAAATACTAGATCAAACAAGTAATTAGTTAATCTATTAATCGCTTACTATGTAATTTAATTATGATACCTTTTGAGGTTTGCATACGTAAAGAAATTGATTTTCTATGACGATTCTATTTTCCTTAAAAAATAAAATATAAAAAAAAAATACCAATAATTGTTAATTCCTCATTTTAAACAAGTTTAAAATGTAAAAAGTATTTATAAAAAATAGAACAAGTATTATATTGCATTATTCAATCGTTAGATATAATTAAGTAGATTTGCAAACATGCATACACGTATATATATACATTGTTTTCAACATTTAGAGATATTTATATAGCAAGATAATTCAACAATAATATGGATTAGAGGAGATATCATTAATAGAGATATCATTAATAGATTGCTGTCGGATATTTCATTTAGCGATAAACTTGCTAAATACGTTTGCCATATATAGGTATTTAATTCCTTCATTAGACGTTGCTTTCTACAAATTTTAGTGTCATTTAAAATTAGAAGGCTGAGCATTCGTCTCCGTTTATATAGCATTTAATTCTCGCTGCAAACGGACGCGTGCAAATTGTTTCCACCGCATTATCGAGGATCAAGGAAATTCCGCCGATAGTCTATCTCGTTTACGAGCTTTAACGACCCCTCTCGCGCAACTCTCCATCGAATACGTACGTCTTCGTCATTCTTAGCGGAAGCGGACTTTATGACGCGACATGGCAGCTGAGTTTCTGGATTGTCGCGAATGAAATAAGAGCATTTTCGAGCAAGCTGTTTACATTATTCGTGTAATGTTATTGGACAACTTTTTGCGATAAGTGACAGCATTTTAGCACTATCCTTGTTTATAGAACCTAATACATATTTATAATACCATAAATAGAGTCACATTAATTGTTACTCTTTACTTTCTTTTTATAAATGAACATTATTAATCTAGGCAATGAATATTATATTATATAAGTTTGAGCGGAGTAAAAGGAAAAAATCGAGAATATAAAATTATTTAAATATCAAAACGTATCGTTTTATCGCTTTGCTCTCTTATTTATTACACAATACACAAGAGCTATATCGGCCTTCGCCGGATACGAGACGGCGGCGGCGATTAACGCCGCTTCCGTTCGACAAAGTGCATTAATGGACATGACATCGGTGCATCGTTAGCGCATTTTCCTCATCGCTGTCACCCGAGTTATCCCGACCGAGTTACGCAAAGACTAAAGTTAAAGCTATTTTCGCACGATCTGATCTCTCAGATCGTGCGTAAAAGGTGACTTAATTCGCCCGGCAAATTGACGATTTACGGCCGCGGGAACCCTTGCGCAAACCGACACACCCAGGATGCAGCCCGAGGTAATGGGGTGTATACAGATGCACTCACAAGGACAAGATGGTGAGGAAACGGGACGAAACGTTTCATTGTACGAGATACAAGAGTTCGAATAGGTTCAGATCGATAATGAATAGAGTTTCTTCGTATTATTTTACAATATTCTTAAATTATCGTAAAAATTATTTAAAGAATGCTTGTAATGTCAAAAAAAAAAAATAATATCAACTCTCAATGGTCTTATAAGAACCTCAAATCTTATTAAAATAAAATATTGATATAGTAATTATTACTGTACATTTAATTCTCATATTACACAGTAGAAAAACATTTTATGTCATGTTAAAATCAATCCTTGTTAAAATTATTAACATACTCGGTTGTTAATTTAACACAATGTGATTAAGTTATTTGAATATTTTGTGTTAAATTGATATTCAACATTTCTTAGAGTAACTCAATTTATGGGTAAATATGTAAATAACCCATGAATAATATGGTTTTGAAATGTAAATTCCAAGTTGAATGAATAAAATGTACGTGCCCATGTATTATAAATATTAATTTCAAGAAACACGCTGAAAAAATAGGCTTCTACAATATTTGTTTTCAAATTATGTCAGTGTTACATTTTTGTTGTAATAATTTTTTGCATAATATTTGCGTTACTTTCCACGACATATTCGTCTTATGTTAATACAGAAATTTGGATGGACCGTTTGGGATATATAAATTTAACACAATTTTTCAACTGTGTAACAGATAATTGAGAAATTAACTTACGTATAAAATATAAGAAAAAAAAGAAATACTTACCTGTGCTGGAGGCAGATTTACTGAGATCGAAACCCTCCTGCTTGGGACTTGCGTTGATTTCTTGCTTCGGGTGCTGGTTGTGCGCGGAGAACGGTGTCTGAGGTGTGCTGAGAGGTGTCTGCGATTGCAGTGGATGCACCGGCGGGTGCTGAGATGCGTTCTGCGGCTGAGACTGCTGGGACTGATGGGACTGAGGGCTCCTCGGTAACGAGGATACGCTGCTTGGTCTCGATGGTGGCGAGGCCTTGTGCGTCAATGCCAACGCTTGGCTCTGTAATTGCGGAAGAACATTAATTTTTTAAATGTTTATCCTGAACAATAAATATGATTGCAGGGCGATAGTGATATTGGTTACGTGAGATAATTATCGCACGCATTACTGAAATGCGGCAGATTTATTCTGTTAAGGAGGAGAAGTATGGGAAAGTGATATATCTAAAAAAAAAGAGATGAGAACATCGTAAAGAAATTCGATAAGCTCTACATTATAAAATATGGGAATCTTTTTATATACCGAAAGGACGCGAAAGAAAGTTTAATACCGGGAAGCATGATTTGTACATTTTTACGCTTATTACTCGGGCAACAAGTTCTTCCCTGGCTTCTACATTGTCCTCGGCAAAGTTTCACAGCAAAAATATTTTCTGCGTACAGGAGCACGTTATGTAAATTATTGTGATGTTTATTTCATCGCTCGTTTGTGTATAATCCAGCGAGAGTGCGGTAATCGCCGCGGGGTAATATAAATCCTTTGCTGTCCTTAATCTCTAAAGACAAAATTCCCTGACACATTATGCTTCTAACGGACGCATGATTTTTTTTTACAGGGGCGATTACTATAAAAGTTTCTGCAGAAACATAGCTCCCGAGCTAATCTTTACATAAAAAAAATATTATCGTAAGTCATTATTGCGCGTGTACTTAATTGTCCGTGTTTTCTTAATTTTTTATAAGCTCGACAGATTTTTACGATAATGATACGTTGCGGGAATTGAACAGTTTTGTCGTTGCATCTTTGCTAAAATACGCTCGCAACAAACGGCTGACTAGAATCTGCCGCTGAAAAGAAAGAAAAAGATAACTCGCACGCGAATTAACTATGCGCGATTGGAGGCAATCTAGCGATT